>NC_066584.1:416673818-417356318 GCF_024323335.1 Lathyrus oleraceus
TTTCAAAATTATAAAGCGCACACAACTTACCTCTCGATTTTTCTTATTATATGAGGTGAAAAGTATGTATTTACGTCGGTTTAAAATAATAATCGATGGATAAAACATGTTTTTTCTCATTTATAATTTATTTTAAATTTTAATTTGACCTATATTTTTTTAACATAAATTATATACAATTTTTTTGATAAAATCAAAACTTTTTATTTTATAACAAAACATAACCAAATATACACATAATAACAAATTACATTGTTTACAAAACCAAATGTACACATATCCAAAATGGAACACTAAGAGAACCTATATACATTGTTGAAAACAGAAACATAATAACAAAATCAAATTTTGAGATATAATCCAAATTGTGTAACTCAAATTCAGACTCAAATTAGTTATTTGGCTTAAGAAATTCTTGTTAAGTATTACGAAGGAGGTGAGAAGGTGTTAGCTGAGATTTTCGACGGCAAGATTGGATTAAATATGGTAGGAAAAAGAAGTGTTGTTTGTTTCAACTTCGACAAGAAGAAGGAGTTGTTGTCGAAGAACGAGATCTTGTCGATGTATCTGAAAAGGACACGCGTACATTTACGGCGAAGTGAAGACATGCAAGCAAAACGTGTCATTTTCTGGAGGAAAGACCGTTGATAACAGTTATCTTCGACTTAGTATAAATAGGGGTCTTAGTGTATAGGATTTCCGTGTGTTAAATCATTGTACAAATACTCATAAATTCCTCCAAGTATCTAAGTGTATCTGAGAAACGAGATTATTGAGAATGTATGTGTGAATCACCATCTTTTCATTTTAATTGAAATTGTTCGTAGTTTATTCATTATTCTTACTTACTGCAATTCACTTTAAAGTTATTTTATTGTACTTCTTTTACACGTTCCGCATTCTACTTTTTAAACTTTAAAACAACATTCTCAAATCATGAGCGTTTTCGAAATGTTCATAAACTTTCAAAAGAAATATTTAACAAAAGCACATGCCCTAGGATTCACTGGTTGATCCTTTAAAGTAAACTAATTTCTTAGAGATCAGAGATTGTTTACCAATTTTTACGATAAACAAATTGGCGCGCTCAGTGGGACGATGTTATTGTTAAAAACATTTTTTCTTTTAAATTTTTTTTTGTATTTTTTCTTCATTTTACTATCTCTCTAACTTCGTTTCATGAGACTTAGAAGTGGCAAAATAGCCACAAACAACGAGGAAAGACTAGGAAGAGGATATGTAAGGAGGATGGTGAATCAAAATCCACCAAATAGTCAAAATCCACCGAATAATGGAGAACCACCCCCGTCATCTATGATAGGGGAACTACGGTCACAAGATATGTAACTGAATATGTATCGTCCACGGCAAATACGACGCTTGCACAATCGATTGCCCAAAATGGACCCATTTTGTCTTATGTAGGGACACGTGGTCCACCGGTGACTCCCTCTCCAGTGGGGAATAACGTATTCAGACCTTATATGTTTGGATTCTCAATGCCTTTAAATGTTTACGAACAACCTTATGGCATGCCAACTTCGATGATGGCAAGTTTGCACAATACAACATTAACGTTTACAAAATCGGTGGTGAATGCGACTTCGCCACTACAAGGATCTGGCTCATCCGTTAATAACATGGTTAGAATGAGTCAACCATTAGGGATGGGATTTCCCGTCCAAACGTCCAATCTTACGAACCATTCTACGACAGTAATATAAGGCAACAAATGGACGAAAGTAACCATGAGATGGTCCAAATGAATACAATATTTAACCTTTTGATCCAAAACACTACCCAAACAAACCAACAGATGGCAGCGCAGATGGCGTGCATTACTGACTTCTTTGGTGTTCCACAACCTCCTCGACATCCCTAGAGGGAGTGGGTGATAAAAAATCAGGGGATATCCTTCGAAGAAGATCCCATCATTAACCAAGTCCAACAAAACCAAAGAAATGTACCCCAGGAGAACATGGTAAACCAAGGAGTAGGAGTCGAACCCCCTAGAGTCGAACCCTCATGGCCTGAGCCACCGATCCTAAGGGAAAGACAACTAAGGGTAGTGATGGTGAATAGGAACCAAGATGTTGACGAAGTCATACATAAGATTCAACGTGATGATATGGTGACAGACAATAACCTAACAACTATGGTTGAAACAATCATGGCGCGAAATGGGGTGAATGTTGGCCCTCACAGGCTAAATTACACATCACTGTTGTCTGAATATATTCTGCAGTCAGAATTACCCCCTAGGTGGAAAGTCCCAAAGTTTACTAAGTTTTTTGGGGACACCAACGAGTCTACTGTCGAACACATGGCTAGGTACCTAATAGAAGCGGGGGAATTGTTAATAACGAGAACCTAAGGATGAAATATTTCCCAAGTTCCCTGACGAAGAATGCCTTTACGTGGTTCACCATGTCGCCAGCAAACTCAATCCATGATTGGACTCGACTGTAAAGGTTGTTCCATAAACAATTCTTCATGGGACAATCGAAGACCAGTTTGAAGGAATTGGCCAGTGTTAAACGAAAATTCTTTGAGTCAATAGATGATTATTTGAATAGATTTTGTTTGCTTAAGGCCATGTGTTTTACACAAGTGCCTGAGCATGAATTGGTCGAAATGGATGCTGGTGGCCTTGACTATTCAATATCTGAAAATTTTGTCTTAAAAGGAATTTAATTAACCGGTATATGACTTAGGGGAGCTTACAAACCTCACCTTATGAACTATCAGACTCAGTGGGATCTTACAAATCTCAAACCCCATTATTCTTAAATACTTATGTTTATCATCATAAAAAATGGGGAGATTTTTGGAAAAAAACTGGTTGATATCATATCCCTTGTGTTTTGATGATAACAAAGTATTTAAAGAATAATTAGGTATTCTAACATTTGTTCAAGTATGCATGTTTATAAGACTAAGAACAAATGAAAAGAAGCTTAAAGATTCTGAATCTGAAGTTCATGCTCTGATTATGAAGATCACTTCTGAAGACTCAAACTCTAATGTAAGATCCATACTCTGAAGAAGTCAACATCAGAGAAAAGTCAGCCTCTAGTGATCCAAACTCTGAAGCATCAGAATCCAAAAAGTAGACTTCTCAGCTCTGAAGAGTGTAGTCTGAAGAAAGTCAATCTCTAAAGGTTATATAATCTCTTCAATTGAGGAAACTCTTACAAACTCAGAGATCTTTTATTCACGGAAGACTTAAGGAAAAATCTCTTCATAGTAGCCCGAGCTTCAATGGATAATTCCTCTTGCATAAATGTGGTTTCTTGATGTGTCCAATCAAGCATAAAGGTTTTCCAACTTTCTGGTGAAAGTATTCCAACGTCTCTTTTTCTTATCTCTATATAAGGAGCAGATGGACTTGAAGAAGAAAACTAATACGCTGTAATACAAGACTCTGAAACTTGACATTTCAAAGAGAAGTCACTATGTCAAACTAGCTAGACTTATAACATCTTAAAACAATTGTATATTTTAGAAGTACTGAAAGTCCTAAAAGTCTTTCCAAGTTATGATCTATATACACCTCTAATTGTATATCAAGTGTAGGTTTTACCTAAAATCTCTTAACAGTTTGTTATATAGTCAGAAGTCTCTTGCTTTAGTGCTTGAGCATATAAGTTTCTTACTTTAGGGTTTGAGCATTGGGAATATCTTGCTTGTGTGCTTGAGAATATAATTCTCTTACTTGATGGGTTTAAGCATTTGATGTCTCTTGCTTGTGTGTTTGAGCATATAAGTTTCTCACTTGAGGGTTTGAGCATTAGAAGTCTCTTACTTTGTGCTTGAGCATTTGTAATCATATTTAGTTATAGTGAAAATCCCTTGGAAGTACAAGAGGACTGGAATACTCTTAAGTTGTGAGAGGAACTAGGATAACTGATGTGTGTCTTTTCTTTTCTTTCCTGATTTCTGATCTTATTATTCCATTGCTGTCAACTTTATAACTCAGAGTCAAGTTCTGGTTCAGAATCTGATAAGGACTTTCAGAATAAATCTAGTTATTCTGAGCCAGACTATGAACTAAGTGTTCATAATTTGATTGAGATTCATCAGAAGCAGCAGAAGAAAAAGCTTAAAGGAGAAAAAGGCAACACAATTCAACCCCCATCTTCTTGTGTTTTTAACACCTTCAATGCATGTACGTAAAAGTTAACACAACAATAAAATCTTGATGTAAAATACTTGAAAACAATGAATATAAATTGAAATCACCATAAAAATTGTACTTGCACTATAATGAAGTATGATTATGTCCAACCAAGCACATCCCTTCAAAATATCCAAAACACAACTCTTTCTAAGTATATAAAATTAATCTCATTCATGTTTTAATATCATCATGAAGGTGTTTGTCATCTTCTCTACCATCCTTGATAGTCTTTTCATGTTATCTGGTTGAGGTATTGTGGTGTCAATATTGTGTTGTGGGACAGAACAACTACCATTCGTGCTTGCACCACCCAAAACAACTTTCTCTGCTACTTTCTCAGTTATGTCTAACTTATTTAAACTTGGGTGGATGAATACACCCATTTATTTTAATTGTTACATCATAAAAATAACCGCAACACGATACATAAATTTAAACACCCAAACAACAACAAACACAACACACAATGCAAATTTTTTAAACCAAACTTATACTATCTCAGTCACATCCCGAGTATATTTCTCCCTCATATCCTCGATCAACTTCTCTCACTCCTCCTCAGTCAACCTTTCCTGCTCCTTCTGATGCACCCTCTCTCGCTCCTCCTGGATCATCCTCTACCGCACTTCCTAGATCAACCTTTCACGTTCCTCTTGATGCACCATTTGACCTTCATCATGTGTCACTCTCTCTCGCGCCTCTTGAGTCCACTTCTTCTGCTTCTTTTCAAATAATTCTTGTATTTTACCATCCATCATTTAATCAACTATCTCTTCAATTTCTTTCTTACGGATTACTTTGTTACTTTTTTGCGATGATCCAAAAAACAACCTCAAGTCTATGCATCTTCCAAGACCATAAACACACCTCTAATTCTCCTTTGTTTCCATCACTTCTACCAATATGTCATAACGTTCTTGTGGAACAAAGGTGCCATATGGATTTTCAGCCAGTAAATCCTACAACACAAATAAAAGTTCACATTTACCAAATTGAGTTTACTAAAATAAGTAATGTTGAAAAAAGTATCAACTTACAATATTTTTAGAAACTTGGTGTGTAGCATAATATGTGAACTCAACTCCTGGTCTTTGACGTGCCTTCTTCCATTTCTCATGGCATGATGATGGAGACGGATTGCGATCAAGGCTTCTAGAAGGATCTCTCAACTCTAGTTCTCTTTCATTTATTTTTCTTTAATCATCATCTTTTCCAATTTATCATATCTTCCATGAGATAGTCTATGTGGATAGATATTTCTTGCCCTTTTCTCCTTTCTTTTTGGGCTCTTAGTCAATAATTTAGGAATGCTGTGAGACTTGACAAACTTCTACCAAATGTTCTTATCAATAAATTTATACATCACATATGAAGGCTCTAAGTCAAGCTTTGGATTTTTAATATAATCACTTGTTAGTTATGTCTTAAAGCCCCTCCAACTCTCACCAGCATATGCAATCCATTTCTTTATCAGCTTATCACTATTTGGAGCAATAAGCACTTCCTGCGTTTACATAATATAGTCGATATTAGTATTAAACCAAAATAAGTGAATAGTTATATATACTTGTAAAACAAATCATAAAATTTAAAATAAATACTGTCATATCGGTCCATATTTGATCTTTCAAATCATCATAAACTTTTTTTCAATTATCTATCAAAATATTAACTTTGCTTCTACCTTGTTATGACACGTAACTCCTAAAACTATTAGCATATTCACCATAAGTCTTACTAGTTCTTGGACAATAATCAATCGGGAAGCAAACACCGCTTTCGTAGGATTCTGACACCTTGCTCATCATAGAGACACCTCTAGTTTTTCTTTTACTTTTAGTATTATCAGAGGTTGTATGAGAGGTGATGGTCGAATCATCCATCTCTGTGTAAACAAGAACTATACTACTCAACAACAACACTATTCAACAAATCTATGATAAGACACCTAATGCATATGAGTTATACTATACTCATGGTACATATGGTCTTTTGAACATCAACAACGTCAATACTTCCTAAGAACATTTAACACAACATCAATACTTCATAAGAACATTTAACTTGAAACAAAACCAACAACATCAATATTTTACTATACTAGTCATGGTACAAATGGGCTTTTGTCAATACTATTTATATTAGAATAACCCATTTTTATCAACATAATCAGAATAATCTCTTTAACATAATATATAACCAATAAACAATTCACACAAAAAAAACTAACATTCTAAGAGGATAAAGCGAGTTACGTACTGAAAACGTGATGACAGAGATTCGTTCGAGTTTGGTAGGAAGAATTGATGTTTGAGTTGATGTTGGAAGAAATGATTGAATTTGAGTTCAGGGTGTTTTGATGAAGTTGACAATCACCTAGTTTTTTTTAAGAGAATGAAGATGAAACGAGGAGTGTTGACAGGCATGTGAAAAATTAGACTCTAGTTCTATGAAGTATTCATGCAAAAGAACTTTCACGTCGGATATAAGGGACAACCAAAAGAATAGATTAATTTAAAATAAAAATAAATAAAAAAACATCATATTTTAGGAAATTCATGCAAATGATATTTTCATTCGATTGGAAAAAATAATCGAGGAAAAAGTCAAATTAAAACATCTTTAAATAATTAATAGAAAAAGGGTCATTTGAAACAATGGAATATTTAAGTAAATAATTTAACAAAATCAATATTTTCTATTGTAAACAACTAATTTAATTTTCTTGTATCATGAGTATTGATTTTTCATCCAACACATATTAATTTCGTAATTCAAAATAAATAAATAAATAAGGGAAAAGGGAAAGACGCCAATTAAAAAAATGTAATGTCTGTTCCCTAAGTCAATTAAAAAAAAATGCAGTAATTAAGATTCGAATCGAGGCCCTTGATAGACATGTTCCCTTGATGGTTAACAAAACCGAAGGAATAAATTATATATAATTAAAAAAATAGTGAAACATCTTTGATTAATGGTTGAAAGAGGTGAAAACTTTGTATAAAATATATTATTTATAGTAATGAGATGATAAGACTAAAAAGATTAGTGTCCACTAATTTTAGAAGTTTTTAGTTGAAATTATATATTTAGAGTGAAAATTGTTCTTGACCTTGTTTTTCTTTGACACATATTATCTTTGAAAGTCCTCTTATAAAATCAATCTTTAAGCATTTTGAAATAATTTTATAGTGATATGGTATGCTCTTTTTGTGTCAAATTTATTTGTCTTTTCCAATAAACATAAAGCAAAAATCAGTTGTAGACTCATGTAAGTATTATATATATATATATATATAAAGAATACGATTTTTTTGAGGAAGATTCCTTCACTTCACATAAATTTGATTCGAATGTCACTTCAAAACCACTAACTATCACATAATTGAACTATACTAAACTATGCTAAGTAGATTGTATTTTAGACCTTCAAAATATTAAACATATTCATTTTTTGTAGAATTATTCTTACCTGATCCGACGTTTCTCATTGTTTTCAAAAGCTTCTAATTCACCTTCTTCTTTTTTGGTAAAATAGAAGAAGAAGAATTGTTTATCACTTGTTATATCTCTTGACCAGCTATTAAAGTACCCTGACTTTTTCTTTGAGTTTTGTGAGGATATTTGTAAATTGATTTATGAGTTATTTAGGTACTCGTGTTGACATAGGTCATTAAGGTTTAGTGTTTTCTTATAAAAATACTCTTGAAGAAAATAGTGCAATACAATGTATATTTTTATTTGATTTTTGTGATTCCGACTAGTGTTGTAACAAAGTAGAAAGGAAGAGCATACTGGAGTATGTGCTGAAGATTTTCAATTCTCTAGTTTCATAATATTTTTTAAGAAGCAGATAATTGTGAGATTTTATCGTGTAAAATTAAATACATCTCTGACAAAGTGATTGGTTGTAATTATTATTATGTAAAATAAAGATTGTTAAGGACGAAAAGATAGAGCTCACAATAGATAATAAGTCGGATATTAATTTTGCTAAAAATATCATAAAATATTAGATATTTTAAATTTTTTAAACAATTATAAAGTCGGTCTACATAATAATTTTGATTCAACCATTTAGATATTTAGACTTTTGTGGTTACTATACGTTACATTTATTGTAGCGATTTAAATATGTAAAAGAGAGATTATTTTGTGGTGTACTAGAACCTTGACCAAGTATTTATTGTCATTTTTATCAAAGGTTTCCTTGCTCTTATCTATATATGTCCCCCATTAGATAACCTTTAGTCCTACCCCTAGTATGAAAACATTGATTTGACAACTACTTCTTGGCCATTTCGAACATTATGGTCAACTGTCTATTTATTTCTTGTATGTAGATTCAATGATATATTTAGTTAGGTTGAAAAAATGATGCTGTCACCGTAGCCATACATGAGAAGAGTAAGAAGAAGAAAAATAGAGACTAAAATACTTAAAACGTGAAAATGCAAGAAATGGTTAAATTATGTAGAGAGGACGGTGACACCATTCAATTGTGTGTTTGGATAATCAGATGACATCATGATTTTGAATTATCAAAGGAGAGGAAAGTTAGACGTGTTCCCATTTTTTTTACTAATTCATTTACACCTTTTAAATATATCTTATGATATATATAAAAGTAGTCCACTCATGAACCACCTATTTAGTGGTTCACCTTAGATGTTACCAATAATTTTTGTAAAAAAAAGTTGACAATAAAAAAAAACTCCCAAAAGTCTACACAAGTCACACAATTCATATTCTCTCACTAGTAATGAGACCCTTTATTCTTTTCTTTCTCAGTTTGAATTATGTTTCTCTCTTCTCTTTGCATATGTCAGTGTCACCATTTTCCTCTTCTCTCTGTGTTGCAAGGACAGAATTTCTCTACATATTCCATCATAAATTTATAATGTATGTTGATTTATAACTCTAATGTTGAGTATTATTCTTTATTGTTGAAGTTAAAACTTGATTTCATAGAGTTATTCCAACCTAGGCCAAAGTGATGTATTTTGCAACCCAACAAGGTAGCTAGCCCATAACAAATAAATCATATTTGTTGGAGTTGCAGCGGAAATTTGACTTCTAATAATGATATGGAATACAACTCTCTTAAAGTTAAACAAGAAAATAGTATAACATGAACAATGAATTTGTATGAAGAGATATAAGTGTATAAAGAAGAAAGATTGAATTTGTATTTATGTTGTTCATTTTAATACAAACTAATGATTCATCTTATATAGTAATTCACATACTATAAAATGACTGAAGCATATTACAAAACACATATAAGCCATGTTATTCCTATTATTGCTCCTTACTAATGTTGCATCTTGCCATAATTAGTTTTGACTCATTATTCCCACAATTCTCCACCTCGTTCATAATTTGAAATATTCAAATTTTGGACGAATATGGAATAATGTTTAGCAAGTTCAAGCAGTGTTGAAATTTGCTACCTGATACAACCTTGGTTAACATGTCAGCTGGGTTATCATCAGTATGTACCTTCGTAAGAGAAATATGTTCTTCCTCTACGACATCCTGTACAAAATGATACCTTACATCAATATGCTTGGTCCGAGCATGATGAACCTGATTCTTAGCCAAATGGAGCGCACTTTGACTATCACAACTCAGTTTTACACATTCTTGTTTCATACCCAAATCATCTAGAAGACACCTTAGCCACAATGCTTCCTTAACTCCTTCTGTTACTGCCATATATTCGGCTTCTGTAGTAGAGAGTGCCACTGTAGACTGTAACATCGATCTCCAACTAACTGGTGCGCCGTGTATTTGAAACACATAACCAGTAGTAGATCGTCGTCTATCTAGATCACCAGCATAATCTGAATCAATGAAGCCACTTATTTGACATGTATCTCCACCAAAACACAATCCGCCGGTGTTAATGGTACCTTTCAAGTACCTCAAAATCCACTTCACCGCTTCCCAATGTGCCTTTCCCGGATTCGCCATGAACCTGCTGATAACATTTACTGCTTGTGAAATATCTGGACGTGTACACACCATAGCGTACATCAAACTGCCAACTGCACTAGCATAAGGTACATTTTCCATGTTTGCCTTATCTTCTGCTGTAGTGGGAGACTGATTTCCAGAAAGCCTAAAATGTGGAGCTAATGGAGTAACCACCGACTTAGCACATTTCATTCCGAACCTTTCAACAACCCACTCTAGATAGCCTTTTTGACTCAAGAACAGTTTTTGGTTTGTCCGCTCTCTTCTAATCTCCATACCCAGTATTTTCTTCGCAGCGCCCAAGTCTTTTGTCTCAAACTCTTTACCAAGTTTAGACTTCAACTTATCTATCTCCACCTTGCTTTTGGAAGCAATAAGCATATCATCGACATACAATAATAGATAAATATAATCACCTCCACGAAGCTTCTGAATATAGACACAACTATCATAACTACTTCTATGGAAGCCTTGTTTTATCATAAAAGAATCAAATCTCTTGTACCACTGTCTAGGAGATTGTTTCAACCCATAAAGTGATTTCCTCAAGCGACATACATGACTCTCTTTACCTTCAACCTTGTATCCCTTAGGTTGATCCATATAGATTTCCTCATCTAAGTCTCCATGCAAGAAAGCTGTCTTCACGTCTAGTTGTTCCAGCTCCAGATCACCATGAGCTACTAAACTTAATAGCACCTGGATAGAATTATGTTTCACCACCGGAGAAAATATCTCATTGTAATCAACTCCTTCCTTTTGTGCAAACCCCTTGGCCACTAGTCTAGCCTTATATCTTGTGCTGCATGACTTAGTATGATCTTATTTTCTTTTATACACCCACTTACAACCGATAGCAGTCTTTCCCACGGGCAATGAGACTACCTCCCATGTCTTATTCTTATGAAGAGATTGCATCTCTTCCTCCATAGAAACCAACCAACTCTCTCTATCTTTGTCTTTAATAGCTTGCTTGAAGGTGATTGGCTCATCATCTTCAACTGAGAGTGCATATTCCACCAAGTTTACCTGCCCATAATGCCTCAGAGGTTTATCTGACCCAAACTTCTGAACTATTTTATAATTTCTCTTTGGCCTAGTGGTTTCCAAAGATTCTTGTTGTTGTTGTTGTAACACATGTGTATTTTCTTCCTGAACCTCCTCATGATCATGTTCATCCTCTTCCTCATCTTCACTGGCGATAGGATTCTCCACCTGACCACGACTAGAATCTGGTTGGTCTTCAGATTCTATCTCAATAACTTGATTCGATATTTTAACATCACCATCGTTAGGCACCATAGATTTTTCATCAAATGTAACATCCCTGCTTATCACAAACTTAGAATCTTCTACACTCCAAAGGCGATAGCCTTTGACCCCTTTTGCATATCCTAGAAAGATAGCTTTCTTTGCTCTATTATCAAGTTTGTTATCCTTGACGTGATAATAGGTTGTGCATCCGAAAATTTCCAGTCTTTCATAATCAGCATGTTCACCTGACCATACCCTATAGGGCGTGTCTCCACCTAAACTGGAATGTGGGGATCTGTTTACTACATAACAAGCTGTAGCAACCGATTCCGCCCACCATTCTCAACCTAACCCAGAATTAGAGCGCATACACCTTGCTTTCTCAAGAAGTGTACGGTTCAGCCTTTCTGCGACTCCATTCTGTTGTGGTGTGCCTCTGACCGTCCAGTGTCTAACAATGCCTTCCTGATCATAAAACCTCTTGAAAGCTCCATCTGTATACTCTGTACCATTATCCGATCGCAGAGTTTTCAGCTTTCTACCTGTTCTGTTCTCAACCATTACTTTCCAACACTTGAAAATATCAAATACCTCATTCTTATGCTTAAGAAAATAAATCCAAGCATACCTTGAATGATCATCAACATATGTAACAAAGTACCTGGAACCACCCTTAGAAGTAAATGGAGTCGGACCCCAAACATCAGTATGCACGTAGTCTAGTATTCCCCTGCTTTTATGCTTGCTTGTAGAAAACCGCAACCTATGTGCTTTTCCATACACACAATATTCACAAAATTCCATGCATGGCTTTTCCATGTTCTTCAACAAACCTTTCTCACCAAGCAGTGATAGACCCTTTTCAGACATATGCCCAAGGCGCATGTGCCACATCCTCGTACATTCAGTCTGGCCTTTACTTCTATTGATTCCAACTGCCAAATCACTCGTGACAGTTTCCGCCATAAAAGGATAAAGATTCCTGTGACGAACACCCTTCATCACAACCAACGAACCGCGAACAACCTTTAAGACTCCATTTTCCAAGATTATTTTGCAACCATTTTCCTCTAGTACACCAAGAGAAATAAGGTTTTTTCGCAAATTAGGGACATGTCTCACGTTCCTCAAAGTCCTTACCGCTCCATTATGCATCTTGATTCGTATTGTACCATACCCCATAATTCTACAGGCATGATTATTCCCCATTAAAATTGTACCACCATTTGTATTTTGGTAGGTAGTAAACCACTCCCTATTTGGGCACATATGGTGTGAAGCTCCTGAATCAAGCATCCATCTTCTAGAGATATCATGGTCTTGCTCTGAAACCGAGAAGCAATCATCCTCGCCATTTGAGACATAACTCGCCTCCTGCAAATCTTTTTGTTTACCTCTTGAGTTGTTTTCGTTGTTGGTATAATTTTTAAATAATATCCTTTTATTTGGACAATTTGCTTTAAAGTGCCCAAGCTCACCACATTTAAAGCATGTTCTTTCCGCATGAGCTCTAGATTTTGATCTAGACTTGCCGCCCCTGCCATTAGATCTTTGATTGTTCCTTCCCCTACTAGCAAACAACCCTTGTGCCTGTTCGTTATTTTCTCCACCATTACCAGACATCCCACTAGTAGCAATCTTTCGAAGATCATCCGCTAATAACGATGTTCTAGTCTCATCCATAGTTAGAGTATCACCCATAAGCATCAATGTTTGAACTAGATTTTCATACTTCTTGGTCAATGAAAGAAGCAACATAAGTGCTTGGTCTTCATCATCAATCTTCACTCCTATATCTTTCAAGTCTGATATAATCCTATCAAACTTGTTAACATAATCCCGGATTGAGGTGCCTTCCTCCATCTTGCATGTATACAATTTAGATTTTAAGTAGATCCTATTTGTTAGAGTTTTCGTCATAAAATTATTCTCTAACTTTGACCACACGGCGGCAGCCGTTGCTTCTTCATTAACCAAGAAAGCAACATCCCTCTCAAGGCATAAGATTATCGCTGCCCGTGCTTCAAGATCTAGCTCTTCCCAATCCTCATCCTTCATACTCACAGGTTTTTGTTCTTTCCCCGCTAACGCCTTATGCAACTTTTGTGATATAAGCAGATTTTTCATCTGCATCCTCCAATAAGAAAAATCATTTTTTTCATTGAACTTCTCTATTTCATATTTCCCAACCTTGACGGTTCCACTAGTAGAAGCCATTATAGGCTCTGATGCCAATTGTTGGAGTTGCAGCGGAAATTTGACTTCTAATAATGATATGGAATACAACTCTCTTAAAGTTAAACAAGAAAATAGTATAACATGAACAATGAATTTGTATGAAGAGATATAAGTGTATAAAGAAGAAAGATTGAATTTGTATTTATGTTGTTCATTTTAATACAAACTAATGATTCATCTTATATAGTAATCCACATACTATAAAATGACTGAAGCATATTACAAAACACATATAAGCCATGTTATTCCTATTATTGCTCCTTACTAATGTTGCATCTTGCCATAATTAGTTTTGACTAATTATTCCCACAATATTAATTTTCTACCACACAGAATGAGGAATGTCTGATGAAGAATAGTATCATTATGACGCCATACCAAAAACGTCGTTCTTCAAGCTATGTTCCCGAAGAATGTTCTACGTCTTCCTTAGGAAAACATTTAATCCAGGAAAATGATTGAAATAGAACTGTCAAATGACATAACAAATAAAACTCTTTGACACCTATCTTTTGGGACAACTTCGATTAGTGTTTACAAGTACCCCCTCGGGACGCTGGACCAGACTTGGATCATATCATAAAATTCTTGAAAATCATTCAAATCATATCGTTCACACACTTATGTGAACCACTCCTATCTCATTAAGTATTGGTGTAGTTTATGGGAACGATCATCAAATGTTTCAACACATTAATCAACATCATAATGGTGAACCGCGCAAGAAGTTCACCCATATCTTCAATTGTCATCGTTGATTTGTAGCTAGTGAGAAAGCTTCGAGTCAACCACGACATTAAGGATGGACTCGCGTGATTCTCCTCACACCAAAAGAGTCTAAATATTCCACCACCTATGGAGATCAAAGACATCACTTTATCTCCAATGAACCACATGCATATATCACCTCCAAAGGTCTTTATACCAATTGATGAAACCTTATTGTTGCCTCCAAATCCACAAGGAGACAATAACATACCACAAGTTACTGTTCTGGTAGCACTAGCAACTTACACTGAAATAAACACATTACTGATAGACTTACTGGTGACGGTCCAAAGATAGCCAGCACTGCTAGAGCATCAAAATGAATGGTGCCAAGGAGTCAAAACAATGAATCTTGTCCATCTTCTACTAACCATACATGCAAAGGCCTAGGTCCATGATGATATAAAGACAAACTACCGTGAAGATCATGCAGAGTCACCCCGACACTGGCAACCACATGCTCACAGGAGGTGTAAAACATGTTCTCCGGTTTCGCGAAGACATTCCACCTTCACATCTGAGTCTGAGTGACATCGTTGACCCCATGGTCACAAGGGACGAAGACATCTCCTTCAGAAATGCTTTCACCAGAAGAAGAAATGAGAACCTACGAAGGAACAACCTAACCTAGTGAACATGTTGAACTTGTCGACGTCCTCATAAATCTCAGAGGAGCCAAAGGCCCAAAGAAATGAAAGTTATTTATTCTCACTCTGAAGTAGGGGTGGCAAAATGGATGGATTGGATGGATATGGATTGGATCGTTAATAGATGGATCAAAACAACCCATTAGTCCATTAACAATCCACTAAAAGTTTTTTAAAAATATCAAATCCAATCCATCCATTAAGAATAAAATCCATCTAATCCATCAATTATCATATTTTTATTGGATGGATATCCATCCATCCATTTATTTTTTTTGAAAAAAATCACTTATTTTTTTGAAAAATTTATTTTTTTCAAATTTTATTTTATTTTTTTTAATAAAACAATATCAGTTTTTTTTCGAGAAAAATCAATTATTTAAAAAAAACATATTTTTGTATTTTCGAAAAAAATAATTTAAAATTCATTTTTTTTATTTTCGAAAAAAAATAATTTTTTTATATTCGTAAAAAATAAAATTTTCGAAAATAAAATCAAATTTTGGTATTTTTCAAAAAAAATTATTTTTAAATTTTTGGAAAAAATCGACTTTTTGTATTTATTTTTCAAAAAAAATATTTTTTAATATTTGAAAAAAATTGTTTTTTTAAAATTAGATAAAAAAATCCATTGGATCATTAAAATGTGTTGGATGGATTGGATCAATCCATGCTTATAAATGGATGGATTTAATTCAATCCATTAACTTAATTTTTATGTAGTGAATGAATTGGATGGATTGGATGAATTTTGTCTTAATGGATCCAATTGTCACCCCTACTTTGAAGGTCAGTGCAATGACTTGGTTTGAAGGGTTGATAAACAAATCAATTAACTTCTAGGGAGATCTTCATAGGTCGTTTTCTGCTCATTTCATAACATCTCGAAGGTAACCGAAATTGGTGGAAAGCTTGGGCTTGATTAGGCAGAAAAATGATGAATTACTATGGTCTTATATCAAAAGGTTCAACAATACGGTCATCCCAGTCAAAAGTATCGTTAACGAAATAAATAAGTGTTTTTTAAGTCTCAGACTGCGGTCTAATTTTATGGAAAACATGGGGCTAAAAACCCCGAAAACTTACGAAAATTTGCTGGAAAGAGCTGAAAAATACATACAGTACGAGGAAAAAATAGTCGTAAGTAGAGCAATCTATCGAGGAAATTCAGAAAAGGCCAAAGACAAGAGGGAAAATGAAGGACCAAGACAAAGTGTAGAGTGGAGGAACCAAGGGATAAAACACCTATGAATAGGTTAAGAGAACATTCTATAGAAATGCATCAGCGTAAAGTTTTGAGGTAACATGTAGAAACTGTGAAGCAGATCCGTGACCATCCAAACATCGATAAGTCTCGGTATTTCCATTTCCACAAAAGCAATTGGTGTAATACCGAGGAATGCATACAACATAAAGACATGGTCCACAAAGGAATAATGTTAAGGTTCCCCAACCAAGACAAAGACATATCCAAAGAAAAGAGATTAGGTGAAGGAAGTTCGTCTAAGGAGAGATGTGAAGTGGCCTAAGTAGCCAAGAAAAAGTAGATTTGGTGAAAGGAAAATGAAAGAGATATCAGAGGCATATACAGCTTTAGAAGAGTTTTATGGAATGGGAAAGAATTCACATTCCCGTGAACTTCGAAGGAGAGTTACTCCAATCTTGGGAAGACTTTGCCATCAACATCATAATAAAACATAAAGAGATAATGTTTTGTGAAAGATATGAAGTCGAACCTGATATAACTTCATTAGAAGGAATCTCATTAAGAACCACATGAGTGGTTTCAAAAGGCTTCTCATGTAACATCCTAAACCCCAACTCTTAATATAAGAGATATTTTTCACTAATTAGGGTGTTACTCAAAACAAAACATGCACTTCATAAAAAAACTTTAAACTCGTAGTAGAAACTTGAATAATCCTCATAACATCAAATAATAAATTAAAACAATCACTTAACAAATATAAACTCCAAATGAAAACTCAAAACAAATAATGCATATGTTCCCAATGTTATAACTAGAGCAGATAAAACCGACTAAAATAGCAATAAATATAAAATAAATGAAGAAAGCTCCAAGGTCGTCTTCCACTCATAAGTGACTACGCTTGCCGATTATTTGTACAACAATTGCACAAAGGCAACAAAACAAACAAGAAAAAGGTGAGAATACACCTTACAAATGATAACGATAAAATTTAGCAACATGATGGTAAATATCGATAATCACAAACACATCATTCAAATAAAACACAATCAAAGCTCAAATACTGATGCAAATGCTAATACCACCAACTCCTTCATCAAAAATGCATGTGGTACCCGGTTTTTGGGGTCAAAGGTGTATTACTGATGGCCCATGTCTCCAATTCCTCTTGAATCGTGTCTCTCTCTAGATGTGGGACTATCATAGTCTCTCTATGAACTAGATCATCACTAGACCGAAGTTATACCTAACTTTAAAATATATGCATGCATGACCATGAATAAAAGTAAGCATGCAAATCATCAATCATAAAGACATCATCATCATAATAACATCATCATCATAATAACATCATCATCATTGTCATAAAAAAACATCATCATCATAAGGTTTCAATCTTGAACAAATATGTTGTCAATCACATGCTGTCACTGTAATCCCTTCGGGTTATTAATCTCTAAAATCGTCAATCACAGGTTGTCACTATAATCCTTTCAAATTACTAATCTCCAGAAATACAATTTTTAAAATATATTTATTTTTCATCAAAAAAATTAAAGTTATCTTATTACTAAAAAAAACTCTAATTCGTCAAAATTTGTCAAAATTTTATTATCTTAGTCACAACTCATCAGAATTCTCAAAAAAACTCAAAAACAACTTAATACCTCTCATTTCTCAAAATGACTCTAGAGTATCCTAAAAGTACTCTAAAGTATTCAAAAGTGCTCTAAAGGCAACTCTTCACAAGTGATAACTCTACCAACTATAAGGGCTGACAGTTTAACTCAATTTACTCGAAAGTGAGCCTAAGGTTCCCAAAATGTTATCGACGTCAAAGATTGCTCAAAAATCTTGAAACTTTATTATATTATTTATAACTCAAAAGAGTTCTCAAAAAGTTCAAAAACCGCTCATAACATCTCTCAACTCTCAAAATAATTTAAATAGTTCCAGGGAGTTCTCAAGGGAACACTAAACAACTCGATAAAAAAATTTGACAACTCTAGGATGACCATTGAGTATTCAAAGTACTCGAAAATGTCCCACTGACAGTTTTCATAAGTGATAAGTTTACTGAATTCCTTAGAGACTGACGGTTTCACTCAAAATAATAATAAAATTAACTCTAAAATAATGATTTTGCCTCAACTTATCAAAAAGGTTACTGACAAGAAAATTGCTCAAATTTCGCCAAACTAACTCTCAAACTCGAAAACCGTCACCTGCCTCCAACATTTGCCCCGTACAGCCCCAATCGTACAACCCTGTCGTACATCCCTGTCATACATCCTCTCAGTACAACCTCTCCGTATAGCATCAGTCGTACAACCCCATCCATACAACCCCTACTCAAATTTTCTATTGTTTCGTTAAAAAAAATCAATTTTAAGAAAATTTTGTTTTCTGATATTTGGAAAATTTTAGGGAAAACACATAGTTAGGTCCTTAGAAATATTTGGGAATACACATCATAAGGTTTCTACAAAAATAAATTTGGTAAAACAACACGAACAAATAGGGTAGCTCAAATTTACAGACAAAATCCAAAACTCTAAAATATGATCACTAATATATGCAAAATTTCACAGTAATAGAATCACAATCAACAACAAAAATTGTTAAACCTACAAAGAATAACACTTTATTTAGCGTAGGAGATTTGTCCCAAATTCCCTTTGGTCTTTAGAGCAACTCAAACAAAACAAAACCACAAAATTCATCGGTCGTGCCAATAAGGTTTTACCCAAATCTTATTTGACCAAACAATTCATAAATAGTAAGAAATAGGGGAAATAAAGCATTATCCATGGCACTGATGGGAGTATAAGGAACATGTACCATCTGGCTGCCCAATTGATCAATCAATAAGGAAACCCCCTACCTCAAAAATTGAAGATTTCTAGTCAAACCTTCATGTTCTTAGGAGAATTACTCTCCAACTCTGCGTATTTCAAACCTTCATATTGACAGTTTTTCAATTTTCTAATTTTTTTCACGTTACCCTACTTGTGTCTATCACTTCTATAATTTATACTAAACTAAATATCCCAATTGGATTTTACATCCCTCACACTTCCACTCTCCTCTAAGTGTGAATTTCTAACGTGAAATCTTAATTTCTATTTTATTCTAAAAAAAAATATTTTTTCTAATGTCACACTATTATTTTATTTAAATAAAAAATGCACTTAAATAATTATTATAAAAATATAAATTATCTCTGATAATTTAATCTTATTTTATTTTTCTACTCTCAAACTCTATATTCCCAGTAATTATTAAATTACTTAAATACTCCAAAATCCCTCAAAAACACCAAAATAACACAAATAACACACATAAATACTTCAATAATTAAATAAAATATTTAATTAAAAACCATGATATTACAACCACTTGAAGGAATCTCCTTGATAACCACATGAGTGGTTTCAAGAGGGTTATCCCACTCTGAAGGGGCCACATGCAATTTGGTTAAGAGAATTCCAAGGAGATGATTATACCAATTAGGAAGTGAAGGCCACCAATCTCATTTTATGCAATTTGGTTTTTAAGTTGCATGCAATTATGTTTGGTGAAGAGGTGAGGTGTGGTGTAACCTCGACTCTACCTTTTGCAATTTCCGTTCTCCATAGTGTGGTTAATAATCCTGGGTCTAATAGTTCTTGGGTGAGGCATGATGATTAGGATTGTTAAAAAACAGAGAACCGAATTGAACCGAGAATTGAAACAATATGTCGTTAAATAACCAAACCATTCTTTTTAGTTAATGAATTGAACCAAAGCTTTCCAAACAATTCAATAACCAAAATAAAGTGTGGCGAGATGAATCGAACAACATTAAATTAAACAAGGTCGGAATTATTTGACTAGTTTTGAAAATTGTATCCAAAATTCAATTTTAGTGATAATATTTCAGCTATTAATATTTCAACTATTAATAGACGGAATATTTAATAAACTAAATAGTAGACCAAATATTTAATAAACTAAATATTTAATAATTATTTAATCTTTAATAAACTAATTTATCATTCAAAGTTGAAATATTAAGTAATTTATTAAATATTGAAGCACTTATTAATATATATTAATATTGCAATGTAGTAATTAAATGGATTGGTTGTCCTAGTAGAAAGACAATCCGTTGTAATTGCACAAGTCATGGGTTTGATCACTCTTGGGACTAAATTTTGAATTTTTGCCTTCTAAGATTTAAGACAAAAAAAAACACTTGCGTGGAATTATAGAGACTAAACAAATAGAAAATAAAAAAAAATGTCACGTTAACTACATTAGCCACATCATCTTTTTTTTAAAGGAAATTTAACATTAGAGACTAATCCCAAAATGAAATCAATTGTTAGGAACCATTCACAAAAATTACCTATGTTGAAACTTGATTGGAATTCTTACATCAGATGGCGTAAGAGACAATCTTGGGATAAACACTTTCTCACTGATATTACTTCCTGTAATAACTTTTCCTTTAAGTATGTATTTTCTCATCCTTGTTATAATCAACCTAGTTCCATTACATAATCTCAATTTCTGATCTATATTTCTTAGTAACATAACTAGAACTCCCACTTTCAATTTCAACTTGTGATTTGGAAGTCCTAATGCACTAATTATGTCTTAATATTCTAGAGTGTGTACATCATCTACTGCATTGTCGTCTACGTTGTGTGAATAAGGAGTATCATAACTCAAATATGTTTTCTCTTCGCCTGCTATTAAATCCAACATATAATCATTAATAGTATCTATAATTGAATTTTTAGGAGCTAATATTTCTTTATTTTGGAAATATGATATGTCATTCATGTTTTCTAAAATATTGGGATATGTGCAGTTGACAATAGCAGCAAGAGG
The DNA here is from genome assembly GCF_024323335.1 of Lathyrus oleraceus. Classification (NCBI taxonomy): domain Eukaryota; kingdom Viridiplantae; phylum Streptophyta; class Magnoliopsida; order Fabales; family Fabaceae; genus Lathyrus; species Lathyrus oleraceus. The sequence continues at coordinate 416,694,973 of NC_066584.1, forward strand.
ATCACTAGTACTTCGAATTAGTAAATCATCAGGGATATCAAGAATTATGTCCACATCATTACTTTCTCCAATAATTCCATCACCAACTCCCAACACCTATTCAGAAAATAACTTTCTTTGTTCAAATTCTGAACTTGAAACACCAGATAAAAGGCTCATACTTTTAGTTAGCGTAAGAACCTCGCAAAAATTTCAAAGAGGAAGAGAATTAATGGTAGCAAACACGACTTCCTGTCTAGTACCTTTGGGTATTACTGGTAGAATTTGTCTGAAATCTCCACCAAAAACAACAATTTTTGAACCAAAAGGAAGGAATTTATTTTCTTTCTTATCAGATGACAAGATATCTCTAAGAGTTTGATCCACAACTTTAAAGCAATGTATGTGCATCACAGGTGCCTCGTCCCATATGATTAGATTTGTCTTTGATATTAAATATTCCAATGGAGTTTTTGGTTTTATAGAACATGTTGAAAAATCGTCAACATTTAGAGGAATGCAAAACCTTGAATGTGATGTTCTACCTTCGGGTATTAATAGTGCAAAAATCCCACTTGACGCAACTATTATAACTATCTCACCCTTTGATCTTAAAGCAACTGCGACTGCCCTCCAAATAAATGTCTGTTTGTTCCCTCATAACCATAAAGAAAAAAACACCATGCTTGTTTTCATTTACTCTTGTCATAATAGTGGCATACACTTTGTGTTGATTAGAAGTATCAAGGTCCATATGAAACAGTGCAGTGGGAAAACAGATTGCAGTGATGTTCATATGGAGAAGATGGAAAACAAGGATTATCCAAGAAGAAGAAGAAGAAGAAGAAGAAGATAACAAAAAGTTTGTTATTGAAAAACTAACTGTGTAAAACAGAATGTGATTGGCTATTTATATTACATTATCCACACTATAAGGATATAAAAGGAAAAGCCATTAAATATATATACATGTGATATGTAGATATCAGTTAATAGCCCCCCTCAAGTTGGGCAGTGGATGGTACAAACTCCCAACTTGACCAAACTGTTCTTCAAGGATGGTGAATGAAGAGGTTTAGTAAAAATATCTGCTAACTGGTTATGTGTCGAAATAGGAAGAAGATGAATAATTTTTGAATTGATCTTTTCCTGTATGACGTGACAATCCAATTCAATGTGTTTGCTACGTTCATGAAACGTAGGATTATGCGCTAAGTAAACTGCAGACTTACTGTCACAAAACACAGATGCAGGCTGCTCAAATTGAACCAGGAAATCTTGAAATAGGAAATGTAACCATTGTAATTCACAAGTGATAGAAGCTAACGCACGATACTCAGCCTCAGTGGAAGAACGAGAAACCGTGTGTTGCTTTTTTGGATTTCCAGCATAATAAAGAGGAGCCTAACATAACACAGTATCCAGTTACTGATTTCCTGGTATTAGGGCATCTAGCCCAGTCAGAATCAGCAAAGCCAAAAAGCTGTAATTTGTTATTGGAGGAGAAGAAAATGCCTTTGGCTGGGACATATTTGAGGTACCTGAGAATTTGAATGGCAACCTGATAATGAGGAGCACGTGGCTTGGATACATATTGACTCACATGTTGTACAACAAATGCAATGTCAGGGCGGGAGTTGGTGAGATAAATCAACCTGCCAATTAACCTTATATATACAGAAGGGTCTTCTAACACATTGCCTTCATCAACTGATAATTTCAAGGTTGGGTTGAAAGGAACTACAAAAGGTTTTGCTGCCAAGAGGCCAGCATCTTCCAAGAGTTCAAGAACATATTTTCTTTGATTAAGAAAAATTCCAGTAGGGGATCTAGCAATCTCAAATCCTAAAAAGAAACGTAGCTGACCAAGATCTTTAATTCGAAACTTTTGATTCAAGAGGTGTTTGACCTGTTGCATTTCAGACAAGTTATTACCTGCCAATACCACATCATCTACATAGACCAATAGTGCAATGAATTCATGTTTGAATTTCTTAACATAAAGGGAATGGTCAGCCTGAGATTGTATGTATCCAAGAGAAATAAGGAAAGTGGATAGTTTGGAATACCATTGCCTGCTGGCCTGTTTGAGGCCATATAAAGACTTCAACAGTTTGCACACCTTAGATTCATCATATCCAGATAAACCAGGAGGGAGAGTCATATATACCTCTTCATGTAAATCACCATGAAGGAAAACATTGTTCACATCTAGCTGTTCTAAGTGCCAACCTTTAACAACAACTAATGATAAAAGAACTCTGACTGTAGTAATCTTGGCTACAGGAGAGAATGTGTCAAAGTAATAAATACCCTCCATTTGTGTATACCCCTTTGCCACCAGTCTGGCTTTAAATCTTTCAATGGAGCCATCTGCCTTATGCTTGATTTTATAAACCCATTTGCATCCTATGGGTGTTTTTCCATGAGGTAGATCAACAATCTGCCAAGTATGGTTTTCCTCAAGGGCAATCAACTCTGCATCCATTGCCTTCTTCCAACAGTCATGTTTATTGGCTTGGTTAAAGGTCTTTGGTTTAACATGAGAGGATATGGCAAGGCAATAGTGTTTATAAGAGGGAGAACAATGATCATAAGTCAACACAGAGGATAAGGGATATGCAACAGTGGAAAGTTTTGGTTTGGTTTTAAGAGAGATAGGAGAATGATGTATGGTGTTATAACAATGGTAATTTGCAAGATAACTTGGAGGATGAGAAACTCTAGTAAAATTTCGATTATGTAACATTTCAGCATTAGTTTCTGGCTCTGGTTCAGGTAAGGGAACATGTGGTTCTTCAGTGGTAGCAGGCTGTTGTGTTGTGGTGGGTACAGTAGAGGAAACAGTTGTAGCAGGGCAAACATGGGATTATCCATTAGGTAAAGATAAAGGTGTTAAAGAAGTTATGATAGGAATAGTTTGATTATCAGACCTATGTGCATCCAACAAAGTGCTAGAGTGAGACATTTGTGAAAAGTCATTCATGACAGGTTGTAAGTTTGGACTGATGTGGGACTGGTCATTCATGACAGGTTGTAAGTTTGGACTAATGTGGGACTGGTCATTAATTACCAACTGCTGAGGTGTATCAACAACAGGCTGTATACGGGGTTGAGGTGAAATCCTGTCATGAGTTATGGAAGAGGAAATAGGTTGGATAGGTGGATCATCATAGGTGGGACAGGCCATGAGAGTTGTGTTTTCAGGTTCAGGTGCAGATGTATTAGGGGTTTTAAAGGGGAAGTATGTTTCATAAAAAACTACATGTCTAGACACAAAGATATTATGGTGTTGTAAATCATAGAGAATATATCCCTTAGTCCCTTCCTTGAAACCAAGAAAAACAGCTTTTCTAGCTCTGTGTGCAAATTTGGTTCTGTGAGCTTGTAATGAAGTAGCATAGCTTAAACATCCAAAGGCTTTTAAGTGAATGAGAATGGGAGGATGTTTATGTAGCAATTCATAAGGACTTTTGAGTTGCAGTAGGGGAGTAGGAAGGCGGTTTATGAGATGTATAGCATGTGGATACAGAAATTCCACATGTTTAATGGAATTGAAGAGTGAAACAAAAGGGTTCTAGCTACATTTAATATGTGTTGGTGCTTCCTCTCTACTACCCCATTCTGTTGGGGTGTTTCAACGCATGAATTTTGGTGAATGATACCTTTAGATAGAAGGTAATTAGTAAGGGCTATAAACTCGCTTCCATTGTCAGATCTAAGGCATTTTAAGGAAGTTTTGAATTGAGTCTCAATGTATGCTATAAACTGTATTAAGCTATTCTTTGTTTGATCTTTGGTTTTGAGGAATATAGTCCATGTATACCTAGTATAATCATCAACCAAGGTTAAAAAATATATATGTCCCAATGTAGAGGTGGTGGCAAAAGGCCCCCATAAGTCAGCATGTAGTATTTCAAAAGGAAAGGAAGTAACAGTAGTGCTGTTAGGAAATGAAAGTTTCTTTTGTTTGCCAAAATGACAAGAATCACATGGAGTATTATTGTGTACATGAGGGATAAAAGGGAAAGCTTTGGAAATCTATTTTAAACCATCATTAGATATGTGGCCTAATCTTATGTGCCAAAGATTACAAGAGGAAGCAACATTGGAAATGAAGGGCTTGTGATTGAGGAGTAGCATCAAGTACATACAGTCCTCTTTGCAGGTTAGCTATACCAATCACTGCCTTGGAATGGTTCTGCAGAATGGTACAAGAATTAGCAGTGAAGTTAACATGACAATCATTGCTATTGACAAGTTTAGCAATGGAGAGTAAGTTGACATGGAAAGTGGGAATGTAGAGGACATTATGAAGAGTGAGGGTGGGAGATAAAACTATGCTACCAGACATATAAGCAATAATTTGAGAACTATCTGGTAAACTAACATGGACTGGAATTATGTGTTTATATGATTCAAAGGAAGCTAAGTCATTTGCAATATGGTCTGTTGCACCAGTATCAAATATCCATAGATTAGGGTTCTTACCATGATCATTGTAAGCATGAGAATTTAGGCCAAATGGGGATGAGGATATGGAGTTGGCTTGAGGTGTGAGTTGGGACTGTTGGATTAAGGCCAAAATATTGTTGTATTGATCTTGTGTAAAACCAAAACTTGGTTGAGATTCGTCTGGCCCTGCATGAACGGATGCAACAACATTCTGATTTGAAGTATTAGAAGATTGGTTTTTACCTTTGCCTTTGAAGCCAGGTGGATATCCATGCTTGAGGAAACAGGTCTCAACTGTGTGATTAGTTCTCCCACAATGTGTGCAAACACGATTGTGTCCTCGAGCTCCACCTTGTGGCTTGCCTCTGAAAAATTGACCATTCTTGCCATTAGCATGTGCTGAATGAGAACTTTGAAGTTGAAATACAGTTGCTTCTTCGACGGTTGAAACAGTGGGAATGGCCATGGATGATCCTGCATAGTTTATCTCCCTTTCTTGTTGAATCACCAATGAAAAGGCTTTGTCAATGGTGGGAAGGGGCTGCATCATTATTATTTGGGATTTGGAATGTGTAAACTTTTCATTCAATCCTTTAGGAAACCTGATAACATAATCTTGCTCTCTGTAATTTTTGATTGAATCAATGGCACCACAAGAACACGGTATTGCGCAAGAACATGCTAGAACGGGACGATAATTCTCGAGTTCATCCCACATGACCTTCAATTGAATGAAATAGTTTGAAACATTAAGGGAACCTTGACGAAATTTGTATAAATCTTCTTGAATATCTGAAATGCGGAAAATATCACCTTGTGAAAAACGGAGCTGCAAATTCTTTCATACGCCAGCTACGCTTTCGATCCACAACACAGACTTAGCAATAGATTCAGAAATAGAACGGTGAATCCATGCCAGAACCATTGTGTTGCACCGAATCCATGAGGCGTATAGGAGATCAGAAACAGGAGGTTTTGTGAGTGTACCGTCGACGAACTTATCCTTGTTCTTAGAGATTACGCAATGTGCATCGATCTCGCCCAAGTATGATAATTTTTATCATCAAGAGGTGTAACGAGGACAATTGATGGATTTTCATTCAGATGCAGGTAATACAGATTCGACGAATTTGTGGAAAAATCGGTGAAGCTCTGGTTAGCCATGGAAACCGAGATTCGGAGGAATCAAGAATCTGTAAAAAAAAAAGACCAGAAATGCAGTGGGTTGGGGAAGGGCAATGGCTACCAGTGCTGGTGAGGCTCTGATACCATATCAAGGTCCATATGAAACAGTGCAGTGGGAAAACAGATTGCAGTGATGCTCATATGGAGAAGATGGAAAACAAGGATTATCCAAGAAGAAGAAGAAGAAGAAGAAGATAACAGAAAGTTTGTTATTGAAAAACTAACTGTGTAAAATAGAATGTGATTGACTATTTATATTACATTAGCCACACTATAAGGATATAAAAGGGAAAGCCATTAAATATATATACATGTGATATGCTAGATATCAGTTAACAAGAAGTCATAGTTGACATTCCATTGAAAATTCATACCATCATGTTGAAATGCATGTTCTTTTATTGTTTTCAGACTATCAACAAATTCAAAAGGGATTTTTGTCTTGTCTATTTTAAATTTCTTAGGAGGGTTAAAATCAGGAGGTTCTATAAATAGGTAAAAGTGATCTTTCAAAATAATTCCAAATTGTCCATGGCAAAGTATAAAAGAAAAATCCAAGCACCAAATCGAATTCTAAAGAAGTCACGCAAAGCAGCCCGACCACGTCTAAAATAGACATCGTCTTTAACCCGTTCAACTAAGACTTCAAACTCATTGTGTTTTTGATCAATTAAATTAACATATCGATAAACTTCATTCTTGAAATCCTCCACAAACAGTCGTGGTAAAATTACAGCATCCTGTATAAAATTCCCATATTATTACCAACATATATAAACTTTAGCTAGTATATAACTTGATAAGTTGATAGAAGAATATACTTACATCATTGTTATTGTATTCAAGATGATAGATACAATATTTTATTCGCAAATCACTTACATGTTTGTCTTCATCAATAATTGGAACAGGACTAATGGAGTTATAAGAATTAAAAATAAAATATTAGTATGTGTATTGGTTGACAAAATACAACTATTACATGTTATAAAAAATAATAATACCATAATATAGCTAATAATCGTCCAAATAATATACTGATTTTACACGTAGTAACAACACAAAATACGACATATTTATTCACACAAAACGATTCATATATTTGCTAAAACCAAAGATCCAACCTGATTTAAAATATTTATATTTATATGTTTGCAAACTATAATATTAAAGATAAACATATATATGCTTGCAAAAATGGATATATCTATATGCTTACAAAATTAAGAAAGGACCGAGGAAGACGTATGTGTTTTTTACAGAATAAAAAGAACATTTCAAACACTGGAGTACAAGAATCGAATCAATTGTATCACTGTTCAGTTTTAAAATCGATAGAGTTTTGCAGTTCTTGTTGAGTTATAGTAGTGAAGATGAGAATGAGTATGTAGATATATATAAAAAAGTTTAATGTAAATAGAGATAGTTAACTAATATGGAATAAGAACTATTGATGGAACAACAAAAAAATTTGTGCAGTAAGAATTAAGTTGATTTTTCATATTGATTGATGTTGTGATAATTAATAATGGGCCTCGTAATTTATGGTCATGTAAATAGAGAGTTAATTAATTTGGAATAAGAAATATTGGTGGAAGAACGAAAGATTTTTATGCACTAAGGATTGAATTGAGTTTTCACATTGATTGCTATTGTGATAGTTAATAACGGGCCGCTTAAATTATGGTCATGTGGGACAGATAATGTAAATAGAGAGAGTTAATTAATTTGGATTAAGAAATATTGATGGAACAATTAAATATTTTTTACAGGAAAGCTTGAATTGATTTTTCACATTGATTGTTGTTGTGATAATTAATAATGAACCTTCTAAATTATGGTCATGTGAGACGACTCTTTGTGCATGGAGGGGATGAGAGGGAAAATTATTTGAGTTTAGTGATAGCCCAAGTTACAAGCTTATATATAATTTATTAAATAATATATCTACTCTATTAGATGAATTTGAAAAATACAATTTTATTTGTATTTGAGACATGATGAAGTATTTTATAATTTAGTTATGGATATAATAATGAATATGCTTAGAGAAATGAGAGAAAATATATAATCTTTTTGTCTTATCTCATCTTTCCTATTTTTATTTATGCTAAATTACCGTTTTTGTCTACTCATAGTTTTGATCCTCCCATTTTGTTTTTAAACAGTTTTGGACCCATTCCAAATTTGATCCAAAAAACATTGATGTGATTTTTTTAACAACATGTCATATTATTTATGGCAGGTCATTAATTAACACAAAATAATTATTTAATTTAAATGTTATATTTATAACTGATGTTCTTTGTTGCCCTATGTTCTTTGTTGCATAACACGTTCCCATCTTCTTTGTTTCACATGGAGTTTGTCATCTTCTTTGTTTCATATCTCAGTTTCACATCTCAGTTTCCCCCATTTGTTTCAACCCTATTCTTGTTTCAATCGTTAAAAGTGTTTCAAGCTATTATGGGTTTTGAGTCTGTGCAAATATCAAGTTCTTCTTCTTATTCTAGGAGGAGAATGATGCACTATTATTGTGGATTGGATTCACCTCTTGTGACTGCGTGAACATCTCAGAATCCAGCACGAAGGTTTTATGGATGTGGATTGTACAAGGTATATCTAAAATCCCTAATTGTTAGTTTGTATGCTCATCTTCTAAATCCCTAAATTTCACATGTTTTTTGTATTATCCAGCTCCAAGGAAGGAAAGGAAGTTCATTTTTTGAATGGTATGATGTGAAAATTTCATACCGTTCACATGAAGTGATTAACTCACTTTTGAAGAAGGTTAATGAATTGAAGAAGAATGATGGTTTAGCTAAGAAGATTGATGTCCAATTCAAAAAGAAGATCAAGATTTTAGTTATTGCTTTGGTTTTATCCCGAGTTTTGATCATCATACTGATCACAAAAAATTTGATGTAATTTTGTTGAACAAATTGTGTTGATGTTAGAATGTTACTATCAGTGTATTGCAATGAGGTTTTGTTGTACTGTAATTTGTTGTAATGTTACTATCAGTGTAATGTTACTATCAGTGTATTGCAATGAGGTTTTATTGTAATGGAATAAATTTGTAATTTTAAATGTTATATTGTAATGAAGTGATGTTGTTATTCTATTTACTGATGCATATTTGTTGTATTCTATTTACTAAGGTTACTACCAATAATGAAGTAGAACAAATTTGTAATTTTAAATGTTATATTTACTGATGCATAATTTTAAATGTTATATTGTTGTATTCTGTCTAATGGTGTTAAGTTGTAATGTGTTAAGTTGTAATGTTAAATGGTATTTGAATGAAGTTAAGTAGTAATGTAAAAATGGTGCATAATGATGTTGTCATTGTAAACTCATTGTATACTATGTGAGAAAACACTAATACTTCATTAATAGATGGTGAATTACAAAGAGTCATAGTATGTTTCATAATAAACATGTGATCCATTATACAAAACAGTCAACCTGATTCTAAAGTAGCCAATACCATTACAACAAATAGTCAACCTAATTCTAAAGTAGCCAATACCACTACACAAAAAAAGGACATTTGACAACAGGTTCTATGAATTATTTTCTTGTGTATGGGGAGCTTGTGATCCTTGTGTCAACATAGTGGTTGATTCTTTTGTTGATGCCTTCCTTTGCTTCTTAGCCTTGGTAACCTTGTTACTACCTTTCGCTAATTGTCGATCCGTCATTATTTCCCCTTTGTAGGTTCTTGAATTGTGTCCTAAAATCTAACAATTTTTACACTTAATAGTGATAAAGTTTTTTTGGTAATACATTGCTTGAAGTTGGTTCATCATTAGCATTGTTTATTTTCTTCTTAGGTCTACCCGGTGCCCTTCTTATAACTGGGGGATTAATTTTTCCCCCATTTGATGCATGCCAGAGTCTTGGGCCATTAGATGGCAGCACAATGTACGAATAAGTTGCCTCGAAGTGTGATTTCTTGAAACATTATGTAGCACAAAGACAATTCAGTTTCAGTACAGGTACGATACACAATAAGTATGTTCAATTCATAATGTAACACAAAGACATTTCAGTTTCAGCATAAGTATACTTAGTTCAGTATGTTCAGTTCATAATACAATAAATTCATATCAGTCCAGCAATGATACAATAAGTTTAGTTCATTTCAGCAAAAATACACTTAGTGCATTTCAGTTCAGCAACAATACATTTAGTGCAGTTCAGTTCAACAACAATACACTTAGTTCAGTTTAACAACAACAGTTGAGAATTCATAATGCACATCACTTTTTGATCAAAACATTTACCTATAATATGGTGACACAAAGGGATCTACTCCAGCCTTGTTGTGTAAAATACAAACAATAACATGAACACATTGTATGCACTCAGAGCCCATTTACGACAATCGCAGTAACATCGTTGTAAATTCAGCTCGAAAGTGTCAATACCATTGGTCACACTAAAGATGTTGAGTGCACCATCTCCATGCCAAGTTGGTGTCCAACCACCGGCTACCCACTTTAACCTTTCTATTACTTGTTCCACCTCAGGATAAATTGTGCCTCTGAATCGACTTATGAGATGTTTTTGCTTCACTATCTGAATTGTTATGTAATATTTTAAACCTTCAAACAAAGTGATGATAGCCTTGTCTTTGTACTCCAATATCGCCATGTTGAACGCCTCACACATGTTATTTACCTCCAAATCACAAAGACTGTCAGTGCAGGATGCAAATCTAGTCTACATAGGAGGTGGTATTTCCGTCATGTCTTTCCATGCATTTTCATTGATATCCTTAAGTTTTTGCATGACTCTTTCCCAATTCGGAACTACGGTTTTCCTAGCTGATTGCCATAGTAATACTTTTATATGTCCACCAGGATACTTCTTCCAATTTTGGTCCCCCATCCCAAATTTGATCCCAAAAACACTATTGTGGATTCTTTTTCTGATTATGTGTGAGTTCATTGTATGACTTGGTATGGGGTTGAAGTTAATTACTTTCTAGGCCATTGTAATAAAAAATATAAAATTAAAATTAATCACAATGGAAGATAAAAAGACATAAAAAAAAGACATGCAAAATGAAAAATCTACAAACAAAAATGGAAGAATCATGCATCACGTTATAACAAAGAACACACCAAGCTATAACGAATAACTTAGGGGTTGAAGACTTACACAATTTAGTAATTTAGTAATGTGATAATTTGACAAAAAAATTAAATAAAGGAAATAAAACATTAATGAGTTTTAATTTGTAGGAGAATAGTAAAAACTAAACTGTTAATTTAACACCCCTTAACTAATGCTAAAGATTTTGCACGTGCGTATAAACCCAGAGAAACCCTCTCAAAACCTCGTCGTTTCAAGCTTCTGCATCTTCTCACTCGTAGAATTTTGTAGTCTGAGAATTTGGTTCGTTAGATCAATATTTGATCTCTGCACATTCTTCACGAGCTTCAAAACTTCGATTCAACTGGTATACTCTTTTTACAACCCATTTACCTACACTGTTCAACTTCTTTTTTGCTCAAACTTTATGCATTTTTATGATTCATTATGCCTATTATCAAATCATGAACTTGAGTTTCCCTCAAAATTCAATTTTCATTTTTACCGTTAAATCTAGTTTTTAGTTTATTTAGTTCATGAAATGAGTGTATGCTTGTATTTAATTTACCTGTTCATCTAAATTTGTTGCGTCAATTTAGTTCAAGAGATTTCTGCTTGTGTGTTTGCTTGCTTATGTTGAACAAATGACTTGTTTATGCAGTTGCATTGATGTTTAAGATGCCTCCTCAAAAGGATCCAGATAAGTTCTTCATGTCTATCAGTAATGGAGAGAATAAGCAATTTGACTATTTACGTGCTTTATATGGTAAGTGTTTTTCGATTTCAGTTCAAGATTGTGTTGGTGTAAGGATTAAAAACTGTAAACATATGATTTTAAAGAAATGACTAGCCTGGTTTTCCTTTCGGCGGCATTATGCATAAGTACTTATATGAATACATTGCTACATTTTTATGCATACACAGTGATCAGTGAAATATTATAAAGTTGTGAGTTGTTAGAAGTAGCAAATTGAAAATCCTTGTGTTGTATGACATACTTATGAAAATTGTAGAGGGTTGCATTGCTGGAGGTGTTGCTGGTGTTGCTGTAGAAGCAGCTTTATACCCCATTGATACCATCAAAACACGGCTACAGGTGAATTCAATGTATTGAGTGAAATTTTTTAATTCTACTTCGTGTGTGTTTATACCCATCAGGTGGGGTTTGGGAGTAGGGCAGGGACTACGAAGTAAGAGAAATGATCAATTCGCAACCTGTCAAACAAGAGGCAGCAGTTGTTGTTTGTAGGTCTTGAAATGCTGTTGTCAGATGCTAATAATGTATCCCCTATTTGGGTGCAGCTTCATTGTGTTAGTTCACATATAAGTTCTAGTTTTATAAATGTTATAATTCTTACTTTATTAGTGACATACACATTATGCTCATTGCTCGTGTATAATCTATTAATTTGGTTGGTCAACATTCACTTGGTGAGGAATGCATAGAGCTTTCTTGCAATGTTTCAAACTCCTAGGAATAAGATTAATAGAATAGCAGTCTTCTAACATTTTTCATTTCATTGTATGTCGTCAAGTTTTGGCTTGATTCTCCCATATCTAATTTTAATAGCACTATCTTTTGATTTTTTATCTTATTTCAATTTATATCAGGTTGCTCGTGCTGGACTAAAAATTGATTTCAAAGGTTTGTATTCTGGATTGGCTGTAAACCTTGCAGGGTCCTTACCGTGAGTAGGCTTTATTTCCGTATACACCTCCTTTTCAATTCATGCTGCATTCATTTCAGTGTTCTTTATCCCGTTCTCTGCTTTTTTCTTAATATGCTTCAACAACTAACATGTTTGAATCAGAGCTAATTAGATATTATAATGTACAGGTCTTGAAACTCAAGCTAAGAAATGTTTTCTTTCAAGCTTTATCGATTAAGAAATGACTGAAAAATTCATTTTCGCACCTCTGTTAGAGTACCGACACTTATGTTTACCACTTATGTCTATATGCGAGTGTACTGTATATTAGCCTGCTGTACAGCGTTATATTTCTCTTGGTTACAGTTAGTTGGTGTCAGTTACTGTTAGTTATGTTTCTAAAAGCTTGTATCTCTGCCGCTAAAACTATGGAGGGCACACCTCACAAATTTCCAATTGCATTGTTTGCTCAAATGTTATTTTTCCTGAAAAGCTGGTTTCGATATTCCCACTGAATTAATTATGTGCAGTGTATGCTTAACTGGCTATTCTTCCTCTCTTGGCAGTGCTTCTGCAATTTTTATTGGTGTGTATGAACCAGCAAAGCAGAAATTGCTGGAGATCTTTCCTGAGAATCTAAATGCTCTGGCTCATATTGTAAGTTGGCTTTCTTAATGATAAATTTGATAGTCTATTCAAATTATGTAGGCACGTCACAAATTTCACCTTTTAATGTTTGTATATCGACATGATAATGTTTAGAGCATTAATTAGTTGAGATAATTAAATCATAGTATACACAAACCAGAATTGACCCAAAACTATCCGAACGTGGCCAAAAACTCAAGAGCGTAGTTCTTTTACAGGCCAACTTTTCTGTTTCAAAAACCATAGACTTACCATGATATCCAAATTTTTTTCGTTATTCAGCAAAGTTATAAGAATTTTTACCAAAATTTGTTTTCAATCATTAGTAATATTTGACAATGGCTTACAGCACGTGCTGACAGTAGACAACTTTTTGAATACCTCAGTCTTCATAGTTTGAGTCAATCATTTAGTTTCACAAGCTCATCTTGAGCAGTAAAAGAGTTTGAGTCAATCATTTAGTTTCACAAGCTCATCTTGAGCAGTAAAAGAGTTTGAGTCTAGGCTTGTACTTGGCTTGAAAGGAGATTTTCTAGTTTGATATGTGCCTATACAACCTATATACATATTTGTGATAGAAATTACATATAAAATTTTGTTGCTCATTTGGCATGAAGTGCACTATTTTTAGTTCTTGTAAGCAAACAAAATTTAGAGTCAATTTAAAGTGTAAACAATAAATACAAATAAAACATGTGAAACTTACAAACGACCTAGCTTGTCCTAAATGATCAGCAGACAGGTATTTTAGCCTAGCACAGAACTGTGAGCAACAATGTTTCTATTATAATTCTTGTTATGATAATATTCCTAATCTGAGTACAGGCTGCAGGTGCTATTGGAGGAGCCGCTTCTTCTCTTGTTCGTGTTCCAACTGAGGTAAGTAATTTTACTTTATACATTGCCAATTATTTTCAGCTTCCTTGAGGTTGAAATTGATTTTGTGACTTTCTAGGTTGTTAAGCAAAGGATACAAACCGGTCAGTTCAAATCAACCTCATCTGCTGTCCGTCTTATCATTGCTAGTGAGGGTTTTAAAGGTCTTTTTGCGGTATGTATTAATTTCATGTCATTGATGACCATTTAATTTGCCGTTCCTCAATTTTGAGGTAACGTATGATATTTTCTGCTACAAAATATTGCTCTAGTAGGTAATACTTATTCAATTTCCCTTGCTGGTGAAAAGAACGTTCACAATGGTTTATATAAGAAAGATGAGATATGATGTTGTATGCAGGTTGTAGGATAATGATAATGCATTTACTTTTTTTCTTACTGCCATTTTAAGTTCTACTTGAGTATTATATATATGCTGACTTGGGTTGTTATTTTACCTACCTTGACCTGTACTTTTGTTTTTGAGTGATTGTAGGGATATGGATCTTTCTTATTGCGAGATTTACCATTTGATGCTTTAGAATTGTGCATCTACGAACAGCTCCGTATTGGGTATAAAGTAGCGGTAAGCTTAAATTTGAAGTACCTATTATTCTTTATGTATTTTTATGAAGGAAGCTTCAATTTCAAGTCATCTTTAAAATGGGAAGCATTCTGTTTCATGTAAAACCGTAGTTTGGCTGGTGTGAATATAAACGTTCACATCCTTAAAGAAACAAAATTTTCACATCTTTAAGATTGTTTGTGGCATGATTGTGTTAAAATTCTCTCACTCCTTAGGATGTCTCTTTGTGCATAAACTTTTTAAGAATAATATTGTTTTGATGCTTCTCTTTTGTTTTCTGCTCAGTTCTAATTGTGTTTCTATCCACCAATAGAACCTTGTTGAAGTGCTCAATAGTTTCTGAACTTGTTTTTTGCAGGCAAAAAGAGATCTGAATGATCCAGAGAACGCTATGATTGGAGCTTTTGCTGGTACTTCTACTTCAGAATGATTATAAATTTTCTAGTGAAGTATTTTAGAATTCCTTATAATATGTTTGAATAAAATTTCTTTAAACAAAACAAGTGTGCAGTGAAAGGAACGACACGACACTCTTCCCTTCATTCAATGTGCTTTGAATGCAAAAAAATGCAGCATTTTTATTCAACACAATCTCAAACACGCTATTAATTTCTGTGCCTCAGCTGCATTTATGTTTACTATTCTTCAAATTCATGACAACCTTGTGCTGCTGAATTAACGGGCTATTAAATTCTACTTATATGTTACTGTATTTATATTCAGCATTGTTACTGCCAAATTTAGCTTCGAATCGGTCTTTTTTCTGTATATTCTTTTCAGCCATGCTTAATATAATGCCCGGCTTTTGTTGGAAACTGAGAATGATAAATTAAATACTTACAGCTGCAATAACTGGAGCAGTTACAACTCCACTTGATGTAATAAAAACCAGATTGATGGTTCAGGGAACACAAAAACATTACAATGGCATATGTGATTGTGTTAGGACAATAGTTAAAGAAGAAGGAGCTAATGCTCTTTTTAAGGTATGCTTATGCTATTTTTTGAAACTTAGATTAACACACTACTCATTATTTGCATTCTTAACTTTCTTTTAACCATACAGCTTTCTAAAAAGCCTAAAACTATTTGCAGGGTATTGGGCCAAGAGTATTGTGGATAGGAATAGGTGGTTCAATATTTTTTGGCGTTCTTGAGAAGACAAAGAAAGTTCTTGCTCAGAGGAACCCTCAAACTGATGCTGAGAAGTGAGTTATTATCAAGTCATGCTTAAGCTGAAGATGTTGCAGTGCATGGAGTCACTTCTTTTCTTGTTCAACTTCTTTCTCTCCTTCATCCCTCAATTAGAATTTGGGCTGCAATTATAAAGCCTGAGTAAATTTGGGCCAATCTGGAGCTTTCTCTCAAAGGCTAACAAAGCACAAATGTAAATTCATTTTTTTCTTCTAGAAAATGATTTATTTTCCATTCAAACACAACTGAAAAAAAAATTCTTAAAGAAATGTTCTATGTTGTTTAAGAGATTTGAGATTAACAAATTCAAAATTAATATTTACACAATTTTCTTTTAATATGAATTATCATACTATTGCGGCTAGAAACTCAGTTTCCATCTTGTTTTTCAATATAATCTTTTATAATTTTCATTACGAAAAAATATCTCTTGCTTGTCGAGAGATGTGAAAACTAGAAGATTTTTTTTTAATAAGATGAATAGTTGTTGCATTTATGGGAGTTAGCTATAAAGAATCTTAAACATGAAAAAACAAATAGGTTATCAACAACAAAGTTCTTGCAAATTAATCTTGTCTTGTTCATTCAAATTTATAGGATGATATTTTTCAATTAGAGTTATAATTATAATTAAGAGGCAAAATGCATCTTCAAGTTAGCAAAATCAAAGAATACAAAAAGTCATCTCGATTTTTCATATCTTGAAACTTTAACTAGTTTGGATGTAGAAAATATCATTTCTTCATCTTTTTCATTCTATAGTGATCGTGTCTTAGCTTCATAATAGATCAAGGCAAGGCAACATCCAAGTAATGTCAGTCTACTAAGGTAATTGTAAAAAAAAAAGGTTTTAGTATCTCGAAAACTTTAGATGTTCTGAGGTCATGCACTAGAAATACATTTTATATTCAATGATGTTGAATTGTAATTTCTTGTGTTGAAGTAGGTTACTCGACAGAATAAAGAAGTGTCGAATCACCTAGTGTATTGAGTTATGTTAGTGTGTCGAAGTGTCGAAGCATGTTGCTTCACACATGATTTCGACTTAGGCCTATTTTTTAGTAGTGTTAACTATTTTGGAATTTTATAGTTTCGGGTTTTGACTTGAGGTCCAAGTTAACCTAAATCTGTAAATAGAAGAAGTAACCCTTATTCTTGTAATAAAGTGAATAAAGTATTCATAACATTTGTAATTCACAGTATTTTGCAATTGCAAAGTGAATAAGAAGTTTTCTACAGTTTGTGGACAGAGAGAAACTCTACAGGATTTAATTTTTCTTCTCCTTCATCGCTCTTTACTTTCTTTTCTTTCTCCATTGTTCTTTTCTTTTATTGTCATTGTGTGGGTGATAACAATCTTGTTCATCAAGATTGATTGAAATTCCCCATAGATTGTGGTGGATTTCTAACATCTGGTATCAAGAGCTCCTAGTTTAAACGATTCGTGGGATGAAAATCACCATGACAACGAATCATCCAAACGGGCATTTTCCAGTAAATCTTCTGATTCTCAAGAACAACAATTATGAGAATTGGTGCAAGCAGATAAAAGTTGTGTTCTGTTATCAAGATCTTTGGGATCTTGTAAAGGAAAAAGTAGCAACGCTTGCAGAAGATGCGACAAATCAAGAAAAGGCCGCACATAAAGAATTAAAGAAGAAAGATTATAAAGCTCTCTTTATAATACATCAATATGTTGATGCATATAACTTTGAAAAGGTTAGTGATGTAGAGTCAACGAAAGAAGCATGAGAAATTCTGGAGAAATCGTTTAGAGGCGCGGAGAAGGTGAAAGAGGTGAGATTACAAACTCACAAAAGAATGTATGAATTGCTTCAGATGAAAGACAATAAAAGCATAACTGATTTCTTCACCAAGGTTATGAAACTGGTGAATCAAATTAAGGTATGTGGAGAAGTGTTGACATCAAGATCTGTTGTTAGAAAGATCTGGAGGTCGTTGGCTCCAAAGTTCGACCATGTGGTAGTATCCATAGAAGAGTCGAAAGATTTTTCAAAATTGACAAAGGAAGCGATTCAAGGGACGCTTGAATCTCACGAACAAAGAATGGCTAAAAGAGCTGCAGGAAAGTCGAAGAGTGATATGGATTTGCAGGCGCAATCAACAAAAGAAAGGAAACGCAAAGGAAGTTGTAATAGCAACAAAGGCAGAGGAGGCTACAACAGTTCGACTTGTTGAAATCGGCAAGAAGGAAACTGGTCGAATCATAGAAAACCCTGGAACCAAAGCAACCAAAGAGGTGGTGTTGCATGTAAAGGAAGAGGTGGTGGTCAAAAGCCAGACAAGAGTCACATTCAGTGTTATAATTGTCAGAAGTATGATCATTATTCTAGTGATTGTCTAGAAAAACAGAAGAATCAAGAAATTTGTGCAAAGTTGGCGAAACATGAAGAAGAAGAGACGTCGTTGATGGTTACAACAAGAGATAAAGAGAGATTCAAGGACCAATGGTACTTGGACTCAGGATGCTCATCACACATGTCTTGAAGGAAAGATTGGTTTTTCAACATAAAACCCTAAATGAAGAACATGGTGAAATTTGTAAATGACAACACTCTAGCAGCTGAAGGTGTTGGTGATGTTTTGATTATGAGGAAAGATGCCAAGAGGTCAGTAATTTCAAATGTGTTGTACATACCAGGCATGAAGAGCAATTTTCTCAGCATATGACAGTTAGTAGAAAAGAACTACAAGGTGTCGATCAAAGACAAGATGATGAGAGTTCTCGACTCAAATAGAAGGTTGATCTTGAAGGCTCTAATGTCTCAGAATAGAACCTTCAAGATTGAACTAAATGTGATGAAGCATAAGTGCCTTACAACAGAAGCCAACATAGATGAATGGATATGGCATTATAGGCTTGACCATCTCAATTTCAAAGACATTAGAGATTTGAATAGAAGAAATATGGTTTCAAGATTACCAGAAATCGACATTCCAAATGAAGTGTGTGAAGAATGTGTGCATGCGAAGCAGCATAAGAACAACTTCAGTAAGGATGCAAGAAGCAGGTCGAAGGAAATTCTTGAAGTCATATACTCCGATGTATGTGGTCCTCTCCAGGTGGATTCGATTGAAGGTAATAAATATTTTGTTATATTTATAGATGATTTCAGTATAAAACTGTGGTCTTACCTGATCAAGAAGAAAAGTGAAGTGTTCGAGGTATTTGTCAAGTTTAAATCTATGGTCGAAAGACAGAGCGGTCGAAAGATCAAGATTTTGAGGACTGATGGTGGTGGAGAGTATGTGTCGAAAGACTTCAACGCATTATGTGTGGAAGAAGGGATTGTGCATGAGGTGGTTCCACCATACACTCCACAGCAGAATGGAGTCGCATAAAGGAATAATAGAACCATCATGAATATGGTTAGAAGTATGTTGAAAGACAAGCATCTACCCAAAGAATTATGGGGAGAAGTTGTGTCGACTGCGACATATATCCTGAATAGATGTCCGATGAAGAAGCTAGAAGGAATCACGCCAGAAGAATGTTGGTCTGGTGTCAAGCCTAGCTTGAGTCATCTGAAGGTCTTTGGATCTATAACATATAGACATGTTCCAGATCATTTGAGAATAAAACTTGATGACAAGTTGAATCAGATGATCCTAATAGGATATCACTCGATTGGAGGATACAAGTTGTTCGACCCAGTGAATAAGCAAGTGGTGATCAGCAGGGACATGATCATAGATGAGCTTAAAGAATGGGATTGGACTGAGAATGTTAAGAAGGATTCAATGAGAATCTTTTGTGATGAACCAACTAGTGAAGTCGAAAGAGAAGTTCGACAGAAAGAAGTCAGAGGTGAAGCAGACCCAAGCAGACCTCAAAGAACAAGACACATGCCTGCAAGGTTGCAAGAATGTGTGATTACATCAGATGATGTGGTCGATGAAGAAGGAGATATGGTACAATATGCTTTCTATGTAGATGTCAAACCAGTCAATTCAGTTGAGGCATTGAAAGATTTGAAGTGGATGAAAGCAATGGACAAAGAGTTGAAGTTAATCGAAGTCAACAACACTTGGTCACTTGTCGAATTGCCCCAAGACAAGAAGGAAATCAATGTGAAGTGGGTATACAATGTGAAGTTGAATCCCATAGGAGAAGTGTCTCGACACAAGGCGAGACTTGTGGCGAAAAGATTTCTTCTGAAAGAAGGAATCGACTTTAATGACATTTTTGCACTTGTTGCTAGGATCGAAACAATCAGGTTAGTTGTTGGTTTAGCAAACATGAAAAACTGGCAGATGTGTCAGATGGATGTGAAATGTGCAATCCTGAATGACCCCTTAGAGAAAGAAGTTTATGTTGCACAACCAGTTGGGTTTGTGAAACAAGGCTAAGAACGAAAGGTGTACAGGCTGCATAAAACCCTGTACGGACTTAAACAAGCTCCAAGAGCTTGGAACAAGAAGATAGATGGATTTCTAAGGGAGAAGGAATTCGTGACGTGCAAATCTGAACATGGAGTATATGCAAGAAGAAGCAAGAGTGAATTGCTTATACTATGTCTCTATGTCGATGTCCTGTTGATAACAGGTAGCTGCAAGAAGGAGATCAAAGATTTCAAAGGTGAACTCAACAAGGAATTAGAAATTTCAGATCTGGGTGACATTTCATACTTCCTTGGAATCGAATTCTACAAGAGTGGTAGAGGTTTCATGATGCATCAAAGAAGGTATGTAGGCGAAATACTCAAGAGATTTGAGATGCAAGATTGAAACCCAACTTTGACTCCAGCTGAGCCCAAATTACAACTGTCGAAAGATTCAGATGAAGATGATGTTGATCCAACCCAATATAGAAGACTTATTAGGTCACTTCGATACCTTTGTCACACAAGGCCTGACTTAGCATATAGTGTAGGTCTGGTGAGTAGATTCATGCAAAAGCCAAAGATATTAGATCTAGCAACGACGAAGAGGATACTAAGG
The DNA here is from genome assembly GCF_024323335.1 of Lathyrus oleraceus. Taxonomy (NCBI): domain Eukaryota; kingdom Viridiplantae; phylum Streptophyta; class Magnoliopsida; order Fabales; family Fabaceae; genus Lathyrus; species Lathyrus oleraceus. The sequence goes on from NC_066584.1 coordinate 416,715,613, forward strand.
TATCTGAAAGGAACTCTCGACTATGGCATTTTGTTTTCTGTAGCCGATGAAGGAAAATAATGCAAGTTAGTGGGATACCGACTCAAGTTGGTGTAGTGATGCTGAGGATCGAAAATCCACAACTGGCTATGTGTTCATGCTAGGTGGTGGACCAGTTTCTTGGAGTTCGAGAAAGGAGCCAATAGTGGCATTATCGTTGTGCGAAGTAGAATACATATTTGCTTCTCTTTGTGCATGTCAAGCAACATGGATGGTGAATCTGGTCGAAGAAATAACATCGAAGAGTCATTGAGCAATTACCATGAAGATCTACAGCATGTCAGCTATCAATTTAGCGAAGAATCCAACAGCACATGGTCGAAGCAAGCACGTCGAAATGAGGTTCCATTATCTTCGAGAGTAGATAACAGATGAGAAGATGAATGTGGAACACTGCAGAACTGAGAATCAGATTGCAGACATTGTGACGAAGGGAGTGCAGGTCGAAGTGTTCAGAAGACTAAGAGCTATGATAAATGTAGATAACTTAGACTTAATGAATTAGGTGGTGTGTTGAATTGTAATTCCTTGTGTCGAAGCAGGTTGCTCGACAGAACAAGAAAGTGTCGAATCACCTAGTGTGTTGAGTTATGTTAGTGTGTCGAAGTGTCGAAGCATGTTACTTCACAAATGATTTCGATTTACAGAAGGAGTAACCCTTATTCTTTTAATGAAGTGAATAGAGTATTCATAACATTTGTAATTCACAGTATTTTGCAGTTGCAAAGTGAATAAGAAGTTTTCCACAGTTTGTGGACAAAGAGAAATTCTCCAGAATTTATTTCTTCTTCTCCTTCGTCGTTCTTTACTTTCTTTTCTTTCTCCGGTGTTCTTTTATTTTATTGTCATTGTGTGGATGATAACAATCTTATTCATCAAAATTGATTGAAATTCTCCATAAATTATGATGGATTTTCAACATATAAGATCTTCTTGACATCTTTTTTCTACTACAGTTTTTCGAAGCAAAAAGTTCTAGAACTTTAAAATCCTAAAATTCCACTACAAAAGGAGGATTATAAACCAAATTAAAGTATGCATTATTCTAAACTTATATCACATACTTTTATTATTTAATTAATTTAACATAGGGGTTTAGAAGGTACACCATTGGAACTTAGGGGATGATAGTAGATTCCCTTAAGCTTTTAGGTAAAAATTCGTGTTGGAGAATTAGGCCTAAATTCTATTAGATTTCAATTCATTGATGTGCTTTGTCTCCCTTTTTAGTAAAAAATATTCGTTAAAGTAATGTGTCCAGATTAGTTAGGATATAGTTATTGCATATTTTTAGAGTTAATTTTGAGAAAAATATACATAATCAAAAAATCTCACCTCTCCTATGTAACACCATATAGTAAACCATATAGTAAGGATTTAAAAATTATTATACAATATTACAGTAGTTAGAGGTAGTTCTTTGAGATTTTAATTGGTAAGACCGCCTCAGAGAAAAAAAGGAAATAATAAAAGAAATAAAATACATTGGTAAGACCGCCTCACAAGATGCAATCAATGTACTTAAAACTCAATTCATATATCAATGATCATCATGAATGTTCATACTAACACACATACAAATTCATTCACATGTGATAGTGTCATGCCAATCATATATTCAACTTGATGAAGTTATCAATTATTTCTCATACTTTTCTCAATCCAAACACATAGTAACATATATTGAAGGTTAATAAACACTTCACACAGCCCATGCATCAAATTTCTAATATGATCATAGAAATCAAACAAAATTTTAACATGCAAATGACAAAAGCACAACATTCACGATTCCTATCACATTCCCTTCAAGGTTCTAATCCCAAATTAAACCTAAGAATAGGAAATCCACCTCTTTGATGAACCTAAGTGTTTGTGAATGAGAGTGAGGAATTCTTCATGTTTCTTGTGATTCCTTCCTTGTTTCTTCTTTAAGGGTTCAAAACTCTTACATGCAAGGCTAGTCTACAAGGTGGATCAAACACACACATAATATATATATATATATATATATATATATATATATATATATATATATTATATATATATATATATATATATATATATATATATATATATAAAAGAATGTTTTGGATTTTTTCATAGAAGAGAGTTATATATCTCCTAGAGGAATTTTCCAATTTTCCCTTGCATTTAATCCAAAATTCCTAATTAGTGTCCTTATTGAGATTTAGCATCATCACCACACTAAATTTCTTTTCTAACTTCATTAGTTGTCATGAGTCCTACTATCCTTCCTTAAGTAAATAATGAATGTTACACTTTAGCCCTGGCCACTTAAGACCTAATTACTAGCACGTCATCCTTCTCCCATTAGGGAAATTAGGGTTTACTAATATAACTAATCCTAATGACAAAACATTCATTAAGGACTTGGAACATGATTAAGAAATGAGGGTCTTACAATTACTTACAATATATCACAATAAATCTTTGATTAATATCTTAACACATTCATCATTAAGATAGAAGATGTGGGATGTTACATCCTACTATTATAAAAAAAAAAAAAAGAATAGATCACACTAAAGGGAGGCCCTTCTATCACTTTAGAGAAGACCCGACAACAATTTGATCTATGGATATAAATACTTCTACATGCATAAGATCTAAGGTACACATATATTTTTCATACTTCACTTTGTCTCATTTTAGACTCATTAACTGACTTGGACGTTAGAGTTCTAGCCTTGTTAGTCCACTTTGTTCGACATGTGACTCCATACACAAGATGAAGGGTGAATTGTGAAGATTTGAAAATTTTTGATTGAAATAAAATCATTTTGAAAATCAGAGTTTGAAAATATTTTAAAACCAAACGAGTAAATAATTAGCGAAAAATCAAAGGAAAGACAATAAAGTAAAGAGATAAGGGGTAGAAAGAAACACCGGATATATATATATATATATATATATATATATATATATATATATATATATATATATATATATATATAATATATATATATATATATATATATATATATATATATATATATATATATATATATATATATATATATATAGGTATAACCTAAATTGGCCTACTCTTGTCCTCCAAGAATTAATCTTAAGAGTATCCAATAAAATTGTAAACTTTTAGAAAATGTTCCCACGAACCTCCTTATACAAAGAAATGAAGTTTTAAGGCTAACTTCCAACCAAATAAAGAACAAAATTTAGAGTGGTTATCCTACACACCAAATAGAGATTTTCCACGGATTGATCTCAACCAAGATGTAGTTTTGAGTTGGCTATACTCTGAACCAAAATGGAGTTTTGAGTCATATATCTTTCGAACCGAACCTGGGTTTTACATAGGTTAACCACAGACTGAGTTGAGATTTTACACGGATTAATATCGAAATAATTGAGCTTTTACACTAGGCTAAACTCAAGAACCAAGTGAAAATTTACAAAGGGTAATCTTGAACTGATAGAGCGTTTAACCGAGATGAGCTCAAAAAATGTTATGGAGATTTTGGTGGTTGATATTCATGAACCAAAAGAGATATTTTCTTCTTGGAGAAACATACTAACCAAACAGAGACTTCCTAAGACAATCCCCTAAAAGCAAACAAGATCTTTGACTTGTTTAACTCTGATGACAAAACTAACAAGGGTACTAGCATGTATCATAAAAATCGTATCCACAAGGATTGGATTTTAACAAGGTAAACGAATGAGATATAAAGTAGCCAAAGGAGGGGGGGTTGTTTTCAACTTGTTTATTTGATCCAAAAACAAGAGAAAATTGGCTTTGGACAAGATACGATGATAAAGACAATTAGGTTTCGTTAGAATCCCCTACTTATCTTCCATTGATGAAATATGCATTAACAGACATGCAAAGACATAAGAGTTACACGACATATTAACCCTAACATTGCACACAACCCTTGGTGTGCAGCTGACTAGTTTAACTGTTAATTCCACGATCCCTCGGGCCAATTTGAACGTTAGACTAAGCACTAGAGCGCGTTAATTCATAAGTCACAATTCCTAATTATACTATCCCTAGTTAATTAGATAATCAGACAATTATCTTATTTTCGATAAGCATTCATACGCCACTTTGTCACTACTTACCTATAACATATTGCATTTCGTAACATACAATAGGAAATGAACATAAATGATAATTGAATAATAACAATATATCAAAGCAATAACATTATTATCAATCACTCATATGCCCTAATAGAATAAAAGTAGGTTCATCATACAAAAAGATCTAACCTAGAATAAATCTAGCTACTCATAGTGTAAAATAAATATACCATAAGTCTAGATTCATAATACATCAAAAATCACTAAAGAAAATGTCCTCCAATGACTCCAATGGCCTCCAAAATCACCTAAAATCACCCTTTTTCTGTCACTTTAAGTATTGGGATTCAGAACCCTTCAAAAGAGATCAAAAAGAGCTTTTAATAGAAAAAGTTTGTCAGACGGAAATTGTGCATCACGTCCACGACCATCTACATCGCGCCGCGAGGCAAGCCTCATCGTGTTGCGATGAGATCCATCACGCGCACAATAATTCTAGAAGCGAATCTCACTTTTTCTTCATTTTTTCACAAATTCCACTAAGTTTTTGTATATTATTTGTATTTACTTTTTGCTCAATTATTCACACTTTAACATGGTTTTTGACCATTCTTCATCTGAATTTACTTGAATTTCTTCCTAAAAATGACGTAATGACGACTGTCATCACAACCCCAAACTTGAACTATTGATTGTCCTCAAATAACCTGTCTGCGCACTGAACATTCATCATAACCAAAATTCTTACCCTTACCAATTCTTGTCACATGTATTTTTTTCTGATCAACATTTTGGTTTCTGCTTCAATCCAATCAACTCAGAAAAGTTATCCCAACATACAAATATTCAACTTGTCTCTCATCTCACAATGATGCACTCATATTGACAGAGTAATCACTCAACCAATATACAAAAGAATTTAACCATAAATTTAAAAAGTTTGTTATTGAATAAATCAAAGTCATATTTAAACACACACTTTTTGAGGTCTTTTTTTCCTGTTGTAATGTGGCTTATGTCAGAGTAGGATAATTTAGGATATTAGGTTTAAACCATTGGAGTTAGGTACCTAGTTTTGCCGATGTTATCGAATTCCTTCCATCTCACTCTTTTAAAATGCACTTGGTACTAGAGAATTTCATATTGTTGATCCTATTTTTGACACAATTTTTTTTGAAGAAGCTATTTTAACTTCTTATTTTTCTTTCTTTTTTACAAATTTCATTAGTATTCAAACCCAAACTTATTCATTGCTCACTTCCAAGAGAAACCTTAAACTTATCATTTTGTATCAACAAGTAAAACAAATATTTCTACCCAATTCCGAAAAGGGTGAAAATAATTTATCTTTCAAGTCAATGACTATATGAATATGTCACCGAAATAAGGGTCTTAGTCTCAAAGGGGTTAAACAACGGATATTATCATAATAAACAGGGTGACTAAAAAAGCTCAGTGTTTTCACAAACAACTGCCTAGGTGAGTATTTATCAGACCAATAGTCTCAAAATCAGAAGAAAAAAATCTCAAATTCTGGAAAATGACTAATGCATGGATACTCTCACAAGAACGAAAATTAAATAATGGATTTTTTGGCTCAAACCTTACTACCTGAGGTATCTGGAGATTTAGTTCAAGTAGTCAATTTCCTGTTCTTCATCGACTCTCAATCTTCAAGGGACTTCATTGTTGATCTCTTTCATTCTTTTCTTTTTCTGGTAACTTTTTCTTTTTCTTTTTCATGATGGTACTTGGTAAGGTAGAAAATTAAAAACTGAAAGAAAAATAGCAGCAAACAAGTTTATTAATTTTAAGAAAAGAAAAGCACAAGTGCGAAGTGCTTCTTCAATGTCGGCTATCACTCTTTATTAAAAAAACTGAATAAAATTTTCAAATTAAAATTCAAACTCTGATGGATTGCCTCATATTAAGCGCTTGTTTAAAGTTACTAGCTTGACTTCATTGTCTAAGGTTCTGCGAGCATCGGAGAAACTTTCTCCAATGTGTTTTCACTACCTCCATGGGACCTCAAATTCTCTCCTTTCTCAACAAAGATATGCGCCTTTCCTAGATTGATTAACTTAACGACTCCACTAGCAAAAAGGACCAAAAGTCTTAGCCTTCTACTTACTCAGCATTCCTTTCCAACGAAATTTATAAATCATAACTTATTGTCCCTCCTGAAATTTATTCCTTACCATTTTCTTCCCATGAAGATTTTTTCGATTTTTCTTTCACCATACTTACATGGTAGCATTGAGGATTTTCCTAATAGTGCATCAACGCCTCGAACACTTTAAAGAAATTTTTTTCTTCATTAAATCTCGGTACGAATTCTTCTTGTGCTACATCGATAAGAGTTTTACTTGTTGCCAAAAATGGCCTTCTTAGTAGTAATGGTATTTCCAAATCCTCAAGCATGTCAAGAATGACAAAATATGCTGCAAATAATAATATATCAACTCTAAAATGGACATCTTCTAATACTCCATATGGATATGTGATCGAACGATCTGCTAGAGTCAGTGTCATCTGTGTTAGTTTCAGTTCACCATACTTCAACTTCCTCATCATGGATAAAGGAAACAGTTTAATGCTAGCTCCAAAATCACACAATGCATGAGTAATGGTTAGTGAACCAATTGAACAAGGAATAGTAAACCTACATGGATCAGTGAGTTTGGTGGAAGCTTCCTCTAGATGATTACACTGCACTCTTCCGCTAAAATGATGTTTTCATCATGCTTCAACTTTCGCTTTCTCGATAAGAGCCCTTTGACGAACTTTGCATAAACATGAATATGCTTGAGGGCTTCAAAGAAATAACATTAACATAAACCACCCATATATCCCAATAGAATAAAAGTAGGTTCATCATACAAAAATACCTAACCTAGAATAATTCTAACTCCTCATAATGTAAAATAAATATACCATAGGTTTAGATTCAGAGTACATTAAAAATTACTAAAGAAAATGCTATCTAATGGCTCTAATGGCATCTAAAAGCACCAAAATATATTTATTTGTCGTCACTTTCAGTATTGGGATTCAAAACCCTTCAAAAGAGGTCAAAAATTGTTCTTAATAGAAAAAGTGTGTCAACTGAAAAATGCACACCGCGCCAGTGACCGTCAGCATTACACACGGGAGAATTTCATAAGTGAATCTCACTTTTTATTCAATTTTTCTTCACAAACTCCACTAAGTCTTTGTATATTCCTTGTATTAAATTTTTGCTCAATTATTCACACTTTGACATGGTTTTTGACCATTCTTCATCCGAATTTACTCAAATTTCTTCCTAAAAATCATGTAATGACGACTGCCATAAAGCTAACAACCAAACAACTTCTTAAATAAGAAATATTTACACAAGAGATAATACACTCTTAGTAAATTACAATTAAACACTCTCACTACCAAACCACCATCTGTAGTGAAATTTGATAGAAAAAGAGATCATAAGGATCACATCGCTGCCATCAATGCTCGACAAAAATTATAGGCGCCTACGACTCTTTGAACTGAAAGCTCTTACCCATCAGGTCCAAGGAGGCGGACCTTAGGTTATTCATGAACGTCCCCTGTTACTTGTTGACCAGCCATCAGGACCCCTCGAGGAAACTAGTCCATCAGTTTTTAGCAAGTAAGCACCAAAATATTTTGACAACCAGCTTGTTTAATGTCTGTCAGGGGTATACTAATTCGCTAAGGGAATACCTTGCGTATTTCAATGAGGCGACCATCAAAGTGGTACATCTAAACCATGAGATGTTCTTGGTAGCATTCCAAAATGGTTTGATAGTCAATAATTACAGTGAGTCTCTCACCTAGAAGCACGTTGATGACTTCACGATAAGTGTACCGATAGTGTCGAAGTTATAATAAAAGATTTGTCTCCACGAGGATTGGATTTTAACAAGAAAATTAGTTGAGAAATTTAGTAATAGAGGGAAGGGGGGGGGGGGGGGGGTTCGAAAAATGGTTCTAAACGAGAATTAAAAAGAAATGATTCAGAATCACAAAAGACGATTAGAACTATTTATCGAATCCCCTTATTTTTACCTGTTGATGAAATATGTACCTGTTGAGTTTCAACCATATTAATATCTCATTGCAAATTAACATACACCACACCATATTCCTTAGTGTGTAGCTCACTAATTTATATTGTAATTCTCTAATTCCTTAGGCCAATTCAAAGTATAATTAGGCGTTTTACGTGCGTTAGTTCATTAACAATAACTTCTAAATTCCTATTCCTAGTTCATTACAAAGTTGAATAAATTTCCTAGTTCAGATTATTAGACTAACGGTCAGAAATACCTAATTATCTAGATCGTTTCGTATGCCCGTAAGCGACAAAAATCATTAAGTACAAGAATAATTTAAATAAGATAATAACATTAAGAGTACTCAACAAATCTCAAACAGACATATGATCCAACAGAGTAAAAACAAGGTTTATTTTTAAAAAAACCTTATCTAGATAAACTTAGATACTCATTGTTAGATTAACAAATACCATGAGTGGAGAAGTATTCATCATCAAAATCTATGGAAGGGTTGATCTCCGATGACTCTAATGTGCTCCAAAATCGCTCCTTGAATGACCCTAGGCATTACTTTCTATCTATGATTTGGAACCCTTGAAAAGTGGCTAAAAGATGCTTTAAATAGCAAAAAAAAACATGTCAGCTCAAAAAGCTCCATTGCGTCCGCGACAGTCGATATTGTGTTGTGACGCAAGCCTTATCGCGTGAAAATAAGATGCATCGCGCGAGAGAATTCTAGTGGAGAAACACACGTTTTTTCTCCTTTTTCTTCACAATTTCACTAAGTCTTTGTATATTCCTTATATTTGCTTTTTGCTAAATTCTTCACACTTTAACATGTTTTTTTTTATCATTCTTCTTCCGAGTTTACCCGAATTTCTTCCTAAAATTCTCGTAATGATGACTTTCATCATAACTCCATACTTGAATTATTGCTTGTCCTCAAGTAACCTATTTGGATACTGAACATTTCATCAAACTTAAAATGCTCACCCTTACCAATTTTATGTCACCTTTATTTTTTTTTCTAATCAACATTTTGGTTCCCTGCTTCGATCCAACCGACTCAGAAAAGTTCTTCTGACATACAAGTACTCAACCTGTCTTTCATCTCATAAGGGTGCATTAAAATTGATAGGATTATCACGCAATCAACATACAAAAGCTTTTAACAATGAATTTGAAAATTATCTAATAAAATCAATCAAAGTCATATTTAAACACACACTTATGAGGTCTTTTATAGGTTGTAACGTGGCTTATGTTAGAGTATGATAATTTCGGATAGTAGGCTTAAACCTTTGGAGTTAGGTACCTGGTTTTCCCGATGTTATCGAATTCCTTCTATATCACTCTTTTATAATTCACATGGTACTAGAGAAATTGCATATTGTTGGGTTTCACAACTTTTTTAGAGAAGTTGTTTTAACTTCTTATTTTTCTTTTTCTTTTTGACCAATTTCTCTAGTACCCCAATCCCAAACTTAGTCGTTGTTAACTTCCAAGAGAAACTCCAAACTTATTCTTTTGCATCGAACAAGTAAAAAAATTATTTCTACCTGAATCCAAAGAGGACAATAAGAATTTATCTTACAAATCAATGACTATATAATAAGGCTATGTCATTGAATGAAAGGTTATGCCTCAAAGTGGTTAAACAACGAATATTATCATACTGAAACAGGATGGTTTAAAAGGCTCAGAGTTTCCAAAACAAACTCCTTAGTGTGTATTTATCAGACCAATATACTCAAATTCAGAAAAAGTTCAAATTCCAGAAAATGACTATTGCATGGATACTCTCATAAGAAGGAAGAGTAAACAATGAGAAATATTTGGCTCAAACCTTACTAGTTGTGGTATTTGGAGACTGAGTACAAGTAGTCGGTTTCCCTTTTCTTTATAAACCTTCAATATATGCAAAGGAATTTCACTGTTGATCTTTTCATTCTTTCTTTCTTTTTGTGACTTTTTCTTTTATTTTTCATCAAGGCAATGGTAAGGTAGCAAATTAAAAACTAAAAGAAAAATAGCAGCAAATAAGTTCATTAATTAAAGAAAAGATAAGTATAAAGTGAAGAGCTTTCATGAAAGTTGGCTAGTACTCTTACTTGGATCATATCCAAAATGGGAAATAATTGAAATAACTGAAGCTAAAAACTGAAAAATGATGGGTGTTCTCCCATTAAGCGCTTCTTTAAGGTCATAAGCTTGATCGTTTGCTTCTCCATTATGGCATCATATATGACACAAAAAACACATCATCCATCTTATTCCTTTTGTTTGTTAGGAATCTCATATACTTGAGGTATTGATGATGTTGCCCCCATATCTTCTTCAATTTGATAGTAGGGGACAAGACATAAATGAAATCCAAAACCTTATTAATTTCATCCCTTTCATCTACCTTGTTACTAAAATATATTATGGGGATATGATTTTGTTGAAGATGTTCATGTTGGATATCTATCTCTAAACAAATTCTTGCATTTGAAACTTCATTCCCGACCAGATCATCCTCCCTTTGAACTCTTGTTCTTTTTCCAAAGCTATTTTTCACCTCAGATTTTTCTATTCTTAATTCAGTCGTTTCATCTAGTGGCTTGGATTTTTCTTCTTCTTTCTCTTTTTCAACTTATATCTCATCGACCACTTCCCATTGATTTTCGAATTTATTCTCAACTTTATCATCCTTAAGATTATTCAACATATTCACATCAGACTCTCCAGTTCCTTTAGCTAACAATGGTTCAGATATCTGCCCCATGTGGTTTTCAATATTATTCAATTATGCTCTTATGTTATTTCTAGATTCTTTCATGTTCTTGTAACTTGCTTCCTGGTTGTGTTGAGCCGACATGAATTTGTTAAAAGTATCTTCTAGAAGGGTTGACTCCCTTGGTGGTGGATGTTAAGGAGCTTTCGGGTTGAAAATTTGAATTTGATTGTGACTCCAATCAAGACTTGAATGATCATTCTGACATGTGTTGTAGATGTTTATGTAATGGTGTGGCTTTTAATAGTGTCATGTATAATGTGCTTATTCAACATATGGTACACAACAACCATTGACGTGAACTCCACCACAGAAATTACATTGTAGGACCCTGACCAAATTAACATTTGCTTGGACTTTAGTATATGCAGTCAATTTCTTTGATAACACTTCAAGTTGTACTAACAAAGTAACTTGAGAGTCATCTCCATTATACAAACATTCATTTACCTTGCATAGATAATCAGAAGAAAAAAACACAACAATTGCACTGAACTAGATAAAAAAAAATTGAAAAAAATAAATAAAAAATTCTAAGTATATACACTAACAAACTAAGAAATAGGAATCAAAACAAACTAAAGCAAAAATAAAGCTAAATAGTAAATAAATAGCAACAAAGAAAATTCAAATTTAAACCTAAATAAAAATTAAATTTCTCACAAAAATTGCCTTGTTAAAATCAACAATCCTCGGCAACAGGACCAAAAATTTGATGACTTCTCGGCAACTGTACCGATAGTGTCGAAGTAATAATAAAATATCCATCTCCACGAGGATTAGATTTTAACAGGAAAATTAATTATGAAATTTAGTAATTAAAAGGGAGATTTTTGTTCGAAAAACGGTTCTAAACGAGAATTAAAAAGAAGTGATTGAAGATTGTGAAAGGCGATTATGACTATTTATCGAATCCCCTTATTTTTACCTATTGATGAACTATGTACCTGTTGAGTTTCAATCATATTATTATCTCACTGTGAATTACCATAACCACTACACTCAATCCATTAGTATATAGCTCATTAATTTATACTATAATTCCCTAATTCCTTAGGTTGATTCAAGGTAAATTAGGTGTTGTACGTGCGTTAATTCATTAGCAACAACTTCTAAATTCCTATTCATGGTTCATGGCAAAGTTGAATAAATTTCCTAGTTCATATAATTAGACTAACGGTCGGAAATCCCTAAATATATAGATCAATTTTGTATGCCCGTAAGCGACAAAAAACATTAAACACAAGAACAACTTAAATAAGATAATAACATTAAAATAAGGTTCATCTTAAAAAGCCATAATCTAGAGAAATTTAGCTACTCATTGATAGATTAACAAATACCATGAGTGGAGATGTATTCGTCATATAAATATATGGAATAATTGCTATCCAAGGACTCCAATGTGCTCCAAAACTGCTCCTTGAATGACCTTAGTCGTCACTTTCTATCTCTGATTCGGAAGCCTTGAAAAAGTAGCCAAAAGATGCTTTAAATAGCAAAACGTGTCAGCTAAAAAATCTCCATCGTGTTTGTGATAGTCATTATCGCGTCACAATGGGATGTATCGTGCGTGCGAGAATTCCAATGGTGAAACACACGTTTTTTATCCCTTTTCTTCACAATTTTCACTGAGTATTTGTATATTCTTTGTATTGGCTTTTTGCTCAATTCTGCACATTTCAACATGTTTTTTTACCACTCTCCTTCCAAATTTCTTCATAAAAATCACGCAATGATGAATGACATCACACGTCGTCTTTATGACTGAAATTATTGCACAAATGAATGTTACATCAAGGACAAAAAAATAAATACAAAGTAAAAATCCAAGGACGTCAAAGAGCATGCCTCTGGTGGATCTGATTCATCATAGATGTAATGCAGAAGCCACTACATCTTGCCCTTAATAAATATGGAAACTTTCAAGCGTAATAGGGGGACACAAATAACTTCACACCCCTCAACACCCACCAAGATCAAAAAATGGTATGAAGTACTCCACACCCATGACATGCCGTCTTAGCCAACTCCAAAGTTGGAGATAATGGGGCCTGAACCCAAAAAGTGGTGCAAATACCATAAAGTGAAGGGTCATCACACTGATGAATGCTACCATCTCAAGAGGGAGATTGAGCAGCTTATCCAAGAGGGGCACTTTAAAAATAATGTTAAGGGAAGCTCTCAGCAAGTAGGAGGCAAGTCCAAGACTCAAGGGTGAGATCAAACCAGAAGCCTGATAACTAGAAACGACAAAGAGTTAGAGAGAAAAGAATAAGACGTATCAGTTTTCCACACACTCAATATCATTTCCAGAGGTTTCTCCGATGACATGGAGACTAGTTCTTCCTATAGAAGATATGCTTGTCGGTCATGGCCATTAAGGACTCACCTCCTAAACCAAAATCAACCCTAAAACTTGATATCACTTTCTATCATTAGGAAGTTACATGGATCATTCCCCCATAAAGATGATCTTGTAGTGATAATTATGCAATTAGATGACTATGAGGTGAAGCAATTCTCAGTAGATCATATAAGCTCAATCAATGTTTCGTATTGGGACGCCTTTGAGATGTTAAGCCTAGATAAAACAAGGCATGAAATCATTCAAAGGTTCCCTAATAGGTTTATCATACAAGCAAGACCTAGTGAAGGTTCATATAAACCTGAAGAAAATATTCGAATTATGAGAGAACTTCCGAATTATCAAGGTAAGGTATCTCTTCATTGACGCCCCCTTATCTTACAACATTATTATTGGATTGACCTCTTTCAATCGTTCGAAATTCATTTTGTCAAGAATCTATTGTAGTGTAAAGTGTCTGCTAGAAAATGGTATTATAGGCGTGGTGTAAGGGGATCAAGAAATCACTCGTAAGTGTTACCAAGATAGCTTAGGAGTAAAGAGATAAGTGGTGGCCGCTTATGCCACACCATGACCAGATGCTCATCTGGTAATCTTCATTGATCTCGATCTCGAAGAAGGACTTGAAGGATTGAACTTCCCTTGGCCATTAGCTTTTATGAGTCGTACACTTTTAGCCAACCCTGATGAAGGATATTACATAATTCATCGGGAAGCACATCAAGTGTCAGGAGTATTCTTGCCTTCACCACACCTCAATTAAAATCCTACATGTGGTATGTTATTTCTTTTTTACTACAATTAATTTGGTACTTATTTCCCATAGCGTAATATCAGTGTTTGAGCATGGTATATGCAGAGGCTCTATGACCACATCAATAAAAAAGTTAAAGCACAACAATCGACGACCCTTATTTTTATATAAATTAAAAATATTATTAACCTTTGTCCCAAGTTAGTTTAATTTTTGTGTAAAAATAGTGAAGTTGGGCTTAAGTACACATTTGGTATGCTCGATAAGGCTAGAGATATTGCCTGCATCCATGAGTTTGCAGCCCAGTAGAGAACCTCTAGGAGAGGACCACTCCAAAGTGTTCTACGGAACCAAAAGGAAGGTGATATCATGCTTAGGAAAGTGGTTACACCTACTCGGAATGGGAAATTACTCCTCAATTGGGAGGCATATATGTGGGCATCACAAGTTACTGCATGGTGTGTAAAAGCTTGAAGGGATGGGTGGACGACTTGTTACCATAACTTTGAACTCAGTGAACCTGGGATATTGTCATAGTTAGGTGTGTTATGTTTCCTATTGAATAAGCGGGGAAATTTATCCCACCGATGTATGAATTATAAAAACATGGTTTTAATGAATAACAATTGTAAGATAGCATTCTTTTCTTAACTTACTGGCGTCCTATTTTCTTAACTTACTGGCGCCATAAACCCGTTATATGTTACAGGTATTGTTGAGACCTTACAAAGGGATCCTTGTTGCCTTATCATACAATACTGTTGGGCCCTTACAAAGGGATCCTTGCCGCATTATCAGGAAATATTGAGGACCCTTACAAAGGCATCATTGTTGTCTTATGAGGTAATACTACAAGACTCTTAGAAAGGGATCCTTGAAACCTCATTAGGAAATACTATTTGACCATTACAATGATATCATTATCATCTTATCAGGAAATATTGTTGGTCCCTTACAAAGGGATCCTTATCACCTTATCAGGCATTTTTTGGACCGTGTGAGAGTCCTTGTCACCTTGTTAGGTTTTCATACTCGACTTCTTTAGAAAGTCATTTCCTTCTCAACATGCCACTCATTTAAAGCCAAATAAGGAACCATATACACCTTGATTGGCTACTTGGCCAAAATTCCAATAAAGGACACACCTCAGGACCATAACTTAGTGTTGTGAATAATAAAAGTCAAATATCTCATAAACAAATTGACAAATGGCACACACGATTTCATTAAAGAAACCTCGAACAACAATGTTACAAATAAGCCCACTAAGGGGGAAAATACAAGAAAAAGGAAAAACATAAAAATAAGATGGAAATTGGATGAGTCCTAGGAGTTGGGAGTTTTGGACGCAATTGGTTCACCCTCTTATTGAACTCACCCCTCCTTGTTAACAGAAGTAACCTCCAGAAAAAAGATCTTTTCTTCCTCTTTAGGGACCGCTTCTTGATCAAGCTCATCTTCCTCATCCACAAGATGTCCATCCTCTATGACCTTGAACATGTCAATATCTCTCAAACCAAGGTTATGATATAGGAATGTCACATGCGTTTTGGCCCTCTCAAAGATATTATTAGAAGCCTCGTCTACTTTGTCCATGCATTTTGATATATCATACTCTAGTTTCATTTTGAGAAGGGTCGCTGCCTTAAGAGAATTCTTTGAATCTTGGGGCTCGCTTTCTATTTAGGTGAGGTTTTTGCCAAGTTTATTGGTGTCCCTGTCTTTATCCTTCAAAGATTCCTTCAGCTTCATCATGCTTCTTAGTCATGGACTTCACTTATTGTTGGATCTAAGTGATTGTCCCCCTCATTGTGTTCACCTTGGTCTTCAAGTTCATAAATGACCTATCTGATAGGCCACAAGCAACGAGCATCAAACATTCCAACATAAGTCGCCTTAAAATGGGTATCCACTAAGTTAGACATCTTATTGGCCCCCAACTGACTCACTATATGACAATCATTGCGGAAGTCAATAGAGAAGTTAAAGTAATCTCTTACATGACTCTTTAGTCGAAATACTTATTCCACAAAGATGGCATCGTTGTACTCTTTGAAAAAGGTCTAAAGTTTTGGCCCTTATGGGCAATCCGTCTTGGTCCTTGCTATCATCGTCCTCCAAATTGACAGTCACTAGAGGTTGAAAGGCATTTTCTTTCTGATCCTACGAAGAGAATGAAACGCTTTTGACCTCCCAAAGATTGAGAATATTTATAGGCCTAGGAGAAAATATGGTTGCCCCTTCTATAAGCTTCCTTTTACCTTTAATTAGAAGTCCTTCATAGTGGCCTTTAGGGCCATCAGACCATTTCTTGCCTCACTCAACCTTCTTACTTGCATGGAGAGCCTTCCTCTCAACAGCATTCATAGCAGTCATCCTCTCTGCAAACAAAAATGAAGTAATGAACATTATATAGAGGAAACGAACTGAACATAAGTGCTTGAACAAAAACCAAACTTACGCAAGTATTCATCAATTTTTTTCTTCCAATCGTCACAAGAGTCGAGCTCCACGATATCCTGGGAGCTCGTAATGGTGAATTAGTCCAATATCGCAACAAATTACATATAAGTGGTGGTCAAGTACTCACGATTAAAGACGTTTATGGCCATAAGTTCTTCGGTCCATTATAGAAAATCTAGTGTGACACCCACTAGTATCTTCTATCTCTTTTGGGGTCTCACTCGCATCAGCTTCTAATTTTGTCACCATTAGGTCAAGTGCCTCAGATATATGAATTATAGAGTAATCCAACAGTCTTCTTGTGATCAAAATATGGAGGAGGCATGATACATCATTAAGGGTGATACTCATCTCACCAATAGGAAGATGGAATCATGACGTCTATGTGTGTCATCTCTCAACAAATACTGACTAAAGGCCATGGTCAATATAACCATATCTTGTTCTATAGAAGTCCTTCAGTCCATGTAGCTCCAATACATCATGAAACCATGGCTCATATACTTGTGGTAGCTTTCCTATCTTCCTAGCATGGTTTATACAATTAAGTGAGTCATGTTATTGTACAAATAAATACATCAATGTGAGACAATTCAATTAGTATAAAACATATGTTTAAAAAAGTAATTAAACATTTATGCTACATTTCCTTCCTACACGTGTCTAGCACTATGATGTGCATATAAAGAAAGTAGTGACATGTCATCTGGACCTCCAAAAAATCATCTGGTGCGGAAGCAGCAATTCCGTCTGCAAGATGTGGATCATGTGCATGTACAACAACATCAGAAGCATGAATGGGAGCAGCGAGTGATTTGTCATGATCCGGAGATACAAGGTCGCGAGAAGATGATACCTCAACAACCCAAGATGTTTCTCCAACAACTCGCAAGGGTTTAGCTCTCTTTGTATGCACTAAAGCATGTTGAGACAACCGACCATGTATGTACCTTGGTTGTTTTCCAACCATTTTTATATCATTACATAAGACAAGGCATTCATTCGCAAACGTAATTAACAAACAGAATGACAAAAGAATAACATATATAAAATTTTGGATTTTATTATCCATATTAGGGTTCGAGTTTCAATATCCATATTAAGGTTCAGATTTTGAAATCCAGATTTTCTCGTATCAGAGACTGTTAAAAACAAAGTTTGGCCTAACTCATCCTTACAAAATCGGCTTGTATGTGAGGATTGCCCCCACTTATAAACATATGATCATACCATTTATTGTCTGATGTATGAGTTTTAACACACCAATTCACGCCAAGGACTGGACACTTGGATCTTGGAAATAAATAATGGATGGCCCGGTATGAAAAACTTGTTAGTAGGTGACCCGCCCGATCATTAACCAGACTCTGATACCATGTTAGAAAGAGAGTTAGGTCTAACTTTTCCTTATAAACCAATTTGTAGGGTGAGAATTGTCCTCACTTATAAATATATGATCATGCCATATATTGTATGATGTGGAACTCTTAACGGAGACAAACCCCATTGCGCACTCTACAATCCAAATGTGGCATATTCAAACCAAGGATGTAACATAATGAAGCTTAACTAATTTCTATGGATGTAACATAATGTAACTTAACAAGAATCTATTAAGGAATTGTATTGCATGGATCAAAATTGGAAAAAGCAAGAATTAGAAACTTACCAAATGTGAGATGAACGTGTCTTTCTTGAATGAAAAGGAGCAAAAGTTGAATTTTAATATGTGTTTGAATGCACCTTTATTTTATTTCAAATGTAAGGGAATACGGAGGAAAAAACTTCTTGCGTCATTTAAATATATATGTTTGAATTTTAATATTTTCATGGCACAACATGAATTTTGTAATCCGAATATATTTTTTACTTATAATATCTTCCTGGCACAACCTAAAATTTGTAATCCGAATATATTTTTTACTTATATTTAGCATGGCTCTGATATTAAAATTGTATTGTTACGGTGCGTTTGGATTTCAGACTCCTCATAATGCAAAAGGAGTATTTTATTTTAATTTTCACATAAGTAAAGGTGCATTCAGTATTATTATTGCTACATATAATTAGGGGTGACAAAATGGATGGATTGGATCGTTAATGGATGGATCAAAACAATCCATTAATCCATTAACAATCCACTAAATTTTTTTTAAAAATATTTAATTCAATCCATCCGATCCATCCATTATTATACTTTTAGTGGATGGATATCCATCCATTCTTTTTTTTTTGAAAAAATAGTTCTTTTTAAATATATTAATTTTTGTATTTTTGAAAAATTCATTTTTTTTACTTTTGGAAAAAATCACTTACTTTTTTGGAAAAATTATATTTTTGAGAAAAAAAAATAATTTTTGTATTTTAATTCTAAAAAACAGTTTTTTTCAAAAAAAACAATTTTTTTTTGAAAATTTCTTTTTCGAGAAAAAAAAATTTTTAGTGTTTTCGGAAAAAATTAATTTAAAAATCGTTTTTTTTTTAAAAAGATTAATTTTTTTTATATTCGTAAAAAAATAATTTTTTCGAAAGTAAAATCTATTTTTGATATTTTCCAAAAAAATGATTTTAAATTTTTTGAAAAAAATCAGTTTTTTGTATTTTAAAAAAAACAACATTTTTTCAGAAAAAAAATTTTAATTTTGTATTTTTCAAAAAAATAATTTTTTAATATTTGAAAAAAATATTTTTTTTAAAATTAGATAAAAGAAATTCATTTGATTATTAAAATGTATCGGATGGATTAGATCAATCTATGCTTATGAATGGATGGATTTAATCTAATCCATTAACTTAATTTTTATATACTTGATGAATTGAATAAATTTTTTGATGGATGAATTAGATTGATTTTGTCTTAATGAATCCAATTATCACCCCTACTTATAATCAGGTTCTGGCCCCGGTGGTAAATGTATTAGTTCCGAGACTCTATGGTTGAGACTCTTGGATTAAGGTTAAAACCTCCCGAGACTCTATGGTTGAGACTCTTGGATTAAGGTTAAAACCTCTCTTATTATAGAATAATTGTTTCGTAAATTTTAATTAATTAATTCTTTAAATTCTTCTTTAAAAAAGGTTTATTTATTCTATTTAAAATATTTAAAATTTTATGATAGTGTAATTTTAGCTATTTTATTTTTTTAAAATATAATAATTTCTATTATTATTAAATAATATTATAAAGTTAATATCTTATTTTATATATGTAGCATATATGGGGCCACACTTGACACGCCATTGTCAACGGATTAAATAAAAGTGTCACCTCTGTAACAAAAATAAAAAAATTACAAATATTATAATTAAAAGGGTAAAAACACTGAATTTTTTAAAATGCAGAGATTAAAACATTTAAAAAATGAAAATAAAGGGGACAAAAGTAATTTTAAGTTTTTTTTTATATAAATTTAGATTAAGATCTTGGTAAATTCAAAAACAACAAGCTAACAACAACTGGTTTTTAATTTGCAGGAAAAGGTCCCAAACAAAAAATTTACATAGACTAAAACCAAAAAAATCATAGACTAAAATCATATTTAAAACTTATTTTAATCAGTCAACACAAATATATTCTAAAGGCCTCCTCCATTAAATCTATATTCCAATAAATATACAACAGGAAAAAAAATGAAATTTTCTAAAACTGACATTAGTATACAACAGAGTTTGATGCAAATAAGTTACCAAAACCTCAAACCATAACAGTTCTTTGTTTGGTGGTTGAAATTTTGACTTTTTTTCTCTTCTGAAATAATATGCATAAAAAACCTAAAATAACAATGAAAACAAAGAAAACTTCAAAGTGGGATCCCCAAAGAAACTCAACAAATTCTAGTTTGCTTTTACTATCACAGTTGCAATCATAAACATTTTGCAGTATACCCCCTTTCACACTAACTTCAGGATCAAGAACAAAATCCAATGTCATAGCTCCTTCATCTAACCAAATTGTTGTATTCCTTGACTTGTAGCCTGGCATGGTTGCCACTACTGCAATTCAGATTCACAAATTTTATCACACAAACTCACAAGTAGATTATTGTGTAATCCTAAGATGAAAAGCCCAAAAGTATGATATACTACCTTCATATTTATCTCTCGGGGCAAGTAAGCGATGGTAGTCAGCAAAAGTTCTTCCGGCCCTAACCTGTTGATCCGGAATTATAAAATGCAAAGTATGTCATTAAAGTGAAGCTCAAAATTAAACATGCAATCAAACAGATATAGGAGATGTTCGCACTTCATAGAAAAATAACCAAAATGTATTCAGACATACAGTGTAGTTTATTCCGCTGACAGTAATAGAGGCTGGTAATGGCCTTCCATCTCCTGAAGAATATATCCTTCCATGCACTCCTGTCTAGAGAAAAGCAAACAAAACAGCTAATCAATCTAACAAAAAGCAATGGAATCGAAAACTTCAAAAATAGGAACATATTTGAATTGGAAAAAGCTTCACAACCTTGGATAGTAATATTCCACAGTAATTATTCCATGTTTTTCGAAAAACATATTTTAAAATACCGTGTAGAAATGCAGAAACAGTATATACCTTCACAAGGCTTGCAACAAGATTAAGCATGCTCATTTTGTTGTATTTCCAAATAATAGGAAGCTGCAATTTATATTAAGTAAACAGAAGTCAACAACACAATTCGTTTTGTTGTATTTCCAAATAATAGGAAGCTGCAATTCATTTTGTTGCTCAGATTCGAAGGTCTCACTGACCTCTGCAGCAACAGGCCATTTGTTGTCACTAATTTCCAATGTCAATTCGAAACAGCCAGCATGTATATAGTTCCAATCTTGCATTCCTCCGTATAAAGGGTACCTGCATTGATATCTTTAGTAATTATGAACATACTGAAAGAACAATGACTCCAGTAATGAACTTTATGCATTACTTTCAAATAATCATACCATGCTGCTCCATTTGTGATTCCGTCTAAAAATTCCTTGCTTGAAGACATGTTGTAGTGGGAGTGGCTATATATACTTGCCATGAATCGAAATGCATCATCGTCGGGACATCCATAGTAGAACGTCCTGTAATTCATTCATACCAATATAGACAAATTCAATACAAGAGCCATGGTCCGGAGCAGGACATTGAATATCGTATACTAAAATAATTAGGTACCTCTTATCATCGGTACCATCCCAAGGATAATTCGCAACAAGTGCACCCTGAAGTAGTAAATTAAAAAGACACCATTAATGAACAAATTATGTATATAAATATGATAAGTATTGACGAAGACAAGCTATAATCAGATGTAGTAGAACAATTGTACAAGGTTAGCATGGTTTTATATGTAGACCAATTAGAATATATGAAAAAATATCTCATAACATTTGGGTTGTACTTTACACTAATTTAGAGTATCCTAGTGGGACCTACTTGATGTATAAAAACACAATCACAAATCAACTTTCTTATTCTTTCTCTTCCTTCTTTCCTTATCTAAAACTTGAAATAAACAGCTTAGACAAGAGTAGAAATTATTATGAAAATTCCAATTTAGTACCCCGTGCAATGTTGCAGATGCTGTAAACTGTATATCTCTTGACCAATTCATTATTGCTCTTGTTTCTGGTTGCCGGGAATCCTCATCATCGTTTAAAAATAAGAACTGTTGTATCATTTGAGACAGTCATAGCGGGTTAGTTCTCAGATGATCTCTAGCAGAAATAGCAGTATCTAGAACCATCACAACATGATACTAAAAACCTAACATTAAAATTTAAATTAAATGCAAAAGTTAAGCCAAGAATGTGAGTAAACACTGAGAAAGTAAAAACTTGTTTTCCTAATATTAATAATAGAATTAGAATTTGGCCTAACTCATCCCAACGAAATTGACTTGACTTGTAAGGTGAGGGGTGTCACTCTATAAACACTTTAGAGACTCTATGTAGGGCTGGAAATGAGTCGAGCTGAGTCGAAATTGTTTCAGCTTGGCTCGACTGGATAAGAATTGATTCAGCTTGAAACTTGACTCAGTTCGTCAAGAACTTTTTCTCAGCTCGAACTTGGCTCGTTCATAGTTCATGAACAACTCGGTTCAGCTCGATAACTCAAACTCAGTCCGGCTAATTAAGGGGAGGGTGTCACTCTATATAAATTCTTTAGAGCCTCTATATGTCTAACCAATGTGGGACTTGAGATTTTCTCAAATAAATAACAATATGAATAAACGGTGACACAGATTTTCCCAGACATTAACAAATATAATCAAACAATATAATAATCTTAGTCATGACCATAATAATAAAAGCTCAGTCCTAAAAGTAAAACAAATAAGAATGAATTTTCACGTTAAGAGTTTTATTTCATGGTAATAATGAGCTTCAAACTAAATTTTTAACATATTCTATACAGAACATTATAAAAAAAAAATACCTGGTCAGGAAAATCCCGATTCAGATCAATATTATTTGCATTACCACGCTTCCTTAAGGTAAAGCCATCAGGATTCAATGATGGAAGTAAATGAAGGTGAACATTCTCCACAATTAATTTGGCCTGAAACATTTCGCTAAAAGTAAGACATTGTAAAAACAAAGACCGAATCATAAAATAACAACAATTTCCCTGAAAAATATAAGACTCGAATGCTTAAACTAAATTCTGATATATTGGAGATGTAGGTTATACTCATTTGTTAAATCAATTAAATATGTAAAACAAAATAGATATTGTCATGTGACATTCAATCATCTGAAATTTCAGGGCTGCAGGATAGTTTTCTTTTGGCCATCCACTAAAACTTGTCTGCTCAATGATAGATAATGCAGACATTTTTGTCACGAAAACAAATGCGAGGAAAAAAATTAGAATATACTTCAGCAAACATACCAGAGGATCTTTTAAATGGTTATCACATAACCAATTGGCCAAAAACATAATAAGTTCACGGCCCACAGGTTCGTCTCCATGCACATTTCCAATATACTGCATCAGTATTATACTGGTTACAAAACTGCTAAAAACAAAACTACCAAATATATACGATAGAGAAGCGAACTCACCTTAAATGCAGGTTCCGTCTCTTCTTCTCCTGGCTTATCAGAAATCTCAATCACCCACTATATGGAGGAAAACAAATAAGAGAAACACCATTCATGCAACCAATATGAAAAAACATTACGATTCAAAGATAAGTTACAAATGAATTCCTATAGGAAGAAAAATATTACCAATGGAACTCCGTTCACACTCTTCCCAATACTAGTATCCCATGCAAGGAATCCCTCAAAGAGAGAAACAAACAGTAAGTCAGTTTAGCAATGGCAAGTAGTGTTTCCTTGTAAAGCTATTCACTTATTCCTAAAGAAATCATTTACAACGATAATTGTGCTTGGATTCATAAATAGATTTTTAAAAAATGCGCAATGTGTAGGTATGAGGAATCACCTGTATATCCTAGAAATGTTGCTGCATCTTTGTCCAAATTCCTTGACGGCCCTTTCAAGGTCAGAATTGCTCATATAACCTTGTGTCAAATCAACACTGCTTAAAAAAAATCAATAAATAAACAAAAAAGCACAATTTGATCCTACAAACACAGTGGGAGATCCATTGTATGGATTACCTAGTACGGGACCGAGATTCAATTTCTTCAAGCAAATGCCTTGCACGGCTCACATTACTATGGTGATTGAAATCTTTCAATACCAAAACAAATTAGCAGTTAGAAGTTAGAAACTTCAAATCTCTGTAGCACTAACATCTCCTAAAAAATGTGTATATGTGTCAATGTTGATGTCCGAGACTGACAGAGGATCGTGCTTCAAGTGTTTGTGCTTAGCAGCTTCAAAATTTCAGCTTTCAAGCTAAACATAGAACTTTATCAGGCTAATTATCACAATAATGTAAACTCTTTTACCCCTAAGTTACACTCTTTCACTTCAAAGATATATTAAAGTGAAAATTTAAAATTTAAAATTTCCACATTAAGTAAAAAAAATCTTTTGAATCTAAATAATTAAGAAAAATCTTAAATGATAAAACATAAATATAAGTTAAATTCCTAAAAATGCGAAAGTTATAAGATTGGTTTAAGGTGAGAATAAAAAGACAAAGAATGAGGAAAACCTGATGGAAGAAGGGTTTGAAAGGAACCCCTAGCGAGTGAAGAGGGAAGTGTAGAAGCAAGAAGGAGAAGAGAGAAGACAGCGATTGTCTTCATGATCATTGACGATGATGATGATGATGATGATGGATTGAAGCTTAGATTATTTGTTCTGATTCATGATTCATGGCCATCGGTAACCATCATCATGATTCATGACACTCCAGTGACGTGAAAAATCGAAAATTTTCATTTTAAAGAAGAATTGGTCACTTTTCTTTTTAGGCTTAGGCTTGGGCTTGGGCTGGGTCATTGATTCATTACTCTCCAATTTGGAGATTTTGTTTTGCCACGTCCTCACTCGAGAATTTACCCTTTCACCCCTCTTTTATATTTAACACTCCATTTTATATGATAATTTTAAAAGTGTCCGGTCAAAATTAGATTCAAATATGCTTATAAAACTTTTGGTAGACAATCAAAAAATTTGATACAATCTAAATTTCTGATAATACATTTATAATTTCCGGTATAAATTAATACCGTAATTTTTAAATATTTTTTATAGGCTTGAAATTTTATCGAATATTTTTAAAAAATATCATGTTAAGTTTTACTGATATTTTCAAAATATACCGGTAAAAATCTAAAGGATTATATTGGTATTTTTGAAATTTTCGATAAAAATCTTGATTTTCATAAGATTCTCGATAGAATTGTGAAATTTCCGACATTATTATAGAGTTTTTGAAATTTGTGCATGAATTTTGATAAATTTTAAAAATTTTACAAAATTAATATAGTTAAATTGTTGTGATTCCGGGATATCGGATTTAAATGGGGTCACATGTTAAATGCTCTCCTAACTCATATCTAGCATTTTACAATTTTTCATAGTGCACTAAATTAATACTTAACATAGTCTTGTCGAATTTTTATTAAAAAAAAGAGTGCACTAAATTTGATAGTGCAAGTTAAAACTTCAATTAATGTACTCTAAAAATCCGGTATGCATTTTTATTTTTTACCGTTTTTTCTTTAAAAAATTATGTGTGGAAAACATGTTATTTTTAAAAAATACCATGGATTACTGAATTTTTTTCAAAATGTTGAAAAATTCAATAGTGTAAAATCACCAATTTTATAAAAAAAAAAACTCATGTGTTTACATGATATTTTGATGGGCTACAAAAAATACAATAGTTTAAATTTTAATAATTGAGATTTTGTCGACAATTTTGTACGACTGTGATTGCACAGACAGTTGTGTGTCGTTCATAATAAATCAAAACTTGTATAAATATGGATCATATGTTGTTAACAAAATATTTTACAATGTCTCAATATTTGTTTGTGGCAGTTGTGTCATTCAACGGTGTGAAACTTCTTGTTGATTTTTGGCTACCCAAGGACACGACTAGTCTCACAGTTCTAAGATCCTTATTAGATAATCTATTATCCTACACCAAGAACATAAAGGTAGATAAGATCGAGTTTCATGCACCATGGATTAATATTGGAGGAAATGTGAAATACAACAACATTGAGCTGGAGACTTAAAGGTTATGTGAAGAACATATTATCGTAGGTAAACAAAAAGACAAATCGAGTTTGATGCAACAATTGCTAGATATGCCGATGAAATAATCAAGATGTTGAAACTTCCAGAATCATGTAGTAGTGTCTAAGGTTTGTTATTTATTATTGTTTTTTTAAGTTATATAATTGTCTGTGTTAAGTTATGTTAATCCTGCAACAATGAAAGTGATAAAGTGTTATCTAATAAACTGTACGGTTCAAATGTTTGAGTAATACTACAAATAATATATGAATAACACAAAAAATATATATACACAAGTCGCTTACAGAATATATGTGATGTCTGCGATGTCAAACTACAAACCTCACCACCTAGGTTTACCAAACCCATAAGATTATCCATAAAGACTGTTATCATTTGCAGACGCTGCTCGTCATCCATAGCAGGTTGAAGCGATAAAGTTAATGGCACGTCATCAAAAGTTCCCCCATCATCTGCATGCTCAACTGGTGGGATGATGTGAGGGTGTGATACAGTAAGGTACCACTCTAAGTAACTATCCACACATTGCCCCAGGAACTGAACCTCCACTGCATGATTTGTAATGGCACGGGAAGAGCTGACAACGTTACTTATAAACCATCTATCAATACCCTCAACTGGCACAACATGGATTGGTTGTGGGATGTTCTGGACATACTCAAACTAGCACAAAGACCTCTCAAGTAAGTGCCTAGCCACTAAGGTCTCACATCGCATATAACTAGAAAAAACGGAAGTGCCATCAAACTCTTGATGCACTTTATGATCTGCATAGGGTGTCTAGATGACATCGTCTACAGTCAACAGATCAACCCTTTTTTTGTACTCATGAAGACCGCCTGAGTGTGCATGCCTGGCCTTCCATCTCTTGGCACGCGTGGAGCCAACAATGGTAGGAGTGACTCGCATGTCACAAATGGACGAGAAATACTCGTATATCCAACACTGCACAAGAACATATGCAAATCAACAAATGTCATAAATAAGAATTAAATTAATAAGAAATAATAATTTTATATTCGAAATGGACCCATATAATCAGCAAGTTGCTTCATCTCAAAGACAGACACATCTCTAAGTGCATAATATAGCACATTCAATGCAATACATTTTATGTCCAGTTAACATGGTCAAGGTTACTAAACAGAGACATGTACCTCGCATGGATATATATACATGAGACTTGTCCATTAATGTAGTACATCCTACAAGATGTAACATGTGTACTCTAGTGACTATCTCATACATAGATTTTTGCACCAGCTCCGCATACCTATCTCGAAGCTAAGATAGGCGAAAGTGAGCATTCATGTTAGTCTTAAACTCGTCTCTCACATGTGCATCGATAACCCCTAGGTCTCGTATAATAGTAATACATGTAACCTCCTAGTTAATGAGAGGACCGATGAATAAACTAGTAGGTAGGGGACAAAATAGGGGAGGAAACATCATCCAAAGTAATCGTCATCTCACCAAATGGAAGATGAAAGGAATATGTCTTAGTATGCCATCATTCAACAAAAGCTGACAATAGTGTAGCATCGAGCATGGTTAGCAAATTGTCCACCAATGAAAGGAGATCGCAATCATCAACAATCTCCCTGACCTTCCTATATATTGAGACAGCTAATAACTTATTCATTGGTATGTATAGACGGCCCCGTCGAAGTCGGAGGAGTCGCCTCCGTATCTACCAGATGAGTAACCTTCATATCACTCGTAGTAGTCGCCTTTGTATGCGTTGAAGTAGTAGTATTCATATCAACATGAGGAGTCACTGTCGCATCCTGCGAAAAATCAACCGGCGAGACTCAAAATAAAAACACACACAGAGCCGCCACTGCGCGTTATTTATCCCAAGATAGGGAAAGGAAACGCTCAGAAAAACCTGGAAAGACATGGTCTCGCGACCAGAGAGAAAGGGTAAGGGAGTCGGTTACGCGAGGGGAAGGTATTAGCACCCCTCACGTCCGTCGTACTCGACGGGATCCACGTCCTAGAATAAAGAAAAGGTTGCTAAACATCACACACACACACACGGGGAACGCAGGTGGGGTTAGGAGAAACGGGCTCGATAAGGTATCGCACCTTATGCCTACATATCTTGTCTGGAACAAGAATCAGAGCCACTGTAGTTCGGCTTACGCACGCCAAACAACACAAAACATACAAACAAGCAAGAGTGGCAAACATGGAGCCCGACAACCACCGGATGGAATTACGTCGGCATCCGAACCAAAACACACTCAAAATGGCAAACGTGGAGCCCGACTGCCAATCACTGGGCTTACGTCGGCATCCGAACCAAAACACACTCAAAGGGGCAAACGGGGAGCCCGACAGCCAATCACTGGGCTTACGTCGGCATCCGAACCCAAACATACAGTCAGATAACAAGTAAACGCACGCAAAAAAGAAAAAGGTTGCCCGGAGAGGTCTCGCACGACCCCCTGCCTACATACCTCGTCTGGAACGAGGATCAGGGCGATGTAGTTCCCCTGAAAGGGACTGAATTGCTAACCAGAAACCGGGGAAAGACACACTACTAGGGAGCTGGACTCGAGCCTAGTGTTGTCATGCATCGTTTACCCTAAGTTCAGGTTTCTATCCTACTTGCATAAGCAAACTACCCCTATCCAGGAAAGAAGTAAGCACACAAGCATACAGCATAATTCAAGCATACATCAAATGAGAACAAGCATCTCAAATAGATATCCACATAGCACGCACTATAACCAAACAAGTGGCTCACACAATAGGTTTGACTGCCGAAGCGAGTCGTCTGTACGGGCTGGGTTTGCTCTTAACCTTGCCATTACGAGGCTAAGGTGAAGCAGATGAGAGGTGAAGTGAGGATCAGACCTCACAGCTCTTATCCCTAACCAGGGAGAGCTTCTGACAAATGAGCATGGGTCCAGAATGGGGGAACCCTTCTATACTCGATGACTCTGACACAATGTGCACTGCACGGATCTTGGGCTAGGATCTCAATGCTACAACCATGTAATGGGAGCAAGGAGAAGACTCAACTGAATAGTGGGGGGTAGACTGCATACCCCTACCTTCCACCAATTGCCTTATTTAAAGGACTTTCACCTGCTTGGCACGAAAAATAAACAACCACAATCATTGCCTCTTAAGGAGGACTTCAGACATTTATTTGCCCAGCCCGGTAACAGCCGGGTCTCCAGACTACATGAAGTTAGGAAGTTATACCTCAATGCAAGTTGCTTAAGCAAAGCAAAGCAAAAGTTCACAAGGAACTGAGCAACTAAAAGTACCTGGAAACGGTCAAACACAGTTAGTACTCAGACAGACAAAACTAAACAGCAAAAGTTTAATCAGTTAATCTATACAAATCAATGCACAACAAAGCAAGCTCAAAGTTCAAGCCCAAACTTCACAACCTACAAAACAATGTTATGTTAGTGTACAAACATCAAACAACATCAATTGCATTTAACTTGATTCATTCTCCATGTGCATTATGCTTTTGATCCTGAAAAACCAAGCAAATATTAGCAACAAGACCACTAGGCCAAGCCTAGGGTCCAAAGGCAAGAAAAATTCCTAAACAGCAAGGTATTCACCAACCAAAGTCAAATTAATGTCAAACAAGAGCAAACACACTTGGTCTCATGTTTATATCATTCATCATGTTCATGTTATGCACAAAACAAGGCAAACTAGTTCAAATGAAGCATCAAACATGCAAACAGAACTATTACATTCAAATCCACATCAAAACATTTCCAAAATTCTCAAATAAATTACACCTAAACAGGGGCTGATCCAGGTATGGCACACCAAATTTGAGCTCAATTGGGCAAATGGAACCATGTCAATGAAAATCAACAAAAACAGACACAATTTCATGCTTCAAATCACAACATCCACACATGCATCCACTTCAAAAATTCACATCTCAATGAAAACAACAAAGAAATGGATGAGACCAAAACAGGGAGGTCCTAACATGTGTCTACTACAAGCATATCAAATTTCATGATCATACAATACCACATGAGCATTTCACATTCAATCTACCAACATGTATCATACAAGCTTGCAATTGTGACCAACAGAGATGAAAAATCATGATCAAATTGAAAATGCAATATAAAATTCCACAAAAATTCACAGAGCATCCTAACATGTTAACTAAGCATCATGCAAAATTTCAATCAATTTCAACATGTATAGGTCACTCAAATAATTCCAGCAAATTGACATAATGAGGTGTGACACACATTGTCACACCTAAGTTCAAAAATTCATAACTCCCTGGCCAGGTATCAAAAACTCACAAAGTTTACATGGAAATGAGCATCAATGAGTCAAGAATCACCACAAAAATTTCCAGGCATTTATTTTACATTATGTGCATTTCATGAATCAATTGGCAAAGTGTAGCAAAAATGGACACATATGAAAGAACCTTAGGGCAAATGATATTTTCACCATGCACAACTTTGACCAATAGGTCAAAAAAATTCTACACTCATCAACAAAGTCATAGAAAAAATCCTCACATTTTTATGAATTTTCTACAATTTTTGGTGAATTTTTCAATGTGTTATGAATTTTTTATAAATTAATTAAATAAATTAAAATGACAATGGCAATCTTGTAAATACTTCATGGCGCGGGCGGTAAACATCACATTTAAAATTTCAAACAGAAACAAAGATCTGGCACGCTTCATTCATCGTTTTCAGCCAGCAACTTTTCCAGAATTCCAAAAATTCGAAGAACAACAAAAGTTCAAGGAAATGGACAAATAGATATCCGTTCGAACCGTCTAAACATGAGGAACATGAATATCACCTTATTTTTGGCTAAAAGTTCCTAAATCGAACGAATCGTGCAAGTTAGGGTTTGTGTTCATAACTTCAAACTTAGATTTCTCCTCCTATGGTTCATCATTTGCTAAGCTACAACTATCATCGTGCTCTACAATCAATGCTCTACACAAAGCACACAACAATTCATTGAATCTTGAAACTCGAAAAAACTCCAAACCTGGAAATGGCAGTACCGTTCGCGACGTTTCCAGGCCTATGAGTCCAAAACAGCTGCGCAACAAGCTTCAAGAAGTTGAGTTCCACGCTCAGGTTCACTTGATTTCACTCCTAAAGCTTGCAATTCGAATTCACCATGGAAGAGGCAATGTTGAACAGTCGAGAATCAAGCCTTTTCCATCTTCGAATTCCAAAAACAGTTGATGTTGATGATGATATGAGTTCAGATCAAAAGGAATTTTGAAGTTTGGTTGAGGAATGATGAAGAAATGTCGATTTCAAGTTCAATGTTCTTGATGAAATCTTGGAGAATTGGAATGGTTTTTGATCTTGATTTGTGGTGAATGATTATTCTGTTATGCTTAGCAAGTGATTAGGTTTATATATGTGACCTTAATTATCCCTTAATCATGCTTAATCAACCAAATGCATTGTTAGTGTAAATGTCATTTTCAAGTGAGGGGTAAAATTGGAATTTCCAAGGCCAGCTCATTGCCACCTGTTTTGACAGCTCATACACCTTCCAAATGTCATGTGTGAGCTGTTGAAACTTGTCTCATGCTCATTGGTTGTGTAATTCTCAATTTCACTATGTGTATGGTTATGTCCAAATTTAACCATTTCATTTTTCAAGCCAAATCTCAAATTACAAGCCTTTGCCAAGAAATGATGATTCCAACAAATTTTAAATGTCATTCATGAGGTGTAGCAAAAATCCCCACTCAAAAATTCCAATTATTTTGAAAGTTGGACAATTTTGCCCTTGGTCCAATTTAACTGTCCAGTTGAAAATTGACCTTTTGCATTGACCACTTTTGGAAAAATCCAATTATGCACCATGAAAGTACATGTCAAATGGAGTTTGTGCATATAAAGAACTTGCAATTTGGACAAACCATGTGGAAGTTACGGCCTCCTGATTATGGGTCATTTCTGAAGTTCACTGAGCCATAACTTGACAACCATACATGGGATTTTCAAGTTCTTGGACTTTTTGGAAAGGTGAGAACAAGATCTACAACTTTCATGTTGAACAAATTTTAATTTGAAGCTTCCTTGGACACGTGGCTTTGAGGTCAAAAACTTTCCATTTTTGGAAACTTCCATTACAAGTCACTTTCTATTTTTGGCAGTTTTTGTTCTGACTTGATTTTCTCCATTCTTAAGCTTTGATATGTCAAATAACACTTGTTCCAACATGAATGAAGTGTATCCAACTCATTTTCACCTCCACATCCATCAGATCATGTACAGTTGACCACAGTTGACTTTTCATCTAATAGATGAATCTGGCAATGCATAGATCAATCTGAGCTTCAATCTTCAACTGAAATGGCTCAAGGGTGAAGCCCTATCCTCAATAAGCACAAAATAATCATAGAATGAACCCCATAACCATCACAAACCTCATCTCCTGATTATGCCCTGATTGGCCCAATACAACTGATTAGGGTTGACCAGTGGTCAAAACCCTAATCTCCAGGAATCTTCTTCAATCTTCTGATGACATCCAACCATGATGATGATGATGTATCATTGCAAACAAGATGAAGACCAATATCCTTTGAGAATCATGAAACCCTAATTCACTGCCCAATCCTCAGATGGCCAATGATCAGTCAATACCCTAGGCTTGCACTTTGACTTCCTCATCTTCTGATCAAGACTTGGGAGTATGGCTTGCACAATGTAACCACATGATATGCAATATGCAATGCCTAATGACCTAAAATGATATGCAATATGTTAATGCTAGTCCCAAGAGAGAAGGGCAAATTTTGAGGTGTTACAGCTGCCCCTATTCAATCCACTGTGAACCTGTCGATATGAACAGCCTCGGCTTTCAGATGATCAGGATGAAGAGTGATTGAATACCAAGAACAGACGAACAATTTGCACTCTGATGGGATGATAATTAACAACGCCTGTCAGCATCGGCGAAGAAACAAACTCAAAAAACGTCGACCTGGATACCAAAATAAATGGTAACGCAGGGATAACCATGGCCTGAACACCACTCATCCGCTCGGGATTATCACTCTCTCTTTTTAAGCTTTTCTTGAACCCCGAAATTTTCCTTATCTTTCTTCATTTTCTTGAACCCCAAGATTTTCTCTTGCGCAAATGATCCTCGGATCCCTGCATTTGAACCCGGCTCTCCTTTTTTCATTTTCTTGGCCTGAACACCACTTTGGTCTGAACACCTCTTCGGTCTGGATACCACTTCGGTCTGGATACCGGGAAACTGGCCGGATTGCCGCAAGCTGCATCGATCTAATCATCATGAGCTTCTTCGATCTGGAAATCGGAATTGGCCGGAGTGCCACAAGTTCTTCGTCCTGACTGTTGAGAACCTCTTCGATCTGGAAATCGGAAACTTCTTCGATCTGGAAATCGGAAACTGGCCGGATTGCCACAAGTTCTTCGTCCTGACTGTTGAGAACCTCTTCGATTTGGAAATCGGAAACTTCTTCGATCTGGAAATCGGAAACTGGCCGGAATGCCACAAGTCCTTCGTCCTGATGGTTGAGAACCTCTTCGATCTGGAAATCGGAAACTTCTTCGATCTGGAAATCGGAAACTGGCCGGAATGCCACAAGTTCTTCGTCCTGATGGTTGAGAACCTCTTCGATCTGGAAATCGGAAACTTCTTCGATCTGGAAATCGGAAACTGGCCGGAATGCCACAAGTTCTTCGTCCTGATGGTTGAGAACCTCTTCGATCTGGAAATCGGAAACTTCTTCGATCTGGAAATCGGAAACTGGCCGGAATGCCACAAGTCCTTCGTCCTGATGGTTGAGAACCTCTTCGATCTGGAAATCGGAAACTTCTTCGATCTGGAAATCGGAAACTGGCCGGAATGCCACAAGTTCTTCGTCCTGATGGTTGAGAACCTCTTCGATCTGGGAATCGGAAATTGGCCGGAGTGCCACAAGTTCTTCGTCCTGATGGTTGAGAACCTCTTCGATCTGGAAATCGGAAACTGGCCGGATTGCCACAACGACCCATGCTGAGGATGACAAGCCCTGAGCCGACTGCTCTCTATTCAACCCTGGAAGACAAACACTTCGCGTTTAGCTGGGGATTATCTTCTTTCTTGTTTTTCTTTTTGGACCCCGAAACTTTCTTGATTAACATTCCCATCTCTGCCCGACAGAAACTTACCCTCCAGTATCGTACTACTGGGAAATATCCTTGATTAAAACCATGATGTTAGACTCCTCGGAGTAACACCTTCACTGTCTGATAAAACCAATCCTCAAGCGGTAACCACGGCTTGAATCGCGCTGATCGCGTAACGTCTTCTGATTTTATTTCCATCTCTGTCCGACGGAAACATTTCCTCCAATATCGCACTACTGGGGAACACTGCTGATCTGACGTCATGATGCTAAACTCCACAGAGTAACATCTTCGCTTCTTGGCACAACCACCTCTCAAACGGTAACCACGGCTTGAGACTAGCTCTATGCTTGCAACAATGATGCATGATCTTTTTCTGCGTAATGCTCCATAATTATGGAAATGCTACGCGATTTATTATTTTTTCTATGCAATATGCTATGCTTACTCTACATGATGAATGCATAAAAAGGCATCCCCCTCAAGGGACTCTTCTGAGGAACACGAGACACTCCGTTGAGGAACACGTCAATACTCCAATCTCCACCCTGCTGGGGAATATCACTGTTGCTGGGAATAAGGCAACCCTTGCTGGGGAAGAACCTCCTTTGCACCCAATCCACTCGAGAAACTGCTGGGGATAAACACCACCCACACTCTGTGGGGATACAACAGTCTTGACTTGCTAGGGATATCAATCCTGACTCCGCTTCGGGAAAACCCTCACAGATACCTGCTGACTTCACTGGGGAAATGCTCACAGATACTCCGCTGGGGAAAATAGCAATCTCCAGACTCAACTGGGGACGCATCACTCTATCACCTGCTGGGCAACCCTCCTGACCCTGCTAGGGAAATGCCTATTATTCCGCTGGGAACAACCCATGCAATCCATAGGTAGGATCAACTCAGCTGAGCATGCAAAATCCGCCCGCTACGGGAATTTGTTCGATCCACTGGTAGGATGAACACTGTTGGAGATATATTTCTTTGAAAAAGACCCGCTCCACTCGGGGAACTGCTGGAGATATATTTCTTTGAAACCCGCTCCACTCGGGGAATAGCAACCTTCAGACCTGGCTGCTGAGGAAACATCGTTGTAAACCGGCCGGGGACAACCATCCTGACTCGGCTGGAGAAGTCACAGATCTGGAATCTGCTGGGGAGCTAGCCCTATGATCCTGCTCGGGGACTTAGCTGGGAAATGAGAAAAGTTGGCACCGAACACCCGTCGACTCATCAAACCACGGTATCCACCTCCCAATCTCGTATCAGCTTTCCACTTTTGAGAATTTCCAGACTCGTCTGGACCTTTTCTGCTCCATCATCTTATATTCCAAGTCGCCTCGCGCTCGACGAGAAACGTACTCCTGGGATTTATACAGAAATTTCAATTTTCCGACTTTGAAGAGTCTTCTTGATTAATTTCAAAGGTCGTCGTCGGACGTCTCGTCGTCTCTCCGTCCTTTCTTCATGCACTCGTCCCTGATCGGGCTCTGCAGGGAATTACATACTTTCCAATCTTCCGACTTTGAAGAGTCTTCTTGATTATCATCAAGGAACGTCGTACGTCTCAACGTCTTCGTCGTTCTTTCATATTCATTCGTCCCTGGTCGGACTCTCTGGGGATCTGTTACAAAGCTTCCACATCACAACCTGCAAGTGAGTGAAAATATCCAACAGTTCCTGCAAAACAGATCATCAGATAAAACCATGCCCCAGGCGTGCCAAGATCTCAACACTTGGGTCACTCAACCTTCCGAATAAGATTTCAAGTTTTCAATCTTATAAACATGCATTGGAAGGAACCTGTATGTCTTAAAATGCAAGATTCTTTATCAAAAATATCTGGATGTTTTTGCAATCAAAGCGGTAATGAAAAACAAAAACAAAATTATTTGACTGAATATGCATTTTATTGATTGGAAAAGTGTGTCTCAAACGAGCAATACAAAGGAAGCAATTCCTGAAAAGAGGTAATTGCACAAAAGGAAAAATCTATCCTAATGGCAATGTGAAACCCGTGATCTCATCGAGTTCCAACTCGGTTACACCCCATATGTCCTCAGACTCTCTATGCTTTCTGCCTTCTGAACAAGATGATTCCAACCGATCCCTACCGGGTATTATCCATGATGCTTCAACCAAAGCGCAAACGATCATGCCAGACGCAGTTGTTCGTTTCAATCCCTCTTTTGCCTGGACCGCCCTTTCGGGTTTTCAGTCCACCGGGATACCCTTTTTTGCCCAAGTCGCCTTTTCAGGTTTTCGACTTGCCGGGTGTACAATTTTCATTTTATCCCTAATTTTTGCCCGAACCTTTCTTTCTGTTTTTGGTTCGCCGGGATGCCCCTTTTTGCCTGGACTATTTTATTCTTTTCGTCCAGCGGGTCAATTATACGAAGTATTTTTTAACTGCGTCCGCATTCACAGGGGATGGAAAATCTTCGCCATCCATGGTCGTTAACAACAAGGCTCCGCCAGAGAAAACCTTCTTGACCACGAATGGACCTTCATAATTCGGCGTCCATTTGCCCCTTCGATCGTCTTGAGGAGGAAGGATCCTTTTCAGCACCATATCACCCACGTGATACACCCGAGGTCGCACCTTCTTGTCAAAAGCACGCTTCATCCTTTGCTGGTATAACTGCCCATGACAGATGGTTGCTAGCCTCTTTTCTTCAATTATGCTCAACTCTTCATACCGGGTCCTTACCCATTCAGCCTCTTGCAATTTCACGTCCATCAGGACTCTCAAAGAGGGAATCTGAACCTCAACAGGTAACACGGCTTCCATCCCATATACCAATGAGAAAGGAATTGCCCCAGTAGACACACCGAAGATTAATACCCAGGATACCAGTTTCCTACTCAATCACACCGTCGTTGGTGTATTCAAACGTTATCCGGGCAACAAAATCTTATTCTCCTTAACCTCCCCATCAGACATCAGAATCCGTTCGGATTTGGGGTCAGGCCCCTCCTCCGGGATCGGTCACTCTCAATCTTTCGATTTGAGTACCTCGAGATGTCCTCATCAGGGAACTCAAACTTCATCGGTTGATAACCTCAACGGGTTGCAGAGAGATATAATCAGACAACACACCCCTTGATTGCTTTCTGAGCGGATCACAAATCAGTCAACATTCTTTTGCTCTCCCGCAACCCGTCCGGTCGATGCTGGCTTCTCAAACACATACCCGATCGGATCCATCTCGGAAATCCACAAAGTGGCATGAATCAGCATATACTGTCTCAGTCGGCGAGCAGCCTATGCCAAAGTACAGCAAGTTTTCTCGAACAGCGAATGTATTGTTTCACAGTCGACAAACTTTTTGCTAAGGTAAATTGCATGCTCTTTTCGACAAGACGCGTCATGCTGACCCAATACACCTCGTAGACCCCTCGAAGGCTGTCAAGTACAGATTAACAGTCTCTCCTCCACAGGAGACATCGGAATCAGAGGTTCCTGCAACTTATCCTTTTATTTTTTCAATGCCCATTGGCAACCATTATTTCACCTGACCGTTTGATCTCTTTTTTTTTCAACATCTTGAATATGGGTTCCTACGTGGCTGTTAGATGAGATGTGAACCACGACAGATAGTTCAATCTTTCTAGGAGACCACGAACCTCTCTTTTTCTTTCTCGGTTCAGGCATTCCCCTTTTTTTTTTTTTTTTTTTTTAAAGCAGGGTGAACCTCGATTCCTCCCTTACAATGAACCTCAACATCTTACCGGACTGCACTCTGATAGTGCACTTACTCGAATTCAACCTCAGTTTGAATTGTCTCGACTGGTCAAACCGACTTGGCCAGGTCTGCCAAATGCCCCTCTTCGGTTTGGGACTTTG
This sequence comes from Lathyrus oleraceus, assembly GCF_024323335.1. NCBI lineage: Eukaryota > Viridiplantae > Streptophyta > Magnoliopsida > Fabales > Fabaceae > Lathyrus > Lathyrus oleraceus. The sequence continues at coordinate 416,753,799 of NC_066584.1, forward strand.
CTATCATGTCATAGCATAGTATTCAACTTCATGATGAATCATATCATGAAACAAAGTCACCATGACTCTCTGATACAGGCACTGGCGTTCTACTTCTTTAGAGGACGGTCTTCTCTCCTTGGCAGCTTGTGCACAGCGACATCGGTGTTCAACCCTGGCATATTCTGACATGACCAGGCGAAGGTATCCACCTGCTCTTTCAACAAGGCTACCATTCTGCTCTCAACTCGCCTCTGAAGCGGCTCTAATTTTCACTTCCTTTCTGACCTTGGTGCTTGGCACAACAATCTCAACCCGCTTCACGTGCGGCCGAATCACCTTCTCCTCTTGTTTAAACAACCTGGCTAATTCCAGCAGATCACAATCTTCTCCGCCTCCTTCTTCAGCAAGATAGATCGGTTTGTCGAAGTCATATGAGGGGTAACCAAATTGTTATCAACGAGATCCGGAGAATTATTTTTGAATTCGGGACGAGACAAATCAAAAAAGGAAAATGAAAATAAACATTGCCCTTTTTATTTGTTTTTAAACTGCAAAAATAAATGAAAAACAGGGAACACCGTTTTTTGACTGAAAAACATCCATTTATTAATGATGCAGAATGCAAATTTAAACATGAGGTGGCCCTTACAATGGACCATTACGTGTCGGGCAACACGTATGGCTTTCATGCAGATAAAAACTGAAAACAAGAAACATTACTCTTCAGGCTGAGTGTCAGTGATGATCTTGTTTAGGCCTTCCAGCTTCCTGGTACACACGATTTTATCCATTGATCAATCTCCCAGTCACTGCCAGTTTCTTTACCCACTGTATAGGCGTGATCTGAATCTAGCATTCCGGCACTTACAAAGGTGAACGACGGACGACGTCCTCTGTTATGCTCAGACGAGTCTTGACCTGGACGATAACCAATCCCAAACATATCCGCCTTTACCACGATGCCTATGATCTGTCCCCAGCCTGGGATCCCTCCATTTCTCACCACTTCCAATGCCTGCTTGTAAGAAGAAATGAACGGCTTTTTCTCTTTCTCAACACCAATGGCATTTTCCCCCATGACGGTTTCAGCTGCCAGACTGAGTGCTTTACACCTTGCATCGTCCATTTCTACTTTCATCTTTCTCTGGACAGATTCCTCAATTACTACACACCCCTTTGTAGCGATGGATGCACAACAATCATCAACACGAGGGAAAGCTCCACTTTTTGTTGGACGTTTTGGGACCACAGACATTGGCACTTTTAAATGATCCTTCTCAGTCACCTCTATCCCTTTCTTGTCCTTCGACACCATTTTCACTTTTACCAGACCATGTTTTGACGCGGGGTTAGCACTATCATCTGCCATCGGTGCAAAGCTGATTGCCTTAGAATCCACCAAGTCCTGGACCACATGCTTAAAAGCTTTGCAATCCTCAACATGATGTCCGGGTGCCCCAGCATGGAACTCACACCTGACATTCTCATCGTAACCGGCAGGCCTCTGATCAGGTTTTAACAGAGTCAACGTCCTCGGCTGCACCAATCCAAGATCCTCCAACCTCTTGAACAGAGAGGCGTAAGTCACAGGCGGCTTATTGAAATGACGATCTGTCGTCCTCCTTCTCACTTGGCCCACAACTCTCTGTGTCCTCTGTTGAGGTGGTGATTGCCGCTGTTGTGCAGATGAATCACCAACAGGAATGGTTACGGTGGCAGCGTAAGGGTGGTAACGATCCTTACCGCATTCTCTTTTAGTCTGCGCACCACCTGATTCAACCTTCTTCTTGGGCTGACCACTGTCAAGGGATTTCTTCACTACAGAGTCAGAGGGATTTGTTACTTCGGATGACGGAGCCTTTCCCTGAACTTTTTCCTTAATCATCCAGCCCTCAATCCTTTCTAATCTCTCGGCCATAGCTTTCTGCCCCAAGGCAAGCCCTTGCACAACACTGACCAAATCCCTCACCATCTCTTTCAGTTCGAGGATGTCGGCGTTGGGAGGATCCATCAGTCGAGGAGTATTGCGTCTGGTGAAGTATCTGTGAGGGCGTGTTGAGTGCAACGGTATGACTCTGCGAGCACGAGCAATGATTCCTGCAAAACAGCAAACAGGTTAATATGCATGAATGCAACGTCCATCCATATGAGGAAGCTTCTGTCTTTCGATCCTGGTTTCATCGAGACAGATAATATTTCACCAATAACATTTTGACATCCAGATGTCTCTCAACCAGATTCTCAATCCATAGCACTCCCCATATGACTAGACGTGGGTTTGGTGCAGATGAATGCAAAATGAGAATGATGCAGATGTATGCAATGCATTGTGCCATCCTCCAAGTCATCTGATCCTCTGTACTGAATCTCTGATCTCTGAACTGATCACAACCATCCGAGGGAACATGTAACCACAAATCCAACTCAAGGGTTCCGAAATAAACGGAAGACAGATACATCATCATCATCACCATCACCAATCTCTGAGCAGATACCCGTCATCATCTAAATCGGCCCGGGGAATCCTGAAATAAACGGATCCCCACTGATAAATAACTCGGCCCGGGGAATCCTGAAATAAACGGATCCCCACTGATACATCACGGACAGCATTCCGGCGTCTCGGAAATAAACGGCCATAAATCCGACTTATAAATAGGACCCACGGAACAAATAGTCACCATCTGAGTCACCATCCGAACATGCATCTGAAAGAATCACCCTCCCCTCACAGGTAAATTCTAAACAGGTCATCCTAAGGCGGATAATAGTCTCGACAATCGGGCAGAGATACTCAATGGGTTTGCCCTTTCGGGTGTGCCATTGTAGCTCTCCTGAGATCGTCTAAACCAAAGATCCGGGAAATGATCGGTCACCAGAGTCAACAGCTCAAAAGAGATAACCCAACCAAAGTGGAAAACCCCACTGGAAGAGCACTTCTCAGATGAACCTCGTCCGGCTTGTGGTATGTCACATCGCAACATCATGCCCAACCGACATGTGAGCGACGCGAGACCACGCTAATCCTAGGTGTACACTCGGGCCTAGGTTTTAGCCCCACTCAGAACACCCACCCCAAACAACAGAACCACCTGCAGAGGACGGCAACAACATGATAGTATGATGCATGCAAGTATTTAATGCACATATATACATGGGTTAGAATAATAAATGCAATAAATAACACAACAAGCAACCTAAACTATCCTAGAACGCTAGGAGAGACTCGCTTAGGGACCATGGACCAGCATAGGTCTACACGACGAGCTCCCCAGCAGAGTCGCCAGCTGTCGCATCCTGCGAAAAATCAACCGGCGAGACTCAAAATAAAAACACACACAGAGCCGCCACTGCGCGTTATTTATCCCAAGATAGGGAAAGGAAACGCTCAGAAAAACCTGGAAAGACATGGTCTCGCGACCAGAGAGAAAGGGTAAGGGAGTCGGTTACGCGAGGGGAAGGTATTAGCACCCCTCACGTCCGTCGTACTCGACGGGATCCACGTCCTAGAATAAAGAAAAGGTTGCTAAACATCACACACACACACGGGGAACGCAGGTGGGGTTAGGAGAAACGGGCTCGATAAGGTATCGCACCTTATGCCTACATATCTTGTCTGGAACAAGAATCAGAGCCACTGTAGTTCGGCTTACGCACGCCAAACAACACAAAACATACAAACAAGCAAGAGTGGCAAACATGGAGCCCGACAACCACCGGATGGAATTACGTCGGCATCCGAACCAAAACACACTCAAAAGGGCAAACGTGGAGCCCGACTGCCAATCACTGGGCTTACGTCGGCATCCGAACCAAAACACACTCAAAGGGGCAAACGGGGAGCCCGACAGCCAATCACTGGGCTTACGTCGGCATCCGAACCCAAACATACAGTCAGATAACAAGTAAACGCACGCAAAAAAGAAAAAGGTTGCCCGGAGAGGTCTCGCACGACCCCCTGCCTACATACCTCGTCTGGAACGAGGATCAGGGCGATGTAGTTCCCCTGAAAGGGACTGAATTGCTAACCAGAAACCGGGGAAAGACACACTACTAGGGAGCTGGACTCGAGCCTAGTGTTGTCATGCATCGTTTACCCTAAGTTCAGGTTTCTATCCTACTTGCATAAGCAAACTACCCCTATCCAGGAAAGAAGTAAGCACACAAGCATACAGCATAATTCAAGCATACATCAAATGAGAACAAGCATCTCAAACAGATATCCACATAGCACGCACTATAACCAAACAAGTGGCTCACACAATAGGTTTGACTGCCGAAGCGAGTCGTCTGTACGGGCTGGGTTTGCTCTTAACCTTGCCATTACGAGGCTAAGGTGAAGCAGATGAGAGGTGAAGTGAGGATCAGACCTCACAGCTCTTATCCCTAACCAGGGAGAGCTTCTGACAAATGAGCATGGGTCCAGAATGGGGGAACCCTTCTATACTCGATGACTCTGACACAATGTGCACTGCACGGATCTTGGGCTAGGATCTCAATGCTACAACCATGTAATGGGAGCAAGGAGAAGACTCAACTGAATAGTGGGGGGTAGACTGCATACCCCTACCTTCCACCAATTGCCTTATTTAAAGGACTTTCACCTGCTTGGCACGAAAAATAAACAACCACAATCATTGCCTCTTAAGGAGGACTTCAGACATTTATTTGCCCAGCCCGGTAACAGTCGGGTCTCCAGACTACATGAAGTTAGGAAGTTATACCTTAATGCAAGTTGCTTAAGCAAAGCAAAGCAAAAGTTCACAAGGAACTGAGCAACTAAAAGTACCTGGAAACGGTCAAACACAGTTAGTACTCAGACAGACAAAACTAAACAGCAAAAGTTTAATCAGTTAATCTATACAGATCAATGCACAACAAAGCAAGCTCAAAGTTCAAGCCCAAACTTCACAACCTACAAAACAATGTTATGTTAGTGTACAAACATCAAACAACATCAATTGCATTTAACTTGATTCATTCTCCATGTGCATTATGCTTTTGATCCTGAAAAACCAAGCAAATATTAGCAACAAGACCACTAGGCCAAGCCTAGGGTCCAAAGGCAAGAAAAATTCCTAAACAGCAAGGTATTCACCAACCAAAGTCAAATTAATGTCAAACAAGAGCAAACACACTTGGTCTCATGTTTATATCATTCATCATGTTCATGTTATGCACAAAACAAGGCAAACTAGTTCAAATGAAGCATCAAACATGCAAACAGAACTATTACATTCAAATCCACATCAAAACATTTCCAAAAATTCTCAAATAAATTACACCTAAACAGGGGCTGATCCAGGTATGGCACACCAAATTTGAGCTCAATTGGGCAAATGGAACCATGTCAATGAAAATCAACAAAAACAGACACAATTTCATGCTTCAAATCACAACATCCACACATGCATCCACTTCAAAAATTCACATCTCAATGAAAACAACAAAGAAATGGATGAGACCAAAACAGGGAGGTCCTAACATGTGTCTACTACAAGCATATCAAATTTCATGATCATACAATACCACATGAGCATTTCACATTCAATCTACCAACATGTATCATACAAGCTTGCAATTGTGACCAACAGAGATGAAAAATCATGATCAAATTGAAAATGCAATATAAAATTCCACAAAAATTCACAGAGCATCCTAACATGTTAACTAAGCATCATGCAAAATTTCAATCAATTTCAACATGTATAGGTCACTCAAATAATTCCAGCAAATTGACATAATGAGGTGTGACACACATTGTCACACCTAAGTTCAAAAATTCATAACTCCCTGGCCAGGTATCAAAAACTCACAAAGTTTACATGGAAATGAGCATCAATGAGTCAAGAATCACCACAAAAATTTCCAGGCATTTATTTTACATTATGTGCATTTCATGAATCAATTGGCAAAGTGTAGCAAAAATGGACACATATGAAAGAACCTTAGGGCAAATGATATTTTCACCATGCACAACTTTGACCAATAGGTCAAAAAAATTCTACACTCATCAACAAAGTCATAGAAAAAATCCTCACATTTTTATGAATTTTCTACAATTTTTGGTGAATTTTTCAATGTGTTATGAATTTTTTATAAATTAATTAAATAAATTAAAATGACAATGGCAATCTTGTAAATACTTCATGGCGCGGGCGGTAAACATCACATTTAAAATTTCAAACAGAAACAAAGATCTGGCACGCTTCATTCATCGTTTTCAGCCAGCAACTTTTCCAGAATTCCAAAAATTCGAAGAACAACAAAAGTTCAAGGAAATGGACAAATAGATATCCGTTCGAACCGTCTAAACATGAGGAACATGAATATCACCTTATTTTTGGCTAAAAGTTCCTAAATCGAACGAATCGTGCAAGTTAGGGTTTGTGTTCATAACTTCAAACTTAGATTTCTCCTCCTATGGTTCATCATTTGCTAAGCTACAACTATCATCGTGCTCTACAATCAATGCTCTACACAAAGCACACAACAATTCATTGAATCTTGAAACTCGAAAAAACTCCAAACCTGGAAATGGCAGTACCGTTCGCGACGTTTCCAGGCCTATGAGTCCAAAACAGCTGCGCAACAAGCTTCAAGAAGTTGAGTTCCACGCTCAGGTTCACTTGATTTCACTCCTAAAGCTTGCAATTCGAATTCACCATGGAAGAGGCAATGTTGAACAGTCGAGAATCAAGCCTTTTCCATCTTCGAATTCCAAAAACAGTTGATGTTGATGATGATATGAGTTCAGATCAAAAGGAATTTTGAAGTTTGGTTGAGGAATGATGAAGAAATGTTGATTTCAAGTTCAATGTTCTTGATGAAATCTTGGAGAATTGGAATGGTTTTTGATCTTGATTTGTGGTGAATGATTATTCTGTTATGCTTAGCAAGTGATTAGGTTTATATATGTGACCTTAATTATCCCTTAATCATGCTTAATCAACCAAATGCATTGTTAGTGTAAATGTCATTTTCAAGTGAGGGGTAAAATTGGAATTTCCAAGGCCAGCTCATTGCCACCTGTTTTGACAGCTCATACACCTTCCAAATGTCATGTGTGAGCTGTTGAAACTTGTCTCATGCTCATTGGTTGTGTAATTCTCAATTTCACTATGTGTATGGTTTATGTCCAAATTTAACCATTTCATTTTTCAAGCCAAATCTCAAATTACAAGCCTTTGCCAAGAAATGATGATTCCAACAAATTTTAAATGTCATTCATGAGGTGTAGCAAAAATCCCCACTCAAAAATTCCAATTATTTTGAAAGTTGGACAATTTTGCCCTTGGTCCAATTTAACTGTCCAGTTGGAAATTGACCTTTTGCATTGACCACTTTTGGAAAAATCCAATTATGCACCATGAAAGTACATGTCAAATGGAGTTTGTGCATATAAAGAACTTGCAATTTGGACAAACCATGTGGAAGTTATGGCCTCCTGATTATGGGTCATTTCTGAAGTTCACTGAGCCATAACTTGACAACCATACATGGGATTTTCAAGTTCTTGGACTTTTTGGAAAGGTGAGAACAAGATCTACAACTTTCATGTTGAACAAATTTTCATTTGAAGCTTCCTTGGACACGTGGCTTTGAGGTCAAAAACTTTCCATTTTTGGAAACTTCCATTACAAGTCACTTTCTATTTTTGGCAGTTTTTGTTCTGACTTGATTTTCTCCATTCTTAAGCTTTGATATGTCAAATAACACTTGTTCTAACATGAATGAAGTGTATCCAACTCATTTTCACCTCCACATCCATCAGATCATGTACAGTTGACCACAGTTGACTTTTCATCTGATAGATGAATCTGGCAATGCATAGATCAATCTGAGCTTCAATCTTCAACTGAAATGGCTCAAGGGTGAAGCCCTATCCTCAATAAGCACAAAATAATCATAGAATGAACCCCATAACCATCACAAACCTCATCTCCTGATTATGCCCTGATTGGCCCAATACAACTGATTAGGGTTGACCAGTGGTCAAAACCCTAATCTCCAGGAATCTTCTTCAATCTTCTGATGACATCCAACCATGATGATGATGATGTATCATTGCAAACAAGATGAAGACCAATATCCTTTGAGAATCATGAAACCCTAATTCACTGCCCAATCCTCAGATGGCCAATGATCAGTCAATACCCTAGGCTTGCACTTTGACTTCCTCATCTTCTGATCAAGACTTGGGAGTATGGCTTGCACAATGTAACCACATGATATGCAATATGCAATGCCTAATGACCTAAAATGATATGCAATATGTTAATGCTAGTCCCAAGAGAGAAGGGCAAATTTTGAGGTGTTACAGTCACCTATGTGTTAGCCTAAGGAGCCATCTCCATATCAGCCAAGGCCTTCGTCTCAGTATGGCGGGTCATATCAGCCAAGACCTTCATATTTGTCTCAGCCATCATCTGCTTGTCATACTACCCCTTAATGTCCTCAGCTGTTATCTCGACATCCTCAACAATTGCATAATCGAACTCATCAACAAGATCTCTAGCTCGTCCATCAGATATACCACTTCTGCACTGGATAGTGTGGGGTGTGCATGCCTGCTTTGCCATCCTTCTGTGGTGAGAATCGGTCAGGGTTATCCTCTCGCGAGAATATGTGAATCCTCGAGGTCACCTGCCCTCGCACGAGACCTCTCTGCAGCTCTCCTAGAAGAAATTATGTTGTTTTTTCCTCTGGTCCTCACTCGAAAAAAAATGAAGAAATATGAACTACAAATTTTTTTAGAAATCCAGAAATCAACTTGACTTTCTCATATATTTCGAATAATTCGGTTAACCATTTCAACATTTTCTTCTACCGGTATTTTTGAAAAAAAACTGGTATGTTTGTATGCAATTTTATTGGACTTTTCAAAGTAACCGGTAGAAATGTATGTATTTTAACCAAACTTTTCAAAATATCTGATAAAAATGTATGAGAAACATGAGTTTTTATCACACATTTCAAAATTGTCGATAAAAATGCATGAGACACGTGATTTTTTATCGGACATTTCAAAAATGCCGATAAAAATACATGCTTTTTTTACAAAAAACTGGTATAAAACTTAAATTATTGGTAAAATTGTATACGTACTTGTAAAAATTTGGTAGTTGGCTCGGAAAATCCAATAAAATGCAGAGCATTTGTAAAACTTTGCAATGTTACAAATGAATAGTGAAATGATTTTTAATATGCAAGGGTAATATAGTAAAAGTATAATTTTTCGGAGTATCAAATATGAACAGAGTGGCAGGATAAAATCTCTCCAATTTGTTACTGAACCCTAGGATTAAATTTGTTGTTTAAGGAACTGATGCTTTTTTTTACCACCCACCTCTCCTCTGTTGCAATTTCTTTTCCATATTTATACCTAAATTACTCAACTTTTAGAACTTATATTTTTTATTTGAATTTTATATATGAAATGGTTTAAATAGTATAATATTAAAAAAATTAGAAAGTGATGGAATAAATTAGGCCATTTAATTAAAATCTTTTTGTTTGTTTGATGAACACAATTCAAAAACTAATCGACACAGAATATGTTGACTTTAAAACAAGCATAAATATCAAATACGCAATACACTAATTTATTATGAAATATTAATCTGGTGTATTATTATGCAAACAATATTACACAAAATTAGAAATCACAAAACAATAATTTAATTTCAGTTGTGATAGCAACTATACAAATTCTACAAACTATTGATCAAATGAAGTTGGAAATTTCAAATTAAATCTTTTTCAAAAGTTAAATTTTCACAAACACAAAATTAATTCTAGTTGCACAATTGATAATTAGTGAAAATGAAAATTTTGCACTTTCGATAGCTTCCCATGTGTATCACTCACTCAGCCATGGAATCAGAGTTTGTGGTTATTGCTTTCGCTACTCAAGAAGCTGAATGATTGAGAGACTTTCTGTTGGAAGTTTCATTGACTAAAAATAATGTTTCAAAGATGTTGATATATTACGATAGACAAGCCACCTTATTTAGAGCATACATCGAAGTGTATAGTGAAAAGTCTAGGCACATAGGTCTTAGACATTCCCTGTGAGAAAACTTGTTAAGGAAAGAATCATTTCACTCACATATATACGTTTAAGCTATAATTTAGCTGATCCATTTACCAAACCAATGTCTAAAGATTTAGTAAAGACTATCTCGAGAGGTATGGGATTAAAACTCATTAGGTAAGGGTACCAACAACGGTAGCAACCCAATCTAACGTTAAGAAAATATTAACCTTAGATTTAGTGGGTTAACAAACTGTTAATTTGGATGTGTGTGCGAAGTTATGTAATAATGTTGACCATTGCATTTGGAAGGTTAAGTTTTTCAAACTCTTAATGAAGTTCAATGTTGATAATATGTATCTCAAATAATATGGATACAATATTAACTTTACATATGTGAATTTCGAAATGGTGTAATCTCACAGTGAGAGTTTGAGTTTCTTTCACGATAAATTCATGAGACACGAAAAACACATGACCATAAATAGTATTAGGTGAGAGATGTAGGTGAAGAACCATTAAATAGTGTGTGTAGGTTAACACCAATCTAATCACAATTAATAACATATTCAAAGTTTTACTACTTACAATTCCTATTAGATTTTATGTTGTCTTTATTAAGGTTAAATTCAAATAGAAAGATAATTGATTGTATTATCATTCTTTGTTTCCTTTTCTAAAATCGATCTTGTCATTATTAGAATAAGTGGATGATTATTGTAATTAATGAAGCTACATAACCATTGTGTGTTTGAGTAATAACTAGACACATTGTAAGTGAGTAAATGAGCATTTAATGTATAGAAAATAATCTCACATTGAAAGTTTAATTCACTTTAATGCTCCTTATATAGAGTTGCAATCATTAATTTATCAAGGATCTAAAAAGGAAAGTGTCATATGGATGAGTATAGTGGTCATAAGTATTGTGCCAATTGTCACCTTCACACCCGGAGACACCGGCTCCGACTTCAGTTCCGAGACCGAGACAGGGGGCATGCGTGTAAATGTGCTAGTGGTGGCTTGTAAGCGACACTTAAACACTTAAGCACGATGCATCAGAGTAATCATGCTACTCACGATATTGTACAATTGCGCTCCGGCGACCATAATTTCTTGTCCCTAATCAATTACTAAGTTGAACAGATTAATTTAGGGTTTAACACACTAAAACATTGCTTGTTTTAACTAGTTAGTTGACCTAAGGAATTAGGGAGTGTAGTGTAGAATAATTAGTTATACACCATAGGATTTGGTATAACAACTAAGTTCAACCATCGTAATCATTGATAAATCATCTTAGGGGGAAATAAATGTCAACATCAACAGAGTCATACAGGGGATTCAAAACAAGGTCCAATCGTCGTTAATTTGATCAAGTTTTACACCAAATTGTTTACGCTTTTACTTTACCAAATTAAATATGAAAACCTCAATTTTAATTTCAATAGCACACGAATCGCTTTGTTAAAACAATATAATTCATGTGAAGATGAACTTATAATTACTTTGATACGTTTAGTACACTATTTAAATTTTCATCATGTTTTGGTGCCACATGTCACCACATGCGCCAGTGGTTGTTACTCCCATTTGTTAATTTTTTAATTTAAATAGTTGCATAATTTAATGTGTTTTAACAAGGACCGCAATCGTGTGAAACAACATCATCCAGTTTATAAATAGTCTATTTCAGTTTCAGAAAAGAACATATAATTAAATTTTTCTCTTCATTATTTAAATTCTAGATTGCTCTCTTCTTTATATTCAAATTTTCATTTGTCTTGTACAAAATCGAAATAGGTTGAATTATGTTGAATATTTTTGCGTGTATACTCTAGGACAGTTTAGAGAGGGCTTGAAATGCTATTAAAAAAGTATTCATATATGCATGATTCTAGTTTTGATCCATTTACCTTACAATCTTTATCCTACGCCATCGACCTAACTTCATAATTATACATCTATTTGGACAACCTATTAACTTTATTTATTCGTTACTAGATTGATGTGTTATTAGAGTATTGTCTCGCACCAAGTGAGAACATTCACTAAATATTATTATAGTTGAAACATTATAATTAAGACTATAAAAAAAACTTAAACTTCGAATTAGATCCTAACATATATTTATCTTTGAAATGAGACTAATGTCGTCTTAAATTTTTGAAGGTTCTTTCTAAAATTTTAAATTTATTCAATATTCATTCATGATAAAATATCTTAATTATATTTAACTACAATTTGTGAACCTTATATAATAATTTATCTTGGACTATGGTCAACTCTTAAGAAGATTAAACTTCAAAGTTAAATCTAATCTTTGTATTTTGTATTTATTTAAAATCGAATACAACATATAAAAAATATTCTAGCATATAACCATATTTTAAAATTTTAGTTTTATTTGTCCTTTAAGTAAATTTGGGCATGTTCCACTTAAACCCAAGCCTACTGTGATTTGACTTGACCTACCAAAAATTAGGGTTAAACGAGGAACAAACATGATATAATTCTTGAAGTAGTGGTCTTCACTTCACTTCACCAAAATAGGAGACATGTTCTCATTTTCTCTCCATCATATATGAACTACTACAAATTTATTCAAACAACTTAACTCGTCGAATTTCTTCCACGCGAAGGTAAAACTATACTATTTCATAAATGGATAGGTCAAAAAACTATACAATAAAAATATATATTTCATAAATATCAATAAAACACTAAATATAGCATTTTCGTAAGCATACTCATAGAATATTCGGAAAGAATCGAAATATAAAAAACAAACTAAAAGACAATGTTGATTTCTAATTAGTTAAAGGTTTATGATGGAAACCAAGTCACATGTAACAACATGAAGCAAGTAGTTAAATTAATCTCTTGTAATTAGCCGTCCAAAACACTTTATAATAGCATATCATTTACCGACAAAGTAACGATGGTGCTACGTGGGGTCCACAGAAATCAACACGTGTACGGTTCTTTTATGAAAGAATGCCATTGCTTATGAATATTTCTCATTAATATCATTATTATAATATTGTAGTAAAGTTGATTGGTAACTGCTTTGTTTGGTGTTGAAATGGACAAGTCTACCAATTAGCTTGCCCATTGTGATTGTGTAGCCGACACTTCCTTTATACAATTATTATTATTTGTCATTGTTCTTTTGAAATTGTCAAATTCTAGACTCATTAGATATTTTGAATATTACAGGTATACTTATTGAGAACAACTACAAAATTGGTATTGACGACTTTGTATGGCACATACAATTAATTTGGTATCGGGCGCTCAAAGGAGTAGCATGTTGGTATGTTGTCATACGAACCGATCTGACTTTATAGAAATTCAGGATAAATAATAAAAAATGATATATAATAAAATAATTTAAATAATTAATTTTAATTTTTTTTTATGTTTTTCCCTTTTATTTAGAGGAGAAAGTTATTTTGTTAGATTCAAAGGGAATATTGGTGGTTGTGATTGTCACCAAGGTGGCGGCGGTGCAGTGTGGTGGTTGGCAAAAATACGACGGTGAATAGATAAAAGAGATATATATATATATATGAAAAATTGAAAATATATTGAGGAATGAGATGTGAGTTTTATATTGGCATCGATTCGATGCAATAAAATAAAATTAGTGTATTGAATTAGAGAGTGTTGCACAAAAACAGCACTTGGAGATTCAAGTGATAATGAATTATATTTAATCATAAAAATTTGATAATAAATGATATGGTTTTGTGATAAATTTTTAAATATTTAATTATAAATAGTATTTAATACAAAAAAATTAAAATTAAAAATTAAAGTTATTGAGAACAAAACTTGACTGATGGTCCATTATTAATTTCAAAAGATTATATCAAAAAATCATTTGTAATTGAAGATATAAAATGAAATTAATGTATTAAATTTATAAAATTATAAAATGAAAATATAACGAATCAATAATAAAGTTTGATTTGAGACTCCATTATGAATCTTGAGGTCCTATTATAAATTTCAAAAAATTATATCAAAAAATTATTTGTAATTGGAGATATAAAATGAAGGAAAAAGCTAAATGTACCGCAACAAGAGTTGAAATGGGGACATTTTCATTCAAACAACAATGCCTTAACCACTCAACTAATATATATGAAATGTTAAATGTTTAGAAAACACGGTATATATGACTTATTATTTGTTATAATTTTTTAACACTTCTCTCGATTTTGAGGCACTAGGTTGTGGGCCTGCTTTCTCTAGCCCAAGGCGACTCCGTTATATCTAATTTTAGTTATACAACATTGGATAGATTAAATATCTGCAGCAAACTTAGTCTAGAGATTACTTAATACAAAGTACGTGTTAATATATGTTTCGGGCTGGCCAAACGATTTACTAAGACAAGCCCAACACGAAGGTCCAATCTAACAAGAGGCCTCTATTTAAATTATGTACAGTCAGGCATTCATACCAGTGCATCATACTGAAGCGGAGCATCATCTTCATGTCAATATTGATGTACATCTGATGACATCTCGTGTTGCATCTACCTATGACAATTCTAACCATCATCCAATATAAGGGTGACACTTCGTCACTCCAAGATATAATTCGTTTACCACTTATAAGTTCACCTCTTTTATTTGCTAATTTGAGTATTTGAGTGCTAAGCTTACATGTACCTCTCTTTGATAACAAAAGAGACTCACCACTGTGTCAGAACATCTTTTCATTGTGGTGATATTTACATGTACCTCTCTTTGATAACCGAAGATACCTACCTTTGTGTCACAATGAAATAATATTTGTTGTTGAATTTGAAAGTTAGTTAAAATATTAATTAATAAATCTTAACTATGATTTTTGTTTTCTTCAGGCAATTACACCGAAGAAGATACATAGTCTTTCGTCTATGGGCAGGGTTGAACATAAACCCTTTGCCTAGTCTAAACTGCCAAAAACCAAGAAAAAATAAAACAGGTGTTGGGAAATTTTAAATAGACCTTCGGTTTAGCTGAGTCGTGCAAACAATTTAGATTGGGTGGCCACTAGTAGGTCTAAGTAGGAGAAATATAACCATGTTTATTATAATTTGCCTGAATAGAAGAAACAAAACAACATTGTTTTACATTATTTCTTTTTACATTAAGAGTCACGACAAAGCTACTTCTCTTGGGGTTTTCTTTCTCCTAATTAGGATATTTGTTCCTGTACTTGTAAAAAAGTACATAATGTGTGGCACCCCTATGCTGGTAGGGGTGGCCAGAGCCTTAATACTTTTCTGGTGGATTAGGGTTTGCTCACTGTTGTGAGAGACCATGCTTGGTGTACTTACAGTGATGAGAGAGCAAGGTCACGTGAGGTGATAAGCTCTGTAATTAATGGTATATCGTGGGTATCGTAATTATTTCCTTCCCATGTTAGGGATGAGATATTTATAGAGGCCATGGAGCCTATAGTTAAGGCTTCCTTAGGAACGATAACGTCCACTTAGAAAGTGATGGAGCGTTGAATCCTTATTTCCTATAGATACGTGGATTATCCTGTTGACCACGACTTCCCTCTGAATGAGGAACATCTTTACCCATGTTTCCCATGATTGGGAGAGTAGGGGGAACTCAGGGCGAGATAGCCCCTAATTACGGGCGTCAGAAGGGAGTCTTTCCTTATGGGCGGTTGGTGTAACACCCTGAATTTTATTCGAAATTTGATTTAATTGATAGTGTAATTTTTTGGTGTTTTAATGACAATGTTATTATTATTATTATTATTATTATTATTATTATTATTATTATTACTTTATCTAATATTGTAATAGTTAAGAAGAAAATATTAACAAAAATCGAGGTAAAGTGAAGGGGAGATTATTCTATATTTGTTATTTTGACATTTGGATGATGAAGTTTCCCTTAACCCCTATTAGGTTTTGTTGATCAATGACTCTAAAGTTTTAGGTAAAACTTTCGTAGTTGTGTGAATTGTGTATGTTGCTTGTGGTTTTCTGTTGTGTCATGATTTTATACCATGAATTCATGTGGGATAGTTATATTGAGATGGTGTTTATATATGAGTATGAATTGGTGCTTAACTTTGCATTGTATTGTTGACATGTTGTTGTTATCGATTGATATGATAATGAGATTGATGGATGATGACAAGGTTAATTGACGAATTAGATGTCAATCCAATAGTATAAGATGTTTGACTATGATAAAATATGCTTAAAACTAAATTAGGACTGGTCTAGGTTGAAGAAGATGAGTTTAGGAGTGAAATTCTCGTGAAAAGTCAAAAAATAATTTTTGGGACTTGGGCTTGACACAACCCGCGTAACTAACGGGTTTTTGTATGGGGGCGTCTGGGCCAGACATGGCCCATGTCACCAGACGGGGCTTGGCCATGGTTCTTTCTGATTTTATGTATGATGGGCGCCCGAGCCTGATACGGCATGTGTCAGGTGACATAAGCAGCCCATGTTGGCCTCAGGTTTTTGCCCTATGAAGAGTTTCCTCGCGCAGTTTGTGACGTATCCTGATCCCTTGATCCATTTCTTAATGTTAAGTAACGTAGATGATGTATTTTGATCATATTACGATCGAGTAGTGAATACACTATCTCGAATGTGGTAATGATCTTTAAGGTATCATATGAACAACTGATGTGAAAAGTGATTACTTGTGTAAACCTAGTATTGAGACGAGTTACTGCCTTGATAGGGGGTTATGTGAATCAAGTCGTCAACGTTTAAGACTTATCCTAATTTCTTGATAATGTATAGTATTTAACTTGTTAAAGATAAGACGTAAGTCCAATGTTGATATGATATAGTGTGATGAGAGTGACGGTATTAGTACTTTAAGGGTCGATAAGAATCGGTGTGGGTTTTGTTTACGTACGCAAGAACCGGTGTTAGCCTTAACTGACAGTGTTAATATTGATTTTTTTAGGTTTACAAGAATCAGTGTTAGCATTAACTAGCGGTGTTAATATTGATTAGTTTAGGTTCATGAGAACCGGTGTAAGCCTTAACCGACAGTGTTTAATATTGGTGTTGGAAGTTCGGGTATATATTTTCATTTAATTTAAGCATCATGCATCATATATTTCAAAGTTAGATTAGTACTTCAGTCTGATGTTAGGACTTCTATCTGGTGTTAGGACTTTGTTCTGGTGATTTAGGACTTCGGACCGGTGTTTTATGATTTCAGTAAAAATAACTCAGAATCTGGTGATGGTACCACATGCATGGGAGTATAAGAGATGACCATTGTATAATTATTTGTACATGATTCATGAAATTGTATGATTATGTTGTTTGTGTATTAACTGTTATATGGCTAATGTTATCCTCGCTGTTATTTTTCGTGGAAATTGTATAATATATTCTAAACCCTTTTTGTTTCTATGTTTCTATATTTGAATCTATATGCATATGGCTCTCAGGTTGAGACTGAAGAGTGATTGCGGATGGTGGTTTATGAGAGATGGTGTAAATGGTCATTTTTGTTTCCTGCTTTTATATTTTTTCGGACCTTAAGTCGACTGTTAGCTTATCATAGGATAATAAATATGATATTGTAACATCGAGGTTGTGGATATTTGCTATGTCCTTTATTTATTCTTAAATAGAACAATCATGTCTTAATATTATGTTTTGGATTCAAATTCTATATTTGGAAATAAAAGTGGAATGTTATGTTATGTGACACCCTTGTGCTATTTTATTATATTATGCAAATATTTTCATAAAGCAAGAAAAAAATTACCATGAGTTTTAGGGTGTTGCAATTGGTAATCCCTCAATCCTTAATATTTATTTTATAAATATATCACTATACAATACATCAAGTTTTTAAAAAATTTGCACTCATAGAAAATCACCTTTTTTTCCTTCTTTGTTTCTTGTTTTTGGAAATTTGGACATACTTGAACTCCTTTATAAGAAATTGCTTTTTTTCCACTATAGGGATGTTGAACTTTTCTAAAGATGAGATATAACTCATCATCATGTGATGCTTCACTTTTCTCTTTGAAATATTATTCCTCTAATTATTATACCTAACTTTCTTTCCTTTTGACTTAAGAGAAATTTACCTTAGCTTCCTTCTTGACACATTTTCATTTAGCTCAATCTCAGGAATTTAAAGGGGGCTTATGAGATCTTCAAGAGAAAGTTTTTTTGGATCCCTATCTTTTGAATGGCAGTAAAGTTTGGTATCCATCTCTTTGGGAGGCTTATAAGGATATTTTTGGCATATTTAATAGTACGCATGGCAACATAACCCGTACCTGCGGGTACCCACCCGAACCTGCCCCGAAATTGACGGGGAAAACTAACTTTGACTGAGTTTGGTTTGGATTTTTCCCGATTATAAAATATGGGGATGAGTCGGGTAATGGGGAAAATAGTACCCATCCCAAACCCGCCCAGTTTATTTCATTATGTACAATATTATTTATTTTTGATGATTTAGAATATTAAATATGTGGTCAATACTTTGATATTTTAATTTGAATTTATTATTTAAAATATCAGAAATGTATGTATGAATTTTTTTAGATGGTTTTATTTTATTACTTGTAATGTAATTTTATTTTGGAAAAAATATATATTTCTATTAAAAGAAATTGATTTCACTAAATGAATGGTGACGGGGCGGGGATACCCGAACCCGTTTGGGACGGGTTTGGGTTTTAATTCTCCATTCCCGTTTGGGTTTGGGATGAGGAACAAGGATTGTTTGAGGATTCACGTTTGGGTTTGGGGGAGGTAAAAACTGTCCCCGACCCGCCCCATTGCCATGCCTATTTAATAGTGATGCAACTTTTATCCAAAAAAATTATTCCAAATACAAGAGTCTGGAATCTTAAAAACATTATTTCCAAATCTTCATCTTCATCCATTTTAAATAATTCATAATACATAATCAAGACATTAGTCATAAATTCCTAAAATTTCTTGTTACCTTCACATTTGATGATAGTCTATCATACCATATTTTTAATACTAACTTTTTAAAAGTGCTTTTAATATTATTGTATTTTTGTTTTGTAGGTTTTTGTTCCCTTCAGGAACTAGAATTAGATGTGATTGGTGAACTAAACCTCTTGAACTGGTGGTGTTGATCTCCATTATGAAGATACAACATGGATCTGTATGGTTAACACTCTAACACCCAAGTTATTTCAAAATTCAAGATGATTATAGTTAAAAGTTGAGATCAAAGAATGTTCATTGATTTTCGTGTGAACTGACTTTTATATCTTGGGTCGAGTGGAGTGGATTTTAGATGAATTGGGCCTTATCTATTTAGGCCTTTTGCCTACCCATATTAGGTGCCCATGAGGCTTTTTCGGGCACTGAGTGATCTGAGGAAACCTTTAGCAATTTTTTCCAGCCTCCAAGATGTTGTTTGACGTGAGCTAGAACTGAAACTTTTGGAATTAGTTGAAAGAATAGTGTGGAACAAGCGCATTAAATAGACTGATGAGAAAAACAACTAGAGAAGCGAGTTTGGCTGAAAGGGACCAACAAGAAGTAGACCCACCAATACTTTCTTAGGATTCTAAGGAGGAAGATAGCATGGAATCACCAACACCCCTCACTATAGGGGATTACTGTAAACGGACTGATGAAGGACAATTTTCTAGAAGGTTTGTATCGACAGACCCTACAAACTTTGATATTAAGAATTATGTGCTTTCAGGTCTAAGAGATAATTTGTTCGACGAAAATGCTATCAGAGACCTATGGGCTCATCTTGCACGCTTCTACGAAACCGCTTCGATGTGCAAACCTGATAATGTCATGGACGACCAGGTAAAGTTACGATTGTTTGGTTTCTCACTCATTGGAAAAAATTGGTTACTATGTCTTCCAAATAGAACCATTTTAACATGGAAGACATGATTAGACAAATGACTGAACCACAGGTAAAGGAAATCATTGAGAAAATGTGTATGAATGAGTACCGTTCTAAAAGTGAAAGGTCGGTTAAGCTTGAAACAAGTGGAACACCTAAAGGTATGTTACCTCTTAACACTCATACTGCATTATCAGCTCATATTGAATTGTTAAATAAGAAGCTAGCTAAAGGCTGCTTAAATAAAGCTAACGTGAGCCAAGTACAATCAATTAAGTGTGACTTTTATGGAGGAGGACATGAAAATGGAAGGTGTTCTTTGGAAGGGATGAGTGAAGAGGCCCAGTTTGCAAACTTTTAGAAGAATAAGCCGTATTCCAATACCTACAATCCGGGATGGAAGGATCATCCATGTTTTCATTGGAGCAACAACCAAAACCAAAGTGGTAACCAAGCTATGCAACAAAACCAACAAGCTTCCAACTTCCAAAGGAAGCCTTCACAGTTGGAAGAGAATTTAAAAAATTTCATCAAGGCCACTCAGAGTGGTTTGGAGCAGGTTAATAAGAATCATGAAATTTTGGCTAGAAACCATGAAGCATCAATTAAGAATTTGGAGACTCAAATTGGTCAATTATCTAGATAAATAGCAGCTTTGCCTAACTCAAGTGGAGGATTTACCGGTAACACTGTTGATGATCCCAAGAATGAAACATGTAAGGTTGTGGAGAAGAATTTTGGGTTGGCCTTTAGAAATGAGGAAGTAGAAAAAATTAAAAAGAATAAAATTGAGGGGAAAAAAGTTGAAATTGAAAAGGAGGAGAATGGTAACCAAGGTGACGAAGAGGAAAAAGGAGTCACTATTGATTACTTCATTGATAAAAATTCTCCTTGGACGAGAAAAAAGATCAAATTTTGAATGAACCAAATTCACCGTTACCAGTTTATATAAAACTCCCATATCCCATCATTAAGAAGAAACTGGTACAAAGAATGAGGCAGGAATGTTTGAGAGATTTAAAGATATGTTTAAACAACTTCAGGTAAGTCTTTTTTTTCATGAAATTTTAAAATTAATTCCCAAGTTTTCTAAGTTTATGCATGTATTGCTTAAAGGTGGAAATAAAAAGTTGACTCAAGAACATGTCAACTTTGCTAAAAAGGAGGAGGTGGGAGAACCGTCGAAACTTCCACCAAAGATGAATGATCCAGGAGAGTTCAACATTACTTGCACCATTAGAGGGTGAAAATCCTACATGCTTTATGTGAATTAGGATTGAGCATCAATGTCATATCGCTGAGAAAATTTAAGGAATTAGAGATAGGTGAGATTGTACCGAGCAATATGACACTAACTTTGGCCGACTCATTTGTGACTCGTCCGCTTGGTGTTGTACAAGATGTTTTAGTTCATGTCGATGGTTCGAACTTCCCTGTAGACTTTGTGGTAATCGACATGAAAAATGATTTAGAGGGATCGATGATTCTCGAGCGCCCATTCTTGGCAACCGAGAAGGCAAAATTAGATGTGGAGACCGATGAGTTAATTTTGAAATTTAATAAGGAGAATGTAGTGTTTCATGCATATTAATGGACACCATGTATATAGGATCTTGAGACATGCTATCAATTGAAAGACAAAGTTAGTAAAATGCCTAAGAAGATTAAAAAATGAGTTTTTACCAGCGTGAGGGTACCCCTTGCGCCTAATGTGTTTTGAGAACTAAGAATCAATCTACTTACGTAAAAGAAGCGTTGGATGGGAGGTAACCCATCAATTTTTAATCAATTTTTGTTTTGCATAATTTATTGTATTTCTATTCAAGACCATCCTAAAGAGAAACTAGCTACTTAAGAATAACCATGTCATAAAGATCTATATTGTTCTTAATAAATTTGTTTGTAGTTGTTTATTTTATTTTTTTCATATTGCAAGTTCTAACTTTAGCATGGAGCAAATGATCCAAAAGAGACTTGATCATCAAAATAGCAACTAGCAACTTGAAGGCGAATAATGAGAAAATAATTAACAAACTTTTACTCAACCTAAAGATACCTCATCTAATAAGGTTTGAGCCAAATATTTCCATTTTTCACTTTTCTTTCTTTATGAGTGTATCCATGCATTATTCTTTTATCTGGTTTGATTTATTTTCGATTAAGTTATCAAGTTTGATCAACACACACTGTGGTATTTTTTTTTGTTTATAACTTTGAGCCTTTGCAAACCACCCTTTAGTAGTAGGATTATCCTTTTCTAAACAGTTTGAGCCTAAGTCTTTCTTTCGGTGACGTAGCCTTAAATTCTTAGCCATATTACTTGAAAGATCTTTTCTTTCCACCCTCTCTTTGGAGTTAGGTAAAAATATTATTCTTAGAGTTTATGAAAAAGATTAAGTTTGGGGTTGGGGTACTAGAGAATATGATTCAAAATTTTAAAAAAATTATTGTGAAAAAGAAGTGGAAAAAGTCACCTCTTAAAAAAATGAATGTATGAGAAAAGAAAAAGAATGATATTGTAAGAAGGATCACAAATCTCTAGTACTAACAAAAAAGTATGATGAACGAATGAGAACTAGGAACTCAACTCCAAAGGTTTAACCCGACTTTCCTAAATATATCCTACCCTAACATAAGCCAAGTTACAACCTAGAAATCCCTCTAATATGTGTGTTGTGATTTCTTTGATGAACTTTTTCAGAATATAATCAAGCTAAGTTTAAATGACTTTGCATGTTGATTGAGTGATCACCATATCCATTGAGTGAGTTATAGTGAGATGAGAGACAACTTTAGTACTCGTCAATGTTGACGATGTTTTCCGAATTCTCCTGATAGAAGTTGGAAGCTAGAACATGGTCAAATAAAAGAAAAATTTAATTTGATGATGTTCGATTGTTGTTGTGCGACTTGTTGTCTGTTGAAATATGCAGTTACAAAAGAGTTACTCAAGGACAAGCAACGATTTAAGTTTGGGGTTGTGATGACAGTCCATTATTGCATATATTTAGTTGAAGAATCAGAGTAAAACAAGTGAAAGTTAAGCAAATATAAGAAGGAATGACCAAAGAATGAGGGAAAATTAACTTAGTGTGCAAATTGTGGACTTAGTAAAAATTTGAGTGATAAAGAAGCAAAAAAGAGTGAAGCTTTGGAAATAATCGCATCCACTATCGTGCAATATTATGCACACGATAGGGCATTAAAAGCTATATCGTGCGCATGGTACAAAGTATTACGCGCGCGATGGTCACTTTTTTGGGCCTTTTTCGAATGTGTTATGGTATATTCTGACACCTTTAAGAGGGGAAATTCTTCACTTTCACAAGGGGTACGAAATTTGGAACTGGGAGCATGATTTTACAACATCAAAGGGTGATTTTGAGAGAATTGGAAGTCATTAGAGGCCAATCCTTCAAGGGAACTCATATGTTATTCTTCTTTATTCAATTGATATTGTAATTTTGACTATGAGTAACTAAGCTTCTCTAGGTTAGGTTGTGTGATGATGAACCTTATTCAATCTTGTTGGTATTATATGCTGGTTTGAGTTTGTATGAAAACTTTGAATTATAATCTTATTCATTTGTTTCTTAATCTTAATGTTTTTTATCTAAGATATTATGTAAATATGATATTATACACAAAAGGATTACTGACCCTTAGTCTATGTGTTGGACCTAGGGCAATTATTCTACTTACGCTGGTTGAATATGGATAGAATACCCCAAGAAGTGGCCCAAGGAATTAACGTTCTGTATATCGCCTAACTCTGCTTACGCTGACGGACTAGGGATAGAAAGATCCAAGTAGTGGTTAGTGAGTTATTTCGTGAGGGATCGGATATAACGGTTTTGTTAGTTCGTCTTGAGATTATAAGGATAAGACCATTCATACAATGCATCATACATCAGCAAGAGAGGATAAGGGGATTCTAATACACAACCTAACTGTCTTAATACTTCTATTTCAAAATTGTAATTTATTTTCCATTCTAAAACCTGCCCCCCCCCCTCATTTACTGTTTTTCCTTTATATTGCATAATTGTTGGCTTGATCGAACATAATCCCAGTGGATTCAATATTTTATTATTGCGACACTATCAGTGTCGGTAAGTCATCAGGGCTCTTAATAAGGCCTTGAAGACTCTTGAAGACAAGGTTGTCGGTGTGAAGGCGGGCACTCCAGGATACCTTCCAACGAACTATGCAAGTCGTGTTTGGGGTTTGCAACCAGGTTGTTGTTGGGTGTAGGGTTAGAGTGTCGGGTTTTTGTTATCGTCTCCACAAGGATTGTGAGATATCGCCGCCGTTCGACAGTTGTTCAATTCTTAACTTAAAGTAACAAGGGGTTTTGGTTTTTGGTAACGGTAGCTTGCATAAAAGAGTAAGAAATTGCGGTAAAAGTTTTGGTTTTTCTATTTGAGAAAGATTGTCAAAGTTAGGGTTCGACGATCACTTTGCATGCATATGTTCGATCAACATAACTCATAAACTCCTTTAGATGATAAACTATTTCACAAAGTCCTCCCAATGTGTTTATCTCTAACACACATTGTGGGTTTTCCCATTTTGATCCATTGTTGATCTCTCACATAATCTATCAAAATGACAACTTTTTAGTTCAACTTTATGGTGAACAAAATCATTCATTACTATCTCTAGCTAACAAACAAGATTGGATGAAAACCTAGGTAAAGAGTTGGAAAACATCTCTCGATCATAAACCAACACAAAGAGTTATCAATAAAACAAAGTTTTCACCATACATTCATCATTAAAGAGTTTACAAATGAAGATCATCCCATATACATACAAAGCTTATGATCATCTACATCTAACCTTGATAAAATGAAGGACTTAGCTACTCATTTTCATGGTAGCTTGGTCAACAAGTTTTGATCGAAGGTTGATCAACATCCGAGTCGAAGAATCGAGATTGGATGGGAATCCACCTTCTTTTTGTAGAATATTGTTAAGAGATGAAGAAAAATGAAGAAAATGTGTTTCTAGGTTACAAAGTATGATCCCAAGAAATGCTGAAAAATATCTAAGTCTAAAAGTTGTGTCCTTTCCAAAAAGTAGCTCCTGCTACTTATAGTACTGGTTCCTGAGCTGTCATGCTCGCTAGGCGAGCAGAATGGTTCGCCTAGCGAGCCCCAAAATAGGCCACCTGAGGCACCTGCGCCCAGAGAAATATCTAAGTCCAGATTGCATGTTCGCTAGGCGAAGAAACCTTCGCTAGGCGAAGCCCACACTTCCTCCTTCGCTCCAGCGAGTTTTGTTGTTTTGCTACTGGAATTGCTCGCTGGAGGCTCGCTAGTGGCTCGCCTAGCGAGCAAGTGCTAGCTTTGAGATTGTCCAAGTCTGGGAGTGTTCGCTACTTCCTTCGCCACAGCGAGTTTGCTGACTTTGCTACTGTAAAATTCTGGGGATGTTCGTTGGGTGCTCGCCTACCGAGCACTTCGCTACAACACTCGCCTAGCGAGCATGCTGATGAATGCTTCCTTTCTTGGTTCCTTTGCCAACTTTCTTGTGTCTTTGTTTTCTATTCTTTCATGCCTAATTTCTGCACAATAACACACAAATTAAAGGTACCAAGATCATTTAACATTGTTTTGCAAATCATCAAAAGCAAGGGCGGTTGCGAACACTTTTTCTACAAAAAGGAGTGAAAGATGCCCACATTTGATAGCTCAAATAAGCACTTTTGGGCATCTAACAACTCTCCCCAACTAGATTCTTGCTTGCCTTCAAGCAAAGTATGCCTCTTGAAGGACAAGAGGATTTGCTTAAAGAAAAAGGTTTCTCCGAAGCCGGATAAAATGGCTCAAACGCAAGAGAATCAACTAGACACAAGTTCCCAATGGTTAGAATAACATAATACACAAGAACTAAAACTTTATAGCAATGCAAAATATGTATCAATACACAACAATGTTATCCTTAATGAATCACCCTATCTCTCCTTTTCGAATAAGGATTGAAGAAATTACGCGTTTGCAACCGCGGGGATAATTTCACTCTCCAACAAATAATGAAGAAATCAATTCAATTCATACAATGTCTAACAATTATAAATGGAAATGCGGAAGCACGAAGATCACTAAGGACTTTTCCGGTTGTAGATTGGTTAGGTTTCCAAACAAGGGTCATATCTAAGGCCATTGAAAACGAAATTTCCGATGCAAAAGAGACATTCACTGTACAAGCTATTCACACATCTCAACTTCGTTCCATTTGTTTCTCATTTGAAACCTTCACAACTCTTATTTCACAACTCAATTTTTGTTTTTCACTATTTTTCTTCCAAGCAAGCATTCATTTTCCTTTTCTCTATTTTTTTCTTTTCTTTTCACATTTACAAAATAGATGTTTCTCTTTTCTAATTTTTTTCAATGCTTGCTCGGTATTTCAAGAGTTGTGGCACTTACCGATTCTCATTTTCGTTCTCCCCAACTTATCTTTTACTCACCCTAAGTGAATGCTCTTGACTTTTTACGGAAAAAGAACAAAAAATTCAGGGTTTCAAGAAAAAAGATTTTTGACATCTCGCCTTATTTCAAGCAGAGATTCAACTGTTTAAGCTCAAAGGGGTTAACGAATACTCTCTGCTCACAGGTAAGTTGTATTTGGAAATGGTTGTGCTCGAAAGAAAACAAGCGCCTTGATCGTTTCTAATTGCTTCCACAAATTCATAATAATAAAAGACCAAGCATGAATCAAATGAATCATAAAGTTTATTAGAATCCAGCATTTTAGTGTACAATGGAGGTTTCCTCATAATTAGTGGTTTTAAGTCCTAGATGAATCATTCATTCAATTATGTTGCAAAAAGAACAATATTTAATTACAAAAAGAGTAAAGTTCTTAATGCATTCTAAAATTCTAACCGGAGGTAACCATGTACCTTAGCATTATTCGCTTGTTTATTTTTATCATTGTCATCCAAGCTCGGATGCACCTTCATTGGATACTTCATTGAGGAGCAACCAATCTAGAAGGTTTGACACTCAACAACCAAAAATTTATTAAAACAAAATAAATTTAAACCAAATACAATAATTTAAAACATAAATAATAACCATTACTTCAAAATGTTGAAAATGTGCGTGGGGGACAAAACACCCCAAAAGTACATAACCAAAACCAAAATACTACAAATCTAAAAATACAATAAAATAAAACATGACATAAAAAATAAAACAAACTTAGCCCTCATAGGACTCAGAATTCTCATCACTACCGGCCTCAGAACCAGTACCATCATCACTATCATCATCATCGTCATCACCATCCTCAGCACCACCAGAAGTATCAGCACCAGAAGCACCGGCACCCGCCCCCTCTCCGAAAATAGGCCTGTCCACAGGCCAGCTAGCGTGCTGCAAGAACTGCTCACGCGTCATCATCGAATGCTCTCCGGAAGGGTCACGCACCTGCAACTGTAACAACTGCCTAGAATCGTGAATATCAACCATGGCGCGCTGAGTTGCCGCCATCCAATCCCAATTATAGTTGCAGACAGCCTGCTGGAAAGGATCGAAACCATGAGCAAAAACACCAGGACCATCAGTAGTCCCGGTATTACCAGCAGCTGCACTACTCCTGAAGTTCTTTGGCTTGCAATACTTGGCCACATATCTGTCATCGATGGCTGGCGGAATCCTCACTTGACTCCGGGAGGGTAGCTTCACCCTTCATGTTGGCACAAAGCCATGATGAGACACGGAAAAGCAAGGGGACAGTTTACTCGTGCCCCCGACTTTAGCCCGCTCTTGACCACGGACTTCATCTCTAAAGCAATTATTCTCGCCACATCGATCTGAATATTAGTGAGAATGCAGTGAACCAGGTGTGCCACTGGGATCGGCACGGTTGAGGTGTGAGACTTGGGTTTTATATTGGTCAGAACCAACATTAGGATCAACTGAGCCATGAGAATCATGTCCTCTCTATGGTACCTCATCGGAACCCCAAATGGGTTCAACTCAACTAATTTCCCCTCAAATAATAGGGCTGCAAAAATAAAATCGGTATCCCGGTGAAGCCTCAAATCCCTATGGTATGTGTCCCTCTCATTTGCTCCCAGATGGAGCGGTTCACCCAGCACACGGTTGATAGCATCTCTATTGATAGGAACCGGACGACCAGACACTCTTGTCGTCCAAGTGAACGGCTCGTCGTCATTAGGTAGTGCGTTCGCATAGAACTCACGCACTGTATCGATGTCATAGTTCTCAAGTGGAGATATCAACCGGTCCCATTTCTTACTATGAATCAACCCAGCAAATGTCCGGTAGTCGCCTTCGGGGTTGATCATAAACCTTTTCTCTGGAAAAATTTTTCTTTTTCCTAATGCCACATAGCGAGCCGCTTGCTTTTCCCCGACGAATTTGTCGGTGTCGAACTGAATGGGCACAGTACGGGAAGTGCTCCCGACCTTTCTCTTTTTCGAAGCGCTCGACCTGGATGCCATCTGCAAAGACATAAAAAATAAACAGCACAACCACAAAACAGATTAGAGAGCAAAATAGAAAAACCAACTACTGTCATGGTCGCTACTGCTTCGCTTAGCGAGGACCTAGCGAAGCTTCGCTACAGGTTCGCCTAGCGAAGTGGCAGCGAAAGCTCGCCACAGATTCTCCTAGCGAGGTGCTAACGAAAGTTACGGGATTCTGAGTTCTCATTTGATAACCATCCAAATTCAGGAAACCCTAAGTTTAATGGTACCTATTTCAGAAACTAAGTGATTTATCATGCAAGGCATTGTTCTAAGATACATGCAAATCTAAACCCACATGCAAAACCTAATGATACCCACTCTCCCAAATTCACCCTAAATGTCACATACTTCAGAATTTAAAAATTGAAAGCATAAAGTAAATGAGATAGGAAAAACTTGATGGAGATATCGATTGAATTGGGAATGCAACGGTGGTTAGGGTTTGCAATGTAACAGTTGGGGTTTGTGTGAGATGGAAAGTGAGAGCGTGATTGTGAGTGTGTGAGGTTCTGACTACAATACTTAAAAATGGTTTTTGGGCCCAAATGAGTGGCCTGCTGAAAATTAAATGGGTTTCTGCCACGCAGCGCTCGCTATTGCTTCGCCTAGCGAGCAACTAGCGAATCAGCTCGCTACTGCCTTCGCCTAGCGAGCAGCTAGCGAGCATGACAGTATTTTGTTTTTTCAAAACAGCACGCAAAGCACATTTCAGCAAGGTTCTTCAAGTTGAACACCAATACCAACACAACAAAAAGCTGTAAATACTTACAATGTTGGGGTGCCTCCCAACAAACGCTTGTTTAACGTCGGATAAGCTCGATGGTTCGATGCTCACAGAGGAGAATCCAAGGAAATATCACAGCTCCCGCGATCCACAAGACCGCCGAGATAAACCTTCAAACGTTGGCCATTAACCGTCCAAATCTCCTTCTTCTCCAAGTCCTCAATGACAATAGCTCCATATTCTTTGACTTGTTTTACACGAAATGGCCCGGACCATTTAGATTTCAATTTTCCGGGGAATAACTTCAACCTGGAATTGAACAATAGGACCAACTGTCCGGGCACAAATTCCTTCTTTCGAAGCTTTTTGTCATGATACTTTTTTACCTTTTCTTTGTACAACCAACTCGAGTGATATGCGGCATTGCGCATCTTTTCCAACTCAAGCAATTGCATTTTTCTATTTTCACCGGCCAAATCCTTATCAAAGTTTAATAATTTCAGAGCCCACAAAGCTTTGTGCTCCAATTCAACCGGCAAATGGCAAGTTTTACCAAACACCAATTGAAAAGGAGTTAGCCCTATTGGAGCTTTAAAAGCGGTACGGTATGCCCATAACGCTTCATCCAATTTTTGTGACCACTCTTTTTTCGAATTTGACACGGTTTTTTCAAGAATTCTCTTAATCTCACGATTAGAGACTTCGGCTTGACCATTTTCTTGTGGGTGATACGGAGTCGCCACTCTATGTGGTACACTGTAATGTTTCAAAATGTTTTCTAACGGTGCATTACAAAAGTGTGACCCTCCGTCACTAATCAACACTCGGGGGGTTCCGAAACGGGAAAAGATGTTTTTCTTTAAAAATTTGATTACCGTCTTAGCATCCGCCCGAGGCGAGGCAATCGCCTCAACCCACTTAGAAACGTAGTCAACCGCCACGAGCATATATTCATTTCCATAAGAGGGTGGGAATGGTCCAACAAAACCGATACCCCAACAATCGAATACTTCAACCTCTTGGATGTTTTGGAGAGGCATCTCGTCTCTCTTACCAATCCCCCCACTTCTTTGGCAACTATCACAACTTTGCGCATGGGCATGTGCGTCTTTGAAAATAGTAGGCCAATAAAATCCTGACTGAAGGACTTTAGTGGCCGTTCTTACCCCATTATAGTGGCCGCCGTAAGGCGAGTTGTGACAATGCCAGAGAATGCTTTGCGCCTCATCGCCGGTAACACACCTTCTCAAAAGGTTGTCACCACCCAACTTAAACAAGTATGGGTCATCCCATACATAGTACTTGGCATCCGAGAGAAATTTCCTTTTTTGGTTCGAAGTTAGGTCGGGAGGCACCAAACCACTAGCCTTGTGGTTCGCAAAGTCCGCAAACCACGACCTAACTTGAATTTTGAAAAGTTTTTCATCAGGAAACTCTTCCCGGATTTCCTTCTCGGAGGCGGTAACCTCCACATTAACTAAGCAAGATAAATGATCCGCCACCAAATTTTCCGATCCTTTCTTGTCTTTTATTTCAACATCCAATTCTTGCAACAAGAGGATTCAACGGATGAGCCTTTGCTTCGAGTCCGGTTTGGTGAGCAAATATTTAATCGCCGAGTGGTCAGTATACACTACGACTTTGGACCCTATAAGATAAGACCTAAACTTTTCAAGCGCATACACTATCGCAAGTAATTCTTTTTCAGTGGTGGCATAGTTAATTTGAGCCTCATCAAGAACTTTACTTGCGTAATGTATCGCATGAAAAATTTTCTCTTTTCTTTGGCCTAATACCGCTCCGATGGCATAGTCGCTCGCATCACACATGAACTCAAAATTTAAATTCCAATTTGGAGCGACTATAATTGGAGCGGTAACCAATTTTTCCTTTAAAATTTCGAAAGCTTGTAAACACTCATCAGTTAAAAGAAATACCTGATCCTTAGCTAGCAAGTTACTCAAAGGCCTAGCTACCTTTGAGAAGTCTTTGATAAAGCGCTGATAGAAATCGGCATGCCCCAAAAAGCTTCGGATTCCCTTCACATTCACCGGAGGAGGTAACTTTTCAATCACTTCAACTTTAGCACGATCAACTTCAAGCCCTCTTGAAGAGACTTTATAGCCAAGCACTATCCCCTCGGTCACCATGAAGTGGAACTTCTCCCAATTAAGCACAAGATTGGTCTTCACACATCTTTCAAGAACCGTTTCCAAGTTTGCCAAGCATAGACTAAATGAAGCACCAAAAACGGAGAAGTCGTCCATGAAGACTTCCATTGTTTTCTTGATAAGGTCGGCAAAAATAGCTTGTACACATCTTTGGAAAGTAGTCGGTGCATTGCACAACCCAAAGGGCATTTTACGGTGTGCAAAAATTCCAAAAGGACATGTGAAAGCTGTCTTTTCATGATCGGCCGAGTCAACTGCAATTTGGTTATACCCGGAATAACCATCTAAGAAACAATAGTATTGTTGCCCCGAAAGTCTTTCTAGCATTTGATCCATGAACGGGAGTGGAAAGTGGTCTTTTCGAGTTGCGGTATTCAACTGCCTATAATCAATGCACATACGCCACCCCGTTGCAACTTTTGTCGGGATCAATTCATCCTTTTCATTTCGAATCACGGTAATGCCACCTTTCTTCGGAACCACATGTACAGGACTAACCCATGGGCTATCCGAAATCGGGTAGATCATTCCCGCATCCAACAACTTAACAACTTCCTTTCTAACAACTTCCTTCATAGTAGGATTTAAGCGGCGTTGCGGTTGAGCTACCGGCTTAAAATCCTCTTCCATTAAGATCTTGTGCATGCAATAGGAAGGACTAATTCCTTTGAGATCGGAAAGAGTCCAACCCATGGCTTCTTGATTCTTTTTCAACACATCGATCAAACGGGCTTCTTCATTCTTTGTTAAAAGATTGCTTATGATAACCGGCTTGGCTTCGGTCTCGTCGAGGAATTCATACTTCAAAGTAGAAGGTAACATTTTCAATTCAATCGACGATTTTTCTTCATTAACCTCCTTCTTCAAGTCTTTCTCCTCAACTTCCCACGGATGCAACTCTTCTAGACTATCCAGTTCCCTTAGGCATTCATCAAGAACTTGCTCTTCTTCAACTGTGAAAACTTCAAAGGAGTCATCAAGAGCTAAGTCCATAGGAGATATCTCATGAATATGCTTAGAAACTTCAAAAGTTGCTTCTTCAATCACATCAATGCGAAAGCTATCACGTCCATCCTTTGAATGCTTCATCGCTTCGAATAGATCAAAAGTAACTTCTTCATTTTGGACTCTTACCTTCATCAAACCGTCGTCAACGTCAATCATCATGCGTGCGGTTTTCATGAACGGTCGGCCAAGAATGAGCGGAGCATCGTCATCCTCTTCCATATCAATCACAATGAAATCAACCGGGAAAAAGAATTTGTCGACTTTAACCTATACATCTTGGGCTACCCCATGAGGATGAGTAGTCGACTTATCGGCTAATTGCAAAGTCATCCGGATGACCTTCATTTCAATGTTGCCAAGCCTCTTCACAATAGACAATGGTATTAGATTAATGCTTGACCCCAAATCAATTAGCCCCTTTCCGACATAGACATCACCAATTTTAACCGGCAAAGTAACTCGTCCCTGTCGCAACCTGAAAAAATACAGTGCAAAAAAAAACAACCGGTGAAGAAAAAAGACAGGAGAGTCGCCACCGTGCGTTATTTATCCCAAAGGAGGGAAAGGAAACGCTCGAAGTAAACCTGAAAATAGGAAAGAAAAAGACAAGGTCTCGCAACCAAATCTTGGGTTCGGGAGTCGGTTATGCGAAGGGAAGGTATTAGCACCCCTACGCATCCGTAGTACTCTACGGGATCCACTTATGCGGTTTCTGTTTAAAGGGTGTGGTTTTGCCTAATGTGCTATTTACTAAAAAGGTTAAGAGAAATGACTCGCGCGGATGTCGCATCCACTGCATACGTATCTCATCTGAATATGAGAATCAGAGTCTTCGTAGCTCGGCTGACCTATGGGTTGGGGGATGTGTGCTCGCTAAGACATCGCGTCTTATGCCTACGTATCTCATCTGGAATGAGAATCAGAGCAAACCGTAGTTCGGCTAACTACGGGGTTATGGATTATGTTACGGGGTGAACAACGTTACTACGCAATCTACCGGATGCTCGACCTTTGGAGACTTACTCGCCTGTAGTAGAAGGAGTAAACGTGTTGCTTTGGGTTTAGGTTTTGTTTGCGTTGTAGGAACGCGCATGCAAAGAGGAAGTCCTAGGCGGAGGAACAGTGCTACCTAAATTGGCATGCAAACGGGAGACTATGCGAAGCCTCGCATCCTATGGGGAAACAATCACATCACACAAAACATATATCTTGAAATAGAAAAAATGCCACCAAGGGGCTCAAACATTGCCTCCTATCGAGGTCTTCCAGCTAAGAAACAGTAGAAATAAAAGGGAAGAAGTAAAATACCACACGGATCAAGATCCGAAGTTAAGCAATTAAAGGATAAGCGACCCTGAGATTCTCCCAAGCTGATGCCATCAAAGAAAACCAATCAGTACGGGAAATCGGAATAAACCTCCGGAGGGTATCCCTGCGAGAATATGTGAGCCCTCACAAAAACTCAACAAAAGGGGTTAGGCTAACAGGATGAAATCAAAAGATAACCAGGCCATGGCAACACAAAGAACAGGTTAGAACAAAACGGAATAAAAGCAGATACTGTCGCATTCGCGACTGCTTCGCCTAGCGAAAGCCTAGCGAAGCTTCACTGCGTGCTCGCCTAGCGAAGCGGCTAGCGAGCACCTGCGGGATTTGGATTTCCCATTGGTACCTGCACGATGTTAAAGATTCCAGATCCTATGACATTCACCTCATAAACGAAATTGTTAAACAGTCAAGGCATAAATCACATATTCATACACAAATATAACCCTGTAGGCCAAGCCTGAGGTTACCTCATATATTCAGTATTCAACCCGAGGCATAGAGTAATAGGAACAGAGGCATACCTGATGAGAGACCTGTTAAAATTGGAAGACAAGGCCGGATTGGCGAAGCAACGTTTAGGGTTTGCGTGAGGCAGAATGAACTTCTCAGGGCTGCCCGAAGGTTGCTGCAGAGTAGTTCCTAGGTTTGAAACTCCACGTGAACTCCAAGTCTATTTCTCAGGGAATTTCCAAGTGTCTGAAACCCTACTGAAACTCTTATATTTATAGTTGATTTTCGTGGACTTGTGGGCTTGGAATGAGGGAGACCCAAGTCCAAAATAATTTGTTATATTTTAATTATTTATTTAATTTTTTTTTTTTTTTTTTTTTTTTTTTTGAAAAACTGAAGGGTAAATTTTGGGGTATTACAGCTGCCCCTATTCAATCAACTGGAGACCCGGAAGGATGATGACAGCTGCTTTCGTGCTTTCGAGGTATCAAGGGATTGAATACAATAAAAGCCCAAAAATTTGCACTGAAGTGAAATGAAGTAACAATGTCTGTCAGAATCGGCAAAGAGATGGTCTTGAAAGAAGAATCCGTCTGGTACGGTGAAAGTCAGTCTGAATATCGAAAAAAGAATGTTAAATTGGATACCAAAATAAATGGTAACACAGAAATAACCATGGCCTGAATGCCGCTCATCAGTCTGAATACTGGAAAAGGCTTCGATCTGAACATCGGAACACTGGCCTGGACGCCACTTCGATCTGAATATCGGAAAACTGGCCTGAATGCCACTTCGGTCTGGATACCGGAAAACTGGCCTGAATGCCACTTCGGTCTGGATACCGGAAAACTGACCTGAACGCCACTTCGGTCTGGATACCGGAAAACTGGCCTGAACGCCACTTCGGTCTGGATACCGGAAAACTGGCCTGAACGCCACTTCGGTCTGGATACCGGAAAACTGGCCTGAACGCCACTTCGGTCTGGATACCGGAAAACTTCATGCCTGTCAGCATCGGCAGAAATAGGGAATGATAATAGAGGCGGCGCCTGGGCCAATGACACAAAGTTAAGTCATGAACAATCTTCAGTCTGAGTACTGGAAACAACTTCTAGCTTATCACTTGGGATACCGAGAATGTTTTATGTTTACATGCATATGTTTGAATTTTTCAATGGCGTAATGCTCCATGAAAATGGAAATGCTACGCGATTTGGAAGGATGCAATGCAATATGATTCTACATGCAGGGATGCGAAATACTGGGTAGAATGCCAAGCCGAGGCAAGGGGATCTGCTGGGGAAATGATCACCATCTTCTGGACCCTGGCAAGGCTGTTGGAGATGCACAGCGCAAAGAATTTTGTGGGGAGACGACTAGCCATGCGGTGTTCTGGCCATACCGAGACTCTGATCGGGGAAGGAATGGCATTGGAAGCCTGCTGTTGAGGAAAGCTACAATGGTTCTGGCAACCACGATTTGCGAGAGATGACTCAGCAGGGGGAGCAAACACTGATACGGTACCGAGGTTCTGCTTCAAGGAAAGAAACCATGGATCTGGCATTGGGACTATCGATCTGGCATCGAATTCTAAGGAGCAGCCACTTTTGCTGGAAAGATACAGTCTGGCACTGTCAACTCCGCTAGGGATATATAGTCTGGCACTGTCAACTCTACTGGGGAGTGTATGTCCTGAAACAACCGCTTGGGGAAGTACGGTGGTGAGAAACTGCTGGGGATTGAAGAATCCAATGCTCTGATCAGCTCTGCAGGGATAAGACACCGAATTTGTCTGTTGGTGACTTCACCGGGGAAGATATTCACGATCATCTGCAAGGGGATTTTAAGGAAATGCCCCGAGGGTATCTGTTCTGAATAGACGATCCAAAGCACTTAAAATTTACAGCAATTTTAAATGTTTATTGAGCATGTACCTGTAAAGCCCTTATGTGTCATGATGCAATGTTTATCAAAAATTCGGACGTCATTTTTGCAAACAAAACCGTAAAATGAAAATGAAAACAGAGATATACTGAATAGCATGATTTTATTGATTGAACGGCCTCTGAATAGGCATTTACATCAGGAAGCAATCCCTAGAAAGAGGTAATCGCACAAAAGATAAAAACAGAAATTAATCTAATGGCAATGTGAAATGGATTTCTATTGGGTTCCAATTCTGCTATGACTTGCCCGTCTTCAAGATCCTCCAGATGATCAGCTTTCTGAAAGAGTGATTGGACTGTTTCCTATCCTTCAAAAATTTCCAGTCATTGGCACGAGATGAGATTCAGAGCTACTCAGAACGCAGTCATTCGCTTAATCCCTAACTTTTGCCTGGATCGCCCTTTTCGGGTTTTCGATCCATCGGGATACCCATTTTTGCCTAAGTTGCCTTTTCAGGTTTTCAACTTACCGGGTGTACAATCTTTTTTTTTTATTTTTGATCCCTAATTTTTGCCCGAACCTTTCCATTTTCTTGGTTCGTCGGGATGCCCATTTTTGCCTGGACTATTCTTTTTACTGTCCAGCGGGTCTATTTTATGCGAAGTATTTTTTAACTGCGTCTGAGTTCACAGGGGAAGCGAAGTCTTCACCCTCCATAGTTGCAAGCATTAAGGCCCCACCATCAAAAACCTTGGTGACAATATACGGTTCATCATAGTTAGGAGTCCACTTGCCCCTGTGATCTGTCTGAGGAGGAAGGATCCTTTTCAACACTAAATCTCCGACTTGGAAACAACGAGGACGCACCTTCTGATCAAAAGCTCTCTTCATCCGACTCTGATACAACTGCCCATGACAAATGGCTGCCATTCGCTTCTCTTCGATAAGACTCAACTCATTGAACCTTGTCCGAATCCATTCAGCTTCGTCTAACTTGACATCCAACAAGACTCTTAGAGAAGGGATCTCCACTTCAACAGGTAGGACCGCTTCCATACCATACACAAGGGAGTAAGGGGTTGCCCCTGTCGATGTACGTACTGAAGTGCGGTACCCATGCAAGGCGAAGGGTAGCATCTCATGCCAATCTCTGTACGTAACGACCATCTTCTGCACAATCTTCTTTATGTTCTTATTTGCCGCCTCAACAGCGCCGTTCATCTTAGGGCGGTAAGGGGAAGAATTGTGATGCTGAATGTTGAAGTTCTGACACAACTCCTTCATCATTTTGTTGTTGAGATTAGAACCATTATCAGTAATGATTCTTTCGGGAATCCCATAGCGACAAATAATTTCTTTCTTGATGAAACGGGCGACCACATGTCTGGTGACATTCGCAAATGACGCTGCTTCGACCCATTTGGTGAAATAGTCGATGGCAACAAGGATGAAGCGATGCCCATTGGAAGCAGTCGGCTCAATCTTTCCAATCATGTCAATACCCACATGGCAAACGGCCACGGCGAAGACATCACATTCAGAGGATTCGGCGGTACATGCACCTTATCAGCATAAATCTGGCATTTACGACACTTCCGAGCATACTTGAAACAATCTGATTCCATGGTCATCCAATAATAACCCGCTCTCAACAATTTCTTAGCCATTGCATGTCCACCGGCATGAGTACCGAAGGAACCTTCATGAACTTCCTGCATTAACATGTCCGCCTCGTGTCTGTCCACACATCTGAGCAAAACCATGTCGAAGTTCCTCTTATACAACACATCGTCTTTGTTCAAGAAGAAACTGCCTGCCAATCTTCTCAAAGTCTTTCTGTCATTGTTGGATGCCCCTGCAGGGTACTCTTGATTCTTCAGAAAGCACTTGATATCGTGATACCAGGGCTTGTCATCGACTACCAGTTCAGCAGCAAACACATACGCGGCCCGGTCAAGGCGCATCACATCGATCCTGGGAGCATGGTTCCAACGAATTACCTTGATCATGGAGGATAGAGTAGCAAGTGCGTCTGCCATCTGGTTCTCATCACGAGGTATATGATACAATTTTACCGTTGTGAAGAAAGTCAACAATCTTCTCGTGTAATCTCTGTAGGGGACCAGAGTGGGCTGGAGAGTATTCCAATCACCATTCACTTGATTAATCACCAGAGCTGAATCTCCGAAGATGTCCAGAGTCTTGATTCTCAGATCAATGGCTTGCTCAATGCCCAAGATACAGGCCTCGTACTCAGCTTCATTATTGGTGCACTCGAAAGTCAAACGAGCGGTGAAAGGTATGTGGGCACCTTTCGGAGTTGTAATGACAGCACCAACTCCACTTCCTCTAGCATTGACAGCCCCATCAAACAACAAAGTCCACTTTTCGTTCGGATCAGGTCCCTCCCCAACAACTGGCTCTTCATAGTCTTTCATCTTGAGGAACATGATGTCTTCATCAGGGAATTCAAAC
This sequence comes from Lathyrus oleraceus, assembly GCF_024323335.1. Classification (NCBI taxonomy): domain Eukaryota; kingdom Viridiplantae; phylum Streptophyta; class Magnoliopsida; order Fabales; family Fabaceae; genus Lathyrus; species Lathyrus oleraceus. Next base: position 416,792,230 of record NC_066584.1, read on the forward strand.
TTCATCGGCTCATAATCATCAATCGGCTGCTCGGCAAGGTAGTCTGACAGAATACTACCTTTGATGGCTTTTTGCGACGTGTACTGAATATCATACTCTGTTAAAATCATTTGCCAACGAGCGACCCTTCCGGTGAGAGCTGGCTTCTCGAATATGTATTTCACTGGATCCATCTTAGAAATCAACAAGGTAGTATGGTTCAACATATACTGCCTCAGTCGGCGAGCAGCCCAGGCCAAAGCACAACAAGTTTTCTCAAGCTGCGAATATCTGATTTCACAGTCGGTAAACTTTTTGCTAAGGTAGTATATGGCATGCTCTTTTCGACCAGACTCGTCATGCTGTCCCAATACACACCCCATCGAGTTCTCAGTCACTGATAGGTACATTATCAGAGGTCTCCCAGGAACTGGAGGTATAAGGATTGGAGGTTTCTGTAAATACTCTTTTATCTTCTCAAAAGCCCTTTGACAATCTTCATTCCACCCGATAGCCTGATCTTTCCTCAGCAATTTGAAAATTGGCTCACACGTGGTTGTTAGGTGAGAGATGAACCTTGCAATGTAGTTCAACCTCCCTAAGAAACTACGGACTTGCTTCTCTGTTCTTGGCTCAGGCATTTCCTGTATTGCTTTCACTTTGTCAGGATCCACCTCAATCCCTTTTCCGCTAACAATAAAACCCAACAATTTTCCCGATCTCACCCCGAAAGTACACTTGTTCGGATTAAGCCTCAGCTTGAATTTCCTCAAACGCTCAAACAGTTTCTGCAAATTCACCAAATGTTCTTCTTCTGTCTGAGATTTGGCAATCATATCATCCACATAAACCTCGATTTCATGATGAATCATATCATGGAACAGAGTTACCATAGCTCGTTGATATGTTGCTCCGGCATTTTTCAGACCAAACGGCATCACCTTGTAGCAGAAGGTGCCCCACGGGGTTATGAAAGTTGTCTTTTCCATGTCTTCTGGTGCCATCTTGATTTGGTTATAGCCAGAAAAGCCATCCATGAAGGAGAATACCGAGAACTGAGCTGTATTATCCACCAAAACGTCGATGTGAGGTAATGGGAAATCATCTTTAGGGCTAGCTCTGTTCAGATCCCGATAGTCGATACACATCCGTACCTTTCCATCCTTCTTAGGTACTGGGACGATGTTTGCAACCCATGGCGGATAATTGGTGACTGCTAGAAACCCTGCATCCAACTGCTTTTGCACTTCTTCCTTTATCTTGACAGCCATCTCTGGTCTTGTTCTTCTGAGCTTCTGCTTGACCGGAGGACAACCTTCTTTGAGAGGCAAGCGGTGTACCACGATGTCTGTGTCCAGCCCAGGCATGTCCTGATAAGACCAGGCGAAGATGTCAATGTATTCTTGCAGCAATTTAATCAGCCCTTTCTTCACATTATCTTCCAAAGCAGCCCCTATTTTGATTTCTCTCTTGGTGTCTTCGGTGCCGAGATTAATCACTTCAACAAACTCTTGATGCGGTTGAATAACCCTTTCCTCTTGTTTCAACAACCTGGCAAGTTCTTCAGGGAGTTCACAATCTTCATCATCCTCTTCTTCAGCTTGAAAGATTGGATTTTCAAAGTCGAAGCGAGCCATAGCAGAACCGTTATCAATAGGATCCGGTGATGTGCATCTGCATGAGTGATGGTATGTGCTTATGAGTGTGAAAAAATGTGGAAACTAAACAAAACATTGCCATTTTTTTTTTTTAATTTTTTTTTTATTATTTTTTTTTTGAAAAACTGCAAAAAATAGAAAGACAAGGAACGAAATATTTGAATGCGAAAAGACGTCTTTTTATTTATGATAAAAAAAATGCAAGTGTCACATAGACGGGCCCTACAATGAGTCGTTACGCCCTGGGTGGAACGTAAGACTTGGATATGCATGAATAAACAAAGAAAATTACTCTTCAAGAAGAGTGACTTGAATAATCTCTTCAGAAGACCAATTGTTGAGAACTTCACCCGGGATCCTCGGACGCACCCAGTTGTTGATGTCGCAGTCACTATCCCCATCTTCTTCGTTGACTGCAGAGACTTGACCATACTGAATGATGCCAGCACTGGAGAAAGTGATCGGCCCCTGAAGTGTTGAAGTTGTAGAAGTCAGAGCTGGCTGGTATCCAATCCCGAACTTATCTTCCTTAACTGGTAATTCCAACAGACGTCCCCAACCGGGAGCAACACCTGAATCCACCACGGCCTGTGCCTGCTTAAAGGATGAGATAGAGGCACCCGCTTTAACCTCTTCCACCGGAGCTGCATCCTTGATTTGAACTGACTCAAAAGCATGACATAGAGTCTCATGAATTTCACCTTCTACTTCTACATACTTGAATGTAGACAGGTTACTGACCAGGATGTCCTCCTCACCACAGACGGTGATAATTCGTCCGTTGACCGGAAACTTAACCTTCTGATGTAGAGTTGAAGAGACTGCCCCAGCATTATGGATCCAAGGCCGACCCAGCAGGCAACTGTAGGAAGGACTGATATCCATCACGTAGAAGACAGTGTTGAAGGTTTGTGATCCAATCAGAATTGGCAATTCCACCTCTCCAAACACCGATCTCTTAGAACCATCGAAGGCTCTCACCATAAGATCTGAAGGTTTCAAGACCAAACCCTCTACTTCTAACCTCGACAGGGCCCTCTTGGGTAGCACATTGAGAGAGGAACCTGTATCCACCAGAACATGAGATAACATGGTGTCTCTGCATTCCAATGAGATGTGCAGAGCCTTGTTATGATTGCGTCCAGCTGGTGTTAAGTCAGAATCAGTAAAACCCAACCCGTTGCTTGTATGGACATTGGCAACGATCCCTTCTAGTTGGTTCACTGAGATCTCCTGAGGTACATATGCAGCATTAAGAACCTTCAGAAGTGCCTCCCTGTGTGCCTCCGAACACAATAGGAGTGAGAGAATGGATATCTTGGACGGAGTCTGAATCAACTGATCGACTACCTTGTAATCGCTTTTCTTTATGATTCTTAGAAACTCGTCCACGTCCTTTGCAAAAGTGGGCTCAGAACCATCTTGGGGTGCAGGGGTACCCTCATTCACGACTTGCTTGCCTTTGGTTTTCGCCACAGCATCAGCATTATCAGCTTGGGTAACCGGTGGTGAGAGCAATCTACCACTCCTGGTGAATCGCCAGATTCCACCAACATTATCCACTGCGGGACCTTCAAGTTCAGGCTTCTGACCCTCTTCTACTTTCAGTGGCCGTTCCACCTTATGATCGTGCGTATACACGCTCCCCCATAATGCCACGGAATGGCCCTTTCACTGGTGAAGGGTAAAGGACCAGGGGTTGTGATGGTCATAGTAGGTCGTCGCACTGGTGGCGCGGGTTGCGCTTCTGGCACACTGATCTGATTAGTTGGATAGAAAATAGTTATAGTTGCAATGTCACAGTCGTACTCAGAAACCTCATTTGTTGGAGCATAAACATCCGAAACATCGGAATCAAGTTCAAATACAAAAGAGTCAACCGTATTGGAAAGAGTAAATACATCATCATGGACTGCAGAATCAGCAGGAACAACATCTAGGAACTCTTCAGTAGCACCTTCAAACCCTTCTTCCTCAACCCCTTCCATAAACTCTCGGACAGACAAATCTTCAACCTGGAGGATACCCTTGTCGAGCAAGGCCTGGATACCTTGCTGTAGTTTCAAACAACCCTTCTCCTGTGCAGCACAATCCAAACAAACTTTCCCACAACCGGGGAAAACATCGGCCTTCAGCAAGCATCCTTTGATATCCGACACTGGAGTCTTCAACTTCAACATATCCTTAATGAACTTGGCTTCTCCCTCAACCATGTTAACATTCGCACCACCATGCTGGGGCATGGGATTGTTAACGACATTCGGAGCCGGTGCAAGGTCGATGGCCTTTGAATCTATGAGGTCCTGAACTACGTGCTTAAAAGCTTTGCAGTTCTCAATATTGTGGCCAGGTGCCCCAGAGTGGAAGCTACACCTAGCGTTGGCGTCATAACCCACCGGAAGTCTACCAACAGGAGGAGCCAGAGTGCGCAGTTGCACAAGTTGTAGTTGTTGAAGACTAGAAAGCAACTGGGCGTACGACATTGGAATAGTGTCGAAACGCCGGTCCATCATCCTTTGCCTCTGTTGATAAGCGGGTCTGTTACCCGGTTGTTGCTGCTGTTGATACTGAGCTGGTTGATGCTGCGGCTGTTGTTGTTGTAGTGGTGCTGCAGTTGGAATGGTCACAGCCGCAACATACGGTTGTTGATGATAATTCTGGAAATTATTCCTTCTAACACCTCTGTTCTGATAGGAAGCCAAAGAATTCACTCCCCCCTCTCTTTGCTTATGCCCTCCAACGAACGACTTTTTTACCCCTGACGAAGATCCTCCTCCACTTTGGATCTTGCAGGTCTTCAGGTAATTCTCCACCCTCTCTCCGGTAGAGACCACATCAGCAAAGTTGGAAGCATTGCACCCCACCAGACGCTCCAGATAAGGTCCAGGCAACGTATTCATGAACATGTTGGCCATTTCTTTCTCCAACATAGGGGGCTGAACACGGGAAGCTGTCTCCCTCCAGCGTTGAGCGTATTCCCTGAAGCACTCATTGCTTTTAAGAGACAGATTCTGAAGTTGAGTTCTGTCCGGAGCCATGTCTGCATTATACTGATACTGCTTCACGAAGGCCTCCGCCAAATCCCTCCAGCAACGGATGTGGGCTCTGTCCAGCCTCATATACCATTCCAAGGATGCCCCAGCTAGGCTGTCCTGGAAGAAGTACATAAGTAGCTTCTCGTCATCAGAGTATGCAACCATTTTACGGAAATAGGCTTGCACGTGAGTCTTGGGGCAAGAGTTGCCCTTGTACTTGTCAAAGACCGGGACTTTGAATTTCGGTGGCACTCTCACACCTGGGACCAGCCCTAAGTCAGCGACGTCTACTCCCAAAGGATTCTGTCCTTCCACTGCCTTCAACCTCTCTTCCAATCTCCTGAACATGGGGTCTACACCATGACCCATGCCAAAGTCTTCCTGAAGTGGGGGAAACTGATCGTCCTGATCATCATGAACGGGCTGTTGACCGGGGTTGGCGTGCGGGATCGGGATAGGCCCTGGTCCACTGGGTCCGTTAACCTCTCCAGCCGGAGGATCAGTCACTGTCTCTGGTTGAGCAGGGGGATTCCCCTGTATTATCTGCCTGAGCTCTTGTTGTCCCTGAGCCACCCCTTGAACCACATCCATGAATTGGGTCATGCGGGCCCTCATCTCAGCGAGCTCTGCTTGTACACCTTCCATTGCTCTCTGTTGATTCCTCCGGGTACCGTATCGGTGAATGCCTGAGTCAGCTATCCTGCTAGTGGAACACCAAACAATATGAGAACACCGCAGCGGTACCTGTTATGCAAGATATGACAATGAATATGTAAATGTAATGACATGTTTATCAATTCCAAAAGGTATTCTACCCCCTTGATTCCAGTCTCACATCAGGTGGGTAGTGCAAGAAGGCCGAGTCATGGATAAACTTCTGAGATCAAGATGTAATAAAGGGAAACCATCATACAAATGAGTTCAAGGAAAGGGCCTTAGCCAAAAATACATCAAAAGAGGATCTCCACAACAAGCCTGTGGATGATCTACAGCAACAAAACAAAGAGTAATGGGAGGAACATAAACCAGGGATCAGCCTCCTGTATTCAACCCATAAGGACTGCTCCTCACTTCATCCAGTAATGCCACTGTGTCGGGATGATCTGGAGATTCTGTCAAACGCCGGATGAGCAGATTCCTCTTGCGAATGATCCTATCCAGTTCGTTGCTGTGTTCTCTGTAGTAATTCCCATCATCTTCTCCAAATACCTCTTCAAGTCTGGATTTCTTCAAACTTGCCAGCGTCTTGAGTTCTTCGATATATCCTTGAGCCTCATTGAGTTGATCTGTGATATAACCATTAGTTGATCGGGTACACAGCAGCTCATGGTTCTTCCCCTTCAGCAAAGTCTTCAATTTCTCTATCTGACCAGTCAGTTCAGCCACCGTCTCTTCCTCCTTTGTCTTCCGAGAAGTTGAAAATGCATCCCATCGCTCTTGCCACCCAGCTAATTTACCACGAGCATCCATTAACTGCTGCTTGACTCGCCTCAACTCAGAACTGGATGATCTCAAGGCTTCGTCTGTCTTCTTGAAGAAATTCACCTCCACAGCAAATTTCCTTTCGGCTTCCTCTTGCAATTTGACGGCTTCCTCCTTTTGATATTCTGACTCATGGAATCGATGCATACAGTCTTGCAATTTCTCCCTTAACTCCGAGTTCTCGATTTGAAGTCCTTCCGTGGTGTTCTTCAACTTGTCATACTCCTCTCGGCTCACCGTTGCTGACTGCTCGAGAGTAGGTGAATACAAGGGTTCTTCAATAGGAAACGGTAGACCAAACTCTTCGATTCTTCCTTGAAGCCATTCTCCATACTGAGGGTAAGCTCTACAATCTCCTTTCCCAAGAACAATTCTTCCTTTCTTGATCACCTTGAGCCAGGCCTCAGCTGCCTTACGGGATACCGTCAAATCAGGCGAAGAATGGAAAAACAGAGACTCTTCCACATCCTTTTCCACCGGCGGAGTTCTTAAGGCGTATCCAAACTGTCTAACTGCAAGAGAAGGATTATAGTTGATTCCTCATTTTCTTCCTACCAACGGAACATTCGGGAAGTTCCCACAACTGTGAATAATATCTGCCCGAAGCAAACTCCGGTCAGACCACCAAGAAATATCTTCAGCTCTCAACCCCATCAATCTCTTTGACCAACTCAACGAGTCCTTGACATCGATGAATGCTCCTGACTTGGGTAGGTGAGAACTGAACCACTTATAAAACAAAGGCGCACAACAATTCAACAATCCTCCTTTTCTATTCTTATTCCTGTGGTGCACTGAATGAAAGAAATCTCCCAGCAAGGTCGGCACTGGATTTCCCAACACGAAGAGGCGTATGGCATCTACGTCTATAAATTTGGCGACATTAGGGAACAAGACAATCCCATACACACAAAGAGCCAACACAGCATTGAAACCCCTGTGGTCACTATCTTCAAGCTTCTTCTTTGCTTCTCCCAATAAGAAACTCAGATGAAAACCGTTAACTTCTCCCTTCTGACACATATTAGCCTTCAAAACTGATTCCCTCAAATATGTGGTTGAAGCAACCATGCTGAGATCGGGCAGACACTCCGAGCTGTAGAATAGCAACCGTGACTTGATGGGAATTCTGAGAAAACTGGCAATCTCCTCCAAAGTAGGGACCAAAACATAATCCGGGAATGTGAAGCACCTCAATGGAGGGTCATAGAACTGCAGTAGTGTGAAGAGAGCGTCATGTTGATCTTTGGAAAGAACCACGACGAAACTTAGAATTAAACCGTAATCCTCTCGGAATCCTTCTAGAGAACCAGGATCCATTAACTTCATCAGTTGTTGGATGGGCTCCAAACAGACCACCGGAAACTTGTAGGCGACGAGTCTCTTTCTGCCAATATCCATCTTAAGAGAACCAGGAAAAACCCCGACCGGAATCAAGAAGAAGATGTAAACCCCCTAGAAATGGATAAACATGTGTTAAATGATATGAATGCAAATGATGTGATGATGTGAATGCAATGCAGCGGCGTGTCAATCAGGATTGCTGTATCTGCTTGAGCATTTGTCAGGTTGCACTGTCTGAAGAGAAAACCACTGAGGAATATAATACGAGATCAAAGCACTGCTCCAGAAAACCGGGTTGGTTGGAGGTTAAGGTTTCCTGAATTTAGCCCGCCCCTCACTGGTAGGTTCTAAGAACAGAAGTTCGTCAACTTCAGCCCTTCAGTCGCGAATAATACGTTTACCATTGAAGGTTTGGCATTATTACGGAATAAAAGACCTCCACTGACTCCCCTCAACAGGACATCCTAAAGCAAGTTCCCAGTCTCGGGGTCCTCGGATTGATCAGCGAGAATGCGCCCACCAGAGCTAACATAATCACGTCTCGGAGGAGAGGCCTCGACTGAGTTCTCGGGAAATGGTCACCAGAGTCGACAATTTCTAGGGGAATATTATGTCGTTACGGAACATCCGTAGGACATAGTATATCCAAGAGAAACCTCGTCTGGGTGTGGTTCTTCACGAACGACTTAACGCAGCAACATGCCACGCAAGCCTCATGAACATCCACTCTAAAACCTGTGTGTACACTCAAGCCTGGGTAATGGGCTTATCTCTCGTAGAACATCCCATCCCAACAAACAAACAAACAGCAGCAGATACAGCAAACATATGTACATGAATGCAATTAGGCAAATAAGTAACTGCACAAAAGAATGAACACTCAATAAGCAAGAAAACACACAAGCTAGGAGGGACTCGCTTAGGGAAGATGGACCAGCAAGAGGTCAACTTCTAAAGTCCCCAGCAGAGTCGCCAGCTGTCGCAACCTGAAAAAATACAGTGCGAAAAAAAACAACCGGTGAAGAAAAAAGACAGGAGAGTCGCCACCGTGCGTTATTTATCCCAAAGGAGGGAAAGGAAACGCTCGAAGTAAACTTGAAAATAGGAAAGAAAAAGACAAGGTCTCGCAACCAAATCTTGGGTTCGGGAGTCGGTTATGCGAAGGGAAGGTATTAGCACCCCTACGCATCCGTAGTACTCTACGGGATCCACTTATGCGGTTTCTGTTTAAAGGGTGTGGTTTTGCCTAATGTGCTATTTACTAAAAAGGTTAAGAGAAATGACTCGCGCGGATGTCGCATCCACTGCATACGTATCTCATCTGAATATGAGAATCAGAGTCTTCGTAGCTCGGCTGACCTATGGGTTGGGGGATGTGTGCTCGCTAAGACATCGCGTCTTATGCCTACGTATCTCATCTGGAATGAGAATCAGAGCAAACCGTAGTTCGGCTAACTACGGGGTTATGGATTATGTTACGGGGTGAACAACGTTACTACGCAATCTACCGGATGCTCGACCTTTGGAGACTTACTCGCCTGTAGTAGAAGGAGTAAACGTGTTGCTTTGGGTTTTAGGTTTTGTTTGCGTTGTAGGAACGCGCATGCAAAGAGGAAGTCCTAGGCGGAGGAACAGTGCTACCTAAATTGGCATGCAAACGGGAGACTATGCGAAGCCTCGCATCCTATGGGGAAACAATCACATCACACAAAACATATATCTTGAAATAGAAAAAATGCCACCAAGGGGCTCAAACATTGCCTCCTATCGAGGTCTTCCAGCTAAGAAACAGTAGAAATAAAAGGGAAGAAGTAAAATACCACACGGATCAAGATCCGAAGTTAAGCAATTAAAGGATAAGCGACCCTGAGATTCTCCCAAGCTGATGCCATCAAAGAAAACCAATCAGTACGGGAAATCGGAATAAACCTCCGGAGGGTATCCCTGCGAGAATATGTGAGCCCTCACAAAAACTCAACAAAAGGGGTTAGGCTAACAGGATGAAATCAAAAGATAACCAGGCCATGGCAACACAAAGAACAGGTTAGAACAAAATGGAATAAAAGCAGATACTGTCGCATTCGCGACTGCTTCGCCTAGCGAAAGCCTAGCGAAGCTTCGCTGCGTGCTCGCCTAGCGAAGCGGCTAGCGAGCACCTGCGGGATTTGGATTTCCCATTGGTACCTGCACGATGTTAAAGATTCCAGATCCTATGACATTCACCTCATAAACGAAATTGTTAAACAGTCAAGGCATAAATCACATATTCATACACAAATATAACCCTGTAGGCCAAGCCTGAGGTTACCTCATATATTCAGTATTCAACCCGAGGCATAGAGTAATAGGAACAGAGGCATACCTGATGAGAGACCTGTTAAAATTGGAAGACAAGGCCGGATTGGCGAAGCAACGTTTAGGGTTTGCGTGAGGCGGAATGAACTTCTCAGGGCTGCCCGAAGGTTGCTGCAGAGTAGTTCCTAGGTTTGAAACTCCACGTGAACTCCAAGTCTATTTCTCAGGGAATTTCCAAGTGTCTGAAACCCTACTGAAACTCTTATATTTATAGCTGATTTTCGTGGACTTGTGGGCTTGGAATGAGGGAGACCCAAGTCCAAAATAATTTGTTATATTTTAATTATTTATTTAATTTTTTTTTTTTTTTTTTTTTTTTTTTGAAAAACTGAAGGGTAAATTTTGGGGTATTACAGTCCCGGGTCAACCTCTTTTTTCGAAAGCGTCCGTTGAATGATTGCACTACAACTAGCATCTAGGACAATTGTCTCCGGTTCCGTGTACCTCCGCTTTTTAGTAAGTATGTCTTTCATGAATTTCACATACTTAGGCATTTGCTCCAATGCTTCGGCAAACGGAATGTTCACTTGAAGTTGTTTGAAGATATCCATGAATCGGGCGTAATGTCGTTCATTCTCCCTCTTAGATGGAGCATGTGGATACGGAAGGTTTTGGATTGGAGTAGCGCTCACTACCTCCTTTCCTCTAGAAGCTCTAGAATTCCTCTCTCTCTTCTTTTTTTCTCCCTCCACCTTCACTTCATCACTATTATTCTCTTCGACTTCCACACTTTCTTTGTTTTCTACTTCACCATTTTTTTCATCCTTTTCAACTTCTTCCTCACTCCACTCCCCAACTTCACCATCAATACCATCCTCTATTATTTTCTCCTCATCTTTTTTTTCATCCACTCTTTTTTATCTCTCGTCTCTTTTTTCACTCTTGCTAATCAACTCCTTTCCACTTCTTGTCGTTATCGCTTTACAAAGCTCTTTAGGATTTGTTTGCGTGTTCGCCGAAAAAGATGGTCCGGGTTGTTGTTCCGCGAGTTGTTTAGCAAGTTGACCGACTTGAGTTTCGAGATTTTTGATCACCGCATCGTTGCTCTTTTGATTAGCCATAGACATTTGCATAAATTGTGTCAATGTCTCTTCTAACTTTGAAGTCACGACCGACGGTTGTTGAGGTTGGTAAGGATTTTGGGGAGGGTTTTGACGGCTAGAAGTACCACCCTCATAACCTTGGTTATGGTAATAGTTACCCCTTGGTTGGAACCCTTGATTCCCTTGAAAGTGTTGTTGTTGATTTTGAGGATGTGGTTGATACGGTTGTTGTTGTTGTTGCCTCGGTTGGTAGTCTCGTTGATTTGCCATGTAATTCACTTCTTCGAACCTGGGAGGTGGACAAAACCCGATGTCATGATCACCCTTGCAAAGCTCACAACAAGCTACTTGTTTAGCTTTTGAAGGCTCTCTCAACTCTTTTATTTGTTGAGTTAAGAGTTTGACTTGTTGTGAAATGAGTTTGTTTTGGGCAAGAATAGCATCGTTTGTCCCAAGTTCAAGCACTCCTGGTTTCTTCAAAGTGTTGCCTCTACTTTGACTTTGGAGGTCATTTAGAGCCATTCGGTTAATGATATCAGTAGCTTCTTCGGCGCTTTTAGACAACAAAGAACCACCCGAGGTAGCATCCAACAAAGTCTTGCAATTTGGTTGAAGACCATTCTTGAAAATGTGGATTTGCGTCAATTCGTCAAAACCATGCCCTTTGCACTTCCGAAGCATGGATTTAAATCTTTCCCATGCCTCATTCAATGATTCGTTGGTTCCTTACGAAAACACGGAGATAGCCGTTTTGGATTCCATGAACTGGTTGTGGGAGAAAAATCTTTCAATGAACTTCTCTTCCAACACGTTCCAATCCGTCATGACTGCAGGTGTTTGATCCAAGTACCAATCTTTGGATTTGCCGAGTAAAGCATGAGGAAATAGTCTTTTAAACAACGGTAGCTCTTGAGCTTGATCAACTCCGAACGCCAATGCTATCTCATAAAATTTGGTGAGAAAAGCAAAGGGGTCTTCATGGTCCATTCTGGTGAATGAACTTCCATATAGCAAGTTAAGAGTTTCCGTCTTCATCTCGGTTTGCCTTCCCGTGTGGTTGGCAAATTGAGCTGTATCCCTTGGACTGTTGACACATGGTGTGGAAATGGGCGGTGTTTGTGGTGGTTGATCCATGATAGGTGTGAAAGGTGGTGGATGTGTTGTAGAAGAACTTTCTCCTTGTTCTTGTCGTTGTCTAGCTTGTTGCCTCCTTCGTCTCGTTCTGCTATTCAGTCTCCATGCGGTTCTTTCGATCTCGGGATCAAAAAGAAGTTGGTCCTCAGGAACCTGCCCTCGCATAAAACGAAAGCTGCACACTAAACCAAACAGATTAACAAGCACAAGTCAAAATTTCGAAAGCTAAAAATTAAGCAACTATTGCGATGCTCGCAATATCAATTCATAATCCCCGACAACGGCGCCATTTTGTTGGGTGTAGGGTTAGAGTGTCGGGTTTTTGTTATCGTCTCCACAGGGATTGTGAGATATCGCCGCCGTTCGACAGTTGTTCAATTCTTAACTTAAAGTAACAAGGGGGTTTGGTTTTTGGTAACGGTAGCTTGCATAAAAGAGTAAGAAATTATGGTAAAAGTTTTGGTTTTTCTATTTGAGAAAGATTGTCAAAGTTAGGGTTCGACGATCACTTTGCATGCATATGTTCGATCAAAATAACTCATAAACTCCTTTAGATGATAAACTATTTCACAAAGTCCTCCCAATGTGTTTATCTCTAACACACATTGTGGGTTTTCCCATTTTGATCCATTGTTGATCTCTCACACAATCTATCAAAATGACAACTTTTTTGTTCAACTTTATGGTGAACAAAATCATTCATTACTATCTCTAGCTAACAAACAAGATTGGATGAAAACCTAGGTAAAGAGTTGGAAAACATCTCTCGATCATAAACCAACACAAAGAGTTATCAATAAAACAAAGTTTTCACCATACATTCATCATTAAAGAGTTTACAAATGAAGATCATCCCATATACATACAAAGCTTATGATCATCTACATCTAACCTTGACAAAATGAAGGACTTAGCTACTCATTTTCATGGTAGCTTGGTCAACAAGTTTTGATCGAAGGTTGATCAACATCCGAGTCGAAGAATCGAGATTGGATGGGAATCCACCTTCTTTTTGTAGAATATTGTTAAGAGATGAAGAAAAATGAAGAAAATGTGTTTCTAGGTTACAAAGTATGATCGCAAGAAATGCTGAAAAATATCTAAGTCTAAAAGTTGTGTCCTTTCCAAAAAGTAGCTCCTGCTACTTATAGTACTGGTTCCTGAGCTGTCATGCTTGCTAGGCGAGCAGAATGGTTTGCCTAGCGAGCCCCAAAATAGGCCACCTGAGGCACCTGCGCCCAGAGAAATATCTAAGTCCAGATTGCATGTTCGCTAGGCAAAGAAACCTTCGCTAGGCGAAGCCCACGCTTCCTCCTTCGCTCCAGCGAGTTTTGATGTTTTGCTACTGGAATTGCTCGTTGGAGGCTCGCTAGTGGCTCGCCTAGCGAGCAAGTGCTAGCTTTGAGATTGTCCAAGTCTGGGAGTGTTCGCTACTTCCTTCGCCACAGCGAGTTTGCTGACTTTGCTACTATAAAATTATGGGGATGTTCGCTGGCAGCTCGCTGGGTGCTCGCCTAGCGAGCACTTCGCTACAACACTCGCCTAGCGAGCATGCTGATGAATGTTTCCTCTCTTGGTTCCTTTGCCAACTTTCTTGTGTCTTTGTTTTCTATTCTTCCATGCCTAATTTCTGCACAATAACACACAAATTAAAGGTACCAAGATCATTTAACATTGTTTTGCAAATCATCAAAAGCAAGGGCGGTTGCGAACACTTTTTCTACAAAAAGGAGTGAAAGATGCCCACATTTGATAGCTCTAATAAGCACTTTTGGGCATCTAACAGTTGCGGAACAGGTAAACATGTTATACCCCACTATTGAGATTCATGTTGAAGATTTAAACCCCTTACAAGATTCTCCTGAGGGGATTAAAGATGGTGTCACGGTACTTTGGCTCCGGATGCTTCAGTATGATCACTTCTTTTTCTTTGTACTACCTTTTTTCATCCCTGTAATATTTTCCAGGCCATTGTGCCTTGGATGTAACAAATAATATTTATAAAAATATTTTTACCTCAATGATTTATGAATTATTTAGATTTGAGTTCTATACTTGTCTCCATTTTATTGTTAATGCTCTGATCCAACTTTGGTTGTTTGTAAGTTGTTGTAACGCCAAGGTTCGGTTGGTATCCATGCAATGAAAGGTTTGTACATCAGAGGGCATTGTCGGTGTTCACTGGTGATTTGCAAGTTTGTGCTTTGGAACATGCGAAAGGTTATTTGATTAGGTTGTTTGAATTCTTACTATGCCTTGTTACGATAAACTAATGATGTTCTCTTTGTAGCTTCCTGACAATGGTTTTTGTAACTTGCGGCTTAGCGTGTTAAAGGTCGTTATCTACCATTTTCGGTTGCTACATTTGTCCGTTGTATTTATCATTTGTTTGCATGTTGTATTTAACATTATCTATAGTAGTGTATTGATTTGTGCGTTGTATTGACTGTGTTGCTTGTGTTTCCCATTATAGGGCTTGTAATCAGAGAGACCAATGAGATGCGTTTGTCTCTTTATAATGCGCTCGGTGTTATAAAAGACTGTTCCCCGACCAAGGGTAGGATCCACATCCCTCACCCGAGGCTTGGCTCAGATCAAGGTGGACATCTCCGAGCTCCACCGCCTACGCCCTTGGATTGGCTAGACCCGAATGAGGGGTGCTTCAGCTACGCATAAATTTGCTTACTCCATATCAGTCATGTAGAAACGCGTGTAACTTGTACCAAATATGCAAAAATACGAGTAGTCTTTATCATCCCTACCTTTAGCTCTCTAAGAGAGGGATAAATAAGAAAGTATACAGTAGAGAAAAAAGAAGATAGACAAATATTCGTATTCATAATAAAGTGAATTTGTTACAGTGAAATAATGAAATAACTAGATAAGTAGACCTACAACTATAACACTACTTTAGCTTGGCGACACTTCAAATACTTGGTATTTGTCCTCCCTCGAGGAACTCTGAGAAGTATGGCCCTCTTTCTTACGATATCTCCTTTAGTCATATGGTGCACCGATGTATCCGGCCTTATCTTCGTCTCTCAGGGTACCGTTGGATGGTCGGTTTTGTCGATGATGTGGATCGAGGATGACAGTTGAACTCTTAAGGCCACTAAATTTCTCTATCAAAAATTCAAGCATGACGCCTTCTGATCACCAGGGGAAACACTCTAGCTCCCCTCTTACTATGGTGTGGATATTTGCTTTAACCACCCAAACATGGTTGACAATCTGTTTATATGTGGCTTAGGCTTACGATCGAATTCCCTTGGATCCTAGAGAATGGTTGGACCAGATGCCACTTCTAACCAGAGATGACTTTGGAGGAAACTTGATTCCTTTGATACCAAAGTTTAGGGTGTCGCTCTCCTAGGCTTATTCAACGAGTCTTTGTTATTTCGATGGCCCGACCATATGGATTTGGTAGTTTGGGTATTTTGGATAAGGCACTAGCGGTTAAATAATGTTGCTTATGAGGTATCTCATAGGACTTTGGCCTTAGTGGAAACTGTTGCACTTACCGGGTGGCCTGTGGTTGTATTTTGTTTAGCATTCTTGCTCTTTGATCGTATTTGCGCTCAGACATATTGATTTCTTGATGCAATGCTCTAGGTTCATATAGAAGAGGAAGTTTAATATAAGGTCACCATTATAATCTACTTCTCTTCCGGTAATAATTGATGTAAGCCATAAGGAAAAGGTATAGTAGAGTCAGCATGCTCAACTGCAAACAATTGCATGATGGAAGTTTGTTTTTCTTTGTCGCGATTAGAATTTTTAGTTGCAATACGAGCTTTATCATGATGTATTATATCAGGCCAAGAAGATCTCTATTTATCGATTGGTGATCCTTTGGGTACCTGTAGAAGGCGTCTCGATGCCAGATATATGTCATCACTAACTATGAACTATTCATATCTTCGACATCGTCATGGTAAGTATTAGGTTAGTGGTTGGAGATAGAGGCAATGTTTGATCGGAAGATGGATCATGAACCTTCTTCATGATCTCTAAGGAAAATGCCTTCACTTTCTGGTATTTTCATTGTAGATATGGATTTGAATCTAGGATCATTTCTTCTTCTATTTTGTGGAGTTCCCGAGGGAATCAAAGATCTAAAGATTTGATGAATCATAGTTGAAACAATAATTGACTGGATTTTATGTGACTTATCTCTATGTTCGATTGTGAATGTTATTGATTCAGTGACATGAGGCGGTTATGAACTACTAAATCGATGATCGGATCTAAAATCATGGAATTCATATGAATCAGAAGTTGATTCCCATAAACAATGCCACAATTCTATTAAGGAGCTAGAATCAAATGCAGATGGTGAACTTAACCTCTTAAATCAGTGGTGATGATCTCTGTTATGGTGGCACTAAAGGAGAAGAGCGATCCAAAACGCAGCGAAATTTAAAATTTCTCCTTTAGTGATCATTATGAATGGGCATGATCAGTGATAAAATCGTTACCTCTTGTGGAGATTGTAACCTTTGATGCAGATCTACGGAGCGATCACGAACGTTGAACGATGACAACGCCTCTACTTAGTCCACACGAACGTATTCCTTCAATCTCAGTGCTAGCTGCTACGAATGAAGGCTTTAAGTGAGAGAGAGAGAGAGAGAGAGAGAGAGAGAGAGAGAGAGAGAGAGAGAGAGAGAGAGAGAGAGAGAGAGAGAGAGAGAGAGAGAGAAACTAAATTGCAACTGCACAAATGCTTCTACACAAGGGTTCTATTTATAGAACCACTTGTGTGGGCTGCAAGCTAAAAAGCCCACTCAAGTGTGTGTGGCCCATATCTTATAATATGCCAAAATCACTTAAGCGCGTGGTACCTTACCATATTTCTTATTCTACTTAAGTACACTGTACCTTACGGTGTTCTACAATTCACTTAAGCGCACCGTACATTACAGTATTCCTTAGTTACTTAATCTCTCATCAATTCGTCCTTTTGTGTGTGATCCTGTAGGTTTTCGCGGCATTGGCAATTATATTAAATCACGTATTTAACATAATAAATAGTGAGCGGTATCTAGCAACACATCACTGCTACCTAAGACACGAAAATGTCATGTGATGTGACAAATCCTTTTGTGATAATACTTACGTATACAATTACCCTTTTGCCCTTATGTCTATATTGAACACAAGGCATAGATCGTGTCATCCTTGTCCAGTTCAATATTGGGCCCATAGACATTTATCCTGTTACGCATGATGGATAACTTCTATCTAGGTCACTCGTGTCCCTTAGCATGCTTCGTGGAGTACCCATCAACTGTCTTTATGGTCATACAGTTACGGACAATGTTTGATCAGCAATAAGGCACTCGACTCTACATCTAGGGTTCATAGTGGTTTCAGGTCGAAGGGTGGTATACACCATTATCACCATGAGAATAACTTATGACACTTTTCATAACATTCTATATAGTATTCTCATAGCGGGTCAATCTAGTATAAATATTACTCTTAATATTCATACCTATGTTTAAGACTTGATAACTCCTTATCCATGATCCATGAGATGTGATCATCAGTCTATATACATAATAGTATTAATGCTTTAATGTTATCCCACTACACAATAAAGCTCGACTACGAATACTTTAAGAATGGTGCCCTTATGTTTAATGTGATCTCATGATTAAGTCACACTTGATACATTAAACGGACTAGCTATTCTAGGGACTTTATTAAACAAACATAATAAAGAAAAAACCTTTTATTATTAATAAATAATTTGATATAAGTACCAAAAGTATTGGCCTCTAGGGCTTACACCAACAATCTCTCACTAGCACTAGAGCCAATCAAGCATACCCCTAATGCCCATAGATCTAGTATGACCATCATGCTTCTACTGCGCAAGAGGCTTTGTTAGTGCGTTAGCAATATTGTCAAGTGTAGGTACTCTGCATATTTTCACATCTCCTCTATCTATTATCTCTTGAATTGGGTGATAACGCCTAAGTATGTCTTTGGATCGTTGGTGAGATCTAGGTTCCTTAGCTTGTGCGATAGCACCATTGTTATCACAATAGAGATCAATGAGATCCACAATGTTAGGAACTATGCCAAGTTCACAAATGAACTTTTTGATCCAAACAACTTCCTTTGCTGGACTTGAGGCAGCAATATACTCGACCTCAGTTGTAGAATCAGCAATTGTATCTTGCTTTGAACTTTTCCAGCTCACAGCGCCACCGTTTAAGCAAAACACATAACCAGATTGCGATCTAAAGTCATCCTTATCTGTCTGGAAGCTAGCATCGGTGTATCAAATTACAGCCAGCTCTTCCTGACCTCCATATATCAAGAATGAGTCCTTAGTCCTTCTCAAATACTTAAGGATATTCTTGACAGCTGCCCAATGAGAACCACCAGGATCAGATTGGTACCTACTCGTTGCACTCAAAGCATACGAGACATCTTGTCGAGTACATAACATGGCATACATGATAGATCCTATTGCAGATGCATATGGAATCTTATTCATGCGATCCCTTTCTTCCTTAGTTGAAGGGGATTGTGTTTTTGATAGACACATGCCATGTTGCATAGGTATGAATCCTTTCTTGGAATCATGCATATTAAAGCGTTTCAACACTTTATCTATGTACGTACTCTGACTTAGGCCAAGCAGTTTTTATGATCTATCTCTATAGATTTTGATTCCTAATATATAGGCTGCTTCACCTAGGTCCTTCATAGAAAAGCATTTCATCAACCAAGACTTTACTTGTTGCAGGGTAGGGACATCGTTTCCAATGAGTAATATGTCATCTACATATAATACCAGGAAAAAGATCATGCTTCCACTAACCTTCTTGTAGACACAAGGCTCATCTTTGTTCTTGATGAATCCATATTGTTTTACTGTTTCATCAAAACGAAGATTCCATCTTCTGGAAGCTTGCTTCAATCCATAGATTGATCTTTGTAACTTACATATCTTTTGGTATGTCAAATCCTTCAAGTTGTGTCATGTACACATCCTCAAGAAGATTCCCATTAAGGAAAGCAGTTTTGACATCCATTTGCCATATTTCATAATCATGATATGCAGCGATAACAAGTAAAATCCGAACAGATTTAAGCATTGCAACTGGTGAAAAGGTTCCATCATAGTCAACCCCATGAATTTGTTTATATCATTTTGCAACCAGTCTTGCCTTATAGGTATGTACCTTACCATCCATGTCAGTCTTCTTTTTGAAGACCCACTTGCATCCTATAGGGTTAACTCCTACAGGAGGCTCTGCCAAGGTCCAAACATGGTTTGTGTACATGGAATCCATTTCATATTTCATGGCTTCTAGCCACTTCTCAGACTCGGGACCAATTATGGCCTCTTGGTAGGTCACAGGCTCATCTTGATCCATGAGTAATACATCACCTTGATCAGTTATGAGATATCCATATCTCTCAGGTTGGTGATGTATCCTGCTTGACCTACGCTGGTCTTGTTCTACTTGAGCAGGTTGCTCTTCCACAACTACGTGTGTTTCCTGCTCTAATTCCTCCATAGGTGTATCAATGATTTGTGATTCTTGAATTTCTTCAAGCTCTAGTTTCCTCCCACTGATTCCTTTGTGTAGGACCCTAATTTTGACCCTAAGATCCCTCATGGCATCATGTTATTGCATAAGTGCATTGCCTCAAGGATCATAGCATGTTTGGCACCTTAACCCTAGGGTTGGGACTTGTTTGAGTGTTTTGAGATCACCAAGCATGCTTGTATTGTATATTATTGCTTTTCTATTTTGATTACTAACCAAAAGCACAAAAATATGTCACTAACTCTTTTTGTTTTGAAGCTCAAGTGATCATGTGCTCCATAATGCTCATAGGAGGCTCCTAAGCCCAATGCAATGGCTAAATGAAGATGAGAAAAAGCATGACAATGGTCCACAAGGCTCCTAATCATCATATATGTCTCCAAAGTATCTCAATTTTCCAATTTGATCAATATAACCCAAAGGGCTTGAAGATTGTTTCCCAAGGAAACCCTAATTTCATTGTGCTTTGATTGTGCCTTGCCCATGAAGAAATATCAACCTTTGATCAAATTTAATCAAGGGAGGTTCCTTAATTTATCATTTTATGCATATATGATCCGACTTGAGGCCCCTAAATTATTTATTCATCAAAATTGGAAGTTTGACCTTAAAAAGTTGACAAGTCAAGTCATTTGACTAAGCTGAGGTCCAATGAAATATAACTTTTGATGTGTTTGTCAAATGAAGATGACCCCAAGAGAAACTATGTTCCTAAGAACCATATTAACAACTTTCATGTTCATCAAAAATCCATTTGAAGCTTTGAAAGTCATCATTCATTTCAAAACATTATAGGTCATTTTGACTGAAACCCTAATTTTAGGACAACTTGCCAAGGGCATAACTTCCTTAATTCTTATGATTTTGAGGTGAAACCAAAGTAATTGGAAATCTTGAAATGTCTACTTTAAATGTTATGTTGGACAAAATTTCATAATACTAAAATAAATACATGTGATAATGCAAAACATTATAGGTCATCTTGGACCTAATTCATTGAATTTGAAAAAGTACCCAACTTCAAATGCCTATAACTTTGTCATAGAAAATCCAAATGATGCAAAATTTGAGTCTAGATTGACTATCTTGAAAATATATACAACTTTGATGTTGGATATTTCTTCATTTGAATCTTGTATCTTAAGAACATAGGGGCTTGATTGAGCTTACTTTTGGTGAACGTTTTCAAAATGATTTGAACATGTTTTGTACTTGAATTTTCCCAGCCAGTTTTGATCAATTTGCACATGCCAAATGATTTTTTCCCAACATGAATTTTGTTACTTATTTCAAGAGCTTTCCAACCATTACTCACATTAGTCTTTTGGATTTACCATTTGGGAGATTCGAATTTCTTTTCATTTATGTGCATTTTGATATTTTAATGTTATAACTTGGTATGCAAACATTATCCATCCAATGCACACGACCAAATGCCTTTCATGTGATATCAGTAAGCTTCTGCAGTCATTCATGGGCCTTCCACACGTCCACAAAGGCCCATGCACATCAAAATTCAAATTCCATGCACATGAGCAAAGTGTGTGATCAGCCACATTCAGCTATAAATAAACACCTCATGAGCTTCATTTCACAATCTTTTGGAGATCCCATATGCTGCTGCACTGAAACCATAACCCTCACCAAAGGAATCACTCAATATTTTTTCAGATTTTCGAGCTTGAAATTCAGTATCATTAGTTGAGTTTTAAAACTAGATTCCTTAGCCAATCATCTTCCATACACTCAAGGATCAAAGAGGAGCAAAGATCTTGGAGAATTAGTGGCCAGAAGTTCATCCCTTCAAAGGTATAAACTCAAACTTTTTGGATCTGAAACTCTTAATTAAATGTAGTTTGCTTGTGTTTCTGTGGTTCTCTGAAGTCCTCATACTTGAGGCAAACTTTTGATGCATTTAATTTGCCATTTCATGAACAATCTGTGTGGACACCGTGATTTTCTCCTTCATCTTTCTCACAATATAGGAAGATTGAAGGAAATCCATTGGTACAATGATGATCTACATCGCACGAGCTTCATTTCCATGTCATTGTTTTCCATTTTTATTGAGATTTGTTTTCTGCAACTTTTGGCTGGAGTTTGTGTGTCTGGCCGGAGAAGACGGCGGTTTCCACCACCACCACCACCACGTGTGCTTGCTTATGGCCATTGGATCTCCATTCCACGATCTAATCTTGATCATCCGTTTTAATTACTTATTTTAATTCTTCATGTGACGCGTTTGACTTGAGTGCACCGTGTGTCATCAGATCTAAGTCGTACCTTGTGCCACGTCAATTAATGAATGTGGATCAGATGGCTGTGCATTTTTCGCTTATTTGATTTTTCTTTTTATTTTCTGTTAATTCACTTCATTTTCAAAAATTCATTAAAAATTCATTTGAAGTCAGAAAAATACGGGACCAATTCTAAAAAGTTTCTTGAAAAATCTAGTTTCATATTATGATTTTTAATTATTTTTGTGACTTCATTTCATATTTTTTATGAATTACTTGGTTTTTATTTATTTTAAGTCATTTTAAAATACTTTCTGACTTTAAAAAAATACAAAAATACTTTCATAGCATCTATGGATCATGATTAGTCAATGAAAAATAGTCTGAACAATTTCTTGTTTGTTTTGAGATTATTTGAGATTTTAATTCATATTATGCTATTTTTGGTTATTTTTAATTGATTTTAATTACTTTCTGATTTCAAAATTTTGTGAAAAAATTAGTCAAAGTTTGTTTGACTATGTTGAACCTATGAGAATTTAATTGGACTTTTTGAAGTTGCTTTGAATTGAATTTGAGGTTCCATTTGATTTGTTTATTTTTTATTTGTATTTTCTTTTAATTCAAAAAATACCAAAAAAATATCATTGACTTCTTGACTTGTTATCTTCATTTCTATTCTATTTGGTGTTGATTGAGGTTGAATTGACTCAACTTTGATAAAATTAATTGAATCTTGTGGTTTGAAAATCCTTAAGGATCATCACCTAGAAAGATGAATGAATTTGATCAAGGATGAGTTATCCCTTGATCAATTGGAATTGGTTGTTGACTTCTTACCCCTCCCCTTTCATCTTCATCCCTTTCTTTCCCTCAATGGCCAATAAGTTAAAGTCTTGAGGTTGGCCTTGACAAATAGAAGTTTAATCTTCTTTGATCCAAACCAAATTCAACTTGATCCATGATCAAGTGAGTTATTTTGTGTCAAAGATAGGTTACTTTTTGGTCAAGCAAATAACCAAAAGTCAATACAAGGCCCTTCCCCTTTTGTATGGAATGGCAAGTTTATGGAGTTTGGCTTACTAGTCATGACCTCTAACTTGTGTTCTTTGCCTATATTCTTATTGACCGGCCTCAAATAGGTGTGACTACTACAATAGTCAATTTACGATTGCTTAACATAGCGCTACATTGTCTTATGACAAGCTAACATAACTCTACTAATTACTAACTTTAATTTGAGATTTTAAATTCTTGTCATTTACTTTTAATGTCATTTACTTCTTGCTCATTATTCATCTTGATTTTCATTTTGCTCACTTGAGCACATATTTTATGTTTATGTCATTTTTCTTTTGCTCATTTGAGCCCATTATTGTATATAAATATATTGTTGTTTGTGTTGCTTTGTGTTTGTTTTGATGTGAACCAAAAATGCAAAAGGAGAAAGGACTTAGAATTAGGATTTACCCATGCTTAAAGGAGTTCAAGAGCAACTAGGCCTCATGCCTTTAGAATGCAAAATTTGTTGAAGAGCAACTAGGCCTCATGCCTTTAGAATGCTAAAAATTCAAAGTTGATCTCAAAGGACTTCTCCTCAAACTTATTCTTTGTCCATTCCCTTTATTATGTTGTGAGCTTTTTGATGTTTGCTTTTGTGTGATAGGGATCCCATCTTAAGATTGTGAGAATAGGACCATTGCCATGAGTAGCCAAGTTAATAGCCAAGCCAAATGGAGATCCTAGGAGCTTGAATTCAAACTATTGATTGCTTGTTTTGTGTGCTAAATCCCAAAGGAAAGGAGCATCTTGAGTCATCTCTATGACTCCAAGAAAAGCAACTCCAAGGGTTATCTTTCCCCCTCTTATATTTGTATATCTTAGGAATAGCCTTTCTCTCTTCTTCCCACTCTAACCAAGCCAAAATCATTTTTAAAGCTTTGAATTTATTTCAAATTAGAAACCTAGGCCTTAAGCCTTTGACTTTTCAAAAACCATTTTCATAAATACTCATTGTAAATAAACTCTAATCCAACTTTGACCTTATTTTGTGAATAATTATAACTTGTAAGTATAACCCATTTCAAGTTGTTTTGTGGTTCCAATGGCCACTTTGTTAAAATCTTTTCAAAAACATTAGTCATAGGTTTGAGTTATCATAGTGGTTGATGTAAATCTCACCTTATCCTTAGTGTTAGATTATAAGCCTTCCATGCTTATTATAGGGTTAACCCCTCACTAGCATGTTGAAGCCTTCCTCACATGGTGGATTATTGGTTTAGGTTGAGTTTTCTCCCTTTGATAACAAAGACCTTAAGGCTTTTGGTTAAAATCAATTCACCAATCTTTGAGATTTTTACCACGAACTACGAGGTTTTGATCCTCCTTTGTGATGGTACGTAGGCAATGGGTTCATCCATTCAAACAACAAAATTTGTAAATATAATCTATTCTCTTCTCATCCCTCCAATCTTTTGCACAAATCTTTTCACAAATACCAACCTATAACACATATTTACAAAAAGAGGTTCCCTTAGAGTACTAAGGATGTTTTGGGTGCGTAAAACCTTCCTATTTCATAACCAACCCCCTTACTTAGATCTCTGACATTTTTATTAGTTTTTGATTTGAAAAACTTCTTACTTGACTTTTGTTCGCTTTTTAGCCTTTCCTTTGGACAAATAAAAGTGCAGTGGCGACTCGAATTGTATGTTGACTTTTGGTTTAGTCAATAAACCTAAAGGTAACGAAAACCGGCTACACTTTGGAAATAAAATCCTTTTCTAGGAAAACTCCAGTTCGAGCGACAAACACTTTGCCCTCAGAAGGATTGTAGAAGTATTACCCTCTTGTTTCTTTAGGATACCCCACAAATAAGCATTTGTCAGATTTTGGCTAAAGCTTAGTTGAAATTTGTCGTTTCACAAAAACTTCGCAACCCCAAATCTTCATGTAAGACATATGTGGTTTCTTACCACTCCATATCTCATATGATGTCTTCTCAACCTTTTTGGATGGAACACGGTTAAGTGTGTAAGCTGCTGTCAATAGTGCATGTCCCTAAAAGGAGTTTGGAAGATTGGTGTGACTCATCATGGATCGAACCATGTTTAACAAGGTTCCATTTCTTCTCTCAGATACACCTTTCCATTGGGGTGTTCCAGGAGGCGTAAGTTGGGATAGGATACCACACTCTTTCAGATGGTCATCAAACTCTAGGCTTAAATACTCACCACCTCGATCTGATCGAAGAGTTTTAATATTCTTACCTAGTTGGTTTTGTACTTCATTCTTGACTTCCTTGAACTTTTCAAAGGACTCTGATTTGTGTTTCATTAAATACACATAACCATATCTACTGAAATCATCAGTAAATGTGATGAAGTACTGAAAACCTCCTCTGGCTGGTATGTTCAGTGGTCCACATACATCGGTATGTATAAGGGCCAAAAGATCATTAGCTTTTTCACCTTTTCCTGTGAATGGAGACTTTGTCATCTTTCCAATTAAACAAGACCTGCATGTCTCATATGATTCATAATTAAAAGAGTCCAAGAGTCCATCTTTATAGAGTTTGGAAATGTGTTTCTCATTTATGTGGCCTAATCGACAATGCCAAAGGTAAGTTGGATTTAACTCATTAGGTTTCATCATTTTAGTATTAATGTTATAAATAGGAATTTCAAGATAAGGGACATATAGTCCATTGTTCATTTGTGCAGTAGCATAGAATATATCATTTAAATAAATTAAGCAACAATTGTTCTTTATTATAAATGAAAAACCAAACTTGTCCAAACAAGAAACGGAAATAATATTCCTGCTAATTGCAGGTAGATAATAACAGTCCTCTAACTGAATTATTAAACCACTAGGTAAAGTCAATACATAAGTTCCTATGGCTAAAGCAGCAACATTTGCTCCATTGCCAACTCGTAGGTCAACTTCACCTTTTGCCAAATCTCTACTCCTTTTTAGCCCCTGCACATTGGTACAAATGTGAGAACCGCATCCAGTATCTAATACCCATGATGCAGAAGTAGATAAATTAATTTCAATAACAAAAATACCTGAAGTTGAAGTCTCTACTCCATTCTTCTTATCTTCCAGGTACTTTGGGCAGTTTCTCTTCCAGTGTCCAGTCTTACCGCAATGGAAGTAGGTGCCTTCTTTTGCTATGCCTCCACTAGGCTTCAAAGCAACAATAGTGGGTTTAGGTTTGGCAACTTCATTGCCTTTCCCTTTATCACCCTGCTTGGTGTGTCTTTTGTTCTGTCTCTTTCCATTTCTGATCATCAGAATGGACTTCCCTTTTGACTTCAGATTCATCTCAGCAGTTCTTAACATGGCTAGCAGTCCAGGAAGAGATTTGTCCATATCATTCATATTGAAATTTAGGACAAATTGACTGAATTTATCTGGAAACGATGCAAAGATCAAATCAGTCGCAAGTTCCTTTCCGAGGGGAAAACCCAACCTCTGAAGGTTTTCCACATACCCAATCATCTTGAGCACATGGGGACCTACAGAAAATTTGTCCCAGACAATTTTTCCTTGTCAAGGATTGATCGCAAAATGTTGTTAGAGGTGTTTGTTATCATGGTAATTTACATGAAAATAATGAAAATATAAGTATCAATAACATATTTAATTAGGCCTTTAATTAAATATGCTCCCACTATTTTATTCAAAACAAATGACCCTCACCATTTAATTCGGAAAATCCCGTTGGAAGATTTTCTAGTGGGTCGAGATCCACATTTCACTTTGTTTTAAGTCTGCGTAGGAGGATTACACAAAACTAGGTTATTTAGGTAGGAACTCCTTCCAATTGTATCTAATACAACTCTTGAATATTTTAGTTGGGTGAATAACTCCTTATTCCAATCCATCACATGGATCATTTCCAACTCTTGCTTCTAAACATATATAATCTTATTATAATTTGTTTAGTTAAGTTTGACCCATTGTTTTAACAATTGGATATTACAATTATCCCATCGCACCTTACTAATATAGAACATGCACCTCGCGTAGGCGAAACCTACATTATCCGATACTAGTCTTGATGAGTGCTAAAACTTGGAAAGCATAAACTTAATATTTAATTTGAGGGAATTTGTAATTATTCTGATCTCACCGGATTATTTATCATATAAATCGTCTCTCACATGCATCAACATACATACATAATGAAACAGTTATGGCCCCTAGCGCAATTGTTCTCCCAAGCCAATGAGAGAACCTAAGCTAACCTAATAACGATCTAAGTTTCTCCAAGCAAGATCTTCAAGGTTGTCCTCCTTTGATATTGAATTCTTCTCTTTCTTCATAACATTACATTACATAAAAGAAACTTGTTTTACATACGAGGGAGTGAGATGAGAAAAGAAGTTACATTATGAGATTAAAAGAGAGGCACGACACGCAGGTCGTATTTTAAAAACCCAAAACAAAATAAAGGAAAACTAAGGCCATAACCGCTCACCACAAGACAATAATAATAAACACATTATTATTATTAATTTTAATTCTTTTAATTAATTAATGAACAATTCATTTGAAATCGACGTCGTTTTTCGCATCAACACTTGATACTTTAAAGCACAACTCTTGCGCAGTCACAACCCTAATCGCATAACTCTTTGACAACACAACCCTTGTGCCGTCATTAACCCTAATGCACCAATTTCAGACCGTCAAACACACCTCGATTGTTGATTCAGTATGATTGATCAACATGTCATTGCTTCACCATACTAATGTCGGATCAAGAAGCAAAATGACCATTGATCGCTCAAAGGAAAACAACCATTAAGTGTTTGAATGAACGAAACAGAAACTGTAACACCCTTCTAAATTACCCCAAATATTTAATTAAAACAATTAATATATACATCAGAGTAAAGGTGCAAATAAGGGTGTCACACAAACACTTCACACATTTCACCATAATAACTGTCATGCTCTTTTATTAATTCAAAACATAAGGCATTTGCACAATACGCAGCGGATAGAAATCAAATCAATCATGCAAAACATGTAACACATTACATGTAAACTGGTTCACAACCAACAACAATACATTTAAAACATCCCGTCCCGATGTTACATCTACCAAAGCATGACCCACTAAAGAGACTACACTAGACTCCAAGCACTAGCTTCTACTCAATCACTGCTCGTTACCTGAAAAATAGTTGTAAGGGTGAGTTCCTCAATCGATATAAGAAGCATTATGAAATATCATGTAATGCTAAGTAAATAACACATTAATCACCCTAATCATATCACACATTCAGTAACGGCACATCAACTCAAATATCATACTCAATACCAACACAATTCATACTCATACTCAATGCCCACACAAACACACGCATAATATTGGAATACATCCATTCATATTATACGCCATACATACATTATGCAATGAGACTCCATGCATGCGGTACCGACTATTCGTGAACATATAGTTCAACCTCACCGATCAAATCCAGATACGGCTACCAAGCCCACTAGTCCCACTCATTTGAGACCTAGTGACTCACTCACTAATTCCTCACCATGGGAATTAGCTACCACCCCAAGGGCTATGCTATGCACGCTAACCACCTAGCATGCAAACATCAACAACAATCTACAATGATTTACTCTTTAATTCCTCACCATGGGAATTAGCTACCACCATAAAGGCCACAATATGCATGCTAATTCACCTAGCAATGCAACATCATCAACAACAATCCACAATGGACATATGCTCACACTCTAAGCCACAAAATAGTCCGTTCACCAACACGTGCAATATATATACATTCACAACATTATGCATATTTTCACACATCATCAGCATTTTTATCACATAATCATATCATGTCATGCCAATTAATCAATCACAGTATTAGCACACTCTACTAATACCTATACTACTCAAAACAACGGGAAATGATCCCTACTATATCACATACCGATATAGTCCAACCATCAATTATGTACACAACATTTAAATACCAATTTTCCTACTTTTCAACAGTGTTAACCGGTTAACGCCCTGGGTTAACCGGTTAACGCAGACCAAAACACGCTTCCTGGCAAAACTTAACAGTGTTAACCGGTTAACGCCCTGGGTTAACCGGTTAACGCAGACAGAACAGCAATTTCTCAGAAACCACAACAGTGTTAACCGGTTAACGCCCTGGGTTAACCGGTTAACGCAAGCAAAACAGCAATATTTTCACAGTTCATAACAGTGTTAACCGGTTAACACCCTGGGTTAACCGGTTAACGCAAGACAGAAAGTTGTTCCTGCGCTAACACGAAGCAGAATGCAGAATTCTCCGCATTTTCCGCCGTTGGAGGACTTCCGGACCTCCGATTCCGATTCCGTAAAAAGCTATACGTTCGGGAAATTACAACTCACACAAATACAGATTCAATTACAGCTTTAACACAACTTATCCAACATAATTTTTCAGCATTCAACATCCCAATTAGGGTCAATTCAACGGTTCATCACTACCCATTACATGTTAACCCATAATACCCATTAAACGACGATAAATCCCCTTACCTGAGTTAATCCGGCGAACCTTTAAGCTTCAAGCTTTTCTCTTCTCCAACCTTCTTCCTCTTGCTCTGCCTCTTTGCCCTTTTCCTCTTTTCAGCCGTTTCTCTGCTTTCACGTGAAAACTCTTTTTCCTTATTTCCAACTTATATATTTTCCAATAATTATTATTCCAATAATAATAATAATAATAATAATCCAAAAATTCCAATTATTTAATTAAATTAATAAATATAATATTAACTTAAATTAAATAATTATCTTATTTTTATCGGGGTGTTACAGAAACAGTATATCATATATACCGTATTTTGCATCAGGATTACTTATATCATATATATAACTTGATCGATCTCAATTGCATAACCTATGAACGATTGGTGTATGGCTGCTTCACCATACTAATATCGGATTCCGAAGCAGAGTCAACATCAATCATCCAAATCATACACATATGATGCCAAATTTAATTACTCGTTTATTCTTTGATTCATTCTGTCTTTTAATCGTATTAATATAGAAAATACAGAAAATAAACAACTATCAGATGCATGGTTTCGTAAGTGGCTCTGATACCACTGAAGGAGAAGAGAGGTCCAAAACGCAGCGGAATTTAAATTTTTTCCTTTAGTGATCCTTACGAATGGGCATGATCAGTGATAGAATCGTTACCTCTTGTGGCGATTGTAACTTTTGATGCAGATCTACGGAGCGATCATGAATGTTGAGCGATGACAACGCCTCTACTCAGTCCACACGAACGTATTCCTTCAATCTCAGTGCTAGCTGCTATGAATGAAGGCTTTGAGTGAGAGAAAGAGAGAAACAAAATTGCAACTGCACAAATGCTTCTACACAAGGGTTCTATTTATAGAACCACTTGTGTGGGCTGCAAGCTAAAAAGCCCACTCAAGTGTATGTGGCCCATATCTTATAATATGCCAAAATCACTTAAGCGCGTGGTACCTTACCATATTTCGTATTCTACTTAAGTACATCGTACCTTACGATGTTTTACAATTCACTTAAGTGCACCGTACATTATGGTATTCCTTAGTTACTCTATCTCTCATCAATCCGTCCTTTTGTGTATGACCCTGTAGGTTTTCACGGCATTGACAATTATATTAAATCACGTATTTAACATAATAAATAGTGAGCGGTATCTAGCAACACATCGCTGCTACCCAAGACACAAAAATGTCATGTGACCTGACAAATCCTTTTGTGATAATACTTATGTGTACAATTACCCTTTTGCCCTTATGTCTATATTGAACACAAGGCATAGACCATGTCATCCTTGTCCAGCTCAATATTGGGCCCATAGACATTTATCCTGTTACGCAGGATGGGCAAATTCCATCTAGGTCACTCATGTCCCTTAGCATGCTTCGTGGAGTAACCATCAATTGTCTTTATGGTCATCCAGTTACGGACAATGTTTGATCAGCAATAAGGCATTCGACTCTACATCTAGGGTTCATAGTGGTTTCAGGTCGAAGGGTGGTATACACCATTATCACCATGAGAATAACTTATGACACTTTGCATAACATTCTATGTAGTATTCTCATAGTGGGTTAATCCAGTATAAATATTACTCTTAATATTCATACCTATGTTTAAGACTTGATAACTCCTTATCCATGATCTATGAGATGTGATCATTAGTCTATATACATAATAGTCTTAATGCTTTAATGTTATCCCACTTCATAATAAAGCTCGACTACGGATACTTTAAGAATAGTGTCCTTATGTTTAATGTGATCTCATGATTAAGTCACACTTGATACATTAAACAGACTAGCTATTTTAGGGACTTTATTAAACAAACATAATAAAGAAAACGCCTTTTATTATTAATAAAGAATTCGATACAAGTACCAAAATTATTGGCCTATAGGGCTTACACCAACAGGCACAGGGGTGGATTTGCATGGTTAGCACTCCAACACCCAAGTCAGTTCAAGATTCAAGATGAGTATAATGAAAATTGGAGATAATATAATGATCTTGCTTTTCCTGGAAATGACTTTATACCTTGGGTCAGGTGGAATGAATTTGAGATGAATTGGGCCTTATCTATTTGGTAATTTGGTCGGTCAATAATAATTTTGATAAAGAATATAAATAATCATGGAAAGACCAAAATATATGGAAATCATCCTAACTAGACAAGATTCATAATGTTTTGCTATGAAAGTTACCGTGAAGAAGTATAGAGATGGATGGAACATGAAGAACTGGGGAAAAATAAAGAAGACTGTAAAGAGAAGGAAAATCACAATGCACCTATATACCAATGCAGAGCGATTTAACATTAAAAAGCCACAACGAAGCTCCAAAGGCCATATTGACATGATCTCAACTTTTTGCCAAGACAAGAATGCATTTTAAGTTTTAAAGCGCAACACGACTATGACACAACGCGACACCATTTTACATGTTTTCAATTTTAGTTATAAATAGAGAAACATGTTTAGGGATTAAGAGTCTGATTTTATATTGTCTTAGGTGATTTTCTGAGTTAGGGGAAGGTGGAAATGAAGGGTATCAATAGAAGTTTATTCTTCATCATTGTAAGTCTTATTATTTTCTTTCCAATTGTTAAAACCATGAATCTCTTAAGGATGATTGGCTAGTTTCCTTTTATTAGGTTCCCTATAGAGTATTTTATCTTAAACATATGATTCTATGTGATTGCTTTTGTCAGGGACAGAGCTAGGTGTATGGGTCTAGGGGCATGTGCCCCCATAATATTTTAAGTAATTTTTAAATTACCATATATATATATATATATATATATATATATATATATATATATATATATATATATATATATATATATATATATATATATATACTTTAAAAGTCTATTTTAAAATTAAAGTATGTTCAATTAGAATATAGGCAAATTAGTTGTGCTTGATTTCAGTACATTTTTTTACTAAAACTTTTAAAAATAAAATTTATTTTATATATTTTTATTTTAACATTAAGATATCATCACCAAATATCACAGGTAACTACTCATACTATATTAGTTACTTATATATAGAGATAAATATATAATTTTGTTAATAATAAAACTGAGAAAATTACACAAATAAAAAATTAAGAAAATTATTAAATACTTTTCTTTCGAAAATAAAATCTCATAAAAGATAAAAAAATAACATATAATTTAAAAAAATTTGCATATATTACACTACTAATTTATAAATTAATATATTGCCCCCACAATTTAAAATCCCTGGCTCCATCCCTGGCTTTTGTAACACATATTATCAGTATTATATAGTTTCAATTGTGTTTAATTTTTTCTTCCATCTACATAATTGGTAAAATTGATTTATATGGCAATGAGACTTAGCGGTAATTTTTTATTTGATTGGTAGGAATATGAGAATGTAATGATCGTTCGCATTGCAATGGGAATAATATGGAATAATATGGATCCGGATCCTCCCCTTTTGTTTCTCTCATATCATTCGTTCAGTTGCAAACTACATCGTTGATTTCTTTTCAATACAACTTTTTCCCTTTAAAATCTTTTGGTAGTTGGATTTGAGGCATAATGGATGGTATAATTCAAAGCGCATGAGATGATTTATGCAGGAATGATATCATCCATTAGTATAGTTTTATGCTTTAACAAAACCTTTCTTTTAGCGATTAGAGAATCACAGTACCTGGGAGGTTGCTTTGACAAAGTGTGTATCCTTGTGATTGGAGACTCCTAGTACATGGGACATTGCGAGGTGTAATTTTGTATTTTATAAAACTAACTTCTTATTTACGGGATACAAAAGTATTGACTTAGTGGTTGGAGACTCTCAATACCTGGGGGTTTCTATTGGAAAGTAGGTTACTCCCAGTACATGGGATATTGCAAGGACATAATTCTGTATTTTGTAAAAGATCACAATAAATCAAAGTTGTTATAGGAGTAGTCATATAAACTCTCACATTCATGGGTAGATGAATTGAATGGGGGACTTAATCATATTTATTATATCTTTCAATCATAGTCAGCAAGTTTCTAGCTAACATTAGCATAACAACCAATAAATTATACTTAGTGCACCCTTGCCCCACCCCTCCTTATTCTATTACTCATAAAATACACTATAATCACAAGTGCATTCACCTTGTCCTTGTGAAAGGATGTACACAATATTTGTGAATACCATAATTACACTCTCCACGATGTGGGTTTTTATTGGACAATTACTACGACACTTGTTTTTCAATAAAATGACGTCGTTATCAGGGATTATTGATAACCTTAATGAGGAAACAATTCAGGATTGTAATTAAATTTTTAGCACATTTTAATTTCTATTTTCTTGTTTGAATGATTCTGTTGATATATGCCATGTTATGTTTTGTTGCCCCTTGTGTGGGTTGGATTTCATATTCGATAATGCTACTTATTTCTCCTACGTGCATCAGTTTTCTTATTCTTTGGTGATGCTTATTGGCCCTTGGTGGGACAAATATTCAGTTCCATGTTTTGTTTGCCCTCAAGGGCCTAACAAGTGTCATCTATTTATCCCTTTACAAAAAATAGGGTGAGTAAGCATATTCCTTTTCTTATGTTATGCAATAAGTTTTATTTCATATCTGATGTGATCCCTGACTAGCATGTCTGCATGTTTCTTGTTCCTTTTATGCTCCCCTGTGATCAGATGTAAGCTACCAAAAATGCTTTGTTTATTATCTTTATGTGTTCCTTGAAATTTTGGTGACCAAGATAAAATTAGTAAAAAGAACACATAACATCTTGCATGTTGCTAATTTCCCTAAAAACTGGCCTAATTTGAAGTTTGTTATTACATGTGATTGGCAAAATTGTGTTGGCAACATGTTAAGCAAGATGTTCTGACATTATGCGAGACATTTTGTATCATGGTACTTCTTGGCACAATTGTTATAAGCAACATGTTAAGTAAGATGTCCTAGCATTATACAAGACATCATGTCTCGAGTTGCTTACTTGGTGTACAAGTTTTAATGGATTGAATCCCGCGCTTTCAGGATTTGTGTTCCTTTTTTTGTTCAATCAAGTATCTAATTTTCAAGCGTGTAACTGATTGGAAATTTTTTATTATGAATATGTTTTTATAAATATTCGAATTATTATTCATATCAGATTCATATTTAATTAGATTTGTTTTAATATGGATTCAAAATTAATATTATGAAGATTGTTATTTTGTGTGCTTTTAGGAATCTAGATGTGTTCACGCCAAAACCATATTGAGCTTTTATGTTGGACAACTGTTGTTATTTAAGGAAGATTTCTCTGTATTTAAAGATTTACACCTTGCATTGTGAATCTTGGCACTTTTAGTTGTTATTGAGTATTTGTATTTTGGGTTGTACTACTTTATTCCTGGGTTATCTTTCTAAGTTAGGATAATAGATTATGTGTGTTATAATTGTAATTCATCACTTCATATACTTTTCTAATTTACAAATACTTAAGAGAGTTTTTGAGTGAAAGTGGTAAGGGTCTTATATTTAGAGAGTTCATATGAGACTGTGATATACTATTGACTACTAAGAGTGACTTTTCTTTCATTGGGATGATGTCCTCCAGACATAGGTGACTTTGCACCAAAATAGGTTAACAACTACTTGTGTTATTTATTTTACAAATTTGTTTTCTTTTTTACGTAATCCTGTTGTCATATACATTGTTTCAACATCGTGTCTAACATTTTGTCATCGGGAGAACAAAATTTCAACAACCGCTATTGGCATTGATGAATTTGTGTGTGTTTATCACTGTGATATTGCAAAAGAAATATGGGAGACCATTCAAGTTACCATGAAGGTACAACTGATGTAAAAGGTGTTATGATGGACACATTAACCCATGAGTAAAGACTTTTCAAAATGAAACATGAAGAAAACATTAAGGATATGGAAAATGGTTTATTCATATTCTAAATCATATGAGTGTAAGACCTCAATTTTGACCCTAAGATCCCTCATGCATTTCATCATAAGCATAAGCATTGGGATCACACATTGGCATTCTCCTTACCCCTTTTCATTGGGTTTATTTTGGGAGATATCACCAAGCATATTTGTGATTATATCATACTTGTATATTATCATTTTACTAACCAAAATATCAAAAACATGTCTTTGCATCTATCTAACTCTTTTGTAGGAAGGGCATGATCTCATTGATTCATTGATCACATCTAGGGTTTGAGACCCTCATGAACAAAGAGCACAACCAAGAATTGATTCAAGAATGGTTATGAACATCATATATGAGTCCCAATGTTCTCTACATGTTATATTGATCAAGTTTTCTTCAAGTGTTTGAGGGTGATTTGCCTTGGAAGCCCTAGTTTGACTAGGTATCTTGAGTAACTTCTTCTACAAGCTATCTCACCAATTGATCAAATTACTCAAGGGACACTTCAAATTTCATCATATTATGCATATATGATCTACCATGATCCAAGAAATTCAAGATAATTGGAAATTAGCAAGTTGGTTGATGGTGGTTGGCCAGATGAATTCATCTGATCAAAACTGGGTCTCCCTAGACCCTATCTCCTACAATTTTCACCATATGAAAATGATTCCAAGAGAAAACTTACTCTAAATTACATTTCAAACAAGTTTCATGTTGAGACCTAGAGCTAGGTTTTCTTGGAAAATCATTTTCTATGTTGAAACATTATAGGTCATTTTGTTTAAACC
Organism: Lathyrus oleraceus; assembly: GCF_024323335.1. Lineage (NCBI taxonomy): Eukaryota > Viridiplantae > Streptophyta > Magnoliopsida > Fabales > Fabaceae > Lathyrus > Lathyrus oleraceus. The sequence goes on from NC_066584.1 coordinate 416,828,373, forward strand.
CTAATTTGAAAGTCAACTTCCCAAGGCCATAACTTGCTCAATTTTTATGATATTAAATATTTACAAGTTTCACAATCAAATTTAATGTGTCTACTTCAACTTTTATGTTTGGAGTGGGAGCTAATTCAACTTTTTTGAGCATGTGATATGAGGCTACATTATAGGTCACTTTTGACCTATACCATTGATCAAGTGATTTTTCCAAACTTCAAAAATACATAACTCTATCATTTCAAATCCAAAAGACATGAAATTTGTGACCATTGTAAAGGTATTTGAGAGAGCTACAACTTTTATGAAGACACATTTCTCATTTGAAGCTCCTATGAAAAGTTAAGCAAGGTGGAATATTGAGACATATGACTTGACACTTAGAAAATTTTTGATATGTCAAATTTTTCCAAACTTCCACCTCAAATTTCTCCAAGTTCCAAGATCCAAATTAAAAAGTGTTAAACATCAAACTTGTTCCTCTTGATCTTACATTTCCAAAGAGCTCAAATTCATTCATTTTGGACTTGAAATGCATAGGCTGCGCATGGCTTAAATAGGCTGACATCATTTGGCATGGATCCAACTTCAAACAATAATGTTCAATTGCCTTGCATTCCAAGCTAGCTCTAACACATCTGATCATTCATTTTGGACTTCAAGCTATTGGGTCATGGGCCTATGCGCGCCCATGCACCATGCTATCATCATTTGCCAAATTTGGAAGGTTGAAAAGAGAGTGCAAATATCACATGGATTTGGCTATAAATACAACTGCATTTGCTCAGAAATGAGACACACATTGCATCAGCTTTGAATCTCCATTGCAACCTCTTCACTCTCATAGGATAACCCTGATAAATTCATTTGAATTTGAGCTTGAATCTCCACTGTTTTTGAATTCAATTCTCCAGGAGTCCATTGCTTCTAAACCTTTCCATTCCTCTCCTGCAAGCAAGTGAAGTGAAGCCAAGCACAATTCAGATCAAGATCCATCATGTTCAGGCCTCCATTGAAGGTAATTTGCAGAAATTTTAAACTCTTCGATTCTCTTAAATTGTTGCTCAACTCAATTGATTTTTGAGTTGTCTGAAGTCCTACCAATGTAGGCAAGAAGATTGAGTTGCTTTGAGGCCAAATTGAAGCATCTCAGATCATGAACCTCATTTTTCAATTCCACATATCTCTTAATATATTTGGAATTGGAGGAATTGGAGGTCATATTCGTGCTCAGTGATGTTTTTTCTTTAAGATCATGTCCCTGTTTCTTTTTTTGCTGATGGTTTATGTTGACCAGTCCGGTGAAGCTCACCGGAAAAGACAACCGGAGCTCTGGCTCCAGTGATGATGTGTCTTGAGTCTGAGTCACATGATCCAGGTCTCACGTTTTAATCTTAACCGTTCCTTGTGAATACCATTTGTGCCACGCGGTTGACTCAGGTCTTTGTGGAACGCGCGTTTTGGATCATCAGATCTGCCACCTCAGTTAATGAGGGAGATCTGATGGTCCACGTATTTTTGAATTTTCTGAATTTTATTTTAATTACATTTTCTTCAATAATTCATATTAAATTCAATATTGATCCAAAAAATATGGGACTTTCTCCAAAAAAAATTCAAATATTTTTCTCTTTCATATTCTGAATTAAAATTATTTTTTGGATCATTATTAATATTTTCATGAATTAATTGATTTTCATTTGTTTTTAATTGTTTAAAAATATTTTTAAGTGTCCAAAAATTCTGAAATTTTTTCTGCAAGGTCCTTTGACCTTGTTTGGCCTATGATAAATCTCATGGCCATTTATTTGGTGTTTTGATGAGATTTTAGGATTTGGACAAAACATATTTGAATTTAATGCATTATTTTATTATTTTTAATTGAATAAATGTCATTTTAATTATGTTGACCATTTGTATTGACTTAATTGAGTTTGATTGTTTGTTGTTGGGCCTTGGTCAAGGTTGATTTGACTTTGTCAAGTTAATATCATTGGATTTAGGGGATTGATGGAATGTACATTCCATCTCCCAAAATGAATGAATGATATTAATTTGGTAAAAGTCCTCCTTTGACCAATTTGTGATCTCATTCATCCCCTTCCCCTTTCATCTAATTCCCCTTCTTCATCCATTCATTTCCATTTGGCCAATAACATCTCAAAGTCCTAATGCTAGTTGATTGAAAGATTCACATGAGTATGGATGAGATTAGGCCACACCTTTTGCATTTTGTGTGTGTGTGTGGTATGTTTAATGAGCATAGTTCATAATACTATGTCTCCAACATGCATTAACACCAAAAGTCTATTGCCCGAACTCAAATAGTTGTGACTTCTACATAAGTCCAATTACGATTGCTTAACATAGCGCTAAATTTGTGACACAAAAGGCATAAGCATTCTAGTTAGTGAGATTGTAAGTCTCCCCTCTTCCATGGTATTGTGTGGAAACTTGGCCTTCTTTCCTTCCCTTGGAAGATGTTTTGGTTCAAGGATCTATGCTTGTGGTAAGTGGGTTGAGTGTTCTCCAAAGAATGTCTTGAAATCAAAAGCAAAATAAAACTAACTATTAACTTACTGACTATTAACTTTTAACTTCAAGTCTTTACTTTAATGCAATTTACTTTTAGCACCTTATACCATTTGCCATTATACATATCATTCTAATTGTTTATGTTTATGCAATTTTTACTTTGTCCATTTGGACCTTGCAAAAAGATAAAAGAAGAAAAGTCCGCTAAGTCGAATACCACAAAAGACGACTTAGGCAAACATTAGGGCATCCCAGTGGACCAAAAGCTTCAAAGAAGTGGTTCAGGAAAAATTAGGGACAAATAATCAATCAAAAGAGGTCGTTCAAATCCTCAACAAAAAAACAGAAATAAGGTGACTGCCATTTCAAGAAAATCTCATCTTGAATCCTCATCTCACACCTTCAAACTCTCTTGAGATTTAAATGTGTATGTTGTCAATTTAACTGAATGTAAGAATGGACATCATCAAGAAGAAAGGGTGGGTTAAAATTAAATTTTGAGCCTTATATCCTTTTGTTTTAAAAACTACGAACCAGGCCACGTTACAACCCTTACAAGACCTAATTGAGGTAGGGTTTATTTTGAAAGCATATTACAACAAGGTTGCGTTAACATAACTCCAAAAGATCTTTGATAATCATTTGAATTGATCACATCATCTTCCACCCTATGAATGGTTAGATCAACATTATGTCTTGATCATGGACCCGTTCACTGTGACTCACTATCATTTCAATAGTGATTGATTTCAAAATTTGCATTTGCACTGCATTAATATTACCATTTCTGAATGAACAATTTTATTCACAAGTCAACATTTAGCATCAAGGGAATCCCAATAGTGCACAGTCATCCAGTTGAGGAGCTTGATCATGTGAAAGAAGTCCAGTCAGGGGCAAATTACTTTGAGCATCATTTGATTCGATCCAATCACCCTAAGATTCGCTTAGTCAAGAGAAAATTGCTTCAAGACTCAAATAGGGGCAAGCCATCTAAAGAGCTCAGGTGAGTCTAACTCTCTAAAGGTAGGTCAATCAGAAGTCTACCATTGCAAGAGTTGGATAACCAGAGGTAGAATGCTTCAAAGATTCATACATTGCGCCCAATCACCTCAAAATATTGTTATGACAATATGTCTTCCAAACTCCTTATGAGGAGAACGTCTTCAATGACCTAAAAGACTGGGGCTAGATGAGCCACCGAGGGGAAAATCCTCTTCATAATTTCAAACTAATCAAGCTTATGCAATACATCAACAACTGATGAGTTCAAGACGAGTGTCGGGGAATCATGTCATCACCCTATCAAATAACCTTTTGCCTTTTGTCAAAGAAGATTTGATACAAAGGGACCTTCCATCCATTACCTATCACAGGGGCATCTTTGGAAGCCCTCAAGTCATTTCATAAAGAATTCTTATGCATTAATCATGTTGCTTAGCTCTAGCGTTAAGCCATGCATATCATTTTATTCATCGAGCATATGCCCATATCATGAAAAAATAAACATAAAAAACCAGTTCTCGTCTCGTAAGTCATTTGAAAGTCAGTTCCCGTCTGAGAGCCAATTGTCAAACACCAATTCTCGTCTGGTAGACTTTTCTTAAAGCCAATTCCCATCTGGTAGCCTTTTCCTAAAGGCAATGCCCGTCTGACAGTCAATTTTAAAACCAGTTCCCGTCTAGTAACCTTTTTAACTCCAGTTCTCATTTGGTAATTAGTTTTCTTTTCAAAACCAGTTCTCGGCTGGTAACCTTTATTAAAAACCAGTTCTCATATGGTAGCCTGTTTTTAACTATAATTCTTGTTTGGTAGCCTATTTTTAACATAATCTCTCGCCTGGTAGTCTTTTCTTAAAACTAGTTTATGTCTAGTGGCCGATTGCAAAACTAGTTCTCGTCTGGTTAGCCTTTTCTTGAAATCAGTTCTCGTCTGATGACCTATTTGTAAACCAGTTCCCGTATGGTGACCTATTTTTAACTTCAGTTCTCATCTGATAGTCAATTTTCTTTTCAAAACCAGTTCCTATATGGTAACCTTTATTCAGCACCAATACTCGTCTGGTAGCCTTTTTTAACCAGTTCACGTCTGGTGGCTTATTTTTAACCAATTCTCGTATGGTAGCCCATTTTTAAGCCAGTTATCGTCTGATAGTAAATCAAAAGAAACAAGTTCTCGTCTGGTAGACTATCTGAAAGTTAGCTCTCGTCTAACAAACCAAGACAAACACAAGATAAAACACCAGTTCTCGTATGGTAATCTAACCTTCAAGTTTAGTTCTCGTCTGAAAGTTCATCTTCTTAAGTCTAGTTGTTATTTGGAGCCCTTGAATCATAGTTTTGTCTTCTTTAGCATAAAGTCCAGCTTTCTCTGGCACATTCAGAGATTGTGCTATGTTTGTCTTGATGTTTCCTAGAAAGTTGTCAGTTTAACCCTTTAATTGAAAGGATTTCCCCAGAAGATTGAATGTTTTTCTCGTGAGAAAAATCTAATATATTTTGTATGGATAATATTCTTGTAAGAAGATTCCCGATCCTTTGCATGGTTGATTCTTTTTATAAGAATATTCTCGTTTATGTTTGTCTTGGATAATTCCCTATTAGGAATCTCCAAAATCTTTGATTGGATATTTTTCTTGTGAGAAATCTCCATAATTGTCAAGAATATTCCTAAGGTGTCGTCAGGTCATGTATGAACCTGTTGATTGATCTTTCTTTGAATTTTCCAATGTTGTCAGGTCATGTATGAACCAGTTGATTAAAATCTTTTATTGTTCCAATGTTGTCAGGTCCTGTATGAACCTGTTGTTGAAAATGTTAGTGTAAGCCCTAAAGGCCAATACTTTTGGAACTTGTATCGAATTATTTATTAATAATAAAAGGCTTTTTCTTTAATATGTTTGTTTAATAAAGTCCCTTGTATATCTAGTCCGTATAATGTTTCAAGTGTGACTTGATCATGAGATCACATTAAACATAAGAACACTATTCTTAAAGTATCCGTAGTCGAGCTTTGTTGAGAAGTGGGATAACATTAAAACATTAAGATTATTATGTATATAGACTGATGATCACATCTCATGGATCATGGATAAGGAGTTGTCAAGTCTTAAACATGGGTATGAATATTAGGATTAATATTTATACTGGATTGATCCACTATAAGAATACTACATAGAATGTTATGCAAAATGTCATAAGTTATTCTCATGGTGATAGTGGTGTATACCACCCTTCGACCTGAAACCACTATGGACCCTAGATGTAAAGTCGAGTGCTTCATTGTTGATAAAACATTATCTGTAAATGGATGACCATAAAGAGAGATGATGGGTACTCTACGAAGCATGGTGAGGGACATGAGTGACCTAGATGGAATTTGCCCATCCCGCGTAACATGATAAATGTCTAAGGGCCCAATATTGCACAGGACAAGGATGATACAGTCCATGCCTTGTGTTCAATATAGATATAAGTTCAAAAGGTTAAATTGTACACACAAGTATTATCACAAAAAGGGATTTGTCATATCAAATGACAATTTTGTGTCTTGGGTAGTAGTGATGTGTTGCTAGATACCGCTCATTATTTATTATGTTAAATACGTGATTTAATAATTTTCAATGTCGCGAAAACCTACATGGTCACACACAAAAGGACGGATTGATGAGAGATAGAGTAAATAAGGAACACCGTAAGGTAAAATGTACTTAAGTGAATTGTAGAATATCGTAAGGTACAGTGCACTTAAGTAGAATGCGAAATATGGTAAGATACCACGCGTTTAATTGATTTTTGGTATACCATAAGATATGGCCACATACACTTAAGTGGGATTTTAGCTTGAAGCCTACACAAATGGTTCTATAAATAGAACCCTTGTGCAGGAGCATTTCACTTGATGAAATTTTCTCTCTCTCTCTCTCTCTCACACACACACACACACACACATACACACACACACACATACACACACACACACATACACACACACACACAACACACACACACACACACACACACACACACACACACACACACACTTAAAGCCTTCATTCGTAACAGCTAGTACTGAGACTGAAGGAATCCGTTCGTGTGGACTGAGTAGAGGCGTTGTCGCCATTCAACACTCGTGGTCCCTCCTTAGATCTGCATCAAAGGTTTCAATCGTCACAAGAGGTAAGGGTTTCTATTACTGATCATGCCCATTCGTAAGGATCACTCATGGAAAAAAAATCATTTCCACTGAGTTTTGGGTCGCAATTTTCCTTCAAAAAAATCCTTTGAGTTTTCTAGTGTTGTTAGGTCATGTCTGAAAATTTCTTTGAGTGTTCTTCAGTATTTTAAGGTCATGTCTGAACCTGTTGTTAAAACTTTTTTTGAATATTCCAGTGTTATCAGGTAATGTATGAATTTGTTTTTGAATTTTTCTTTGAATATTCCCCAGTATTGTCAGGTCATATTTGAACCTGTTGATTAGACTGTCAGATACAATTCTAAGGTGTTGCCAGATCATGTATAAACCTGTTGATTAAACGTCTTTGAATTTTCTAATATTGTCAGGCCATGTATGAACTTGTCATTCAACCTTTCTTTGAATTTTATAATGTTTTCAGGTCATGTATGAACCTGTTGGTAATCCTTTCTTTGAACATTTTAGTGTTGTCAAGTCATGTATGAAAATGTTGGTAAAACTTTCTTTGAATTTTCTCGTGTTGTCAAGTCATGTCTGAACTTGTTGATGAAATTTTCTTTGAATATTCCCCAGTGCTATCAGATCATGTCTGAACCTGTTAATTGAGATCTCTTGAATATTCTAAAGGTGTTGTCATGTCATGTATGAACCTGTTGATTAAATCCCATTACATATTCCCAATGCCTTTTCTCCAGTAAGATTATTATCCCCAATTAGTTTCTTCCCTCATTGATGTTTCCTGTTGGCCACCTTTACCTTATTTCCATAATTCCCCATAGATTTGTCTTTCATCATTCACCCATCATGAATATTCAGTTAGGGTTCATCTTCATCACATTATATCCTTAGAAAATAAAAATAAAAAAAGAGTCTCGCATCCATGCATATCATATCATACCTGTAGCACCTCAAATTTGCCCTCCTCCCCATTCATGCATTCATTCATTCATTAGGTCATTTATCATTCCATATTGCATTGCATCATATCAATAAGAATTGGTATCAAGAGAATCCTTTTTGCAGAAGAGCAAGTTTTTCCTTGAGATGAAGGCCACATGATCATTATAGTGAGTTTATATGAGCTACGATTCATTTCTGAGCCATTTTACCAAGTGGTAGAGGCCCAGATTCATCAGTACATTTCCAGGTTATCTAAGGACCATAAAAGTCAACTGTGCAGTCAACTGAGGGCTTTGAGTTGGGGAAATGAGTTGAGACACTTCATTCATGTTCATACAAGGCCTATTCATCATGTAAAACATCTATCTTAAAGATTTTGAAGTCAAATCAAAAGTTTCCAAAAATGGAAAGTGACATGTAATCCAAAGTTTCCAAAAATGGCAAGTGACCTGTAATCCAAAGTTTCCAAAAATGGCAAGTTTTTGGTTCACATTCAACTTAACTTTCGAACATCAAAGAAGCTTCAAATGAATTTTTGGTCAACATGAAAGTTGAATATATTTCTCTCCTCTTTTTAAAAAGTCCTATATCATGATCATCTGATAAATGGTTGAGAAGTTATGAGCAAAGGATCACAATGTGTACATGGAAGTTCAACATGACATAACTTTGGCTACAAAACTCCAAATTGAACCACTCTTTTTGCAAAATGCTCCTTGTGACCAAGAGATTCCAAATAAACCATTGCATTGCATGAAAAGAGATCACATGATCACATGTCCATTCAAGTGTAATTTGGAGGGAAAATGGAGAATTCAAAATTGGTGAATCATACAAGCCTAATTCCAATTCCATCATGTTTGTTGGATGATTTTGAGTGAAAATGAACCTTGCATGGCACTGTTCACGTGCTCATTTGCCATGCCACCTCACATTTGCCAAATTGGTCATACACCTCATTTCTCCTTAATTTTCAATTAGCCATTGCTTAATTATAATTACAACATCATTAACACATCATATATAAGCCTAATCCTAACTGCATTTGCCATAATAACAATTTCAGATCTCAAATTCAAGTTTCTCTCTCAATTTTCTCTCTCATCAAAACTGAAAATTCTTCACACAAACACAAGATTTCTTTGTAGGTTCATGCTCATGGAAGAGTTCTGAGCAAGATTCAACGGGTGGTTTGAAGAATTGAGTGAGATTTGAGCTGGTTCATGAACATTCATACATTGATGGAAGATTCAAATTGAGTTGGATTTAAGGTGTTACAAGTGCCAATTCTTGCATCAAACTTCATAACAAGGTTGAGGAAAAAGATCTGGAAGTGGTGAGGCCTTGAATACACGAGATCAACACACTGCTCTTCAAACAGGTTGGAACTCGATCATCTCTTTTCTTCTTTTTCTTGCCATGATCTTGTAGAGCTTGCTTTGCTGAGAATTCTAATATAATTAGATCTTGATTTGGATGAAAAACGAGTGAGATACGTGGAATTAAAGTTTCAATGTTCATAATGTTTTCATTCGATCTGCTCGATTCATGGAGTTTTAGGCTTAGTGAGTATGAGATTCGTGTTCCTCATTGAGAGACGGTTCCAACGGTGTATAGCATGTTAAATTCTGGAAAATTTTGTTCATCTGCTCCGCCGGTATCACCGGAGAAGAAGGCTGAAACCGCCTTGCTCCGCCGCCTGCAAATAGGTTAGGGTTTCCTGCTTCAGAACGCTGCGTTTTGCATTGAACGCGCCATGAACTTTCCAAACCTCGGTTCGATCCTTCGCTCATGTGCTTTTCATTTTTCAATTGTTTTTTCCTTTGAGCGCTTGTGACTGCCTTAACCTCTGTTCGATCCCTACGCTTTGCATTTTGTTAAAATTTTAATTGAGTGTTTCTTGAAGCCCTAGCGCGCTGGTTCGATCCTTGCCATGTATTTCTGAAATTGCATTGTTGTTTTCTCATTCGCCTTGCCTAACCCGTGTTCAATTCTAGCGCTTGCATTTTTTTCTGATTTCAAATTGTTTTTCCACTTGAGCGCTTTTGTTAACCATGAGTACCTGAGTTCAATACCTGGTTGGTGCATGCTTCCAATTTTAATTCACATTTCATTTTCCACATAATTTCCATTTTATTTCATTTTTGTTCATCAATTTCTAAAAATCATGAAAATAGCATACATGTCCAATTTAATCCAAATTTTTTTCCACATGTTTGTTTTAATGTCTATTATTTTGTGATGTTAATTTCCTGATTTTTGTATTTCTGGATTTTTGATTGTGCTTGCTTATTTGAACATGATGCCAATTTGCTATGTTGTGCCAATTGATTTGTGAAATGCTCATGGTTTATCCAATTGCCTTGAGATTTGACATGCCTGATCATAACATGTGACATGATTTTTTGGCTTTTGTTTGGCATTTTTATTATTTACCATCACTGTTTTGGACACATGAACTTTTGGTGTGACAATTTGTGTCACATATTTGATATTGCTTTTATGCATTTTCATTCATATACCATTTGTTTGTTTCTGGACCTAATTTTTGGTATGATTCTTGTCCATAACATGTTGAGCTTGTATAAAAAATTTCATGATCATTGGATGCTTTTCTATTTTAATGTGGATTTTCTATTCTTGATGTCCAATTTTGATCACATTGCTTGCCTTTGCCTTATCTTGTTCATGTGATGGCTTTGCCTTATGATTTGGTTTTGGTCCTTTTGAGGACTCTTTCTTATTTGATTGAGTATGCTTCTTGTGAAATATTGACTTCTGTTTTGGTCATTTGACTTGCCTTTGACCCTAGTCTTCGTACTAGTGGTTTGTTCTCACCAATTGTGTTTTGTGTTTCAGGTATTTAGCACTAATGGTTGGTGTGACCTCATTATTTAAGATGTCATTTGTTTTGATCACTAACTCTTGTTGTGTTGTAGGTCCATTGATGTGATGAACTCACTTGAGTGCTTGCATTTGTGACTTGCATTATGTATAACTGTTGGATGTTCCATTGTGTTGTCTGTTTGGTTTTCTGAATACAATATTGACTGTTTGGCTTTTGCACAGGTACATTAGTCGCTTTTAGCGCTTGCTTGAGCTTTTCTTTGGTTTATGGTTGATATACCACCTAGGTAATCACTCTCTCACTCCATGTAGTCTGGAAGTCCTATCGCCTTTTTGGCAGGCATTTGGCTGAAGTCCTCCTTAAGAGGCAATGCTTGTGATTGTTTACTTTTGTGCCAAAGACCTCCAAGTGAGGCATGTTACTTGTTAAGTCCTCCTAAGTGAAGAGGCAATTGACAAATAGAAGGGATTAGCAATCAATCCCCTGTTATTTAGTGAGTCTTTCATTATGCTCGCACTACATGCTGATGCTCTTGAACAAATACCCAAGATCTTGTTAGAGTCTGTCAAGTGGAATAGGGTCCCACATTCTGGATCCCCACGCTTTCTTTGATCTGAGCTCACCCAGCCCAGGGTTAAGAGCATGAGGTCTTATCCTCATTACCTCTCATCAGCTTCACCCTAACTCTCAATGTTAGTGGTTAAGAGCTTCAGGACACCCCTACAGTTTTGGCTTGTTTGTCGAGGTTGATATGACTCCTCTTGACTAAAGCCCAACCATTTGTCTGAGCCTCTTGGTTGCATATAGAGTGTGATACTTGTTCACCTGTGATTGATGTTTATTTGCTGTTTGATTTGACTTGCTTCCTGTGCAAGTTAGGTTCTGATTAGAGACCTCAACTTAGGGATCGTTTTCATGACAACTTTTAGGCTCGAGTCGTAGTCTCCCTATTAGTTTGTTATCTCCCTTGTCTCTGGTTAGGAGAGTTTCCCCCTGTTAAGGGGAACTACGTCGCCCTGATTCTCATACCAGATGAGATACGTAGGCAGGAGATTGAGCGAGATCTCTCCGGGCACCCTTCTTCTTTTTTGTGTTTGTTGTTTGGAGTCGGATGTAAGTCCAGGGATTGACATTCTGTTTCCTGTTTGTGTTTGTTGTTTGGAGTTGGATGTAAGTCCATTTATTGGCATTCTGTTTCCTGTTTGCTTTTGTTTGTTCGGAGTCGGATATAAGTCCATCTATTGGGATTCTGTTTCCTGTTGTGTGTTTCTTTTGATGTCTCAGTGTCTCTTTTTTAGCATTTTGTTTCGGCGTGCGTTAGCCGAGCTACGAGTGCTCTGGTTCTTACTCTGAATAGAGAAGATATGTAGGCATAGGATGCGATGTCCTAGCGAGCATGTCTCCCATTTCCCCGAACTACGTTGACTCTGATGTTTGTTTCTGACAAACTACGTAGGCCTAGGATGCGACATCCTACCGAGTCCATTCCCTCCGTCTCTTTCATCTGTTTTGTTATTCCAGTGTGTGCAATTTCTTTGAGCAGTTTATTAGCAACCTTATTCTTTTCTTTTGAGCGTGGATCCCGTCGAGTACGACGGACGTGAGCGGTGCTAATACGTTTCCCTTGCGTAACCGACTCCCGTACCTTGCAATCTCTGGTCGTAAGACCATTCCTTTCCCTTTTTCAGGTTTACTTCGAGCGTTTCCTTTCCCTCCTTTGGGATAAATAACGCACGGTGGCGGCTCTGTGTTTTTCCCGCCGGTTGTTTTTCACGATGCGACAGCTGGCGACTCTGCTGGGGATTACTTCCCTAAGCGAGTCAATCCTAGCGCTCTTTAGGATAGTTTTGGTTGCTTTTGCTGTTTTAGTTATTGCATTTGTGATTGTTGTACCTTGATTATATATATATATATGTGCATATATGTTTGCATGCATCATATTATCATTGCGCCGGACTCTGTACAGGTTGGTTCCTCTGATTTGGGGTGGGAGTCACAAGAGGTAAAAGGCCCAATACACAGGCTATGAGTGAACTTTAGGACACCTAGGAATATAGTGATTTATGGGAAGCGGGTGGTATGGCGCCACTTAGCGGAACATGGTATCACGAGCAGTTCAGATCCTGATGGGGTATTATCGTTGCATACACCTGGTGTGCATATGATGATATTCTTGAAAGGATTGTTTATCCTGCGTTTCTCTTGACCTTACCCTGGCCTAGATTACACCCGTGAGTGGGGAGGGAATGACCATTTACAGGTACTGATGGTGACTTGTTCTGTTGGTGACTCTTTGATGATGACTTTGGTCCGGTTCGTGATCCGAGTTCTGTGTATAAGTCGGATCTATGGTTATTTATGTCCGACACGCCGGAGTGCTATCCGTGGTATTTATCAGCGGGTTCCGTTTATTTCGGATCCCCGGGCTGGATTCGAGGGTACTGGTTCAGAGGATCTTGTTGTTATCCGGTCATTGATTTACCTGAGTGGGATTTGTGGTTACCTAGTCCCTCCTATGGCTGTGATTAGTTCTGAGACCGGAACTTTAGTACAGTTGATGATCAGATGACTTGGAGGATGGCACCATGACTTGCATTCATGCATCTGCATCATTCCCATTTTGCATTCATCCGCATCTAACTCATGTCTATCCATACTCAGGATACATTCTCAATTGAGACTCTGGTTGAGAGACATCCTGATGTCAGAATGTTATTATCAAATTATCATCCGTCTCGATGAAGCCAGAATCAAAAGACAAAGTGTTCCTCATACGGATAGACATTGCATTCATGTGTGAGTCATATTAGCCTGTCTTTTGTTTTGCAGGTGTCAGTATCTAACCTGTTTGATTGACTTAGGAATCACTGCTCGCGCACGCCGAGTCATTCCTCTGCACATAGCTCGTCCGCACAGATACCCTACCAGACGCAACAAACCCAGAATGATGAATCCACCCAACGCTGACATTCTCGAGCTGAAAGAGAAGATGAGTGAATTGATCAACGTCATGCAAGGGTTCGCCTTAGAGCAAAAAGCAATCGCCGAGAAGGTGGAGAGGATTGAAAGCTGGTTGAGAATGGGGAAAATACAGGGAAATGCTCCGTCGTCTGGAGTAAAGAAGCCCTTTGGTAACGGTCAGCGCGAGAAGGAGGGTGAATCGAGTGATGTGTATGCCCAAAGGGGACACGGTAGGGATCGTTACCACCCGTATGTTGTTGGAGTAACGAGTCCTGCTGGTAATCAATCTGTACAACAGCAACAACAACCACCTCAACAGAGAGCACAGAAAGCTGGGTGCCAAGTGAGAAGAAAGACGACAGATCGTCAGTTTGATAGGCCACCCGTGACGTATGCCTTTATGTTCAAGAAGTTGAAGGATCTAGGGTTGGTTCAGCCGAGGACGTTGGCTCCGTTAAGACTAGATCAAGGGTCTGCAAGTCATGATGAGAACGCCAAGTGCGAGTTCCATTCTGGTGCACCCGGGCATAACATTGAGGGTTGTAGAGCTTTCAAGCATGTCGTTCAAGATTTGGTGGATTCTAAAGCCATCAATTTTGCACCGACGCCGAATGTTAATGCTAACCCCATGCCGATGCATGGTCCTGTGGGGGTGAATGTAATGCCAGAGGATAAGAGAAAAATAGAGGTGACAAATGTGGATCAGTTGAGGACTCCAATGGTTGTGGTCAAGAGACATCTGATGAAGAGTGGAGCTTTCCCTGGTTGTGATGATTGTTGTGCGGCTGTCGCTATGAATGGGTGTGTAATGATGAGGGAGACGATCCAAAGAATGATGGATGGCGGACGTCTCCGGTTCGAGAAAGTTGATTGGGGAGAGGAAGGTATTTTTGTCATCCCATTGTCATCATTCAAATATGTGGAAATGGATGGTGAAATATGTGAAACATCATGTCAGGCGTTTGAAACCATCAAGATGGAGAATGCCATTTTACTGAGAAAGAGAAGAAGCCGTCCATTACTTCTTATAAACAGGTCGTGGAGGTGGTGAGAAGTGGAAAAGCCCGAGGTTGGGGAAGAATGATAGACATTACGGTGAAAGCAGATAGGTTCGGGGTTGGCTATCAGTCGGGCCAAGGCTCGTCTGAACAAAACAGAGGACGTCGTCAACATTTCACGTTCACCAGTGCTGGGATGCTAGATCCAAATCGCGTCTGTACGGTGGGTGAAGAGATTGACAGTGGCTGCGAGCTCGAATCGTGGATAAAACTGTGCGTACCAGGGATGGAGATCCAGAACTGGAAGGCCTAAAAGATCATCACTGTCACTCTACGTGAAGAGTAATATTTCTGTTTTTCGATTCTGTTTGCATGAAAGCCATACGTTTTGCCCAAAACGTAATGGTCCATTGTAAGGGCCATCTCATGTGTTTCATCTTGCAACGTTTTGCATCATTAATAAAAGGATGTTTTTTTCGCATTAAAAGCGGTGTTCCCTGTTTTTCATTTATTTTTGCAGTTTAAAAAAATAAAAATGGCAATGTTTATTTTCATTTTTCTTGCTTTTGTTTTGTCTCGTCCCGACCTCAAAAGCAATGCATGAATCAATATTCATGCAGATGCGATCATTCTCCGGATCTCATTGATAACAATTCGGTTACACCTTTGTATGACTTCAACAATCCGATCTATCATGCCGAAGAAGAAGGCGAAGAAGATTGTGAACTGCCGGAAGAATTAGCCAGATTGTTGAAACAAGAGGAGAAGGTGATTCAATCGCACGAGGAGCGAGTTGAGCTTGTTAACCTGGGTACCGAGGAGGTCAGAAAGGAAGTGAAAATTGGGGCCGCTTTGGAGGTAAGTGTCAAGAGCCGAAGAAGGATGGAAAGGTGAGGATGTGTGTGGACTACCGGGATTTGAACAGAGCTAGCCCGAAGGATGATTTCCCATTACCTCACATTGATGTGTTGGTAGATAGTACAGCTCAATTCTCAGTGTTTTCCTTCATGGATGGCTTTTTTTTTTGGCTATAATCAAATTAAAATGTCGCCAGATGATATGGAGAAAACAACGTTCATCACTCCATGGGGCACTCTTTGTTATAAGGTGATGCCATTCGGTCTCAAGAACGTCGGTGCCACGTATCAAAGGGCTACGGTGACTTTGTTTCATGATATGATTCATCATGAAATCGAATGCTATGTTGATGACATGATAGAAAAGTCCCAAACAGAAGAGGGGCATCTGGTAGATCTGGCTAGGTTGTTTGACCGATTGAGACAATTCAAACTGAGGTTGAATCCGAATAAGTGCATTTTCGGAGTGCGGTCCGGTAAGTGGCTGGGGTTTATTGTGAGTGAAAGAGGAATCGAGGTCGATCCTGCTAAAGTAAAAAGCAATATAAGAAATGCCTGAACCGAGAACAGAAGAGGAGGTTTGTGGTTTCTTAGGTAGATTGGACTGCATTTCACGGTTCATATCTCATCTAACAGCCACGTGTGAACCCATATTCAAGCTGTTAAGAAAAGATCAAACAGTCAGGTGGAATGATGATTGCCAAGCGGCATGTGAAAAATAAAAGAATATTTGCAGGAGCCTCTGATTCTGATGCCTCCTGTGGAGGGACGACCGTTAATTCTGTACTTGACAGTCCTCGAGGGGTCTATGGGGTGTGTACTGGGGCAGCATGACGAGTCTGGTCGAAAAGAGCATGCAACTTACTGCCTTAGGAAAAAGTTTACCGACTGTGAAACAAGATATTCACTACTCGAGAAAACTTGTTGTGCTTTGGTATGGGCTGCTCACCGACTGAGACAGTATATGCTGGTTCATACCACTTTGTTGATTTCCAAGATGGATCCGATCAAGTATATATTTGAGAAGCCAACATTGACCAGACGGGTTGCGAGATGGCAGATGATTTTGACTGAATACAATATCCAGTATACCTCTCAGAAAGCAATCAAGGGGAGTGTATTGTCTGATTACCTCGCTCAGCAACCCATTGAGGATTATCAACCGATGAAGTTTGACTTCCCTGATGAGGACATCATGTTTATCAAATCGAAAGATTGTGAGGAACCTATCCCGGAGGAGGGGCCTGACCCTAAATCCGAATGGATTCTGATGTTTGATGGGGCCGTTAATGTGAATGGTAGTGGAGTTGGTGCTGTTTTGGTTACGCCGAAGGGATCCCACATTCCTTTTGCTGCCCGGCTAACATTTGAATGCACCAATAATGTGGCAAGTACGAAGCTTGTATCCTGGGTATCGAACCTCGGTGCATACATCTACTGGGGCAACGCCTTTCTCGCTCGTATGGGATGGAAGTTGTGCTACCAGTTGAGGTCCAGATTCCGTCATTGAGAGTCCTGATGGACGTGAAATTAAAAGAGACGAAGTGGGTAAGGACTCGGTACGAAGAGTTGAGCCTGATTGAGGAAAAGAGGCTGGCAGCCATTTGTCATGGGCAGTTGTACCAGCAGCGAATGAAGCGGGCTTTTGACCGAAAGGTGCGACCTCGTGTGTATCACGTAGGAGATATGGTGTTGAAAAGGATCCTTCCTCCTCAGAACGATCGCCGGGGAAAGTGGACACCCAATTATGAATGTCCATTCCTGGTCAAGAAGGTTTTCTCTGGCGCGGAGCCTTGTTGTTGACGACCATGGATGGCGAGGATTTTCCATCCCCTGTGAATGCGGACGCAGTTAAAAAATACTTCGTATAAACTGATCCGCTGGACAAAAAGAAAAAAAGTCCAGGCAAAAAAGGGCATCCCGACGAACCGAAAGAAAAATGAAAAGGTTCGGGCAAAAATTAGGGATAAAAAGGAAAAAAAACTGTACACCCGACAAGCCGAAAACCCCACAAGGGCGGCTTGGGCAAAAAAGGGTATCCCGGTGGACTGAAAACCCGAAAGGGCGGTCCAGGCAAAAGAGGGAATGAAACGAACAACTGTGTCCAACATGATCGTTTGTACTTTGGTTAAGACACCTGGATAATCCCCAGCAGGGATCGATCGGAAGCGTCTTGTTCAGAAGGCAGAAAGCACGGAGAGTCTTGAGGACATATGGGGTGTAATTGAGTTGGAACTCGATGAGATCACGGTTTCACATTGCCATCAGGATAGATTTTCCTTTTTGTGCGTAATTACCTCTTTTCAGGGATTGCTTCCTGTGTTGCTCAGTTATGAGCCACCTTTTTCAATCAATAAAATGCATATTCAGTCAAATAATTTTGTTTTTGTTTTCATTACCGCTTTGATTGCAAAAACATCCGTTTATTTTGATAAGAATCTTTGCATTTTGAGACATAGGGGTCCCTTCCGATGCATGTTTATAAGGTTGAAAACGTGAAATCTTATTCGGAAGTTTGAGTGACTTAGGTGTTGAAATTTTGGCACGCCTGGGGAACGTTTTATCTAACGATCTCTTTTGCAGGTGCTGTTGGTTATTTTCACTCACTTGCAGGTTATGATATGAAGCCTTTCGGCAAAAGAATCCTTTGAAGTCCAATCAGGGACGAGGGATAGAAGAACGGTGAAAAGACGGCGAAAGAATGGCGACGATCCTAGAGGGTAATCAAGAAGACTCTTCAAAGTCTGAGGATTAGAGAGTTGGCCCGGATCTGAGGAGATCGATTGTCTCGAAGTAGAGAAAAGCCGAGGATACAAGATGATGAATCAGAAGAGACCAGATGAGTCTGGGAGCTCTCGAAAGTGAAAGATTGACACTTTGGTCAGATGGTGAATACCGGTGTTCGACGAGTCGACAAGTGTTCCATGTCAAAATTTCGTACCTCCCCAGTGGTTTGAGATTGTTATCTCCCCAGCGGGTTCGAGATCGGTGTTTCCTCAGCAGCCAGGACTGAAGTTTGTTGTTTCCCCTAGCAGGGTTGAGAGTGTTATTTCCCCAGCAAGTCTGAAGGTTGCTGTTTCCCCAACTGAGGTAGGCGTTGGTTGTTTTCCCCAGTGAAATCCCCAAGCAGATCGGGTTCAGTGGAGGTCGTCCCCAGTGAGGGTTATCCTTTCCCCATCAGCGGTGCTATTCCCCAACAGAGTGGAGATTGGAGTGATATTGAGTTCCTCAGCAGAGTGGCTCGTGCAGTCTCCGGAGGGGGATATCTTTTATGCATTCATCATTTAGAGAAGCATAGCATATTGCATCATTAATTGTGTAGCATTTCCATGGTTATGGAGCATTACGCTGTAAAATTCATGCATCAGCATTGCAAGCATAAGCTAGTCCCAAGCCATGGTTACCGTTCGATGATTGGTTTAGCTGGTTGGTGAAGACGTTACTCTGAGGAGTTTAGCATCGTGACGTTGGGTCATCTAGGTCGATTCCAGAATTTGTTTCTCCAGCATGGTCGAGAGGTTGGTGTTTCTGATGCGTTGGAAAACTTGATGCGGTGTTCGCAAGTATACGAACACGTCAGAGTAATATAAAAGATTATCGTATCCACATAGACCAAGTGTCAAGCTATCGTTATCTGTTGTTATGGTGTTTATCAAAGGCAATCAAAATAAGTGTTTTTGTAGTGTGCAATAAAAAGTAAAGTATTGAAATAGAATTATAATTGATAAAGACAGGGTCGAATGTAATTCACGTAATCAATGGATAATCCAAGTACTTGCTAATAGAGCTACTTATGGGCAATATTTCCTACTTTGAAAAGAACTAATTTAACAGGAACTGTCGCTTTCGCGTATTCAAAACCGAGTTGTACTCCCTAATCAAACCCTCTTATTGTCACTTATAAAAAGGCGCGCATTGCGTTAGAGTAGTAAACCTATTTTTAAGAAATATAGTATCTTGACTAAGTCGAAAAGTATTATAACCTGGACTTCTTAACCAAAAGAGGTTCTTACGAACCAGACTCTAAACTTATAAACGCGTCCGAAAATAGTTTTAAAATCTCTTTTCTTCTTAATGTTAAAAACTCCTAATGAACTAGACAAAGCGCTTTCGCTGTTTTTGAAATAGTTAAAAACAATTTAAGTTTAAAAAGACGTTGGACGGCTTTCGATCTTACCCAACGGAATTGAAGTGCGGGAAAACTTAAGTTGAAAGTTAAAATAGCCCTTAAGTGTTTCTACGAACAATTGTACGGATTATCGGTTCAATTACGATCCTTACATTCTAACCTTATATATTTAGTTAGACATGGTAAAGTAAAAGTGCATTAAAATAAATAAAAGTAGTGCGAGTGCGGAAATTAAATAATTTAAAGCGAGTGTGAGGAAATGAATAATTTAAAGCGAGTGCGAGGAAATAAATAATTTAAAGCGAGTGCGAGAAATAAATAAAGTAAAAGCGAGTGCGGGAAATAAATAAAGTAAAAGCGAGTGCGGGAAATAAATAAAGTAAAAGCGAGTGCGGGAAATAAATAAAGTAAAGGCGAGTAATAAAAACCTGCTCCAATCGGAGGGCTGAGTAAATTGCAATGCGGAAAAGAAAATGGCGGCAGGATTAACTTCCTTCCAAAGTGCTCCAAACTCGATTATAGACTCTATCACAGACTTGATGACACAATTGTGGTAACACTCCAATGCGAAGCGATTACCACTATAAAATGTTGAATATATGCCTAAGTGAAACAAAGTTGCTTCTGAGTTTGCCTCTGCTCTAAGTTTGGATGTTCGCCTGTTCTAAGTTTGGATGTTTGTAAAACTGAATTCGCGTTTCTATTTATAAGCAAATAAAAAAGGTGGAATTGACTTGGATGCCCTTCAACTTGAAAATAGAGGAAACCGTTTCCTTCTTGTGGCGCCCGCCACAAGCACAAAGTGGGGCGCCTTAGTGGATGAGGTGGGGAAACGTGGGAGTTGAGGAAGTTGGACTTTGACACGTCATGGCTTGGTCTGTGGCGCCCGCCATGGGGTAGGCCATAAGCACAAAATGCTGAATTTTAGGGTTTTTAGCTCTTTTTCACTCCTTTTCTCGATCGGGACTCTGATTAAAGTAAAAACCTGTAATCAAAGAAAAATACAGTAACAACACAACAAAATGACAATAAAACGACTAGAATGCATGTGAAATCGGAGTCAAAAATACGTAAATTTTAGTGTGATCAAACTCTCCCACACTTAAACCTTTGCTTGTCCTCAAGCAAAACATTGAAAAGCTCATAAAAGAAAATTTGTGTAAACGAGTGCTTCAGGTAAAAATTCTAAGTTCAAGTCGGGATGCAGTGATAGGTACTAACTGAGTGAACTAAGGGTATCATGATGACACTAATCCGCAAATACAGACATAAACTTCATTCCTATATTAACCAACCCATATTATCCCACAATACCTAGGCCTGCCTCTTCATCTCTTTTTGTGTCCTTTTCATTCAGGCGCAATCACATTAAGCCCGTTATCCGTACATGCTTCATAGTAGAGTGGCTTGTTAGTGATTATGATCAGAGCTTGGGGTTTCTGGCACATAAACATGTGTAAACCCTTTTATTGGACCCAACTGTAGTTGTGGGGGATCGGATCGTAATCCGCCCTACCGAGTTCAGCGCCAGATACCTCTGAACCAACTAACAGTGAGTACTGCTTTTCTTTTTCTGTTTTTTTTTTTCTTTTTTCTTTTTCTTTTTGTAGCAATTTTTTACAATTCTTGGGTTTAAATGACTTTGTGAGGGTCACCTATACCAGAGTTGCCTTTTTGCTTTCTTTTATTTTTTTGTTTCTATGGATCATTCACTTATTTGCATCGGTCCCCTACGTAGAGGATGCGTAGGCCGGAGCTGACTGCTGAGATAAACTACTAAGGACTTATACGGAAATGATGATTAAGGCCATGGTATATGGGGTTTCGGGAATGATTCCTATATTTACGAAGCTTATGGTGCTAAAACAGATACTGATGTTTCGCAAAGTTCTCCCAAGTCACCGCATCCTTACTCAAAACATGTCCTTAAAACCTGAAAAACTTTCGAAATAACACTATTTTCTTTTGCAAAATTTTTTGGTGGGGCTAAAGGTATGGGGAGGTAGGATTGTACTAAGGATCTACTATATTTGGTGACTCGTCAGACTCATGCATTATACTAAAAAGAAAAATAAACAACTAAAAGGGAAATTAAACAACTAAAAACAGCAAATAAAAACGATAAAGAAAAAACGAGAAAAACAATAGAGAAAAGACGATAGAGTCTCCTACCACACTTAAATCGAACATTGTCCCCAATGCTTCGAAATAAGATAAGGAAGAGTTACCTGGCAACCTATTGCTGACCACTAGTGCCCTCGCCATCCTGAGGTGGACGACGTGATCGGGTACGACAACGGTCTCTCTGATCCATATTCGCCTGCAGGGCATCCTGAGCGGTCCTCACGTCTCGAAGGTGACCTAAAATGGTACCCTGAGTGTTTTCTACGAGAGCAATGTGTTGCTGGTGGTAATGTTGTTGACGGGCCTGTGAGTCTGTGATCACTTGCAGAGACTGTAGAACAGTGTCGTAGGACTTGTCTGTCCTCCGCTGCGATTGTTGCATGAAGTTCATATTATCCGTCATTTGTTGCTGGATGGTAGAGAGTAGGTCGTCACGCCTTTGCTCTCTAGCCAGGTGGTCACGCCACATCTCCTCTGTAATATAGAAGCCAGAAGTGGTACCTGCAGAAGAAGAAGATGGTGCGGTGTGTGGTGGTGAAGGATGATAGGGGGACACATGTGGTACGGGAGATCTCTCTCTCCGATCATATTCATCATCAGTGTCTGGTCCCGCTTCATCAGGAATGTTAGGAGGAAGAGGACCCAAAACAGGTGGAGCATCTAAATCGTAGGTCCAATTCCTCTCATCACGTATATCAGTACGTCTAGTGCAAGGTAGAATAATAGATGGGATGGCTACACCATGAACCATAAGTGTATAACCTCCTTCTCTCCTTGAGCGACACAATTTCATGTCTCTCAGAAATTTTAAGTTAATTGTGCGAGGAGGTAAGGGGTCTAGGGTAGCCATCTCATTGTTCAGGTTAAGTGCCCGAGCAATAGACATAATCAATCCACCAAAAGAAATCGGCCCCGCCTTATTCAAAGTTAAAATCATATGGGCGAGCATAAACATAACCAAATTAATTCTCCTATTTGTGAGGCTTCCTTGCAAATATAGAAGCTCTCTAGCGTTAACCTTATTTGGATTCTCCTGGCCAAAAATAGTGCATGCCAACAGATATCTAAAAACTCTGATGGTTGGGTTATGGATAGTTGAGGCAAGAACTCCTTCAAAAGAGTTTATGGAAGTGTTTGATAAACGCTCCCAGAAGGAAAATACTTCAACAGACCATTCGGAATCCAAAGGGGCCTCACAAATAGCACCTTCCCCATGAGGGATCCCTAACAAGCTGGCTAGTTCGTCGGTACTAAATTGGTATTCAACAGCAAACATTCTAAATTTGACAGTACCAACTGTGCTAGCAGTGTTAGGGTTGACAATATAAATTAAGGAACTTAAAAATTCGATAGTCAGCCGCTCATAGGTGGGTTCTTTGTTGATAAAGAAATTATGAAAACCTAGGTTATCTAATAAATGGAAAATGCTATGGTAGATGCCTAAAGTATAGAGACAATTTTCGTCAACATACCTTGCAACCGTTCAATGATTTTTCTTTGTCTCTCCCCCGGTTTCCCTCCTCGAAGGATGAATCCGTTGAACTCCATTTGAATGCTCTTGGGAAGTGGATGAAGAAGATGAAGTGGTTGGTGAAAAGGTTGGATTTTTACAAAATCCGGCGGATGAAATCGAAAATGGAAAGTGGATTAAGGATTTGTGTGGTACGATGGTTAGAAAAGTATGAGCTTTTTGTGGGTTCAAGGGCTTTTTTCCAAGGTGAAAAAATGGGTTTTGGAGGTTGTAAGTTGCAAAAATGGTGAAGAAAAGTGGTCTGCCCCGACCATTTACAGACGCTGTGGCGGGCGCCACAGGTCCTATGGCGGGCGCCACAGGTCCTATGGCGGGCGCCACAAGGCAAAATCTGGCTGGGCCAGATTTTGGTCCTTTGGTTTGGGCTTCGCTTGTCTTTTGGCTTTGAGGGGTCTGGATAGCATTTGTCTTGTGATTCTCCTAGTTTCTTTGACTTGCATAATTTTATAAAAGTAAAAACGAAAAATAAAAAGTGAAACTGAAACAAAAACAAAAACAGAAATTAAATATAAATAAATAAATAACTGAAAAATTAAAATGCAAATAAAATATAAAACATATATAGATAAAAATAGAAATACTAATGTATAGTAGTAGTTTATATAATATCCAAATGCGATAATGTAAAATGAGTAATGCAAATACGATAAATATATGAAAGAGAAATAAAGTGAAATGAAATGGTGAAATCAGGTATTAGGGGTGTCGTCTGCCTGACTGGATCCACGGAGCACGGCTATCTCCTGCCTGAGCTCTGCGATCTCCTGATATAGACAATCGGCTTCAGTAGCATGGGTGAGATCAGACACTCCTATTTGTAAAGTCAGGTCCGCCACTTCCTGTCTAAGCTCTACAATCTCTCTACGGCACTCAGCAATCTGGGTGCGTATGTCGGGTGTCTGCAATGAATGATTATTAGAGAGAACAGTGATTCTAGGAGATGGTGGTGCAGGTGTGTATTCAGCAACTGGGGGCGATCTCGGCTCCTCAATGGTCTCTCCCTGGCCCTCTAGAGCATAACTCCAATTCGCTAGATCATGCACACTGGTCATCATAGGGTCTGGCAATGTGAAGTAATGGATGGCCTCGCTGTCGACTAGCAGTCGGAACTGACATGGGTGGAAAGAGGCTCTCCTCATTAATCCTCTGGTCAAACAGAAATCGATGTCCATGGTAGTGTGTCCACAGTAGGTCCGAAGATGCAAAAGCTTGCGAGACAGACCCAAAGCGACAACAATCTATGTGATGATTCCACCAACATGGATGACTCCTTCGGTGGATCTAGAGATACCGCTGAGATTATTCAATAAAAAGTTCCCACATGCTACTGGGCGAGACTGGGATGCGCAAAATAATAGGAAGATCTCCTCTTCACTCAGTAGTGTCTCTGCATCCGGTCTTCCCAAGAAGGAATGTGCTAATATCATCTGAAAATATCTGAAGGTTGGGTTATGTATGACATAAGATAACTGTGTAGATGGATCCTGGCTTCCGCCACCTGATATATCGCTCCAAAACTTCTCCACTTCCTTACCCAGGAAATATCCCAAAGGTGTCTCCGGGATAGCATCAGGAGTAGTCTGGAAACCTAATAAGTCGCCGAACTCTTTCTGGCTGAAGGAGTACTCAACTCCAAAGAGCCTGAAAGCAGCATACCCATCTGGTCCAGAATATGGGTCGTAGTCGAATGAACTCAGGAACTCCAAAGTCAGGTTCCTATATGTGTTACTCAAGTCATCAGCAAATTCGTCCCGGTGGAGCTGGTGGCTAAGGAATCGGATACTAGGCTCGATACCCAGTGCCTCCATACAATGCTGATCAGGGTAACGTGTGGGTGCCATAGGGCACTGGTATAAAGCAATGTAGCACTCCCTCTGAGCATTGTCTCTATAGGCAACATGCATGTCATCAAAACCCTGCATCCTGTAAAAGTTAGGAAAGTGATCCTGAAAATACAAACCATTCAAACTTTAGTCTCAATGCAAAATAAGATAAAATAAATAAAATAAAAATAAATGTAAATAAATGCGAAAAAAAGTAAAATGAAAAGAAAAACCATGGGTTGCCTCCCACGCAGCGCTTGTTTAACGTCATTAGCTTGACGGTTAGAATTTATACACCTGTAGTAGTATGAATCGATGGATCAATCAGGGTGTGGCTCGAGTAGTATGCTGGAATGTCTCCTCCTTCGTAGAGCTTCAGTCTTTGTCCATTTACAATGAATGGACTACAGGTATCGTTCTTGATTTCTACGGCTCCGGATCTCAGAATCTTGGATACTTCGAAAGGACCAGTCCATCTTGAACATAGCTTTCCAGGGAAGAGTCGTAACCTAGTGTTGAAAAGGAGAACAGAATCGCCTACATTGAAGTTTTTCTTTACTATTCTTTTGTCATGATAGGCTTTTGTCCTCTCTTTATATATTTTTGCATTCTCGTAGGCAAATTGCCTAAGTTCTTCTAATTTATGAATGTCTAGGGTACGCTTTTCTCCAGCGGCTAGGTAGTCTAAATTCAAAGTTTTGATGGCCCAATAGGCCTTATGCTCTAACTCGAATGGTAAGTGACATGATTTTCCATAAACTAGTTGGTAAGGGGTAGTTCCTATAGGGGTTTTGAAAGCGGTTCTATAGGCCCATAACGCTTCTTGAAGCTTCTGAGACCAGTCTCTCCTAGAAATAGAAACAGTTTTCTCTAGGATTTGTTTTATCTCCCTATTAGATACTTCTACTTGGCCACTAGTTTGTAGGTGGTACGGTGTTGCTACTCTATGCCTAACTCCATATTTTCTTAAAAGTTTGTCAAATATTCTCGATATAAAGTGTGATCCTCCATCGCTTATGACTAAACGTGGTGTTCCAAATCTAGGGAATATATAGTTTTTAAATAGTTTGATTACTACCCTAGTGTCGTTTGTGGGTGCAGCTATAGCTTCAATCCACTTAGACACATAGTCTACAGCTACTAAAATATACCTGTTTCCTAAGGATGGTGGAAAGGGTCCCATGAAATCTATACCCCATACATCAAAGAGTTCTACTTCCTGAATGTTTCTTAGAGGCATTTCATCACGTCTTGAAATGTTTCTAGTGCGTTGGCATCTATCACATTTGACAATGAAAGCATAGACATCACGCCACATGGTAGGCCAGAATAGGCCAGCTTGAAGAATCTTGGCGTATGTCTTAGAGGTGCTCGCATGTCCACCGTAAGGTGCAGAATGACAATGCTCGATAATATTATTTACCTCTTCTTCTGGAACGCAACGGCGAAAAATGCCATCTTTACCCCTTTTGAAAAGGAGCGGTTCGTCCCAATAGAAGTTTCTTACATCATGGAAGAATTTCTTCTTGCGGTGGTAGTCAAGATCAGGGGGTACTATATCAGCAGCTAGGTAATTAACGAAATCTGCATACCAGGGTATGTTACTTATTGCTAAGGAATTTTGGGAATGCTCATAAGGATCTAGGTTATTGTCTTCAATGGTTTCTACTTTAGCTATCAGTCTATCATAGGCGAAATCATCGTTTATGGGTACTAGTTCAGGTTTTAGATGTTCTAGCCTAGAAAGGTGATCGGCTACTACATTTTCAGTGCCTTTTTTATCTCTTATGTCTAAATCAAACTCTTGTAGTAATAGAATCCATCGGAGTAACCTGGGCTTGGTATCTTTTTTACTTAATAGGTAACGAATGGCAGCATGATCGGTGTAAACAATAATTTTTGCTCCTACTAGATAAGATCTAAATTTGTCTATAGCGAAAACTACAGCGAGTAATTCTTTTTCGATTGTTGCGTAGTTAAGTTGGGTAGCATCTAGGGTTCTACTGGCATAATAAATGGCATGTAATTTTTTTTCTTTCCTCTGTCCTAGAACGGCTTCAACTGTATAATCACTAGCATCGCACATTATCTCAAAAGGTTCCGACCAATCGGGCAGTTTCATAATGGATGCAGAGATTAATGCTTGTTTTAAAAGATTAAATGCGTCATTACATTTTTCGTCAAAAATGAATTCGGCATCTTTCATTAAAAGTCCGGTTAAAGGTTTGGTTATTTTGGAGAAGTCCTTAATAAAACGCCGGTAGAATCCAGCGTGTCCAAGAAAGCTTCGGACTTCTCTGATGGTTTTTGGTGGTTTTAGGTTTTCTATAACTTCTATTTTAGCTTTATCTACCTCTATACCTTTTTCGGAAACTATATGTCCTAAAACTATTCCTTCGGTCACCATGAAATGACATTTTTCCCAATTTAGCACGAGGTTCACCTCCACGCATCTCTCCAGGATTTTCTCAAGGTTAGCAAGACAATTGTGAAAATTGAATCCGCAAACCGAGAAATCGTCCATAAACACTTCCATGATACCATCTAGGTAATCTGCGAAGATTGACATCATGCAGCGTTGGAAAGTAGCTGCGGCGTTACAGAGACCGAAAGGCATTCGTCTGTAGGCAAAGGTTCCATAGGGGCATGTAAAGGTAGTTTTTTCTTGATCTTCTGGGTGAATAGGTCTTTGGAAGAATCCAGAGTATCCATCTAAATAACAGAAGTGAGAGTGTCTGGCTAGACGCTCCAACATCTGGTCTATGAATGGTAAAGGGAAATGGTCCTTCCTAGTTGCTTTATTTAATTTTCTATAATCTATACATATCCGCCATCCTCCTTCTAAACGTTTTGCTACGTGTTCGCCTTTATCGTTTTGCACGAATGTGATGCCTCCCTTTTTAGGTACTACATGCACAGGGCTCACCCACTTACTATCCGAGATCTGGTAGATTATACATGCCTCAAGTAACTTAAGAACTTCCTTCTTAACAACATCACTCATTATAAGGTTTATTCTTCTCTGATGCTCCCTAGAGGGTTTTGAATCTTCTTCGAGCGAAATCCGATGCATGCATACGGATGGGCTTATACCTTTCAGGTCAGAGATATTATATCCTAAGGCTGAGGGATATCTTCGTAAAACGTCTAAAAGTTGGTTCGTCTCCTCTTGGCTCAAGGTAGCACTGACTATAACTGGGCGGTTCATCTTTTCATCGAGGAACTCATATCTCAGGTTCTTAGGCAGTTCCTTAAGTTCTAAGGTTGGTTTCTTAGGGAATGGCATAGGATCTGGAGTAAGGGATAAACATTCGTAAAGGTTATCATCGATGTAAGGTTCTTTAAAGTCATCATCTTCCTTTATGGGGGTTGATGGTAACTTGATTGTAATTTCTTTTTGTTCTAATTCTCTAACACATTCATCAATGATATCTAAGGCATAACACGAGTCTCCCATCACAGCTGCCATAAGAAATTTCGAAAGTATAAATTCTATTTTCTCGTCACCTACCTCAAATGTCAACTTTCCTTTCTTGACATCTATTATGGCTCCTGCATTCGATAAGAATGGTCTACCTAGAAGAATTGGTATATCATTGTCCTCTTTGATGTCCATGACGACAAAATCAGTAGGGATAAATAGTTGACCTATCCTAACAGGAACATCTTCTAAAATGCCTATCGGATATTTGACAGATCTATCGGCTAACTGAAGTGACATCTTAGTGGGTTGTAACTCTCCTAAGTTTAATCTCTCACAAACTGCTAGAGGCATTAGGCTCACACTAGCTCCTAAGTCTAGAAAAGCTTTATCGATGACATGATTACCCAAAAGGCAAGGAATGGAGAAATTTCCAGGATCTTTATCTTTCTTTGCTAATTTGTCCTCGGAAATAGCATTACATTCCAAAGGCTTTGGATCGTCAAGTCTACGTTTGTTGGTAAGGATGTCTTTCAGAAACTTTGCATAAGAAGGTATTTGGGTGATGGCTTTTGTGAAAGGGATTTCTACATGAAGTTTTTCTATAACTTTAATAAATTTTTGATACTGTTTATTGGTCTGGGTTTGTTTGAGTCTTTGCGGATATGGTATAGGTGGTTTATATGGCGGGGGTGGTACGTAAATTTTATCTTTAGGTTCTTCTCCTTTCTCTCGACCTTCCTGGTTTTCAGATTCCTCTGGTTCCTTTACTTTGTCCGGGGGTTTGGTACATTCCTTAGAAGTTTCGGGTTCACTAAATCTTGGGTTTGGTGGCTCATTATAAGCGTTCCCACTTCTTAGGGTAATGGCATTGGCTTGTCCTCTCGGATTTTGTTGAGGTTGTCCAGGGAATTGTCCTCCAGGTGTAGTCTGAGGGGCTTGGTTTAAAGCTACCTGAGAGATCTGGGTTTCAAGCATCTTGGTATGAGTAACTATTTGGTCAACCTTGGTTCCTAACTGAGTAATCAATTCGTTAACATGAATGTTTTGATTCATGAACTCCTTGTTTTGTTGGGTTTGAGCGGTGATAAAATTTTCCATAATTTTCTTAAGGCTCGGTTTTGGTGGTACAGGTTGCATAAGTTGATTTGATCTAGGGGCTTGATAACTAGGTCTCGGAGGTGTATTATTTTGAATAGGGTTATTGTTTTTATAGGAGAAGTTAGGGTGATTCCTCCATCCAGGGTTATAGGTATTCGAATATGGGTTCCCTTGGGTGTAGTTCACTTGCTCGGAGTGGGTTTCGTTCAATAGACTGCATTCTGCAGATTGGTGTCCTTGGGTTCCACATATCTCACAATCCAACGAAACTGCGGCTACAGTGTTCGGGTTCGTGTACATATGCTCGACCTTAAGGGCTAATGCGTCCATTTTAGCCTGCATCATGTCTATAGAGCTTAGTTCATGCACTCCTCCTTGGACTTCCTTCTTCTCAACTGTCGCTCGTTCAACTCCCCATGATTGATGATTTTGAGCCATATCTTCGATGAGGGCACTAGATTCAGGATAAGGTTTGTTCATCAGAGCACCGCCTGCGGCAGCGTCGATGGTCATCTTTGTGTTATAATGAAGTCCATTATAGAGGGTTTGAATGATTAACCAATTTTCTAAGCCATGATGTGGGCATGCTCGTAACAACTCTTTATATCTCTCCCAAGCTTCGAACAGCGATTCTCCATGGTTTTGGGTAAATCTAGTTATATGGTTTCGAAGAACGGCGGTCTTACTCGGGGGAAAATATCTAGCAAGAAAAACTCTTCTATGGTTATCCCAAGTCGTAATGGAATTGGGTGGAAGGGAATCTAACCATGATAGGGCTTTATCTCTGAGGGAAAAAGGGAATAATCTTAAACGTATTGCCTCAGGAGAAGCTCCATTGGTTTTAAAAGTATCTGCTAATTGAAGAAATATTTTTAAATGTTGGTTAGGGTTCTCGGTAGCGAGACCCGCGAATTGTCTCTGTTGCACTAGTTGCAACAGGGATGGTTTAAGTTCAAAATTATTGGCTGGGATAGTTGGGTTTACTATACTAGAACTAGGTTCTTCATTAGATGGTTGAGCGAAGTCCTTAAGAGGTCTTTGGTTTTGATCTTCGGCCATAGCTCTCTTAATTCTATGAAAGAATAAACGTGCGCGAGCGTAACGTTCAGGTTCCGCCAAAGGGTTTACTAAGCTTAAACTTCCGGTGCTGCGAGTTCTTCGCATTGACCGGCGGGAAATAACCTAAGTCTAAACGATATAACAACAGGAAAATGAAATTTGACGAAATTGGTCCCCTGCAACGGCGCCAAAAACTTGATGCGTTGGAAAACTTGATGCGGTGTTCGCAAGTATACGAACGCGTCAGAGTAATATAAAAGATTATCGTATCCACATAGACCAAGTGTCAAGCTATCGTTATCTGTTGTTATGGTGTTTATCAAAGGCAATCAAAATAAGTGTTTTTGTAGTGTGCAATAAAAAGTAAAGTATTGAAATAGATTTATAATTGATAAAGACAGGGTCGAATGTAATTCACGTAATCAATGGATAATCCAAGTACTTGCTAATAGAGCTACTTATGGGCAATGTTTCCTACTTTGAAAAGAACTAATTTAACAGGAACTGTCGCTTTCGCGTATTCAGAACCGAGTTGTACTCCCTAATCAAACCCTCTTATTGTCACTTATAAAAAGGCGCGCATTGCGTTAGAGTAGTAAACCTATTTTTAAGAAATATAATATCTTGACTAAGTCGAAAAGTATTATAACCTGGACTTCTTAACCAAAAGAGGTTCTTACGAACCAGACTCTAAACTTATAAACGCGTCTGAAAATAGTTTTAAAATCTCTTTTCTTCTTAATGTTAAAAACTCCTAATGAACTAGACAAAGCGCTTTCGCTGTTTTTGAAATAGTTAAAAACAATTTAAGTTTAAAAAGACGTTGGACGGCTTTCGATTTTACCCAACGGAATTGAAGTGCGGGAAAACTTAAGTTGAAAGTTAAAATAACCCTTAAGTGTTTCTACGAACAATTGTACGGATTATCGGTTCAATTACGATCCTTACATTCTAACCTTATAAATTTAGTTAGACATGGTAAAGTAAAAGTGCATTAAAATAAATAAAAGTAGTGCGAGTGCGGAAAGTAAATAATTTAAAGCGAGTGCGAGGAAATAAATAATTTAAAGCGAGTGCGAGGAAATAAATAATTTAAAACGAGTGCGAGAAATAAATAAAGTAAAAGCGAGTGCGGGAAATAAATAAAGTAAAAGCGAGTGCGGGAAATAAATAAAGTAAAAGCGAGTGCGGGAAATAAATAAAGTAAAGGCGAGTAATAAAAACCTGCTCCAATCGGAGGGCTGAGTAAATTGCAATGCGGAAAAGAAAATGGCGGCAGGATTAACTTCCTTCCAAAGTGATCCAAACTCGATTACAGACTCTATCACAGACTTGATGACACAATTGTGGTAACACTCCAATGCGAAGTGATTACCACTATAAAATATTGAATATATGCCTAAGTGAAACAAAGTTGCTTCTGAGTTTGCCTCTGCTCTAAGTTTGGATGTTCGTCTGTTCTAAGTTTGGATGTTTGTAAAACTGAATTCGCGTTTCTATTTATAAGCAAATAAAAAAGATGGAATTGACTTGGATGCCCTTCAACTTGAAAATAGAGGAAACCGTTTCCTTCTTGTGGCGCCCGCCACAAGGCTATGGCGCCCGCCACAAGCACAAAGTGGGGCGCCTTAGTGGATGAAGTGGGGAAACGTGGGAGTTGAGGAAGTTGGACTTGGACACGTCATGGCTTGGTCTGTGGCGCCCGCCATGGGGTAGGCCATAAGCACAAAATGCTAAATTTTAGGGTTTTTAGCTCTTTTTCACTCCTTTTCTCGATCGGGGCTCCGATTAAAGTAAAAACCTGTAATCAAAGAAAAACACAGTAACAACACAACAAAATGACAATAAAACGACTAGAATGCATGTGAAATCGGAGTCAAAAATACGTAAATTTTAGTGTGATCAGTTTCCCCAACAAGTGACTCCCTAGTTGAGTTGGTTTCTCTGCCTTTCCGAGAATGTCAGATCAGTAAGTATCCGCAGCAGAATCGTTGGGTGTCCCCACAGAGTTGGGAGATCGAATCAGGAATTGTGTGCTCAGCAAAGTGATCATTTGCTTTCCCAGCAGGAGTTTTCCTCCCCTTGCATCTTGCAGATTGGATCATATCCCCAGCAGAGGCGGATCATTTTTCAACATCCGTATGGCACATTTGCAGCGGTTGCTCTTGGCAGCATTCGGGATCGATAATCCCCAGAGAGATTTATTTCCTAACCCGTCCGTGAAAGGAAAGCTTGACTCCCCAGTGTAGTCCCCGGCAAGTGTCTGCCTTGTTTTGACATATGTAGACGTCATCCTTGCGATCCCGGTAAGTGTCGTGTTGATCCCCGTAAGGTCTGTTTCTTTGGTGCCTTTAAACATCATCCTTCGATGTCGGTAGACGTCAATTTTCTTCCCAGTCATCGATAAATGTCTGGTCGTGGTTTCTTTCTTCCCATTCATCGGTAGATGTCTGGTCGTGGTTTCTTTCTTCCCAATCATCGGTAGATGTCTGGTCGTGGTTTCTTTCTTCCCAGTCATCGGTAGATGTCTGGTCGTGGTTCCTTTCTTCCCAGTCATCGGTAGATGTCTGGTCGTGGTTCCTTTCTTCCCAGTCATCGGTAGATGTCTGGTCGTGGTTCCTTTCTTCCCAATCATCGATAGATGTCTGGTAGTGGTTCCTTTCTTCCCAGTCATCGGTAAATGTCTGGTCGTGGTTTCTTTCTCCCAGTCATCGGTAGATGTCTGGTCGTGGTCCCTTTATTCCCAGTCATCAGTAAATGTCTGGTCGTGGTTCCTTTCTTCCTAGTCATCGGTAGATGTCTGGTCGTGGTTCCTTTCTTCCCAATCATCGATAGATGTCTGGTAGTGGTTCCTTTCTTCCCAGTCATCGGTAAATGTCTGGTCGTGGTTTCTTTCTCCCAGTCATCGGTAGATGTATGGTCGTGGTTCCTTTCTTCCCAGTCATTGATAAATGTCTGGTCGTGGTTTCTTTCTTCCCAGTCATTGGTAAATGTCTGGTCGTGGTTTCTTTCTTCCCAGTCATCGGTAGATGTCTGGTCGTGGTTTCTTTCTTCCCAGTCATCGGTAAATGTCTGGTCGTGGTTCCTTTCTTCCCAGTCATCGGTAGATGTCTGGTCGTGGTTCCTTTCTTCCCAGTCATCAGTAAATGTCTGGTTGTGGTTCCTTTCTTCCCAGTCATCGATAGATGTCTGGTCGTGGTTTCTTTCTTCCCAGTCATCGGTAGATGTCTGGTCGTGGTTTCTTTCTTCCCAGTCATCGGTAGATGTCTCGTCGTGGTTCCTTTCTTCCCAGTCATCGATAAATGTCTGGTCGTGGTTTATTTCTTCCTAGTCATTGGTAAATGTCTGGTCGTGGTTTCTTTCTTCCCAGTCATTGGTAAATGTCTGGTCGTGGTTCCTTTCTTCCCAGTCATTGGTAAATGTTTCGTCGTGTATCCTTTCTTTGGTAAATATCAATTCCTCAGTAGAGTCGTCAGTAAACGTATGGTCTTGTTCCAGTCGTAAACATCTTTTTCCTCTCCAGTGAAGCCGCCATCGGTAAATGGCCTCGCTTTCCTTCACTTCGTCGCCTGCGGTGTGCAAATTCTACGGTTCTTTTGGTATTCAATCCCTGTTTACCTTGAAAGTCTGATAGCCGCTGCTTTCATCCGTTCAGGTTCTCAGTTGATTGAATAGGGGCAGCTGTAGCACCTCAAATTTGCCCTCCTCCCCATTCATGCATTCATTCATTCATTAGGTCATTTATCATTCCATATTGCATTGCATCATATCAATAAGAATTGGTATCAAGAGAATCCTTTGTGCAGAAGAGCAAGTTTTTCCTTGAGATGAAGGCCACATGATCATTATAGTGAGTTTATATGAGCTAGGATTCATTTCTGAGCCATTTTACCAAGTGGTAGAGGCCCAGATTCATCAGTACATTTCCAGGTCATCTGAGGACCATAAAAGTCAATTGTGCAGTCAACTGAGGGCTTTGAGTTGGGGAAATGAGTTGAGACACTTCATTCATGTTCATACAAGGCCTATTCATCATGTCAAACATTTATCTTGAATATTTTGAAGTCAAATCAAAAGTTTCCAAAAATGGAAAGTGACCTGTAATTCAAAGTTTCCAAAAATGGCAAGTTTTTGGTTCACATTCAACTTAACTTTCCAACATCAACGAAGCTTCAAATGAATTTTTGGTCAACATGAGAGTTGAAGATATTTCTCTCCTCTTTTCAAAAAGTCCTATATCATGATCATCTGATAAATGGTTGAGAAGTTATGAGTAAAGGATCACAATGTGTACATGGAAGTTCAACATGGCATAACTTTGGCTACAAAACTCCAAATTGAACCACTCTTTTTGCAAAATGCTCCTTGTGACCAAGAGATTCCAAATCAACCATTGCATTGCATGAAAAGAGATCACATGTCCATTCAAGTGCAATTTGGAGGGAAAATGGAGAATTCAAAATTGGTGAATCATACAAGCCTAATTCCAATTCCATCATGTTTATTGGATGATTTTGAGTGAAAATGAACCTTGCATAGCACTGTTCACGTGCTCATTTGCCATGCCACCTCACATTTGCCGAATTGGTCATACACCTCATTTCTCCTTAATTTTCAATTAGCCATTGCTTAATTATAATTACAGCATCATTAACACATCATATATAAGCCTAATCCTAACTGCATTTGCCATAATAACAATTTCAGATCTCAAATTCAAGTTTCCCTCTCAATTTTCTCTCTCATCAAAACTGAAAATTCTTCACACAAACACAAGATTTCTTTGTAGATTCATGATCATGGAAGAGTTCTGAGCAAGATTCAACGGGTGGTTTGAAGAATTGAGTGAGATTTAAGCTGGTTCATGAACATTCATACATTGATGGAAGATTCAAATTGAGCTGGATTCAAGGTGTTACAAGTGCCAATTCTTGCATCAAACTTCATAACAAGGTTGAGGAAGAAGATCTGGAAGTGGTGAGGCCTTGAATACACGAGATCAACACACTGCTCTTCAAACAGGTTGGAATTCGATCATCTCTTTTCTTCTTTTTCTTGCCATGATCTTGTAGAGCTTGCTTTGCTGAGAATTCTGATATAATTAGATCTTGATTTGAATGAAAAACGAGTGAGATACGTGGAATTAAAGTTTCAATGTTCATAATGTTTTCATTCGATCTGCTCGATTTATGGAGTTTTAGGCTTAGTGAGTATGAGATTCGTGTTCCTCATTGAGAGACGGTTCCAACGGTGTATAGCATGTTAAATTCTGGAAAATTTTGTTCATCTACTCCGTCGGTATCACCGGAGAAGAAGGCTGAAACCGCCTTGCTCCGCCGCCTGCAAATAGGTTAGGGTTTCCTGCTTCAGAACGCTGCGTTTTGCATTGAACGCGCCATGAACTTTCCAAACCTCGGTTCGATCCTTCGCTCATGTGCTTTTCATTTTTTAATTATTTTTCCTTTGAGCGCTTGTGACTGCCTTAACCTCTGTTCGATCCCTACGCTTCGCATTTTGTTAAAATTTTAATTGAGCGTTTCTTGAAGCCCTAGCGCGCTGGTTCGATCCTTGCCATGTATTTCTGAAATTGCATTGTTGTTTTCTCATTCGCCTTTTAAATTGTTTTTCCACTTGAGCGCTTTTGTTAACCATGAGTACCTGAGTTCAATACCTGGTTGGTGCATGCTTCCAATTTTAATTCACATTTCATTTTCCACATATTTTCCATTTTATTTCATTTTTGTTCATCAATTTCTAAAAATCATAAAAAATAGCATACATGTCCAATTTAATCCAAATTTTTTTTCACATGTTTTTTTTAATGTCTATTATTTTGTGATGTTAATTTCCTGATTTTTGTATTTCTGGATTTTTGATTGTGCTTGCTTATTTGAACATGATGCCAATTTGCTATGTTGTGCCAATTGATTTGTGAAATGCTCATGGTTTATCCAATTGCCTTGAGATTTGACAGGCCTGATCATAACATGTGACATGATTTTTTGGATTTTGTTTGGCATTTTTATCATTTACCATCACTGTTTTGGACACATGAACTTTTGGTGTGACAATTTGTGTCACATATTTGATGTTGCTTTTATGCATTTTCATTAATATACCATTTGTTTGTTTCTGGACCTAATTTTTGGTATGATGCTTGTCCATAACATGTTAAGCTTGTATAAAAAATTTCATGATCATTGGATGCTTTTCTGTTTTAATGTGGATTTTCTATTCTTGATGTCCAATTTTGATCACATTGCTTGCCTTTGCCTTATCTTGTTCATGTGATGGCTTTGCCTTATGATTTGGTTTTGGTCCTTTTGAGGACTCTTTCTTATTTGATTGAATATGCTTCTTGTGAAATATTGACTTCTGTTTTGGTCATTTGACTTGCCTTTGACCCTAGTCTTCGTACTAGTGGTTTGTTCTCACCAATTGTGTTTTGTGTTTCAGGTATTTAGCACTAATGGTTGGTGTGGCCTCATTATTTGAGATGTCATTTGTTTTGATCACTAACTCTTGTTGTGTTGTAGGTAAATTGATATGATGAACTCACTTGAGTGCTTGCATTTGTGACTTGCATTGTGTAGTATTGTTGGATGTTTCATTGTGTTGTCTGTTTGGTTTTCTGAATACAATATTAACTGTTTGGCTTTTGTACAGGTACATTAGTCGCTTTTAGCTCTTGCTTGAGATTTGCTTTGGTTTGTGGTTTATATACCACCTAGGTAATCACTCTCTCACTCCATGTAGTCTGGAAGTCCTATCGCCTTTTTGGCAGGCATTTGGCTGAAGTCCTCCTTAAGAGGCAATGCTTGTGATTGTTTACTTTTGTGCCAAAGACCTCCAAGTGAGGCATGTTACTTGTTAAGTCCTCCTAAGTGAAGAGGCAATTGACAGATAGAAGGGATTAGCAATCAATTCCCTGTTATTCAGTGAGTCTTTCATTGTGCTCGCACTACGTGCTGATGCTCTTGAACAAATACCCAAGATCTTGATAGAGTCTGTCAAGTGGAATAGGGTCCCACATTCTGGATCCCCACGCTTTCTTTGGTCTGAGCTCACCCAGGCCAGGGTTAAGAGCATGAGGTCTTATCCTCATTACCTCTCATCAGCTTCACCCTAACTCTCAATGTTAGTGGTTAAGAGCTTCAAGACACCCCTACAGTTTTGGCTTGTTTGTCGAGGTTGATATGACTCCTCTTGACTAAAGCCCAACCATTTGTCTGAGCCTCTTGGTTGCATATAGAGTGTGATACTTGTTCACCTGTGATTGATGTTTATTTGCTGTTTGATTTGACTTGCTTCCTGTGCGAGTTAGGTTCTGATTAGAGACCTCAACTTAGGGATCGTTTGCATGACAACTTTTAGGCTCGAGTCGTAGTCTCCCTATTAGTTTGTTATCTCCCTTGTCTATGGTTAGGAGAGTTTCCCCCCTGTTAAGGGGAACTACGTCGCCCTGATTCTCATACCAGATGAGATACGTAGGCAGGAGATTGAGCGAGATCTCTCCGGGCACCCTTCTTATTTTTTGTGTTTGTTGTTTGGAGTCGGATGTAAGTCCAGGGATTGGCATTCTGTTTCCTGTTTGTGTTTGTTGTTTGGAGTTGGATGTAAGTCCATTTATTGGCATTCTGTTTCCTGTTTGCTTTTGTTTGTTCGGAGTCGGATGTAAGACCATCTATTGGCATTCCGTTTCCTGTTGTGTGTTTCTTTTGACGTCTCAACGTCTCTTTTTTAGCGTTTTGTTTCGGCGTGCGTTAGCCGAGCTACGAGTGCTCTGATTCTTACTCTGGATAGAGAAGATACGTAGGCATAGGATGCGATGTTCTAGCGAGCATGTCTCCCATTTCCCCGAACTACGTTTACTCTTATGTTTGTTTCTGACAAACTACGTAGGCCTAGGATGCGACATCCTGCCGAGTCCATTCCCTCCGTCTCTTTCATCTGTTTTGTTATTCCAGTGTGTGCAATTTCTTTGAGCAGTTTATTAGCAACCTTATTCTTTTCTTTTGAGCATGGATCCCGTCGAGTACGACGGACGTGAGGGGTGCTAATACCTTCCCCTTGCATAAACGACTCCCGTACCTTGCAATCTCTGGTCGTAAGACCATTCCTTTCCCTTTTTCAGGTTTACTTCGAGCGTTTCCTTTCCCTCCTTTGGGATAAATAACGCACGGTGGCGGCTCTGTGTTTTTCCCGCCGGTTGTTTTTCGCGATGCGACAATACCTTACGCATTCAGGATCAAAATTCGAGTCTTCTTAGTATTTAAGTAACTCCCACTATGATCATATCAAAATTGTCCTGCTTCATATTCTATGGTTGAAGATACTTAAATATGGGTAACTGTCACACCCCAATTTTGACCCTGAATCGTCAAATCTATACATATATCATAGCTGTTGCATCTCTGCATTACATAACATGCATTCCATGCCGTATAATGCCTAGAATGTCATTCGAAATAAAATTATGGATCTACAGGCAAACTGGTTGAATCAATTGTCAAATGTGTGTCAAATCAGCAGGTGAAAATTTTCCAAATCGAGCTTGCAGACGTCAGTTTTATTAATCTATATTTTGCTGAGTTTAACCTGGTGTGCTCAATTTATTTTTCGGCTACTTTTTCGGTCACATTTTGATCCGTCTAAGCATTTTAAACGAGCATTTTATATTTCAGAATTTGACAAAAACCTGTATGTTTCCAAGAGGTTTATTTTGCACTGGTCATTGTGGTGCAGTCAGTTTATTTTTCGTGCACTTTTGCGTCTGATCTTTATTCATTTTAAGTCCGTTTATTTATGTTTTTAGCCAAAATAATCTTTGTATTTGATTATAATTATTGAGATATTTAGCTTAAATTTATTTTCATTTTATCTAATTACTTATCATTTTTCAAATTAAAAAGGAATGAGAAATAAAAGGGAATGCTTCAATAATTAGTTGGCACCCATCATATGGAATATTCTTTCCTCAAAGTTTGTAACAGGATACTTGTAATTTGATTTAGAGACCCACTCATGTATCCAGCTAGCAAGAAGAGGGATTCTTTATCCCTCTAAAAAAATGCCACACGTCACAAAAGGATAGGGGATGAGGGTTTTCACTCATGCATAAATAGAAAAACAAAAAGAACGCAGGAGGCAGGTGTAAGACCCCAATTTTGACCCTAAGATCCCTCATGGCATCATAACATTGCATTTGCATTGCCTCAAGGATCTTTAGCATCTTGGTTCCCTTTGCCTTTGGGTGGGACTCCTTGTGATTGGTTTGAGATCACCAAGCATGCTTGAATTATACATCATTGTTTCTCTTACTTTTGTTTACTAACCAAAAGCATAAAAATGTGTCACTAACATCTTTTGTTTGAAGCTTGAGTATCATCCAAGACACTTTGTGGGTTCTATTTAGATGACCAGTCAACACAAGGGAATGGCTTGAGATACTTCCAACAAGTTCAAATGGGATCTATTCGTCATTCAAAATGTTAATCTTGAAGGAGCAAAAGTTTGTTCATGAGCTGTCATGCTCGCTAGGCGAGCAGAATGGGTCGCCTAGCGAGTCCCAAGAAAAGCCACCAGAATCACCTACGCTCAGAGGAATTTCTTGAACTGTCATGCTCGCTAGGCGAAGCCCACGTGTTTAAAAAAATAAAATAAAATAAAAAAGAAAAACGAATAAAAAATAAAAATAAATAAATAAAAAATAAAATAAATAAATAAATAAAAAATAACAGAATTTTTTTGGACTTGGGCCTCTCTCATTTGAGCCCACAACAGGTCCACAAAAATCAGGTTATAAATTCAGAGTTTCAGTGAAATAAAAGGCAATTCTATTCCTATTACCCTGACAGGGAAAAAGATAGTGAGAGAAGAGCTAACAGAGTTCAGAGCAACCTCCAGAGACTGAAGGGAACTAAATCGGCAAAGAACCAACTCCCTCTCATATAAACCCTAAGAGTGCTTTGCAAACCCAACTGTGCCATTCAATTTCATCGGTCTCTCCAATCAGGTTTGCCCTTATCCCCATTACTCTATGCTTTTAATTTGAATACTCTGAATGTGTGAGGTATCGTTCAGTTTTTGCCCACGGGTTTAGATATGCATGAAT
The DNA here is from genome assembly GCF_024323335.1 of Lathyrus oleraceus. Lineage (NCBI taxonomy): Eukaryota > Viridiplantae > Streptophyta > Magnoliopsida > Fabales > Fabaceae > Lathyrus > Lathyrus oleraceus. Next base: position 416,868,959 of record NC_066584.1, read on the forward strand.
GTGTAAATAATACCTTGAATGTTTTGATCACTTAATTTCTGAGATGGATGCCATAGGGTTTGGAGTCCCTAAAATTGTACTGTTATCAATGGGAAATCCAGAACCCGCAGGCGCTCGCTAGCACCTTCGCTAGGCGAGCCTGCAGCGAAGCTTCGCTAGGCGATGCAGCAGCCATCGCGACAGTAGTTGTTTTTTCCTGTTTGCTCTAACCTGTTTTGTGTTTGTTATGGCATTGTTTTCTCCTAATTCCGTCATATTACTCTAACCTGTTTATTGAGTTTTTGTGAGGGCTCACATACTCTTGCAGGGATAGCTTGCTTGGTGTTCCACTTTATTTGTGGGATACCACCTGGAGGTTTATTCCGATTACCTGTACTGACTCACTTTCTTTGATGTTGTTTAACTTGGAAGAGTCTTTGGGTTTCTTATTTATCTAATTGTTGTTACTTCGGATCTTTATCCGTACGGTAGATCTCTCGATCCCTTTACTTTTCCCGCATGTTACCGATTTCTTAGGTTTCGTATAGCCTCTCGTGGCATGTCATTTAAGGTAGCGCGGTTCCTTCATCTAGGACTGCCTTTTTGCATGAGCATCCCTAAACACCCCAAACTCATTGATTTTTCTTCTCCTAAGAACATGTTATCTCCTTCTACTACAGGCGAGTAAGTCTCCAAAGGTCGAGCATCCGGTAGATTGCGTAGTAACGTCGTTCACCCCAAAACACAACCCTTACCCCATAGGTGGTCGAACTACATTTTACTCTGATTTTCAGCCCAGATGAGATACGTAGGCATAAGACGCGATGTCTTAGCGAGCATACTCCTCTTTAACCCATAGGTAGCCGAGCTACGAAGACTCTGATTCTCAGATTCAGATGGGATACATATGCAGTGGATGCGACATCCGTGCGAGTCATTTTCTTTTGACCCTTATTTTAGTAAGTAATACATTAGATAAACATACACACTTTTCTCATCCCTTCAATCATGTTTGCACAAATAAATTTTCACAAAAAAAACAACAACCTTTGCAACAAATGTGAAAAGGGCTCCCTAGGAGTACCTAGGATGCTTTGGGTGCCTAATACCTTCCCATTGCATAACCAACCCCCTTACCCAGATCTCTGACATTTTTACTAGTTTTTGATTCGATAAAACTTTTAGGTTTTTGTTCGCTTTCTAACCATTCCTTTGGATAAATAGAAGTGCGGTGGCGACTCGACTTGTATGATTTACCTTGGATTTAGTCAATATCTCTAATGGTAACGAATACCCCACTACAGAAAAGTGGCGACTCTGCTGGGGATCATATTTGCCTAGTGGGTTTTGCCTACTTTTCATATTTATTGTATTATATTGTATATTGTTTTGTGACATATTTTTTGTGCAATTTGGGATTATTGTATTGTATATAATGATTGATTTGCTTGATATTAATCCCTTGTATGCTTGGTGATCTTTGTGAGATGAGTTTTATACCCGAACTTGAGTGCACTTAGGATAGGAGAATGGCATAGTCTTGTCGACTTGTGTGGAGTTATTCCTTAGCAAGTTGACTTGCAAGCCCATTCACTTGGCGGAGGTCATGTTGGGATCAATAATGTCACACAAGTAAGTTGTGGTTAGACATTACTCTCTCCAATATAGACCTTAGAAGCCAAGGACCTTAGTTTACCAAACCCATCTTGGCCTATTCGTAGGATGTAGTGCGAAGGTCGTTCAAGTGTAAGATTTGATACGATTATTACGCGATACTACACTCATAAGAGTCTCTCTTGAGAATATTTTTGGAATACGAGTAGTCGTTTATCTGATAATATCCGAAAGATGGGATGATGACTATGGGAACCTCTTTGTAGAACATGATTGTCAGGTTTAACCATAGTACACTCCATTTGGGTGGTTCTTAACCAAGACTCCATGCTCGCGACTCGCAACAAACCCTTGATTCGTGGTTGATCTGTTCTTGTGTATCCTTAATATCAATGGAACTTGGGTGTTGATAAGGTGTAAACCATAATCCACCAAAATGGATGGTTGATATTAAGGATAACATGATCCATCCCATGACCTTTGTTTGGTGTGCTTTGCTTGATCCTTGAGTGTGATTGTTGCATTCATGCACCCATTTGCATTCATATCATCAAAATAATGAGAAAATTTTCAAGGAACTTAAGAGGTCTATTTGCAAAAATTTCAGACATGGAAAGACAAAGAAGGAATACAAAGAAATACAGTTTCAGACAACCAGACTTGAAAGAGCTAAGGAATTTGACATCTTATGTATTAGATCCCTTGGGTTTCAAGGCTCGTTTTGGGAAGCTTCTTCCTCTTCTGACTACTCAGGTGGATGAAGGATTGATGAGTGTATTGGTGCAGTTTTTTGATCCTTTGTACCGCTGCTTCACGTTTCCGGATTTTTAGCTTTTGCCTACACTTGAGGAGTATGCTTATCTTGTGGGTATACCTGTTCTGGATTAGTTGCCATTCAGTGGCTTGTAAAGGGTTCCTACTTCTCAAGAGATAGTTGATATGTTGCATATAGATGAATCTCTAGTTGGTGCTCATATGACTACCAAAAGTGGAATTCAAGGTCTCCCTTCTGAGTTCCTCATTGCTCAAGCTACTATGTATGGGAAGGCCATGAGTGAGGACGCCTTTGAGGCCATATTTGTACTTCTCATCTATGGGCTAGTGTTATTCCCCAACATCGACAAGTTTGTGGATGTGAATGCTATTAGGATTTTCTCTACTCTTAATCCCGTTCTGACTCTATTGGGCGATACCTATTTCTCTTTGCATATGAGGAATGCGAAGGGTAGTGGCGCCATTGTGTGTTGTTTGCCTCTGTTGTATAAGTGGTTTATTTCTCACTTACCTCAGACGGTCGCTTTCAAGGAGAACAAGGAATGTCTACGGTGGTCCACGAGACTTATGTCTCTCACTAATGATGATATCTCTTGGTATAACCATGTGTATGATGGTGTACGGATTATTGACTCTTGTGGCGAATTCCCCAATGTACCTCTTCTTGGTACATGTGGTGGGATTAACTACAATTCTGTTTTGGCACGTCGGTAGCTTGGGTTCCCCTTAAAGGATAAACCCAATAACATTCTGTTAGAGGGTGTATTCTTTCAGGATGGTAAAGATCCCCAAGGCTTGAAAGCTAGGATGGTCCGCGCTTGGCGCAAGATTCATAGGAAAGGAAGGAAAGAGTTGGGTCCTAAGAATTGCATCGCTTTGGAGCCTTACACTGTTTGGGTTAGGAAGAGGGCGTCTGAGTATCTCATGCCTTACGAGTATCCGAGACCTACACCTATGATTATGGCTGGGCCTTCAACCCTTCCTAATCAAGGAGTAGAGGAGTTGAGAGACGAAGACTGTTCACGTGCCTGGATCCGTGAATGTGAAGAGTTGCTTCAGCAGATTAAGGAGAAGGATGCGTTGATTGAGTTTCTTGAGCATCAGGTTATTGATGACCCTGATGATGTATGGACTTCTCTACTTCGTCAGTCTTCTAAGTTCTGGAAGAGGAGGTATGATCGACTCTCCAAAGAGAAGGCTGATATGGAGGCAGCCTACGAGAGGGAGGTGAAGAGGCTTCGCGCATCTTATCTTCCTGTGTCCCGAGCTTTAGATGATTGTTTCTAGGGATCCATAGGATGATTATTTTCCTTTTCTCTTGTATATGATTGACGATGCTGCACTTCTTTTCCTTGATATTATTTGATGAGGTATTTCCATATGTGATAAAATGCTTAATATTTCCAGAATTTGCAAATAAAACTCTAAAGTTCCTTTGAAATAAAAAAACAAATCATATGCACAAACATTGCATGCATCATATGCATAAGCAGGTTTTGTTTCCGGTCCCTTGCCCTGTGGTCTAACTCTGTGTCCTTCATTTATTTTGAAGACAAGCTGACTCACCGGTACTACACTAAAGCCAACATTTCAAGACTGATGGATCACTTAGAGCAAGAGAACCGCGAGCTGAAAGAGGAAGTGGCCAGATTGACTGCCCTAATGGAGTCACTCATGGCTGCCCAGAGCCAGTCTTCTCTGACACCTTCAACTCCTCCCTAGAGGACAGTTATCTCCGAGATTGTCTCCTCTACTATGCTCGCTGCCAGTGCACACTTTGTTCCAACAGCCATGCCAACCGATTTCTCGTGGGGGATGCCTCCCAATTTCATGCCTGAGGGTCCTGTTCCTACCTTTGCTTCTCTGCCGGCATCTAGCCCGGTCCTTGCCGTTCCTCCTCCTGTCGTGCATACTTTGCCCGGGCTAAACGACACCATCTATCATTCTGAGCCGTCTGAGGGTCCAAATGTTTATGAGAAGATGGATGCTATGAACGATCAATTTCTTGAGCTTCGTAGGGAATTGAAAAATCTCAGAGGGAAGGATCTTTTCGGCAAGTCTGCTGCCGAACTCTGCTTGGTTCCAAATGTGAAGATCCCTGTGAAATTCAAGGTCCCTGATTTTGAAAAGTACAAAGGAAATACTTGTCCTCTCAGCCACCTGGTCATGTATGCCAGGAAGATGTCGACTCAAACCGATAATGACCAACTACTCATCCACTACTTTCAGGACAGTCTGTCCGGTGCCGCTTTGCGTTGGTACATGGGTTTAAACAGCGCGAACATCCGATCCTTCAATGATCTCGGCGAAGCCTTCGTCAAGTAGTACAAGTACAACGTGGATATGGCTCCCGATAGAGATCAATTGAGAGCCATGTCCCAGAAGGATAAAGAAACATTTAAGGAGTACGCCCAGAGGTGGCGAGAGGTGGCAGCACATATCGTGCCTCCGCTAGAAGAGAAAGAGATGACTAAGATCTTTTTGAAGACTTTAAGTTCTTTTTATTATGAGCGGATGATTGCTAGCGCTCCTTATGACTTTACCGAGATGGTGAATATGGGGATGCGTCTAGAAGAAGGGGTCCGTGAAGGACGGTTAACCAGAGAAGAAGGCTCTTCTGCCAAACATTATGGGGCGTTTGCAAAGAAGAAGATGGAGAGGCACATGCTGTGATCTCCCATGAGAAACCAAGAAGACCCTCTGTGAGAAGGATGAAGGTGAGAAAAACAAGAAATAGGGGTTTGAATTGTTTTGGAAAATAAGCGCTTTTCAGACAAAGACCACACAAGGAATTTATACTGGTTCGCTTATAACACAAAGCTACTCCAGTCCACCCGGCCAAGGTGATTTCGCCTTCAATAAGGACTTAATCCACTAATCTTGAAAGATTATTACAACCAACGTCTAAGAGAAAGATCTCTTAGTCCTCTCAAGTATACAGACTGCGCAGAGTCACTTGAGGAAATAAAGTAATAGATAAAGAGGACTTTGTAATCTAGAGTGCTTCTAGGATAAAGCTAATATTACAACAGTAAGAACAAAAGAATGTTTCACGTTCTAAGCAAAAGCTTCGTGCAAGACTGAGAGAGAGAGAGAGAGAGGAAAAGGTTTATGTGCGCTGGTGTATCTCTCAATGCTGTTTGCTGTCCTTTATATAGAGGTGAAAGGACCGTTGAATTTGATGGCAGATATATTTTGTCTTGATTAGGAATCAATGCCATAACTTCTGTTATTTCTTGCCAAAACAACTTTGTCTCCCTGAATAACTTCTTTCCAATAATAGTTTCTTTCCATTTGAATTGAAGGTGCCGTTACTCATTCTGAATAAGGAAATCCATTATTAGAGTCTGTGTTGCTCTGTTAATCTGAGATTCTTAGAGAGGTAACTTTAGAGCTTCTGATAGTCTGATATCCCGTTGCTCAGAGTCAGAACTTCTAGAGCGCGCTTCTTCTTCAGATGCTTCTGATATTCTGATCCGCTGTTGCTTGGACTCAGAACTTCTAGAGCGCGTTTCCACTTCAGATACTTCTGATATTCTGATCATTTGTATCTGATTTTATTCTGTATCTGATGACGTAATCAGATTCCTTTCTTCTTGTCTTAGAATCCTGCACACTTAGAAACTTTTCGTTAGAGTTCCATTTTTGGTTTCATCATTTGTTATCATCAAAATCCTGGAATCTGTTGTAGAACAATTTTTGTTCTTACAATCTCCCCCTTTTTGATGATGACAAAACAAAACTCAAATGACAGATGAAACATAAAAAATAGAGTTTATCAGATCAGATAGAAATGAGCTCCCCCTGAGATAGGCTAGGGAGTTCAGAAGTTCTTACCAGAGCTTCCAAGCAATGAAGTTTCTTGATACCTTCTGCAATTTTATTAAGTCCAGTGTTAGATGAATTTATTTTAGATAATAGTATGTTTGCAGAGTGCTTAAGGTATTAGGCAATTTTTCAGCAGAGCTATTTGATTTCTCCCCCTTTTTGTCAGAATCAAAAAGACTTAAAAAAATAAACAGGAAGGAAATATGGATATATTCAGATAGGAGCAAAACATCAGAGACAAAGAAATAAGCAACAAGCAAAAAAAATCCTAAGTGCCTAAGGGTTGGGAGGAGGAGGAATTCTCTGAAGCAGTTGATTCAGCAGATTCTGGATGTTGGTGTTGACTGTGTCCTGTTGATCCAGTCTGGCTCGGACTTCCTTCTGCTCTTTCTGAAGTTCTTACAGCGTCCTGAGAACCAGGGGGCAAAAGACGACGACTCCCCCTGAGTCAGAGCATGTTGTTCTTCAGCGGCTTTGGCGTCAGCTTCAGCAGCAGCCTTTGCTTCAGCTTCAGCAGCAGCAGCAGCGTCAGCTAGAGCTTTAGCTTCAGCTTCCTTTGCCCTTTTGATTTCTTCTTCTCTGGCTCTTTCTTCTTCTTCCCTTCTGGCCTTTTCTTCAGCTTCTCTGGCCAAGCGCTCTTGTAGTCTTGCCTCAGCGTCTCTGATGAAGTCTTTTCTGACTTGCTCAGAGATGTGCTTCAGCTTGAAAGCCTCAGATGTCATCCAGCCAATGACCCTCTTCCAGTGTGTCCTAACAGAGTCAGGATCATCACTGATGCCAGAGTTTATGGTCAGAGACTTGACCTTTTGCACTAAAGCCCCTGCGAACAACATAATGGCTTCCTCTAGGGTAGGCAGGGAATGTTCTGGTTCAGATGTTTGAGGTGGAGAGGTTGGAAGGCTTAGGTTGAGTGTTTGAGGTTCAACGGAAGTGTTTGGAGGGGTAATGTCAGAGGTATGGAGGTCAGAGGGTTGAAGTTCAGATGGAGTGATGGTTGGTTGTTCTGTGGGTGGTGAAGTTACTTCAGGTGGAGGTTGTTGTGGTTGTTGGGAGTTACGGTTTAGAGATTGAAGTTGTGCTAGAGTGGGTGAAGCGGGGTCAGAGGGTTCTATGTCAGAGGAAAGGATAAAGTAGGGAGGTGATTCTGGAGCTGAGGATGAGGAAGTGGTTTGGTTTAATTCTTCAGCTTCGGATAGTGGTAAGGAGGTGTTGGCAAGATTAAATTTTGGTAGGGTTTGTTGTGTTCTGGTTGTGGAAGGAGGGGTTTCAGATGTGGTATAGATAGGTGTTGGTAGAGGAGTAGAAGAAGCCAATGGCTGTGCAGAGGGAACATTAGAGGCAGACTTACCAGAAGATTCTTGCAGAGGCGCTGGAGGTCTTGATTCAGAAGATTCTCCTAGCTTTGCTCTCTTCGCTTTTGAAGACTTCTCAGATGGACCTCTTTTGAACTTCACGAAGTCTGGGGCTGAATCTGGCAGATCGTCTAATCTGAAGTCTGAGATGTCCACTCCTTCATCCTTCAGACGTTGGAGATAGTGGAGGATTGCCTCTTTGGGTTCATTCTTGTAGAACCTTGCGAGACCATTTGGCATATCCCTCTGATCTTTTAAAGCTTCCCAAGAGGTGTCCAGAGTAGGTTTGACTTGAATCTTCTTCAGAATCCCCATGCTCTTCAGATTTCTGGAGTTCAAAGGCCTTCCAGTTTCTATTGCCATATCTTCCACGAGTTTATGTTTTTCCAGATGATCTACGAGCCCATTTTCTATTAGTACATCTGATAGAAGTCTTCCCAGAGGGATGTAGGTTCTGGGTTTCATGTTGTTCCTGGTCTCCCGTACGGAGTCTCTGAGGTATTTGAAGAGGAGGGCTGGGAGGCAAAGCTTCAGACCCTTATGAATACAGTACAAAATACACTTCTGATCTGTATTGATGTAATCTGATGAGTTGGATGCTGGGCGATGATGAATAGTTCCCAGAATGATCTTGAGCCACACTCGGAGATTCTGATGTAGTTCTTTGTTCTTTGAGGGATTGCCTTTTGTGTTGAGTTTGAAGATGGTAGAGTTGATTTCATGAGCAATGTACTTTGCCCTAGGATTGATTTTGTAAATCCTTCTTCCTCCAGCTTTCTCCATGTTCAGCAATGAGGTTATTGATTTTTCAGTAATCACGATTTTTACCCCCAAAACGTAGGAGACGATGAAATGGTCGTCAGCGTCAGCAAACCTCCAGAATTCCTTGATGAGGTTTGGGTAAACAGGACCATAAAGGCGTTGAAAATAGTTTTCCCAACCTTGTTGATGAAATTCTTCAGTAAGATCTACCCCTCTCCTCTTCATGTTGTTGAAATCCACAAGAGATTCACACAAAACATCCAGTTTCTCGAAAGGAGTTGCAAGATTGATATGAGGCTCACGGTCAAGAATATGAGGCTCCTTGTACACTGGTGTTATAGTTACGCCTGTAACTGTTGGAGTAGGAATGCTTGTGCTTTGAGCTGCGTTGCTGGAGTCCATTTGTTGAGAATAGTTGAACACGGATTGTTGTTGAGAATCCATTGTTGATGAAGAACGAGATGAAGATGAACTGCTTGCAGAAATGCCTGAGAGAGCTGGTTTGAGAAAGTGAGTGAGAGTGAAGTGTGTGCACAATGTGAGAGAAATGTTTATATACTAAAACGAACTGCATGCAAAACGACACAAAAAAACAGAGTTTAGCACAATAATCAAGTTAGCACGCTTAGAGGGAGAAATGATTATGGCTCATTATGAATGTCTAATCCCAACAGTATGCACACTGCTCGAGGAGATCTCAAACGTCTGTCCTTTGAATTTCTTCTGGACAGTTGTCTAGAAGTTCCAAGGTTAGACGCAATTCACTCCACGTGTTGATGTATCTGATCTTCAAGAATACCAAAGGATTGGTTCCTGGAGATTTCTAACTCAGATATCTTCTTAACTTGGTAGAAGTATCAGAGTCAGAGGCAGAAGCTCATTTGTTTTATGTCAGAGTCTCATTTTACATCTTCAGAGGCACAATTTATTCAGGGCAATTTTGAATGTTCAGATTCTCTAAGATAAAAAGAAATCTATCTTCAGCTAAGGTTTAGTAAATATATCTTCCCATTGATGATCTGTATCAATGAACTTCGATGTTACTATCCCTTTCTGAACATAGTCTCTGATAAAATGATGTTTTATTTCAATGTGCTTAGTTCTGGAGTGTAAGATGGGATTCTTACTTAAACAAATTGCAGCAGTATTATCACAAAAGATAGGAATGTTACTCTCGAATATTTGCAGATCTTCTAACTGATTCTTAATCCAGAGCATCTGAGTTGTGCACAATGATGTTGAGATGTATTCTGCTTCTGCAGTTGATAGAGCGATAGTTGACTGTCTTTTGCTGGCCCAGGATATCAGATTATTTCGTAGGAGCTGACAATTTCCAGATGTGCTTTTTCATTCCAATCTATCTCCTGCATAATCTGCATCACAGTAACCCAAAAGTCTATACTCTGATGTTTTCTCATACATCAGGCCCAGGTTAGGAGTTCCTTTCAGATATTTGAAAATTCTCTTAACTGCTGTTAAGTGAGTTTCTCTAGGATCTGATTGGAATCTGGCACAGAGACAGACACTAAAGAGAATATCAGGTCGAGTAGCAGTCAGATAGAGAAGGGAGCCTATCATACCACGATAGAGCTTATGACAAACCTTTTTACTGACTTCTTCCTTTTCAAGAATGCATGCTGGATGCATGGGAGTCTTTGCAGAGTTGCATTCAGCCATGTCAAATTTCTTCAGAACATCTTTTATGTATTTGCTTTGATGAACGTACGTGACTTCTGAAGTTTGGTTAATTTGAATTCCTAGAAAGAACTTTAGTTCTTGCATTAAGCTCATTTCAAATTCTGCCTGCATTAACTCAGAGAATTCTTGACAAACAGAGGCGTTAGCAGAACCAAAAATAATATCATCAACATATATCTGACATATCATGAGATCATTGTTAAGGTTCTTACAGAAGAGTGTGGAGTCAACTTTCCCTCTGATAAAATTGTGTTCCAGAAGAAAATTACTTAAACGTTCATACCAAGCTCTGGGAGCTTGTTTAAGTCCATATAAAGATTTTTTAAGTTTAAAGACATGTTCTGGAAAATTTGGATTTTCAAAACCTGGAGGTTGGTTGACATACACTTCTTCTGATATATAACCATTAAGGAATGCGCTCTTGACATCCATTTGATATAATTTAATAGAATGGTTAATAGCAAAAGATACAAGAAGACGAATATATTCTAACCTTGCGACTGGAGCAAAGGTTTCATTGTAGTCAATACCTTCTTGTTGACTATAACCTTGAGCTACCAGTCGAGCTTTGTTTCTGACGACTTCTCCTTTCTCATTCAGCTTGTTTCTGAATACCCATCTGGTTCCAATAACGTGAGTGCTTCTGGGCTTGGGAACAAGATCCCAGACATCATTCTTTGTGAATTGATCTAACTCTTCTTGCATAGCTGAAACCCAGTCGTTATCTTGAAGTGCTTCATCACAGGACGTAGGCTCGATCAGAGACACTAGTCCCAGAGGCGTCTCTTCAGAGGTCCTGAAGGTAGATCTGGCTCTGACAGGTTCGTCTTTGTTGCCCAGAATCAAATCTTCAGATACGTTGATGCGACTTTTAGCTTTCTTTGGGATTACTAGGGAATAAATTTCCTCAGAGTTCTGAGTGGCAGTTGCTTCTGGAGCTTTATCAGATCCTGCAAGAGTGATTTCTAAATCTGCAAAATTTTCAACTAGCTTTGACTTTTCAGGGTCAAGCTTATCGTCAAATCTGACATGAATTGATTCTTCCACAATTTTGGTTTCTGTATTGTATACTCTGTAGCCTTTAGAGCGTTCTGAGTATCCTAACATAATACCTTTCTGTGCTTTGGAATCAAACTTGTTCAGATGTTCTTTAGTGTTTAAAATAAAGCAAGAACATCCAAATGGATGGAAATATGAAATGTTTGGTTTCCTTCCTTTACACAGTTCATAGGGAGTCTTTTCCAGAATAGGTCTTATGGAGATTCTATTCTGAATATAACACGCTGTATTTACAACTTCGGCCCAAAAGTGCTTAGCCACATTCGTTTAATTGATCATGGTTCTGGCCATCTCTTGGAGTGTCATATTCTTCCTCTCTACAACTCCATTTTGTTGTAGAGTTCTAGGGCAGGAGAAATCATGGGATATTCCATTAGAGTCAAATAATTCCTCAAAATTTTTGTTTTCAAATTCCCCACCATGATCACTCCTGACTCTAATAATTTTAGAGTCAAATTCTTTTTGCACTTTGGAGCAGAAACTAGTGAATACAGAGTGTGACTCACTCTTGTGCTTTAGGAATTTCACCCATGTCCAGCGACTGAAATCATCAACAATGACTAGTCCATACTTCTTTCCATTGACTGATGCTATTTTCACAGGATCACATAAATCAATGTGAAGAAGTTCCAGAGGCTTAGAGGTGGTAACAATAGTTTTCTTTTTGAAAGAAGTTTTTGAAAAATTTCCTTTCTGACATGCTTCACATAGAGCATCTGAAGAAAACTTCAGTTTAGGTAGGCCTCTGACTAACTCAAGTTTATTTAGCTGAGATAGTTTTCTCATGCTAATGTGGCCCAAGCGTATATGCCATACCCATTGCTCTTCGTGAACAGACATCAGACATTTCACATTTTGTTCTTTTAAATCAGAAAGATTGATTTTATAAATATTGTTTTTCCTCTTGCCTGTGAATAGGACAGAACCATTGTTTTGATTTATGGCTTTACATGTTTTTTGATTAAAGATCACGTCATAACCGTTATCACTTAATTGACTTATGGATAACAAATTATGCATTAATCCTTCCACGTAAAGGACATCAGATATAGAGGGAAGAGTACCATTACCAATAGTTCCGGAGCCTCTGATCCTTCCTTTCTGATCTCCTCTGAAGCCTACAAATCCAGCGTCTTTAAGTTCCAGGCTTTGGAACATAGACTTTCTTCCCGTCATGTGTCGCGAGGATCCAGAGTCCAGGTACCATGACTGGTGTTTGAACTTTGCTGCATAGGATATCTGCAACATAAACAATCTTATCTTTTGGTACCTAGAGTCTCTTGGGTCCTTTCTGATTAGTTTTCCCAGAGTTTCTTATAACTTTGGGTTTTCTAGCATTTTCAAATTTTTGTTCTTGTGTGTGTGTGTAGTGATATGAAAAAGGAGATTTAAGTTGGTCACTAGTAGAAGTTTTATCTTCCGTAGGATCATACCCAATTCCCTTTTTATTGTTTTGACTGACTCCATAAATCATGGATGCCATAACACTCCTTCCTATCCCATTTTTCAGAAATTCTTGAAAGGCTTCTTCGTATTTATAAATTATCGTATTTGAAGTTTGTGGAGCTTGAGATAAAGCTTCTTCCAGTTCTAAACGATTTTTATTTGCTGCATCTCTTTGTAACGTTAAAGATCTGATTTCATCTTCTCGTTTTAGAATTGTCATCTCAAGTTTGCCACATTCTTCAAATTTTTCTTCAAGACAGTCTTTTATTGCTTTAAACTTTTGTTTTAGTTTCTGATATGAGCTAAGAGTTTCAGACAAGCATGATTCAAGATCAGATCGAGAGAGTTCAGAAAATACCTCTTCAGATTCTTCATCTGAACTGTTATTAGATGTGGTAGCCATGAATGCTACATTGGCCTGTTCATCAGAGTCAGATTCTGATGAGTCAGATTCACTATCATCCCAGGTAGCCATTAGTCCCTTCTTGGTTCTGAGGGGATTTTTCTTGAAACTCTCTTTTCTGGAATTGTCTTTCTTTAGCTTGGGGCATTCATTCCTGTAGTGACCTATTTCTTTACATTCATAACAAGTAACATCTTTGTTAGTTTTACCTTTTGAGGTTGATTCTGATCGATCCCCTCTGGGTCTTGGTCTTCTGAAGTTGTTGTTCCACGTTTTCCAGAGTTGTTTAACTCTTCTGGTCAGGAGGGACAATTCTTCTTCCTCATCAGAATCTTCTTGTTCAGAGTCATCTGCATCTTCTGTCTCGGCCTAGAATGCTTTGGTTCTGTCAGATTTGCGTCTTTCAGATCTGGACTTTAATGCTACAGACTTGTTCTTCTTCTGAGGTTCATCTTCCTCTAGTTCTATCTCATGGCTTCTGAGGGAATTGACAAGCTCTTCAAGACTGATATTATTCAGATCCTTAGAAAGCTTCAGAGCAGTGACCATGGGTCTCCACTTCTTTGGCAAGCTTCTGACTATCTTTTTGACGTGGTCTGCAGTTGTGTACCCTTTGTCTAGAACTTTGAGACCTGCAATAAGAGTTTGGAATCTAGAGAACATTACCTCTATGGCTTCGTCATCCTCCATTTTGAAGGCTTCATATTTCTGGATAAGCGCCAGAGCCTTTGTCTCTTTGACCTGAGAGTTTCCTTCATGAGTCATCCTCAGAGAGTCAAGTATGTAGTTGGCTGTTTCTCTGTTGGTGATCTTTTCATACTCGTTGTAAGATATAGCATTGAGAAGTATGGTTCTGGTCTTGTGATGATTTTTGAAAACTCACTTCTGATCATCTGACATCTTACTTCTGGGAACTTCAACTCCATCCTCTGTGACAGGAGGTTTGTATCCATCTGTGACAATGTCCCTAAGATCAGCATCATAGCCTAGAAAGAAGCTCTCAATCCTATCTTTCCAGTAGTCAAATTTTTCTCCATCAAAGACAGGAGGCTTAGCATTGTAACTGTCTCTTTCATTTGTGTGGGCCATGGTTTTTCTCGTTCTGGATCTCTCTACACTGTTAAGTGTTTGATTAGAAAATCAATAACAGAGCCGAAGCTCTGATACCAATTGAAGGTGAGAAAAACAAGAAAGGGGGATTTGAATTGTTTTGGAAAATAAGCGCTTTTTCAGACAAAGACCACACAAGGAATTTATACTGGTTCGCTTATAACACAAAGCTACTCCAGTCCACCCGGCCAAGGTGATTTCGCCTTCAATAAGGACTTAATCCACTAATCTTGAAAGATTATTACAACCAACGTCTAAGAGAAAGATCTCTTAGTCCTCTCAAGTATACAGACTGCGCAGAGTCATTTGAGGAAATAAAGTAATAGATAAAGAGGACTTTGTAATCTATAGTGCTTCTAGGATAAAGCTAATATTACAACAGTAAGAACAAAAGAATGTTTCACGTTCTAAGCAAAAGCTTCGTGCAAGACTGAGAGAGAGAGAGAGGAAAAGGTTTATGTGCGTTGGTATATCTCTCAATGCTGTTTGCTGTCCTTTATATAGAGGTGAAAGGATCGTTGAATTTGATGGCAGATATATTTTGTCTTGATTAGGAATCAATGCCATAACTTCTGTTATTTCTTGCCAAAACAACTTTGTCTCCCTGAATAACTTCTTTCCAATAATAGTTTCTTTCCATTTGAATTGAAGGTGCCGTTACTCATTCTGAATAAGGAAATCCATTATTAGAGTCTGTGTTGCTCTGTTAATCCGAGATTCTTAGAGAGGTGACTTTAGAGCTTCTGATAGTCTGATATCCCGTTGCTCAGAGTCAGAACTTCTAGAGCGCGCTTCTTCTTCAAATGCTTCTGATATTCTGATCCGCTGTTGCTTGGACTCAGAACTTCTAGAGCGCGTTTCCACTTCAGATACTTCTGATATTCTGATAATTTGTATCTGATTTTATTCTGTATCTGATGACGTAATCAGATTCCTTTCTTCTTGTCTTAGAATCCTGCACACTTAGAAACTTTTCGTTAGAGTGTCATTTTTGGTTTCATCCTTTGTTATCATCAAAATCCTGGAATCTGTTGTAGAACAATTTTTGTTCTTACAGAGGAAGACTGTGCGTCCCGCCAGTAATCAGCACTAGGTGGCTCATATAGCACCTGTCTTTAGAGATAATCAACAGTACCAGCATCACAACAATAATCAGCAACCACCTCAGCAATATCAACCACAACAGCTCCGTCCGCAACAGCAGGCCTTCCAGCCTCGAAACAACAATCAAACCAACACAAATTACGAGAGGAAAAAGGTCACTTTCGATCCTATTCCGATGACGTACGCAGAGTTATATCCCTCTTTGATAGAAAGGAGGCTGATTACTCCGAGAGACCCACCGGCTATACCTGCTAACCCCCAGTGGTGGTATAAGCCTGAGTTACATTGTGTTTACCATTCTGGTGCTCCCGACCACGGCGTGGAGAATTGTTACCCTTTGAAGACTGATAACATGAAATAATATCACATTCTAGGACTCAATTTAATTAAATTATATTATTATTTAATTCAATTTATTTCATTTTATGCGATATTACTCGGTATTTTCTTTCTATTTATCTCAGGTAGTTTATTTGAAGCACAAGTAAAAAAGGAAGAAAAGGAGGTGCAAAAAGGAATGAAAAGAAGCAAATATCAAAAGCCAAAGCCCAGCCCAAAAACACAGGCGCTGTGCCTGTGACGAGCGTCACGCTTTACCCACTTGTGTTACGAGCGTAACGCATGGTGTGACGAACGTCACACCATTCTCCTATATTTTTGGCTACAGAAGCGCAACAAAGACGTTGAGGCCTATTGTTACGCTTGACCATTGGAACGTGAACGGAAGAATCTTGGAAATCGTTACAACAAAGTGACCAGTATAAATATTGGCTTTGCAAACCCTGCAGAGGCTCTCCGACTTCGTTCAATTTTCTTCTTCCACCCGTGCAAGCATACCATTATTTTTCTTTACTATTTTTGCTTTTAATTGCAGTTTTTATTTTTATTTTTATTTTCTTTTCCAGTTAAGCTTTCGGCACTTAATTAATTCTTTTTCGCACAATAGTTTCTACACCGGAAACTATTGTGTATCTTTTACTAGATCTAACCTTACGTTAGACCCTAGATTTTTATTCCTTCACTTTTATTTTTCTGTCTGATTGAAGAATTCAAGAACAAATCCAACCGGTCTGTGGTGGATGTTCAAGACTGCTATTTAATTACTCAGGTTCTTTAATTATTGTTTGAATTTATATATGCTTTGTTTTACTGTTTATTTATATTATTTGCCTGAGATGGAATTATTTATGCATGCTGATTATTTAGATCTGTTTAGTATGTCTGGCTAATTTATTTAGGTATCGGTATGTAAAGTAAGCGGAATGAAGGAATCAAAACTAAGTTGGTTTAATTAAGTTTAAAATTAAAATCACTCTTTTCACGATCTCAATTTACAGGTTTAATAACAAGGTTTTTGTACGAAAGTAAAAGACATAAAGAAGTTAAAATCAATAGAACGAGAGTTTGAGTTTTTGACTGGACAGTGTTAATTGGACATTAATTCTAGATCAGGGCGAGAGCAATTTCTAGAGTTAATTAAATTCTAATCTTTTTCAAAAATTATTTTTAAAGGTTGAATGTGAGGACGAGAGTTAAGCATTTGAATTTAATTATATAACCTAAGTCAACAGAGCGAGAGTTTGAGACAAGGGTGTTTAAACGATTAGTGTTTTCTTAAAAAGAGTTTCTACGGATTCTATTGTTTTCAAAAAGTGGTTTTTGACTTAACTAATAAGTGACAGCTACGTTAATATAAAATCATAGTTCATTCAACAGAGCGAGAGTTTGAGATAAGACTTTTAATCAATAGTGTCAACTGAAAAGATTTATTTTAAAACCAAGAAACCAACGAAGAATTGATTCCCTAATTACGACGAACTACATACCGATATCCATTTAGTTGATTTTTAATTTAGATCCTATTTTTAGTTTTAACTTTTCCCCAAACAATCAAAGTATTACCCGCCTTAGCTTTACGAAGTAACCTTAGAAAACGGTATATCGATTCATAAGTCCCTGTGGGATCGATATCTTTTAAAACTACGCGATAGAACTGTGCACTTGCAGTTTGTACCCCAAATTCGACTCATAAAGTCGCGATCAAGTTTTTGGCGCCGTTGCCGGGGACTTTTATTTAGTCGATATCGTAACTCTTCTGTTACGCTGTAGAGACTAAGGCTTATTTTCCTTTTCTTTTCTTTCTTTCGTTGATTTGTATGCCACACAATCGCTCACAAGGCGAGCCGTTCTACTTACGAATCAACGATATCGAACTATATCTCCGAGTCTTACGACGAATTCGGGAATATCGTGATGCAAACAATCTCCCTTCTGTCGAACTTCCTGATCTCAAAAATCTTCTTCCTTCGCCGATACCCGAGATGGCAGAACCAACTCGTGCTCTTCGAGATTACGCCGCTCCATCGCAAGATGAGCCGCATTCGAGTATTGCTCCACCCGCAATCGAAGCAAACAACTTTGAACTTAAACCTTCACTGTTGTAGGCAGTGCAACAGAACCAATTCTCTGGAAATCCTACCGAGGATCCAAACCTTCATTTATCCGTATTTGTCCAATACGCTGATACTGTTAAAGCTAACGGTGTCACTTCAGAGGCAATTCGACTTCGTCTTTTTCCTTTCTCGTTAAGAGATAGCGCTAGAAGATGGCTTCAATCTCTTCCTTCCAACTCAGTCACCACATGGAACGAGTTGAAGAAAGTTTTTCTTGCCCGATATTTTCCGCCGAGCAAAACAGCTATGTTAAGAGCCCAGATAAATGGATTTAAACAGAAAGATAACGAGTCTCTCTTCGAAGCATGAGAAAGATACAAAGACATGATGAGACTTTATCCACACCATGGTTTAGAAGACTGGTTAGTAATTCATACCTTCTATAATGGTCTCCTGTACAACACGAGGTTAACAATAGACGTCGCCGCAGGTGGTGCACTAATGAACAAACCTTATGCTGATGCTTACCAACTTATCGAAAGCATGGCTCAAAACCACTATCAGTGGGGAAGCGAACGAACAATGGTAGAAAAACCTCAAACGAAAACTGGCATGTACGAGATAAGTAACCTTGATCATATTAATGCAAAAGTGGATGCTCTGGTCCAGAAAATTGAAAGTTTAAATGTATCACCTCCAGCCACTGTGGTTGCCATAACTCAGAATTGCGAAGTCTGTGGAATCCAAGGTCACACTCCTGCAGATTGTCAACTCCTAACAGGAATCCAAGCGGAGCAAGTAAGCTATGCTCAAGGAAGCCCCTACTCGCATACCTATAACTCAAATTGGAAGAATCATCCCAATTTTTCATATAAGAGTAATAATGCTTTATACGCACCTGGACAATCTCCAAATCAAGCCCCAGCTATACCTCCAGGATATCAAAAGCCGATCCCATCTACACCTAACAATAACGCCCCTAGGAAATCCAACTTGGAAATCATGATGGAAAACTTTATAGCTTCTCAACAGCAAACCAATAAAGATTTCTTAAACCAGAATGTACACACTGGCGAACAAATTAAACAACTAGTAAGTAAAGTAGATGCCTTGGCTACCCATAACAAAATGCTGGAAACGCAAATATCACAAGTAGCTCAACAACAAGCGCCTACTGCTGCCCCAACTGGTATATTTCCTGGCCAACCCCAACCTAACCCAAGAAGCCACGCTCATGCAATTATACTGAGAAGTGGAACGGAAGTGGAAGGACCGTCTGACCCAAGGATAGAAAACCAAAACTCTAAAAAGTCAACTGAGGAGGAAAGTGAACCTAAGGAAAAGGAAGAGAGTAATAAGGAAACCGTAGAAAAGAAGGAACCTTATGTACCTCCACCACCTTATAAACCACCTATCCCTTACCCTCAAAGGCTTATTAAAACCAAAGATGCGGGTCAATTCAAAAAATTTATTGACCTACTAAAACAATTAAATGTCACAATTCCGTTTACAGAAGCTATTACGCAGATGCCCTCATATGCCAAGTTCTTAAAAGAAATTCTTTCTAATAAAAGGAAACTTGAAGATAGCGAAACCGTTACACTCACCGCTGAATGTAGCGCTATAATCCAGAATATGCCTCCTAAACTTAAAGACCCAGGTAGTTTCTCTATACCCTGTCACATAGGAAAATTTGTCATTGACAAAGCCTTATGCGATTTAGGAGCCGGTATTAGTGTTATGCCTTTATCCATATGCAAGAGACTTGAAATGGGAGAATTAAGACCAACTAAAATGTCTGTGTAACTAGCAGATCGTTCCGTTAGATATCCTGTAGGAATTCTTGAAAACATTCCAGTGCGCATAGGTCAATTCTACATTCCAACTGATTTTATAATTATGGATATTAGAGAAGATGAAGTTACACCCATTATACTGGGAAGACCATTCTTAGCAACGGCCGGTGCAATCATAGACGTAAAACGAGGACGACTCACTTTCGAAGTAGGAGAAGAGAAAATTGAGTTCATTCTTTCCCAATTTTTGAAAGCACCTGCAATAGAAGATACATGTTACTTCATGGATATCATCGATGAATGCATAAAAGAAACGGAGTTAGAAAAAGACAAATCATCTGACTATCTTGTAGAAGACAAACTTAACCAATGTTTAGCAATAACACCGGACCCTACGCAATGCCTTAAGAAACCAACCCTAGACCTGAAAACACTTCCCAAAAATCTGAGATATTAATTCCTAGACTTAGAACTTGAACGACCAGTGATAGTTAATGCTGACCTAGGAAGACTCGAAACAGAAAAACTCCTGCATATCTTAAGAAAATATCCAACCGCACTAGGATACAACATCACCGATCTTAAAGGAATAAGTCCTTCTATTTGTATGCACCGCATCATGCTAGAAGAAGACTGTAAAACTTCTAGGGAACACCAGAGAAGACTAAACCTGATCCTGAGTGAGGTAGTGAAGAAGGAAATAACCAAGTTATTAGAGGCAGGTATCATATATCCTATATCTGATAGCAAATGGGTTAGTCTTGTACACGTAGTACCAAAGAAAGGAGGTGTAACAGTCATTGAAAATGAAAAAGGAGAAACTATAACCAAACGAATCGAATCGGGATGGAGAATATGCATTGACTATAGGAAACTAAACAAAGCAACCCGAAAAGATCATTTCCCTTTACCATTCATTGACTAGATGTTAGAACGATTAGCAAAACATTCTCATTTCTGCTATCTAGACGGTTACTCAGGCTTCTTTCAAATACCAATTCACCCTGATGACCAAGAAAAGACAACGTTCACGTGTCCTTTTGGTACCTTCGCTTATAGACGAATGTCGTTTGGCTTGTGTAATGCTCCCGCAACCTTCCAAAGGTGCATGATGGCAATATTCACCGATTTTCTAGAAAACATCATGGAAGTATTTATGGATGACTTTTCCGTATGCGGACAAAGCTTTGAAGAATGCCTTGAAAACCTAGAAAGAGTTCTAGAGCGATGTGTAAAAGTAAACCTAGTACTTAATTGGGAAAAATGTCACTTTATGGTACAAGAAGGAATTGTTTTAGGACACATCATCTCGAACAGAGGAATTGAAGTAGACAAAGCCAAAATAGAGGTAATCGAAAACCTTCAACCCCCGAAAACTGTGAGAGAAGTACGAAGCTTCTTAGGACATGTCGGTTTTTACCGACGATTCATTAAAGACTTCTCTAAAATAACTAAACCTTTAACCGGGCTATTAATGAAGGATGCTGAATTCATATTCGACAATAAATGTTTAGAAGCATTTCAAACGCTTAAACAAGCACTGATCTCCGCGCCCATAATGCAGACACCAGATTGGAATGAACCATTCGAAATAATGTGTGATGCCAGTGATTACACTGTAGGTGCTGTTTTAGATCAACGAAGGGATAAAAAGCTTCACCTTATATATTACGCAAGTAGAACTCTAGATGAAGCACAAATGAATTACGCCACAACCGAGAAAGAACTTCTAGCAGTAGTGTTTGCGCTAGATAAATTTCGTTCTTACTTGGTCGGAGCCAAAATAATCATCTACACTGACCACGCTGCTATCAAATACCTCTTAACAAAAAAGGATGATAAACCTAAACTCCTAAGGTGGATCCTGTTGCTACAAGAGTTCGATTTGGAAATCAAAGACAAGAAAGGAACTGAAAATGTAGTAGCAGATCACCTCTCGAGACTTGAGAACCTTGAACCGGAAAGAACATCAATTAACGATGATTTCTCGTACGATAAGCTTATAGCTACTTTGGAAGAAAATAACGCTGATAAACAGGTAGAAACCACCTTAGCTATATCTGTTACACCGTGGTACGCTGACCTCGTCAATTATTTAGCTGCCGGAATAGTTCCACCTACCTTATCCTACCAGCAGAAGAAACGATTCTTCTATGACATAAAACATTATTATTGGGATGACCCCTTACTTTTTAAAAGAGGCCCCGATGGTATTTTCCGTCGGTGTATACCCGAAGAAGAGGTAGAAAATATAATCCAACACTGTCACTCCGTTCCTTATGGTGGACATGCAAGTACATCCAAGACCTGCTCTAAAATCCTACAAGCCGGTTTCTATTGGCCAAATATATGGAAGGATGTACATGCAGCTATTAAGAAATGTGACAGATGTCAACGCACAGGAAACATATCTAGACGTGACGAGATGCCACAAAAGGGCGTTTTGGAAGTAGAGATTTTCGACGTGTGGGGAATAGACTTCATGGGACCTTTTCCATCCTCTTTCGGTAACAAATACATACTCGTGGCAGTTGACTACGTATCAAAATGGATTGAAGCTATAGCTTCTCCAACAAACGACACACGAGTAGTAACTAGACTCTTTAAGAATATAATATTTCCAAGGTTTGGTGTCCCAAGAATAGTAGTCAGTGATGGTGGATCGCATTTCATATCCAAGGTACTCGAAAAACTACTGCTTAAGTATGGCGTAAGACATAGAGTAGCGACACCTTACCACCCTCAAACCAGTGGGCAAGTGGAAGTGTCTAACAGAGAAATCAAACAGATACTAGAGAAAACAGTCGCCACTTCAAGGAAAGACTGGTCATTGAAATTACCAGAAGCTTTATGGGCTTACCGAACTGCTTACAAAACTCCCATAGGGACAACCCCATAAGCTCATTTATGGAAAATCCTGCCACCTCCCGGTAGAATTAGAACATAAAGCCTATTGGGCTATTAAAAATCTAAATTTAAACTATAAGGCCGCCGACGAAAAGAGAATCCTTGATATAAGCGAATTAGAGGAACTCAGAAGAGACGCTTACGAAAATGCCAGAATCTACAAAGAAAGAACAAAACAATGGCATGACAAGCGCATATCAAGGAAAATCTTCAAACAAGGCGATACAGTCCTTTTATTTAACTCTAGGCTAAAGTTATTCCCGGGAAAACTACGATCTAGATGGTCAGGTCCTTTTCAAATCACCAATGTTTTTCCCAGTGGAGCGGTAGAAATTAAAGGCAAATCTATGGAACCATTTACCGTAAACGGGCAACGTCTAAAACATTATCACTATGCAGAAA
Organism: Lathyrus oleraceus; assembly: GCF_024323335.1. Classification (NCBI taxonomy): domain Eukaryota; kingdom Viridiplantae; phylum Streptophyta; class Magnoliopsida; order Fabales; family Fabaceae; genus Lathyrus; species Lathyrus oleraceus. The sequence goes on from NC_066584.1 coordinate 416,891,586, forward strand.
ACAATGAAGATTCGCAAGTCTTGCACTTAGACGAAATGCCTCCAGAACTTATAGATTATAATTGGTAGTTTTTATGTCGAGCTTGCGACATTAAACAAAGCGCTTAGTGGGAGACAACCCACAAATATTTTTTTTTATTTCTTCCTTAATTATTCTTTTAAATTTTGTTTAGTGTTCATTCTTAATTTATTTTAATTTATTAAAAAACTTTTCTCTTCTTCTTTCGGCATTTGGCCAAATCCTGACTAAAACTCTTGTTTTTCTTTTCTCTAGCTAACATTAACCTGATGGGACAAATCGATCGTATGGGTATCAAATTCAGAGGAAAAGCTCAGAAACAAAATTTTGAGGAACTAGCCACGAGAGAGATACTACCTAGCATGTATGCTGATGACTGGGCAATGACTGCCCTTGAACTAAGAGAAAGTGTCCTGTATTTGCTGAGTCAGATAAGGTGGGAAACCTCTCCTATCCGTAGACATTTCGTCACCTACCGGAGACTAACACTAGAATTCCTTAGTTCCCTGATCTATCTACCCAGCCATGGGAAAGGAATAAGCAGAGGTTTCATCCAGTTCAGAATGTTTAACATGGAGTAACAATTTAATATTCAAGACTTTACCAACCTTTTAGGTTTCCCTACCTCCTTTGACACATTCACAGTGAGCCAAGAAGAACTTTTTGAATATAGAGAACTTGAACACTTTTGGGGAAGCTTGACTGGAAATGACGATCCCGAGGAACATGAGTTTCTCTCTGGAAACATACATAACCCGGCCTTTCGTTATTTCCATAAGATCCTGACCCACACCTTATTTGGGAAGAAGCCAAACAGTACCACAGTTTCACGTGATGAACTCTTCATCATATTTTGTGCTTCCCAGAACCGTCTAGTAAACGGTGCCACTTTTATGTTGGCAAATTTAGACCACCTTATCTAAGATGAACGAGCACCAATTCGAATAGGCGGTTTGATAACCATGATTGGTAATGCTATCGGATTACGTCAGCCTATGCTTAACTTAAGCCCTTTTTGTGGCATTACTATTATGAGTATACCCTTCCTCTTCAACACTATGTTTATAGCAAACCTAGGATCTGACGAGTTTGAGCTTATAATTAATAACCAAGTTCTTTGCCTATTCACCATGCCCAATCCTAGGACTAGTGTTCATAACCGCAATAACTGGCTCTACAATCTGAACGAAACCCCCTCTCCTGCTAGATCCACTGAATCCATCCAGGACTATGAAATTTGTGATGACCAGATTCCTTATGCTGAATCAGACCCTCAGACACCATCTGGTTATTATGATATTGATCCTCCTCCTCAACCTGTTCAGACCGAAGAATCGGCAATACCCGACCTTAGACATCATATGCCCGGAACTGATTATAACACTGCCATTAAAGCTTTGATGTCAGAACAAGACGCCCTCAGAGAAGAGTTCGCTAACATGAGACACGAATTTCTGGGATACATGAACAGTATGACAAATCAGTTTCACGAGTTGCAATATCGTGTTAACTCCTTTGTTCCTCCGGCCAGAGATCATGCAGATGGATAGAAGTCGTTTTTCTTAGTTATTTAGTTTTAGTTAGATTATTCATTAATGTTATTTCAAATTATGTTCGTATTTGTTTCTCTTTTGCATTTTTGTTTTTTTTTTCAATGTTACATTATGATTATTTTATGAAGTTATTGATTTATTCTATTTTATTATGAATTATGCAATATCTATCAATAATGCTCTCTACTGTTGCTGCCTACATAACTTATTAAAGAAAAAATATATTTATGCACTATTATACAAAGTAGAATAGCATGCAGGGGAAATTTAAATAGCAGAGTAAAATAATCTGAAGCAAAGCAAAACAAAAAAAAATAAATAAATTACTATAATTATTATGAAAAACGCAAGCAGTAACCATGCCAGAATGACTGTGTGATGAGCGTCAGACAATCTATCACGGACGTCACGCCAAGTGCCTGTGACGCCCGTCACGCCCCTGTCACGAGCGTGACACCGTCTGACCATGTTAACGTTACTAACCGTTGGGAGACGACCGTTACACCACTTCACCTTTTTACCTTCCCCATTTATTCACATTTACCCACATTTATTTACTTTTCCACCACTCCCTTTCCAACTTCCAATTTTTTTCCCTATAAATACCCACCATACTTTTCTTCATACACCACAAACCACTCTCTAAAATCAATTTCATTTCCCTTCTCCCCTAATTACCTCTTTCAAACCACTTATCGATATGGCGGGCAACCAAGCTTTCGGAAATATCATCTTCCGATCCGAAGATGATAATTATCAAAGGGAGCAGTTCGAGCGTTTCCAACAACGAGGTGTCACCTCTACCAGGTATCCTGATTTAACTTGTTTACAAGAATTAGGATTACTTCAAGGTATAGAATGGATGCTCCGTCTTGCTGATTTAACCTTTCTATGCACGCATAATCAACCTACCTACCCGTCCCTAACCTTAGAATTTTTAAGTTCATACGCGTACAACACTCCCACCGGTGAAGACGAGTACTTAACCGGTACCGCAACCTTCCGCATGTTCAACACCGAGTACTCCCTATCCCAAAACCAATTGAGTACCATGCTACAGTTCCCCATCGAAGGTCAAGTCTACCCCAGAATCCCTCCAAACTCAAACTGGAACACAGTTGCCGCTTTCGACCTCTTTAGGAAAATATCCGGTGTAGATGCCAACAACTGGGAAGAGCTCCTTGTTTCCCATATACATAACCCAACTATCTGGTACTTTATCCGCATCCTGCAAAACACAGTTTTTGGAAGACTGAACAACAGCAAGGTCAACGCAAAGGAATTATTCTTCCTCGAATGCGTCTTCGAACCGAATACTAAGGTAAACGCCGCCTCCTTCCTATTTCATCATATCCGCACCTTATGTGCTAGAGGCCGTCAACCTTTTGTTATTGGTGGATTAATCACCACCATAGCACTTAGCTTAAACCTAGGGGACCGACTCCAAACTTTAGAATCTTTACCTCCCCTCTTTATGGATATAAGCTACTGTCGGTCCAGCCGCCTAATTAAGAACAGAGTAGGCGGAAAGATGTTGAGAGCAGGCTACTATTGGATAGACACGAAGCAGACCTGTTGATGACTGAGGTCCATGAGGGTTCATTTGGTACTCATTCCAATGGACATGTCATGGCTAGAAAGATGTTGAGAGCAGGCTACTATTGGCTGACAATGGAGTCTGACTACTGCAAATTTGTGAAGAAATGCCACAAGTGTCAGATTTATGCTGATAAGATTCATATTCCCCCGACACTTTTGAATGTGATCTCATCACCATGGCCTTTCTCCATGTGGGGAATTGACATGATTGGCATGATAGAGCCAAAAGCGTCCAATGGACACAGATTTATTCTCGTAGCAATTGATTACTTCACCAAGTGGGTTTAAGCGGCGTCATATGCAAATGTGACCAGGCAGGTAGTCGTGAAGTTTATCAAGAATTAACTCATATGCCGATATGGTGTGCCAGATAAGATCATTACTGATAATGGATCTAACTTGAATAACAAGATGATGAAAGAAATGTGTAGTGAGTTCAAGATCGCGCATCATAACTCTTCTCCTTATAGACCCAAGATGAATGGGGCTGCTGAAGCTGCTAATAAGAATATCAAGAGGATTATCCAGAAGATGGTTGTTACGTACAAAGATTGGCATGAGATGTTGCCATTTGCTTTACATGGATATCGTACGTCTGTCCGCACTTCAACAGGGGCAACCCCTTTCTCTCTTGTTTATGGCATGGAGGCTGTACTCCCAGTAGAGGTGGAGATCCCATCAATGAGAGTCTTGATGGAGGCCAAGTTGACTGATGTTGAATGGGTTCAAAGTCGTTATGACCAGTTGAATTTGATAGAGGAGAAGAGATTGACGGCTATGTGCCACGGTCAGTTATATCAGCAAAGGATGAAGAAAGCTTTTGATAAGAAGGTCAAGCCTCGTGTGTTCCGAGAAGGTGACCTTGTGCTCAAGAAAGTCTTGTCTTTCGCGCCCGATTCCAGGGGCAAGTGGACTCCAAATTATGAGGGTCCGTATGTTGTTAAGAGAGCCTTTTCAGGCGGTGCTTTGATACTTACAACTATGGATGGGGAGGATTTCACTCGTCCTGTTGAAAACTGAATAGCTCACTAAGTTGAAAACCCGAAAGGGCGGCTTAGGCAAAAATGAGCGTCTCGGTGGATTGAAAACCCGAAAGGGCGATCCAGGCAAAAGTTAGAGACACAAAAAAATATATAATAATGATATATGTATCCCGCTAGATTGAGTACCTCATCCTGGGGCAATCTAGGCAAAAATTAGGGATTTGGCAAGTAACTGCATCCTGACAAGACTTTGTTCTACAACTGTCGTCCGTCAGAGATTCTTACTCATTATCAACCAAAGCTTCAAATCCATCGGATTCAGAATTGGTGGAGAAATGGTCATTATGTTCAATGTAGCCCTTTTCCAATATATATCACCAATTTCAAATTTGTAAAGATCTATGGAGTCTTGCCATTCACAGACTACCATTCTATCAAATAAATTTGAGCCTTTTATCCAATTATTGGCACTCTTATCTGTTTCTATTCAACAAATGTTTTGCATGTTTTTATTAAGAAAATATCACTGCTTTAAACGATCAAATTTTTTATAATTTGTTTTTAAACAAAGTGAACATTCACAATGACGAAAGGATACTTAGGAGATCCTCAGTGCTCTCCCAAGGGTGGTACGATCCCCTACAGGGTAAGATTTTTGTCCATATTCCTAGCATGACTGTATCTCCTCCCTCCGGAACCTTTTGTGGTTTATCCTACCAAGTGGATTTCTTGTTGAGAGTCACCTCTCTTCCCTTCGGCAGAGTAGCAATCTTTCTTCCTCAGCAGCTTGGATCTCTTTGGGCAAGAGCGGTATTTGGTGGTTGATCCCGATAAATCCTTTATCTCCTCGGATAAATTCCCCATTAGAGTTGTTGGTGTGGTGGACCTTGTCTGTGATAACTCTCGTCCCCAGCTGGAATGATTGATGATTCATCCCCTACAGAGTTCTTTGCTTCCTGGTATCTCTGATCCCCAGCAGATTGGATACTCTCCGGTGAACTTGGCTTTCTCTCTTGAGATGTAGTATCGGGTGGTTGATTCCTGGACCTGGTTGTGTTAGATATGTTTGTTTGTCAGCATACATCATACATAAACCACGCATATACATGCATAATTATAACATTCAAATATTCATGTTGCATTCTTTGCCATATATCGTTGTTTGTTGTCTCCTGCTATTTGGTGATATATTTCCCCAAGCAGATGTGTGTGTCTGATCTCTCCATATAGAGTCAGCCCCATAGGCAGAAAGCGTCTATCCTTTCTTCCATATTTCCCACCGGGTTATATCCTCGTGGATGTTGATTGTTTTTGTTCCTTCCCAACACATATATTGGGATGGGTTTCCCCATTGAGTTATATCCTCACCGGACAAGTCTTGATTTGTTGGGCCTCTCTAGTTTGATCCTAGATCGGTCTTTTGAGACTCTTTTCCTATTTTCCCCGTGGTAAATGAATAATTGCTCAATAATTAGTAATTATTATCCCCGACGGAGTCTGTGGTTCTCTACCCTCATACCTGTAGTTGTAAACCATATTTCTTCCCTTTTTGCAGAGTAACGTTTTTTTGCTCATCTTTAATTGGTGACAGTTATATTCATCCAATATTCGGTGATGATATTCCCTTATCTGCTTGGATAATTGCCCTGATTACGCAATTTATCCCCAGCGGGTCATATCTCGTCTACCTTGTTGTTGTTGGTAACGATTGTTTCTCCCCTGAATTGGTCATCATTATATACCTAGTTTCGGTATCCCGATGCCTTTTCTTTTCAGTCAATTTATCCTTTATTAACCCAGTAACCGGTTGTGGATAATCGTCCATGCGAGTATATTATCTATGTTCTGACGGTAATAGATAGTATATCTCATGAACTCTCGGGTCTGAAGCCTTTTGTTCTTCCCTAGTTGAGTAAGATTCGCGTCCCCTTTGTGGAGTCGAATATCCATCCTGTAATCGAGTTTGCTTTTAGCCCTCTTGTGGATGATGAGTGTCTTGGGAATATTCCCCAATTCACGCCTTGGTTGGTCACCTATTATGACGTTTTGTCCCCTGTGGAGACAGAATCACTGAGTTAAAGTATACCTTTTAGGCTTTCCTTAGACGTTTTGAAGTTTTGATATCTCTCACCCTTATACCGGTCTTGGATATTCATCTCTTCCTGAGCATGTTGTATCTCTCACCCTCATACCTGGCGTTCAGATCACATGTCTCCTTGAGCTTATTACCCAGTAACCGGTAATACCTTGTCCCGCTGCTTCCCCAGGAGTGTCCTTGTGGACATCCCCAGCGAAGTCCCTTAGTGGATTATTTTCATCCGGATTTTATCCGAAGTATCCGCTGTGGATAGTTTTTTGCTGTATTGGCATATTCCCCAATACATGCATCTTCGAGTCAGCTCGAGTCTTTTCATTGGATCTTTTCCCTTTGGAATTCTGTTCCCCGTGCTTTGAGTCGTGACCTGCTCGCGCATTTTTATCCCTTTTCTATCCCCAGGAGAGTCCCCAGGGTCTTGGTCCCATGGAGTGAATTGCTCATATGGATTATCAGTGGCTTCTGATTCCTTTGCTTTTGTGGACACATATCTCCACAGAGTGCTACCATTTTTCATACCTACATTTGCATCATGAGGTCTCTTAGGGACCAAAATTCGTCTCTTTGTTATTATTTAAGCCCATTCTACCCCGTCGAGACGAAGATTTTAACCTTCACATCTCCGGCTAGAATGACCTTAAATAGGGGCATCTGTAAGACCCCAATTTTGACCCTAAGATCCCTCATGACATCATAACATTGCATTTGCATTGCCTCAAGGATCTTTAGCATCTTGGTTCCCTTTGCCTTTGGGTGGGACTCCTTGTGATTGGTTTGAGATCACCAAGCATGCTTGAATTATACATCATTGTTTCTCTTACTTTTGTTTACTAACCAAAAGCACAAAAATGTGTCACTAACATCTTTTGTTTGAAGCTTGAGTATCATCTAAGACACTTTGTGGGTTCTATTTAGATGATCAGTCAACACAAGGGAATGGCTTGAGATACTTCCAACAGGTTCAAATGGGGTCTATTCGTCAGTCAAAACGTTAATCTTGAAGGAGCAAAAGTTTGTTCATGAGTTGTCATGCTCGCTAGGCGAGCAGAATGGATCTCCTAGCGAGTCCCAAGAAAAGCCACCAGAATCACCTACGCTCAGAGGAATTTCTTGAACTGTCATGCTCGCTAGGCGAAGCCCACGTGTTTAAAAAAATAAAAGAAAATAAAAAGAAAAACGAAAATAAAAATAAAAATAAATAAATAAAAATAAATAAATAAATAAAATATAACATAAATTTTTTGGACTTGGGCCTCTCTCATTTGAGCCCACAGGTCCACAAAAATCAGGTTATAAATTCAGAGTTTCAGTGAAACAAAAGGCAATTTTATTCCTATTACCCTGGTAGGGAAAAAAATAGTGAGAGAAGAGCTAACAGAGTTCAGAGCAACCTCCAGAGACTGAAGGGAACTCATCGACAAAGAACCAATTACCTCTCATATAAACCCTAAGAGTGCTTTGCAAACCCAACTGTGCCATTCAATTTCATCGGTCTCTCCAATCAGGTTTGCCCTTATCCCCATTACTCTATGCTTTTAATTTGAATACTCTGAATGTGTGAGGTATCGTTCAGTTTTTGCCCACGGGTTTAGATATGCATGAATGTGTAAAGAATACCTTGAATGTTTTGATCACTTAATTTCTGAGATGGATGCCATAGGGTTTGGAGTCCCTAAAATCGTACTGTTATCAATGGGAAATCCAGAACCCGCAGGCGCTCGCTAGCACCTTCGCTAGGCGAGCCTGCAGCGAAGCTTCGTTAAGCTTTCGCTAGGCGATGCAGCAGCCATCGCGACAGTAGTTGTTTTTTCCTGTTTGCTCTAACATGTTTTGTGTTTGTTATGGCATTGTTTTCTCCTAATTCCGTCATATTACTCTAACCTGTTTGTTGAGTTTTTGTGAGGGTTCACATACTCTTGCAGGGATAGCTTGCTTGGTGTTCCACTTTATTTGTGGGATACCACCTGGAGGTTTATTCCGATTACTTGTACTGACTCACTTTCTTTGATGGTGTTTAACTTGGAATAGTCTTTGGGTTTTTTATTTATCTAATTGTTGTTACTTCGGATCTTTATCCGTACGGTAGATCTCTCGATCCCTTTACTTTTCCCGCATGTTACCGATTTCTTAGGTTTCGTATAGCCTCTCGTGGCATGTCATTTAAGGTAGCGCGGTTCCTTTATCTAGGACTGCCTTTTTGCATGAGCATCCCTAAACACCCCAAACTCATTGATTTTTCTTCTCCTAAGAACACGTTATCTCCTTCTACTACAGGCGAGTAAGTCTCCAAAGGTCGAGCATCCGGTAGATTGCGTAGTAATGTCGTTCACCCCAAAACACAACCCTTACCCCATAGGTGGTCGAACTACGTTTTACTCTGATTTTCATCCCAGATGAGATACGTAGGCATAAGACGCGATGTCTTAGCGAGCACACTCCTCTTTAACCCATAGGTAGCCGAGTTACGAAGACTCTGATTCTCAGATTCAGATGGGATACATATGCAGTGGATGCGACATCCGTGCGAGTCATTTTCTTTTGACCCTTCTTTTAGTAAGTAATACATTAGATAAACATACACGCTTTTCTCATCCCTTCAATCATGTTTGCACAAATAAATTTTCACAAAAAAAGCAACAACATTTGCAACAAATGTGAAAAGGGCTCCCTAGGAGTACCTAGGATGCTTTGGGTGCCTAATACCTTCCCATTGCATAACCAACCCCCTTACCCAGATCTCTGACATTTTTACTAGTTTTTGATTCGATAAAACTTTTAGGTTTTTGTTCGCTTTCTAACCATTCCTTTGGATAAATAGAAGTGCGGTGGCGACTCGACTTGTATGATTTACCTTGGATTTAGTCAATATCTCTAATGGTAACGAATACACCGCTACAGCAGGGTTTCAGTAAAAACATATTTTTCCTTTTCATTTGAAAAAGAAGCTCACTTTTTTTTCCACTTTTTGTTTCCATAAAGGTGTCAACCCAATGTTGTGATATTTAAACCAAATGAAAGTGGTGTTTAAACCAAGAAAGAGGTGTATAACCATGAAGGTGTCAACCCATAGTTATGGTGTTTAAACCAAAGGAAAATGGTGTTTAAACCAATAAAGGGGTGTATAATAATGAAGGTATCAACCCAGAGTTGCGGTGTTTAAACCAGAAAGTTGAGAAAAGAGGAACCAAAGGGATAACTGCAGACTTGATAGTAAATTGACTTGAATTGCACTAAAGTCTATGAATAAATGTGAATACTCTGAGAAATTGGGTCATTTGTCCCATATCCAAAATATTCAGAATGAGGATAGGAATGCTCCCTCTCACCCTTTCTCTATTGCTTAAGGCTCATGGCATGCAATCCTTGTTAATGTCTGACAAGTTATTGAAGAAGGTTCTCATGAATGCTTTGTGGGGATGAGGCATATGGATAATGCCTTGACTGGTGCTTGAGATCTTGTACTTGTTGAGAGGTTGAAGCTCTAAAGTATAAGAGGCATGTCATATCAAGTGGCCAAGAGACTTATGGTCACTTGGCAAATACAAAGGGAAAATATGCAAAGTCAGGAGATTCAGTTGATCAAATAGAATTTTATTAAGCTAAATTAGAGGGAATTATATGAATGGAACATAATGCATGATCATACAAAGACTAACATATGGTCTCATGTTTAGGTAGCCCAGGAGAAAACCATGTGGATGCAAATTATTACTAAGCCTAGGTCTCATTGTTAGGTAGCCCAAGATTAAGCCATGTGTGTGTTAAGGTGTGCTAACCTAAACATATGAATGTGATAAGCAGAGGCATAAGTTAAATGAACCATAAATAAGATGACAATGTCAAGAGTTCAATAGTTCAACAATAGGTCAAAGTGGCCAAGGTCATTCCAGATTAAACAAAGGTCCAAAGTCCTAAGTCTAAAGTTCAAAGTATGGACATCATCACTCAAAGTAAAGATTAGGTCTTAAGGATCAAGTTAATTCATTTTATCATGTTTTAATTCATTGAGATTGTCAAGCAGATTAAACACAATATAAGAAGCAGCAGATGAATAAGACAAGATGAATAATGTATGAAGTGAGATGATGAATAATGAGACATAAAAGTAAATTTCATAAAGTAAAGGTATAAAAGTAAATGACTTATATTAAATGACAAGAATTAAATGACAATAAAATAAAGTCAATGGTTAATGGTTAATGGATTATGTTGGGACAATTTAGTGCTATGTTGAACAATCGTAAGTAGGCCTATGTAGAAGCCATACCTATCTGAGATCGGGCAATAACAATTTATGTGTCAGACATGTTAGAGAATTAACACAAGTTAATCTCCTAAAACGTGTAACACAATGGTCAAAGTAAAATAAGAAAGTAGATGAACAACGTCAAAGTGAGAGCCAACTCAAGTGTTTGACTTAGGATCCACTATCAATCAAATCAAGGGACCCAAACATATGACTCAATAAGGGATAACATATCATTTATTCAAAGTGTCAAAAATGATCAAATGATCATTTATCAACATGTTTGAATCAAAGAAGATTGAATCAACCTCAAGTCCATGTATGGATGACTTGAAATGTAGAAGCATTGATCAACCAAATCAACAACTCAAGTCAAAATATCAATTGCATCAGAAATCAAACAAAAAAGTATTTAAAAATGGTTACAAAAATAACACAAAGTCCCAAATATTGCACATGAAAAAATATCAAAAGTTGGATCGAAAAACTTTTGAAAATGGTTAAAAACTAAATTACAAAAGGAAATTAAAAGAAAATGAAAATAAGAATACAAAAATTATTTTAAAAGTTAAGTGAAAAATGTATGTGGTGCAAAGTATTTTTAAAGACTTTGTGTAAAATAATTGATCAAAATGAATTAAAAATGAATGAGAAATTAAATGGGAAAAAATAAAATAAAATAAAATAGAAAATAAAAGGAAAATGGAGCCAATAGTCAAAAGATTCAGAAAAACACGTTGGCACGTTATGATTGGTCTGATTTGAATCCTGGCACCAAAATGTGCGCAGGTTCACTTCATCTTCAACCTTCAGCTCGACTTCTGCAAATCATGAATTCGTGTTTTTAGCAACACCCAAGCATGAAGTTAGCTTCACAACACATCATCATTCATGTCTCCCTAAATCAGAGTCATTGATTGGCTCTGAGCGGGGAGAATTTTGCTCAAGAACACAATGAACTCTAAGTGTTCAAAGCAAAATTAAATAACGAATATGGAAGATAAATTAATGGAAGAAGAGGGCTTTTGATCAGTGGAATAAGATGAAGAGAGTGGTAACTTGTTTGCTCAAGAATTTAACTCGTATCTACCTTTCTAGTTGAACCTTTGAAGGTCAACAATAGTGGATTTGGAAGTCTGGTTCCAAGGAGTTTCAAGCCAAGGCAATGCTTCAGTCAGCTTCAGAAGGTGTCGATGAGTGATTCTGGGTGAAGATTCAAAGCTAAAAGAGCTTGAATCAAATAAATAGTTAACTGGCTTTTGGAGGTATTGGGATCAAACGGTTTCATAGTTTCTTTGGCTATCAAAGCTATCAAATGAAGGCAAAAATTTCCTCTATTTATAGGAAATGAGATATGGAGGCCAATTCTTGTGAATTAGGTCAAACTTTGGATGGTTTGCAAAGCGTGTAAAATGAGACATGAAATGCGTGAATTGGCACTTGAAACCAGTCATTATGTGTTTGTTTGCACACATTTTGGCATCAGAAACAAGTTGCACATGTGCAAGTGGTCCCAAGATGCAAAATGACTTGTAATTTCAAGTTATGGATGTCGGGAAAAACATAGTTCAACATGCCATGTTTGAAGTTATGGCCAAATGGAATCCATTTGTGCATTTCGTGATTTTCTTTGTGCCAAATGTTCACTTCAATGCAATGAGTTGAATTAAAAATTAACCAACTCAAAAGGAGACTTAAGGTGGAAATTACAAGTGTTGAAAGTTGAGGTTGTGACATGCTTTCTAGGTCATGCAGCGCAGTTGACTTAAGTACATGTGGAACGCGCGCTAGGAACCATCAGATCCGCCACCTCAATTAATGAGGGATATCTGATGGTCCACGTATTTTTTATTTTCTGAATTTTTGTTTTATTTGCATTTTTTTCAATAATTCATATTAAATTCAATATTGATCCAAAAAATATGGGACTTTCACCCAAAAAAATCAAATATTTTTCTCTTTCATATTTTGAATTAAAATTATTTTTTGGATCATTATTAATATTTTTCATGAATTAATTTATTTTGCATTTGTTTTTAATTGTTTAAAAATACTTTTAAATGTCCAAAAAATATGAATTTTTTTCTCTAAGGTCCTTTAACCTTGTTTGACCTATGATAAATCTCATGGTCATTTCTTTGGTGTTTTGATGAGATTTTAGGAATTGGACAAAACATATTTGATTTAAATGCATTATTTTATTATTTTTAATTGAATAAATATCAATTAAGTTTTGTTGACAATTTGTATTGACTTGTTTGAGTTTGCTTATTGTTGTTGGGCTTTGGTCAAGGTTGATTTAACTTTGTCAAGTTAATATCATTGGATTTAGGGGATTGATGGAATGTACATTCCATCTCCCAAAATGAATGAATGATATTAATTTAATAAAAGTCCTCCTTTGACCAATTTGTGATCTCATTCATCCCCTTCCCACTTCATCTCATTCCTCTTCTTAATTCATTCATTCCATTTGGCCTATGACATCTCAAAGTCTTAATGCTAGTTGATTGAAAAATTGACATGAGTATGGATGAGAATAGACCACACCTTTTGCATATTCTTTTTTGTGTGTGGTATGTTTCACGAGCATAATCCATTATACTATGTCTCTAACATGCATTAACACCAAAATTCTATTGCCCGACCTCAAATAGTTGTGACTTCTACATAAGTCCAATTACGATTGCTCAACATAGCGTTAAATTTGTGACACAAAAGGCATAAGCATTCTAGTTAGTGAGATTGTAAGTCTCGTCTCTTTCATGGTATTGTATGGAAACTTGGCCTTCTTTCCTTACTTTGGAAGATGTTTTGGTTCAAGGATCCATGCTTGTGATAAGTGGGTTGAGTGTTCTCCAAAGAATGTCTTGAAAAGCAAAAGCAAAAGCAAAAGCAAAAGTAAAACAAAACTAACCTCTAACCTACTAACTATTGACTTTAAATTTTAAGCTTTTACTTTAATGCAATTTACTTTTAGCACTTTATTTCATTTGCCATTGTACATATCATTCTTATTGTTTATGTTAATGTAATTTTAACTTTGTCTATTTGGACCATATTGTGTGATATATTTTTTTTATGTTACTTTGTTTGTTTGTGTGGTCTTTGACCATTAATGTACATAATAATCATACAAACACAAAAAAACTTTTGAGTGGACTGTTGGCTTGATCTTGGACAAATGGGCCTAGAATCTAGGCAACTTCCCTAAGCTAAAGGACTTGGCCAATGCCAACTTGTTGAAGAACCAAGTGCTTGCAATTTGAACTTCATCTGATACATCTTTGAAGATCTCTCTAGATTCATCTGCAACATGATCATTGTGAAGCTGTTATTTTGAACCTGTGACTTGTAGAATTCATCTGTTACATGGGCAATTTCTGAAGAAGATCATGGAATGGATAAGCTTGGATGAGGCCATCTATATTTGATGCCTTGCTCTTCAAGATAATATAATTGTGCATCTGTGTGTCGCTTAATTCTAAAAGTCCAAGGGAATTTTGGGTTTTTATTGACATACTTGTCTATTGGATTGCTACCCATTTGGTCAGATGTTTTCAACTCTAAACTTTTAATTTTTGTGCATAGGGTAGTCTCTTCATCTTCTCCCCATTTCTTTAATTTCAAAATCTCTCCCTCCATTTTTAAAAGCCTTATTTGTGTGAACTACATTTATTCTAAACTTTGACCACTTTTACAAAAAAAGATAGAAACTTTGGCCTTATGCCATTGCATTTTCAAACTTATTTTCTTAAATCAAACTTGTAAAATAGACTTACCTATACTTGACTTAAACTTTCAAAAAGCTAAAAAATAACTAACTCATTCAAACCATTTTAGGCCTTTGTGCCTTTCAAACTTAAATTGTGTTAAAATTAACACACTCATTTTGAAATTTGTATCACGAATTACGAGGTTTTGATCCCTCATTTTTATGTTGGTACGTAGGCACAAGACCGGAGGTCTTGTCAAACACAAAAATATAATTAATGAATTCTTTTCTCATCCCCCCATTCTATTTGTTTGTAAACATCACTTTGTACAAAATACATATGCACACAAAAAGGGCTCCCTAGGAGTACCTAGGACACTTTGGGTGCTAACACCTTCCCTCTGTGTAACCAACCCCCTTACCTGTGACCTCTGACTTTTATTTGTTTTTATTTGAAAACTTCTTATTATTTGGGTTTTGTTCGTACTTTTTCTCTTTTCCGTTGGAAACAATAAAAGCACGGTGGCGACTCTTGTTAATTGATTTCTAGCTTGTCAATAACTTGATGATCATGAATTTTCCGCTACAGAGATATATAAAGAAACTCAACTTTATTGAAGAAAGTCAATAACCTTCTTGCATAATCTTTGTAAGGAATCAAGCCAGGATGATGATTTTCCTATTATCCTTTAATCTGATAAACCACCAAGGCTGAATCTCTATACACATCAAGAATCTTAACTCTCAAGTCAAGAACTTCTTCAAGACCCATGATACAAGCTCCATACTCTTCCATATTATTCGTACAATCAAACATTAATCTTGCAGTGAGAGGGATATGAAAACCCCGAGAAGTAATGATGATTGGCCCAATTCCATTTCCATAAGCATTAACAACTTCATCAAACACTAAACCCCACCAGAATCCAGGATTTAATCCTTCTTCAGGCAACGGTTCATGACAATCTTTAGCTTTTAAGTACATAACATCTTCATCAGGGAATCAAACCTGATGGATTGATAATCATCAATTGGATGGTGAGCCAAATGATCTACAAGAATACTTCCTTTAATCATTTTCTGAGTATGGTACTCCATATCATATTCATACAATAGCATCTGCCAATGAGCAATCCTCCCAGTCAAAGCAGACTTTTCAAAAATATACTTGATTGGATCCATTTTGGATACCAACCAAGTGGTATGATTAATCATATACTGGCGTAGACGTTTGGTAGCCAAGGCTAAAGCACAACAAGTCTTCTCAAGCATGGAGTATCGAGACTCACAATCTATAAACTTCTTACTCAGATAGTTGATGGCATGGACTCTTCTAACACAGTTAAGTACATAATCAACGGTCTTCCTTCCACTGGAGGATACAAGATAGGAGATTCAAGCATAGACTCCTTGATGTTGTCAAAAGCTTTTTAGTAGTCCTCTTTCCAAACACAAACTTGATCTTTATGAAGAAGCTTGAAGATTGGCCCACATGTGGCATTCATGTGGGATATAAACCTGGAGATATAATTCAAATGCACGAGGAATCCTCTAAATTGTTTTTTTGCCTTTGGTGTAGGCATCTCTTGAATAACTCTGACTTTATTAGGATCTACTTCAATACCCTTCTGACTGACAATGAAGCCCAACAACTTTCCCGAATGAACACTAAAAGTTCATTTTTTAGGATTCAAGCGGAGTTTAAAATTTCTCAAACACTGAAACAACTTCAACAAATACTCAACATGATCTTCTTCAGTCTTCGACTTAGAAATCATATCACCAACATAGACTTTTATCTCTTTGGGTATCATGTCATGGAAAAGAGTAGCCATGGCTCTCTGGTACGTTGCACCAACATTTTTTAAACCGAAAGGCATCACTCTATATTAGAATGTTCCCTATGCTGTAATAATTGTTGTCTTTTCCATGTCCTCGGTTGCCATCTTGATCTGATTATAACCGTAGAAACCATTTATAAAGGATAAGTCATTGAACTTAGTTGTATCATCTACCAACATGTAAATGTGAGGAAGAGGAAAATCATCCTTTGGGTTAGCTTTGTTCAAGTCTTTATAATTAACACACATCTGAACTTTACCATCCTTTTTCGGAACAGTCATAATATTGGCCACCCATTGAGGATACTCAGAAGTAACAAGGAAACCAACATCTATCTACTCCTGAACCTCTTCTTTGATCTTAATAGCCATATCACAGTGAGTTTTTCTCAACTTCTATTTAACTGGCAAACATTATGGCTTCAATGGTAATCTATGCTCCACGGTGTTAGTATCAAGACCTGACATATCTTGATTAGACTAAGCAAACACATCCACATATTCTCTAAGAAGCTCTATCATCCTCTTCTTAACATCTAGATAAAGCAGTTCCCCAATCTTGACGTCTTTCTTGTTCTCTTCAGAACCTAAATTAATCACTTCTAGTGGCTCTTTATGAGGCTGAATGGTTTTCTTCTTGTGCTCAAGCAAATGGAAAATCTCATCAAGAATATCTTCGACATCCTCTTCTTCCATTTCAAACACAGGGAGTTCAAAGTTGGGAGAGGGCATAAAGTCATTATTTTCAATCGGTTTTAAATTAGTTTGCACAATGATTTTATGCTTGATTTTAGAATATGAACAAATAAATGCACATTGTTATGCAGATATAAAAAGTGATTATTATCTTGGTTTTCATGTTACCATTTTTTCAGAAAAAAGCAAAAAGAGAAAACATAATATGGATTTAAAAAATAGCATTTATTAATGATGATAAAATTTGAAACAAATCCCACATAGATTCACTTTCACCTTGGGCATAGTGAAAGGATTTTTGAAAATAACATAAATATGTTATTTTGACAAGTGAATAACAGAGGGAACATCAACAGTATTCCAATTATTACATATCAATTCGTTAGTTATAAAGTTTGGCGCTTCTTGCTCTTGATCATCTTCCAGGATTGCAACAGCAAACTGATCTTTGGAGTGGATGAAACCAACACTGTGAAAAACTTCTTGGATACACCTTAAATCTCTCTGGGTCGAACCAGGCGAGAAGCCCAAACCAGATATATTCTTGTTCTCAGCAAGCTCAACAACTTAACCCCATCTAGAAGACTGACCATTCTCCATAACTTGTTAGGCATCTTTCAAAGAAGTCATGGATGTCCCATTATTTTTAACAATATTATCATCGACATAAAGAGCTTGAAATAGAGTTCCCACTGACTCATCATCATCAATATACAAAAATGAAGAAAGATGACTTACCAACATGGCCTGCTCGCCACCCATAATCACTAACTTTCCATTCTTCATAAATTTCAACTTCTGATGGAGAGTTAACGTCATTGCTCTAGCTTCATGAATTCATGGACAACCCTGGAGACAACTATAGGCGGGATGGATATCCATCACTTGAAATGTAATTTGAAATAAGCACAGACCTATCTTCCTTGGAAGATCAACCTCTCCAATCATAGTCTTCTTCGAGCCATCAAAGGCCTTCACAACAACCCCATTAAACCTCATCGGAGCACCCTAATAGGAGAGCTTGGACAGAGTAGACTTTGGCATAACATTCAGCGAAGAGCCAGCGCCAACCAGCACATTAGACAGAGCATATTCTTGACAGTTCCTAGAAATGTGTAAAGCCAAATTATGATTCCTCCCTTGCTCGGTCAATTCTTCACCATTGAAGCTCAGATTGTTACACGCAGTAATGTTGGACACAATGCCATCAAACTGACCAATTGTTACATCATGATCCATATAGTCTTGATCTAAAACCTTATGTAAAGCCTCTCCATGAGCTTTTGAGTTCATTAGAAAACATAAGACAAATATTTTGGACGGGGTATCCAATAACTGATCCATCATATTGAATTCACTTTTCTAAATCAACTTCAGCATATCATCCTGATCAGACTTCTGGTTCACACTGCTTGACTGGCCAGACTGCACAATATGAGTTTCCACATGATTTTGCTTCCCTACTGAAGCATCTTCAATTATTTTAGGAGTCGTAGAAGCAAATACTCGACCACTTCGGGTCACACCACTTACATCAGCAATGTTCACAACAAAAAGGAAGGGAAGGAATAAAGACTTATTTTCCATCTTCCAACATTGTAGCATTGTACTTCTAAGGAACATATTTATCAGATTCATAGGGTGTAGGTCCTGCCAGACGAATAACCAAAGGAGAAACGACAGACTTCTGACTATTATAGGCCATTACAGCTGGTTCTGGGATATTGAAATGGGGAACTATGGCATTCACCTCATACTCATCTTTATCCCTATCTCTCGTAATCTGAATAAGATTTTGATCCAATATCATTTGCAAACCTCTCTTCACCAAAGCACACCCTCGAGGGTTTCTCGAGTAGATATGGCAAGAAGCATGATCGTACTCATAATAACTCGGCTCACACAAAGTTGCATGCATCTTAACCAAGGATCTTCTAATTAGGTTGACATCAAAGACACGGTATTTTCCAGGACATCCCTCGACCATATTCACAGTTGCACCCCATGTTTAGGAAACAGATTGGCTTGCATATTAGGACCAAAGTCTTCAAAAGACAAAATACCACTTTGCACTAGTCTTCTCACCTCAGCTTTCAAAGCAAAAAAAAATCAATATCATGATCGGGTTCACCTTGATGGAATGCACAATTATGATCAGACTTATACCACCATGGAAGTTCTTTCGGAGTAGCTGGAGGAGTTCTCGTATGTACCAAATTCTTTTATATCAAAGCAGGAAATAATTCCGTATAGGACATTGAAATTGGATCAAATTGTGCTGGTCTCTGGACACGGTTCTGTTGATTATGTTGATGAGTACGTTGTTGAAAATGTGGTTGATAATTTGGTGCTACCTGAAAAACTGGAGCAGAATTAATAACCAGGGTAACTGATGCCACATGCTGATGACGTTGATTGTTTCTCGAAGATCCTCTATGATTTTCTTGCGAAATAACGTTAGCATCATGTTCCTTCTTCTTGGGCAAACCATTCTCATACCTTCTAGAACTGTCAGATGAATCATTTATTGGTGTAAGCCCTAGAGGCCAATACTTTTGGTACTTGTATCGAACTATTTATTAATAATAAAAGGCTTTTTCTTTATTATGTTTGTTTAATAAAGTCCCTATAATAGCTAGTCCGTTTAATGTTTCAAGTGTGACTTAATCATGAGATCCCATTAAACATAAAGACATTATTCTTAAAGTATCTATAGTCGAGCTTTGTTGTGAAATGGGATAAACTATTATGTATATAGACTGATGATCATTTCTCATGGATCATGGATAAGGAGTTATCAAGTCTTAAACATAGTATAGCAGTAAATTCATGACCAACAAGCTAGGGATAAACTTGACGTCAATAAAACCAAAGTCACCACCGCGCTTTTATTGTTTCCAAAGGAAAAGGATAAAAGTACGAACAAACCCAAAGATAAGAAGTTTTCAAATCAAAACTAATAAAATTCCAGAGATTACAGGTAAGGGGAGGGGAGGTGTTAGCATCCAAAGTGTCCTCGGTAGTCCTAGGGAGCCCTTTTTATGTGGGCATATATTTTGGTATAAAAGATGTTTGAGAAAAATTGGAGTGTAGGGATGAGAAAAGAATTCATTGATTATATTTTTATGTTTGACAAGACCTTTGGTCTTGGGCCTACGTACCAACATAAAAATGAGGGATCAAAACCTCGTAGTTCGTGGTAAAAATTTCAATGAAGTGGGTGAGTTAATTTTAACAAAAATTTAAGAAGAGTGCACAAAAGGCCAAAGGTTTGAATGAGGTTGTTAATTCTTTTTATCTTTTAAAATTTAAGTCAATATAGTTAATTTTATTTACAAGTTTGATTTAAGAAAGAGTTTGAAAATTCAATGGCATAATGCCAAAGTTTCTAATTATTAATACAAAGTCTAAGTTTGAAATTACAAGCAAAGAAAGTTTTTGAAAAGGGGGAAAGATTTTGAAATTTAAGAAGTGAGAGGAGAGGAAGAGGTTATCCTAAACACGAATTTAAAAGTTAAGGGTTGAAATGATCTGACCAATGGGATGCAATCCAACAGACAAGAATGTCATATAGAAACCCATTTTCCTTTGGACTTTAATCAAGATTTGATCAATAAGCAATGAGAAATATCCATACATCATAAAGGTCAAGACATCAAATAAAGATAGCCACATCCAAGCAAGCACTCTAATAGCTAGCAATCTTTATTGTCTTCCCATGTATCAGATGAAATATTCCTTGATCAACTCAGAACAAAGCATCAAGCACAAGATAAAAATACCAATTAAGCACAAAGACGGAGTAGTAGATGAATCCAAGTAACTCCCAAGGCTTGTATCAGATGAAGGCATGGTTCAAAATAGCTCAGTCTTGAAATGTTGGCATTGGCCAAGTCCTTTTTGCACAGGGAAAGCTGCCTAATTCTAAGTCCAAAGCTCAGATCAAGTCCCAACAGTTCACCAAATATTTTTTAGGGTTTTTTGTTGTTTTAAGGTCCTAATACCATAAACAAAAAACAAAATACATAAACAATATACAATCACAAGATATGGCTCAAATGAGCAAAGGGAAAATGACATAATCATAAACAAGTTGCATGAAATATAAAATGGCAGATGAATGGTAAATGACTAAAATTTAAATAGCATAAAGTAAATGACTTGAAAGTTAAAGCATAATGAATAAAGGTTAGTCAATGGTTAGTCAAAAGTTTGAGTTTTAATTGATTAAGTCATTCTTTGGATAACACTCAAATATTCTTTCACAAGTATAGATCCTTGGACCAAGACATCTTCCATGAGAAGGACTCCAACTTGGATAATTCAACAAGTATGCCACTAGCTCTCATGAAAGGAAAAAAGGTCAAGTCTCCACACAATACCATGAAGAATGGGAGACTTACAATCTCACTTACTAGAAGGCTATGCCTTGAGGGTCAAATTTACCTCTATGTTAAGCAATCGTAATTAGACTTATGTAGAAGTCACAAGTATCTGAGGTCGGGCAATAAAAATATAGGTGTTAATGCATGTTAGAGATTTAGTATGAAGAACCAAACTCCTAAAACATACCACACACTAAAAGAAAAGATCAAGAGGGAGGGACTTATCTCAGTCATACTTATATTGATTCATCTGACACAAGGTCATTGATGAACCAATTAGCCTTTAGACATTAGAGATTTCATTGGTCAAATGAGGGAATGAGGAAGAATAGGATTGAAGACGGAGAGGGAGGGGAAGATAGAAACACAAATTAATCATAGAAGGAATTTCATCAAATCAAAACCATTAATTCATTTTGGGAGATGAAATGTACATTTCATTAACCCCCTAAGTTCAATGGTTTTAATCCAACAAAAGTCAAATCAACTTTGATCAAGGCCCAAACAGAAAGTCAAACATCACAAGACCATAAAAATGGCTCAACAATATTTTTAAATATTTAATCAATTAAAAATCAATTTAAAAATGGATAAAAATGCATTTTAATTTGGTCAAAACCTAAAATCCCTTCAAAACACCAAATAAATGGCCAAGGGATTTATCTTAGGTCAGACAAGGTCAAAGGACCTTAGACAAAAAATTTCACTATTTTTAAAAAGTCAAAAGTATTTTTAAACAATTAAAAATATGCATAAAAGCATTTAATTCATGAAGAATATCAAAATTAATCCAAAAAAAATAATTTTAATTTAGAATATGGAAGAGAAAAATATTTAAAGATTTTTGGTGAAAGTCCCATATTTTTTGGAGTAAAAATGAAATTAATATGAATTAAACAAAATAAAGGGATTAAATGAAAAATCAGAAAATAAAAAGAAATTCAAAAAAACAAGGGCCATCAGATCTCCCTCATTAATTGAGGTGGCAAATCTGATGGTCAAGCGCGCGCTTTCATCCAACACCTCAGTCCATGCGTGTACACGCGTGGTATGCAAAAGCAAGGGTCTTGATTAAAATGTGGAACCATGATCAGATAGTTTGGGCAAAGCCAGCACACCAATGGATCCCTAGCTCCGATCATCTTCTCCGGTGGACCTCACCGAACTGGTCCACCATAAACCAAATGAAAAATGAAAAATGAGTACATGTTTTTGAAGGAAAAATGCTCAAGAGCACGAATCTAACCTCCATTTCTTCCAATTCCAGGTATATAGAAAGATACATGGATTTGAAATTTGAGGTTCACGATCTGAGTTGCTTTGGTTTGACCTCAAAGCAACTCAATCTTGTTGCCTACATTGGTAGGACTTCAGCCAACCAAAAATCAAAGAGAATGGTGTAGAATTGAGAGAAAATCGAAGGCTCAAAGTTTATGAAAACGCACCTTCGAGTAGCTTCAAATTTGCTTGATCTCGATCTGAATTTGCTTGATTCTTCCTCCTCTTGCTCACAGTGATCAATTGAGATGGAAAAGGCTATGAATCCTTGGAGTTTGAACTTCAAAACAGAAGATGAAATTCAAACTCGATTTCAAAGAAATATTCAAGGAATTCTATGGTGTGAGGTTCTGAGTTCTCTTGGAAAAGCTTGGGCAAGGTGTGTGTGTTATTTTTGAGCCAAGCACTTGTTTATATAGCCAATTCAATTCAGTTTTGCACCCCTTTGAAAATTTGACAAAATTAGCGAGTTGGTGCATAGATGCATGGGCAATGATTTGGGCCTAAGGAATGATGCGATCCAACTTCAATTCATGCATAATGAGTGTTGAGGTCATCACATGGAAGCATGCAAAGGGAAATGATCATTTGAATCCAAATCTTGCCGAAACAAACCCAACAAAGTAACCATGTGCAAGTCCCTCAACTTGGTCCAAATGAGGTGATGTTGGACTTTTCAAAAAGGTGAGATCAAGGGTAAAAAATTTAACGTTAAACATATTTCCAGTTGAAGCTTGGATCATGATTAATTTTGAGGTAGAAGATTGGAAAATCAAACATAATTGAAATTTTTCTAAGTACCAAGTCAAATGTTCACTTCTTCCACCTGGAATAACTTTTCTATGGGCTTCAAATGGAAACGGTTTCTTCATCAAAGTTATATATATTTCAAACCTATTAAATTTAGTTTCAAATTTGACCTCATTTGGATTTGGCATAAAGGAGTTATGCATTTTAGAAGTTGAGGGAAATTTCCTGTTCAATGGTAATGGTCCAAAATGACCTATAATATTTACTCTTGGCACATGCCTTTGCAAGTTGAATTTGAAGTTTCTAAAAGAATAAAAGTTGAAGAGGACATATTTAAAATTATCATGAAACTTGGACGGTATTCATATCATAAAAATTGAGCAAGTTATAGTCTTTGGAAGTTGACCTTCTAACTAGGGCACAGACAAAATGACCTATAATCTTTCATCATAAAAATGACTTTCCAAGAAAAACTAGATCTTGACCTTAACATGAAAGTTGTTTGGGATTTCATAAGGATTAAATATTCTCTTGAAATTATTTTCATATGACAAATATTATTGGAGATAGGGTCTAGGGAACCCCAGTTTTGACCAGTTGACTTTCTCTGGTCAACCACCATGAACCAACTTGCAAACTTGAAGTTATCTTGGTATTTTGGACTCATGGAGGATCATTTATGCATAATATGATGTATAATGAATGATACCTTGATATGCTTGACAAAATGTTGAAGAAAATTACTGAGGAAGTCACACAAGATACCCAGATGAATTAGGGCTTCCAAGGCAAATAAACTTCAAACTCTTGGTGAATTCTTGATAAAAATGATAAATGAAGATCATGAGGACTCATATATGATGTCTAGAACCAATGTGAACCATGTATTAATTTATCTCTTTGCATTGAGGGTCTCAAACCCTAGTTGTGAGCTTGATGGGGCATTGGTGGAAGCACACACTACCTACAAAAGAAACAAAGCTATGCATAGACATATTTTTGGCATTTTGGTTAGTAAATAATGAAAAACAAAGTATGATACAACCAAATGTGCTTGGTGATCTCTTCCAATGCAAACCCAATGAATCAAAGGTAAGAAGGATGTCAAGGTGTGATCCCAAAGCCAATGCATATGATGAGATAGCATGAGGGATCTTAGGGTCAAAATTGGGGTCTTACACATAGGTATGAATATTAGGAGTAATATTATACTGGATTGACATGCTATGAGAATAATACATAGAATGTTATGCAAAGTGTCATAAGTTATTCTCATGGTGATAATGGTGTATACCACCCTTCAACCTGAAACCACTATGGACCTTAGATGTAGAGTCGAGTGTTTTATTGTTGATCAAACATTATTTATAACTGGATGAACATAAATACAGTTGATGGGTACCCCACGAATCATACTGAGGGACATGAGTGACCTAGATGGAATTTGCCCATCCTGCGTAACAGGATAAATGTCTAAGGGCCCAATATTGAACTGGACAATGATGACACGGTCTATTCCTTGTGTTCAATATAGACATAAGGGAAAAAAAAGGTAATTGTACACATAAGTATTATCATAAAAAGGGATTTGTCATATCACATGACATTTTCATGTCTTGGGTAGCAATTATGTGTTGCTAGATACTGCCCACTATTTATTATATTAAATATGTGTTTTAATATAATTGTCAATGTCACAAAAACCTACAGGGTCACACACAAAAGGACGGATTGATGAGAGATAGAGTAAATAAGGAACACAAGTAGAATACAAAATATGGTAAGGCACCACACTCTTAAGTGATTTTCGGTATACCACAAGATATGGGCCACATACACTTAAGTGGGCTTTTTAGCTTTCAACCCACACAAGTGTTTCTATAAATAGAACCCTTGTGCAAAAGAATTTCACTTGATGAAATTTTGTTTCTCTCTCTCTCTCTCTCTCTCTCTCTCTCTCTCTCACACACACACACACACACACACACACACACACACACACAAACACACACACACACACACACTCTCACTCACTCACTCACTTAAAGCTTTCATTCATAGCAGCTAGCATTGAGACTGAAGGAATTCATTCATGTGGACTGAGTAGAAGTGTTCTCACCATTTAACGCTCGTGATCACTCCTTAGATCATTAAAGGTTTCAATCGCCACAAGAGGTAACGATTTCTATCACCGATCATGCCCATTCGTAAGGATCACTAAAGAATTTTTTTTAATTTTCACTGCATTCTGGATCATAATTTTCCTTCATCACTCTCTTTCAATCGCCTCTCACGGACACCTTCTTCTAGTCACATTCTCATGTTTACCATCTCGGTAAAATCACTGGGAGAACTTACAACCATTATGTCATAGTAAAATGGACTAAAAGTTTTCAAAACAGCTTTGTCATCTCATTTTTTTCTAGCCGAGGACTAACCTGCGCGACAATCTCGTACCATCTTTGCGCATACTCTTTGAAAGTTTCCTTATACTTTTGGGACATAGAATGAAATTGATATCGGTTTGGCGCCATGTCAATGTTATATTTGTATTAACAAACAAAAGTTTCACCTAGATCGTTGAAAGTACGAATCTGGGTGCTATCAAGTCCCATGTACGACTTCAAAGCAACACCCCTCAAACTATCTTGAAAGTAATGAATCAATAGTTGATGGTTATCAATTTGAGTTAACATCTTGCGAGCATACATCACCAAATGACTTACAGGACAAGAGTTTCCCTTGTATTTCTCGAAATTTGGAACTTTGAACTTATGCGGAATCTTCACATTAGGAACTAAGCATAAATCATGAGCATTCTTCCCAAACAACTATTTTCCTCTTAGAGCCTGCATCTCTTTCTGCATAGCTTGAAACTGACCTTGAAATTCATCCATCCTTTCATAGACACCAACAGTTTCACTCTGATCAGCATGGAACATGGGTTCTTCCACATAGGGTGCAACATGGACCATTGGAGGTGGTATAGACATAACTGATTGAGTAACATGAACTTCAAAAGTTGGTTGATACCCTTCTGGCACAAAATGAGGAGGTATAACCTAGGGGAAACCATGAGGCATTTGATGTTGGGGAGCACTGACTGGAGCCATAGGAACGGGCATAGAGATGATTTCAGAAATAACAGTCCTCTGAAACGGAGTATGAGGAGGAGGTGGAGGCTGATTCTGAGTAGCCTCCAGAACTTTCATCATATCATTGAGTCTTTCAAATTTTTCCCTCAAAGTAGTCACCTCTTCACAGAGTTCACGATTCTCTTTCTCTAGATGATCCATCTTCTTTTGTTGATTAGCACGAGTGTTGTATTGGTGAGACAACTTGTCTGAATGAAGACCAAGAAAAGGAAGCAATAAGACACTTGTCAAACTTACACAAGGCAAGACCAAGATGTGACATGATGCATGATATATCAATGCAACTGCAAAGTTTTCAAGGAAATTCAAGATATAAAGCCAATTGCAAACATCATAAAGGAAATAACACATTATGAAGTACTAAAAATCTCATTTTATTAATAATGGAAAGGATTAAAATCTGAAATACAATCTCAATAATCCTAAAACATAAGAGGAAAGAAACTACGTCTATGAAATCATATCCGATGATGACCCAACTCCAAGCTGATACTTCTTGCAAAGTATTTTTATCTCTCTTTCATAGCTGTTCTTCATGGCATCTTTCTCCATCATGAGTTGATCCATAATGCCTTTCCAGACACCGGAAATAGGAAGGTGAGAAGATGATGAACTTTTAGAGGAAAATAAGTCATCTTGGTCCTTTGAACTTTTCATAGCATACTGCTTAAGAAACTATATCAAGTCGTACTTTTCTTTCAACTGCTTCTGCAATTCTATCTTCTATAGGTTTGAAGCGTTAAACATGTCTTCCCAAGCATCCTTCTCTTGCTTCATCCTAATCAAAGCTTCTTGTAACTCCTATATTCCTTTAATATGAATTATGGGTGATTTGACCACTACTAAAGACATAGGTCTTTCATAAGCGTAAGGCATTTTGAACTTTTTTGCTCTCCTCTTCGTCCAACTAGTGTAAGGTTCCAAAGCTACACAATTCTTCAATCCAAACTCACTTTTTCCTTTCCTATAAATATTATGTCAAGCATGCACAATCCTAGCCTTCAATCCTTGAGGGTCTTTCCCTTCTTGGAAAAATAAACCTTCTAATGACGTGTTATTAGGTTTGTCCTTCATAGTGAAGCTAAGTTGTCGTCTTGCCAAAACTGGATTGTAGTTGATTCCTCCATGTGTACCAAGAAGAGGCACATTAGAGAACTCCCCACAACTATAAATAATCTTGACTTCATTGTAAACATAAGAATACCAAGTGATGTCATCATTGGTGAGAGACATCAGTCTTTGAGACCACCTTAAACAACCCTTGTTTTCTTTGAAGACATGAGACTGTGGCAAGTGAGAAATAAACCACTTATACAACAAAGATACACAATAGAGAATAGTTTTGTTTCCCTTAGAAGTCCTATGATTAATGGATAAATAAGTGTCACCAAGCAAAGTTGTAACAGGATTCCTAACCAAAAATATTTTAATAGCATTAACATCAACAAAGTTGTCAATGTTGGGAAACAAGACCAAACCATAGATGAGTAAGGCAATAATAGTTTCAAAGGCCACCATGCTACCAGCATTAGCAAAAGAAAAGGATTTCTCAATCAGAAACTTTGAAGTCGCCCCTCTAATACCTCCTTTGATAATGAGATTAGCATCTACATCAGATTTCTTCAGATGAATAGCTATAGCAATAACTTGAGACTCCAAAATCTCTTCCAATTCACAAAAAGGAATCCTATCATAAACTAGTATACCCAAAATATGAGCATACTTCTCCATGGTAGGCAATAATTGATAATCAGGGAAAGTGAAGCACCAGTAGACGAGATCGTAGAGCTGAACCAGAGTACAAAGAAGACCATCTTCAACATCAGTAGATAGAACAAACAAAAGTCTTCTAAAACGGTCTCTAAAATCCTTAGTATCATCCATAAAAGACGCTAGCTTTCTCAATTCTTTAAGATCAGGACATTTGAAATTGTATTTTCGAGTACTCCTTCTTCTAACATCCATGGTCAAAATATTTGCGATGTTTGCAAAGAGAATCTCTAAGTTCCTTGAAAACTGAGAAAAATGCTCATGAATGCGATGAATGCATGATGCAACAACCACAAACAAGATCACACAAGGCACACAAGTAAGGTCCAAGGGTTCGGAGTTACGAGCATGGAGCCAAGGGTAAGAACCAACCCACAAGGTATGTACTAAAGGAAAATTGTGATCCAAGACGCAACGAAAAATATTTTTTTTCTTTAATGATCCTTAAAAATAGGTATGATCAGTGATAGAAACCATTACCTCTTCAGTCTCAGTGCTAGCTGCTATGAATGAAGAATTTGAGTGAGTGATATATATATATATATATATATATATATATATATATATATATATATATATATATATATATATATATATATATATATATATATATATATATATATATATATATATATAATATATATATATATATTATATATTATATATATATATATATATATATATATATATTATATATATATATATATATATATATATATATATATATATAATTATAGATATATATATATATATATATATATATATATATATATATATATATATATATATATATATATATATATATATATATATATATATATATATATATATATATAGAGAGAGAGAGAGAGAGAGAGAGAGAGACGAAATTTCATCAAA
This sequence comes from Lathyrus oleraceus, assembly GCF_024323335.1. NCBI lineage: Eukaryota > Viridiplantae > Streptophyta > Magnoliopsida > Fabales > Fabaceae > Lathyrus > Lathyrus oleraceus. Next base: position 416,920,549 of record NC_066584.1, read on the forward strand.
TGAAATGCATCTGCACAAGGGTTCTATTTATAAAACTACTTGTGTGAGTTACAAGCTAAAAAAACCCACTTAAGTGTATATGGCCCATATCTTATGGTATACCGGAAATCACTTAAGCGCGTGGTACCTTACCATATTTCGTATTCTACTTAAGTGCGCCGTACCTTACGATGTTCTATAATTCACTTAAGTGCATTGTATCTTACGATGTTCCTTATTTACTTTCTCTCTCATCAATCTGTCCTTTTGTGTGTGACCTTGTAGGTTTTCGCGATATTGGCAATTATATTAATCATGTATTTAACATAATAAACAGTGAGCGGTATCTAGCAACATATCACTGCTACCCAAGATATGAAAATGTCACGTGATCTGACAAATCCCTTTTTTGTGATAATACTTATGTGTACAATTACCCTTTTGCCCTTATGTCTATATTGAACATAATGCATAGATTGTGTTATCCTTATCCAGTTCAATATTGGGCCCTTAGACCTTTATCATGTTATGCGGGATGGGTAAATTCCATCTAGGTTACTCATGTACCTCAGCATGCTTCGTGGAGTACCCATCAAATGTCTTTATGGTTATCCAGTTATGGACAATGTTTGATCTGCAATAAAGCACTCGACTCTACATCTAGGATCCATAGTGGTTTCAGGTCGAAGGGTGGTATACACTGCTATCACCATAAGAATAACTTATAACACTTTGCATAACATTCTATGTAGCATTCCCATAGCTGGTCAATCAAGTATAAATATTACTCCTAATATTCATACCTATGTTTAAGACTTGATAACTCCATATATCCATGATCCATGAGATGTGATCATCAGTCTATATACATAATAGTCTTAATGCTTTAATGTTATTCCACTTTACAACAAAGCTCAACTAATGATACTTTACGAATAGTATCCTTATGTTTAATGGGATCTCATGATTAAGTCAGACTTGATACATTAAACGGACTAGCTATTCTAGGGACTATATTAAACAAACATAATAAAGAAAAATCCTTTCATTATTAATAAATAATCGATACAAGTAACAAAAGTATTGGCCTCTAGGGCTTACACCAATAATCTCCCACTAGCAATAGAGTCAATCAATCATACCCCTAATACACATAGATCTAGTATGACCATCATGCTTCTGTTGCGCAAGAGGCTTTGTTAGTGAATGAGAAATATTGTCAACTGTAGGTACTCTGCATATTTTCACATCTTATCTATCTATTATCTCTCGAATGAGCTGATAACACCTAAGTATGTGTTTGGATCGTTGGTGAGATCTAGGCTCCTTAGCTTGTATGATAGCACCATTGTTATCACAATAGATATCAATGGGATCTAAAAGGCTAGGAACTATGCCAAGTTCACTAATGAACTTTTTGATCCAAACAACTTCCTTTGCTGCACTTGAGGCAGAAATATACTTGGCCTCGGTTGTAGAATCAACAATTGTATCTTACTTTTAAGTTTTCCAGCTCACATCGTCACAGTTTAAGCAGAACTTATAACCAGATTACAATCTAAAGTCATCCTTATATGTCTGGAAGCTAGCATCGGTGTATCCAATTACATTAAGCTCTTCCCGGCCTCCATATATCAAGAATGAGTCCTTAGTCCTTCTCAAATACTTAAGGATATTCTTGACATCTACCCAATGAGCATCACCGGGATCAGATTGGTACCTACTCGTTGCATTTAAAGCATACGAGACATCTGGCCGAGCATATAACATGGCATACATGATAGATCCTATTGCAGATGCATATGGAATCTTATTCATGTAATCCCTTTCTTCCTTAGTTGAAGGGGATTGTGTTTTTGATAAACACAAGCCATGTTGCATAGGTATGAATCCTTTCTTGGAATCATGCATATTAAAGTGTCTTAGCACGTTGTCTATGTATGTACTCTGACTTAGGCCAAGCAGTTTTTGTAATATATCTCTATAGATCCTAATTCCTAATATATAGATTGTTTCACCTAAGTCCTTCATAGAAAATCATTTTCCCAACCAAGTATTTACCTGTTGCAGGGTAGGGACATCGTTTCTAATGAGTAATATGTCATCTACATATAATACCAGGAAGACGATCATGCTCCCACTAACCTTCTAGTAGACATAAGGCTTATATTTATTCTTGATGAATCCATATTGTTTTATTGTTTCATCAAAATGAAGATTCCAGCTTCTGGAAGCTTGCTTCAATCCATAGATTGATCTCTGTAACTTGAATATCTTTTGGGCTTCTTCCGGTATGTCAAATCCTTCAGGCCGTATCATGTACACATTCTTAAGAAGAACCCTATTAAGGAAATCAGTTTTGACATCCATCTTTCATATTTCATAATCATGATATGCAGCGATAGCAAGTAAAATCTGAACAGATTTAAGCATTGCAATTGGTGAAAAGGTTTCATCATAATCCACCCCATGAATTTGTTTATATCCTTTTGCAACCAGTCTTGACTTATAGGTATGTACCTTACCATCCACGTCAGTCTTCTTTTTTAAGACCCACTTGCATCCTATAGGGTTAACTCCTACAGGAGGCTCTACCAAGGTCCAAACCTGGTTTGTGTACATGGAATCCATTTCAGATTTCATGGCTTTTAGCCACTTCTCAGATTCAGGACCAGTTATGGCTTCTTGGTAGGTCACAGGCTCATCTTGATCAATGAGTAATGCATCACCTTGATCAGTTATGAGATATCCATATCTCTCAAGTAGGTGACGTATCCTGCTTGACCTACGTTGGTCTTGTTCTACTTGAGCAGGTTGCTCTTCCATAACTACTTGTGTTTTCTGCTCTATTTCCTCCATAAGTGTATCAATGCTTTGTGATTCTTGAATGTCTTCAAGCTCTACTTTCCTCCCACTTATTCCTTTGGAAATAAAATCCGTTTCTAGGAAGACTCCAGCTCGAGCGACAAACACTTTACCCTCAGAAGGATTGTAGAAGTAACACCCTCTTGTTTCTTTAGGATACCTGATCGGTCACCATTTTCACTATGATTTAGTTGCTTATCCAACAAGAAACCAAGGATTTTGAGACACTATGTACGCATTATGGTACCTTTAAATTTAATTTTCATTCCTGTAAGTTATTTAAGCATTTTTATTAATTTTCAGTTTTATTTTGTGTTTTCGTGATTTTACGTTTTGGTTGTCGTGCTTATGCCCTCCAGGTCCACGGAGAAGATCCAACAGACTCAATGCGAGAAAGTGGAAAGTTTATATGTTCAAAAAAAGAAGATTTCTCAGTTCAGGAGGCCTGACATGGGTCGTGTCATGAGGAAGGAAAAAGAAGAACAAGTAATCCCTGGGGCGTGTTAGCAAGGAAATAATAAGGCAGAGAGCTGACACGGCCGCCCGTGTCAGCCCAAAACGCTAATTTTCCAGTTTTTGGGCTTTTTCACCGGGCTTGAGCTGCAGGGACGTTTTGGAGATTTCCACCTTATGCCAAGGGATTTTCACTATATTAGGAGAGTTTCTACAAGAGAAAATATCATCTCGGAACGAGGCAAACACGACATTGTCATACGAACAAGGATTACAGAGATCAAGGAATTTAGAGAGTGGAAGATTTTCATGAGCGGAAGGTCCGAGTCATCCAATTACTTGTGTATTTTTTATCCTGAATTTGTTTTTAACAATATGAGTAGATAAACCCCCCAATGCTAAGGGGTGTCCCTGATTTAGAATTGTAATGACAATGAGTTTATGATTGCATTTATAATATTATGTTTACAGTAATGTTTTGATGTGTTTAATGTTTTCTCTTTCGGAACAATCGAGATTGTTGTATGCTTATCAATTAGGCTGGACCTCTATTGGTAAGGTTTTCATAAGATTACTCTGCAGTAGATATCACATAGGACTAGGGATACCCTTTATGAATCAGAGCATTCTTGATATAATAAAGCTTAACCTTACCCCAATTGCCTATGGACATAGAAATCAGGGTAGAATGATTAGAGGTTTTCTCACCGAGGACTTGGGAGAAAATACCCTTGAAAATTGATAGTAATTGATATTTGTTGATGCAATAGTAACTCAGAGTTGTTATAGGGACAAATCATACACCTTCCCTGGCATTGTTCCTCATTCCTTGCAAACCCTTATTTATTATTATTATTTTTCTTTGCCTATATTTTTATAATTTTGAATTTAAAAACCCCAATTATAATTTTTGTTTAATTGAACGATGAATTGAACTCAATATTAACTTGCAGTCCTTGATATCGACATTCGGGGAATTTCCCCTTTACTACTATAACAGGCAAAATAGTACACTTGCTATTTTTCCGATCAAGTTTTTGGCGCCGTTGTCGGGGACTTCCAAAATATAGAGTTTAATTTTAATTTCAATTAAAATTTTGTTGCTTTGCAATAAAATTATCTTTTTATCGTTTATATATTTTCATTCACTAATTTATGTATGCGAGGAAAGCCCTCGGCAGAATTTATTTTTGACGCAAAAATTGTTAGAACCCTTCACCGCAGACGTAGAAACGCTAGATTAGATTCCAAAGAAAAAGTTCCCTCTGATCACTCAAATTCAAAAAAAGAAACTATGGCTGAAACTCCTCCAGTTCCACCGCCTCCACCTCCAGAAAGACTCCTAGGTGACTATGGAGGTGCAAATGCATCGGGTGGTAGATTGACTATTGTCAACCAACCGGTAAATATGATAAATTTTAAACTGCATCCTAGCATAATCAATCAACTTGAGAGAAAACCTTTCACCGGAAAGGTTAATGAAGATGCCAACAAGCACCTACATAGATTCTTGACCATGAGTACTACTTTGAAAATTGATGGTCATACTGATGAAGCAAACAAATTAAGAATGTTCCCGTTCACTTTATCTGAAGAGGTGGAAAAGTGGTTCTACTCTCTTCCAGATTGCAGTATTACATCATGGGAAGAGATGGAAACAACTTTCTTATGAGTATTTTCCAGCATCAGTATTTCTGAGAAAAAGGTATGAAATCTTGAACTTCAAAGAGAAAGATGGTGAGTATCTGGGAGATACCTACAAAGGATTTAAAAGGGTCCTGGTAGCTTTCCCAACTCATAATATGGATCAGACTGAACAAATGCAGATGTTTATCAATGGGATAAAAATAAAGACAAAATAGTTGATTGATACAGCAGCTGGTGGCTCAACAAATTTCTCAAAAGCCACCGGTATTAAAAGGATCATTGAAGCGATAGCCGCAAATGAGCATTTGGAATTATATGATAGGTGTATAAGTAAACCTAAAGGAGTTATTAATCTGAAAGTAGAAGTAAATAAAATCTATTTGGAAGATACAGTCGCTGCTGAAGTAGAAAAGAAATTGAAAGTGATGAATATAGGTACTCAACAGGTAGCTCAAATTCAACCTGCTCAGACCATCATGTGTGAAATTTGTAATGGACCTCACCATATTATGTATTGCTTTGCAACTCCTCAATAAATTGAAGAGATAAAATTCTTAAAGAAGAATAACCCCTACTCCAACACTTATAATCCAGGTTGGAAGAATCATCCAAACTTCTCCTAGAAAGATCAGAAAGGGAATGTTCCACAACAGGGTCAAGGTCAATATCAAACTCAATATCAACAACAGCGGCAACAACAAGCTCCAAGGAAAGCTGACTGGGAGATTGCCATTGAAAACATGACCGCTCAATGTCTGCAATTCCAAGAAGAGACTAGAAACAATTATAAAAACAACACCGCCTCTATAATCTTGAAGTTCAGTTGGGTCAGATAGCACAACAACTAGCAAGTTCTTGAATACTAGGTCCCTTACCAAGTGAAACAGTTCAAAATCCTAGAAATCAGGAGAATACTAGTATTGTCACAACGAAGAAGAAAAAGGTCGCTAAAAAGGAAAAAGTTAAACCACCTGGCAAGCCAACTGCAGAGAAAATTAAAAAGGAGACTAAACCGGTGATTAAGTTTCCATATTCATAAAGAGTGACAAAGAAGGAAATAAACGAGTCAGACTATGAGAAATTCATGACTATGTTTAAAAAGATAGAAGGTCATATGTCTTTGTTTGAAGCACTCGAGAGAATTCCCATGTACAAGAAAATCATGGAAGCGGTAATGGCCGAAAAGAAACCAACAACAGAAGATCCAGTAGCCAAGAAGGAAAAGTGTAGTGCAAGTTCACTAGGGCAGAAAATTCCAAACAAACAGAAGGATCCTATAACGGTAACAATACCATACACAATTAAATAAAGAATCTTCAAAAGGGTACTAATTGATTATGGAGCTAGTGTGAGTCTGATTCCATTATCAATCTATCACAGGTTGGGTATTAAAAATGTTAGTGATACAAAGACAAATCTGAAGTTTACGGGTCACTCGAGAAAGGATGCATATGGTATAGCAGAAGACGTACTGGTAACAATAGAGGACTTGAGTTTTCCTGTTGATTTTATAATCCTAGACATACTTGGAGATGAATAGGCACCAATCATTCTGGGTCGACCTTTCATGCAGACAAGTCGATGCAATCTCGACATGGACAAGGGAACGTTAACCTTGGAAGTTTATGATAAAGAAGTAACCCTGAATGCTATTGAAGACCAGGAGCTAGAGGAAGATACATAATCTCACTATCAAGTAGGCTTAATCAGGATAGAGGCGAGAAGGCAGAGTAACATACCAACATCAGAAAAAGATACAGGAAGGCCTTCTCAACTCTCACCACTGCCATTAGCCACCCTAAATGGAAAGACTCCCATCTCCATTCCAATAACCAAGAGAAAGAAAACAAAACAAAAACAAGGTAAGAAGATGGAGGTTAAGAAGGACTTGTGGAACAAAGGAATACATATTGATGAAAAAGATAGCGTCTTAGTTTTGGAAAAGAAGTGCAACAAGGTGTGGAGGCTGAAGTACCCCCCATAACAAGGGGAGTGAATCGTCGAGCCATGCGACGTTAAATGAAGAGCTTCATGGAATGCAACTCACGCATTTATATTTCTAATTATTGTTTGTGTTTATTTGTTATTTTAGGTTTGCACAGTGCCTTGCATAAAAGGGCGGAGGTACTCACATGGAAAAAGTTGGAAAAATGATACTGAAGGCCACGCCGAACCAAGAGAAGAGACAGTGGCCTGACACGGTCGCCCGTGTCAGCAGACATGGCATGTGTCAGGCCTGCAAATTTGAAATTTGTTTGGAAAATTTGAATTTCGTGTGCACGTGTTGCACTTTCCACCCCAACCCCCTCAGTAGGGCACTGTGAGTCACCCTCCTTCTATCCTATTCTAAAACATTGAGGCTAATGTTTAGTTTAAGTGTGGGGGAGGTTTTCCTATGCTTTTTACTTTTATTTTTGTTTTTTTATGTTTTATTTGATTAGTTCCCAATTTTTACCGTTTCACATTTGGTTTATTTTTACTATCGAGTATCATGTGTTGCATGTATTTCAGGTTCTTGGTATTATAATTGGATGAGGTAATGATCAATAGCGGTAGTGGATGAAATGATTACTCCATTTACTATTGCTTGTTGTGTAGGATCTTCCTAGAAAGTCGATACTGCTGAAGAAAAGATCGGACGCAATAAAGCTCAACTAACGTAGGTTCCCTGTGCATTCCGAGTTGAGTAAGAAGTCGCACCATACTCGAAGCATTGTGGATGATGTCAAGCTTTACCTAACATGGTGAGTGCATAAAAAGCCAAACATATTTTTCATCATGAACGATATTCAGGTATGTCTTTATCACTCTGACTTTGCGTAGGTTCTATGGGAATTTCACTGCATGTATACACACATTGAGGCATGTTATTTGATTATAGCCCTGAGCATTTCGATCCATCCCGTTAATGTAATCCTTTGTTAACCTCGTTTGAGCATGTACCCTTTGTTTGTCTAACCACATAAATGTAACTCGCGGCCTAAAACACTTCCTTACCCTGTTCAGAGTCAATGTGATGTCATTAAGCTGTGTTAAATTCTAAATTTGGGGTAAACCCAAGGTGAGTGCGAAAAAAATAAGAAGAAGAAAAACGACCATCGAAAAAAAACAAAAAAACAAAATGAAATGTAGTCGATGGTTCGAAAGAAGCACTCACTAAAGGAAGAGCACTTAGTTGAAAAAAAAATATCAAAAAACTGAGCAATTGAAAAAGAAAAGAAGTAAAATGAACAAACACAGTGAAAAGAATAATGACATTGGCTCTGAACCCAAAACCACTTAATTTTCCTTTTGTTTATATTTACCACACCATAACCCAAGTCCTGTTACAACCCAGAAGACCTCAAAAAGTGTGTGTTGTGTGTAGTTGATACGAAAGGAGAAACTATTCAAACTTATTAGTTGATATTGCATATTCTGAATTGGGAGTGAAAACACTTTAACCTCGTGAGACTTGGTGAGAGTGTGATATAAGCTGACATGTGAAGTGGTACCTCGATGTGGAAGTGCGGCGGAAAACTCATTAGGAAAAGCAGGGACTATGAATGGGAGAGTGAAGGCGTTGGCGAAAGATCTCAACAGTATTCTGGTAAGAATGCAAATTTTGGAAAGTGACACACTTTGTCGGATAGGACATTACTTGAGGACAAGCAATGAGCTAAGTTTGGGGTTGTGATTGATCACCATTTTCACTATGTTTTAGTTGCTTATCCGACAAGAAACAAAGTATTTTGAGACACTGCGTACACATTATGGTACCTTTAAAGTTAATTTTCATTCTCGTAAGTTATTTAAACATTTTTATTAATTGTCAGTTTTATTTTGTGTTTTCGTGATTTTACACTTTGGTTATCATGTTTATGCCCTCCAGGTCCACGGAGAAGATCCAACGGACTCAATGCGAGAAAGTGGAAAGTTCTGGTGTTCGAAAAAAGAAGATTTATCAGTTTAGAAGGCCTGACGCGGTCATGTGTGTCACCTGACACGGGCCGTGCTAGGAGGAAGGAAAAACAAGAACAAGTAATGCCCAAAATAGTGGCCTGACACGGCCGTCCGTGTTAACTGACACGGTCGTCCGTGTTAACTGACACGGTCGTCCGTGTTAACTGACACGGCCCGTGTCAGGTCACTTGGGGCGTGTTAGCAAGGAAATAATAAGGCAGAGAGCTGGCATGGCCGCCCGTGTCATCCTGACACAACCGCCAGTGTCATCCTGACACGATCGTGTCAGCCCTAAACACTAACTTTCCAATTTTCAGGCTTTTTCACTAGGCTTGAGTTGCAGGGACGTTTTGGAGATTTCCACCTTCTGCCAAGGGATTTTCACTATATTAGGAGAGTTTCTATAAGAGAAAAAACATCTTTTAATGAGGCAAACACAACATTGTCAGAAGAACAAGGATTACTTAGATCAAGGAATTCGGAGAGCGAAAGGTTTTCATGAGCGGAAGCGATTGAAGATCTGAGTTATCTAATTAATTATGTATTTTTTATCCTGAATTTGTTTTGAACAATATGAGTAGCTAAACCCCCCAATGCTAGGGGTGTCCCTGATTTAGAATTGTAATGACAATGAGTTTATGATTGCATTTATAATATTATGTTTACGGTACTCTTTTAATGTGTTTAATGCTTTCTCTTTCGGACCAATCGAGATTGTTGTATGGTTATCAATTAGGCTGGACCGCTATTGGTAAGGTTTTCATAAGATACTCTACAGTAGATATCACCTAGGACTATGGATACCATGTATGAATCAGAGCATTCTTGATATAATAAAGCTTAACCTCACCCTAATTGCCTATGGAGATAGAAATTATGGTAGAATGATTAAAGGTTTTCTCACCGAGGACTTGGGAGAAAATACCCTTGAGAACTGATAGTAATTGATATTTGTTGATGCAATAGTAACTCAGAGTTGTTACAAGGGCAAATCATACACCTTCCCTGACATTGTTCGTCATACCTTGCAAACCCTTATTTATTATTAATATTTTTCTTTCCTTTATTTTTATAATTTTGAGTTCAAAAACCCCAATTATAATTTTTGTTTAATTAAACGATGAATTGAACTCAATATTAACTTGCAGTCCTTGAGATCGACGTTCAGGGAATTTCCCCTTTATTACTATAACAGGAAAAATAGTACACTTGCTATTTTTCCGATCAATACCCCAGAAATAAGCATTTTTCAGATTTGGGCTCAAACTTAGTTGAAATTTGTCATTTCACATAAACTTCGCAACCCCAAATCTTCATATAAGACATATGTGGTTTATTGCCACTCCATATCTCATATGGTGTCTTCTCAACCTTTTTGGATGGTACATGGTTAAGTGTGTAAGTTGTTGTCAATAGTGCATGTCCCCAAAAGGAGTTTGGAAGATCGGCGTGACTCATCATGGATCGGAACATGTCTAACAAGGTTCAATTTCTTCTCTCAGATACACCGTTCTATTGGGATGTTCCAGGAGGAGTAAATTGGGATAGAATCCCACACTCTTTCAGATGGTCATCCAACTCTAGGCTTAAATATTCACCACCTCGATCTAATCGAAGAGTTTTAATATTCTTACTTAGTTGGTTTTGTACTTCATTCTTGAATTCCTTGAACTTTTCAAAGGACTCTGATTTGTGTTTCATTAAATACACATAACCATATCTACTGAAATCATCAGTAAATATGATGAAGTACTGAAAACCTCCCCTGACTGGTATGTTCAATGGTCCACATACATCAGTATGTATGAGGGCCAAAGGATCATTAGTTCTTTCACCTTTTTCTGTGAATGGAGACTTTATCATCTTTCCAATTAAACAATACCTACATGTCTCATATGATTCATAATCAAAAGAGTCCAAGAGTCCATCTTTATAGAGTTTGGAAATGTGTTTCTCATTTATGTGGCCTAATCGATAATGCCAAAGGTAAGTTGGATTTAACTCATTAGGTTTCATCCTTTTAGTATTAATGTTATAAATAGGCATTTCAAGATCAAGGACATATAGTCCATTGTTCATTTATGCATTAACATAGAATATATCATTCAAATAAATGAAACAACAATTGTTCTTTATTATGAATAAAAAACCAAACTTGTCCAAACAAGAAGAGGAAATAATATTCCTGCTAATTGCATGTACATAATAACAGTTCTCTAACTGAATTATTAAATTACTAGGTAAAGTTAATACATAAGTTCCTACGGCTAAAGCAGTAACCTTTGCTCCATTGCCAACTCATAGGTCAACTTCACCTTTTGCCAAATCTCTACTCCTTTTTAGCCCCTGAACATTGGTACAAATGTGAGAACCGCATCCAGTATCTAATACCCATGATGCAGAAGTAGATAGATTAATTTTAATAACAAAAATACCTAAAGTTTGAGTCTTTACTCCATTCTTCTTATCTTCCAGGTACTTTGAGCAGTTTCTCTTCCAGTGTCCGGTCTTACCGCAATGGAAGCAAATGTCATCCTTTGTTATACCTCCACTAGGATTCAAAGCAGGAGCAGTGGGTTTGGGTTTGGCAACTTCCTTGCCTTTCCCTTTACCAGCCTTCTTGGTGAGCCTTTTGTTCAGTTTCTTTACATTTTCGATCATCATAATGGACTTCCCTTTTGACTTCAGATTCTGCTTAGTAGTTCTTAACAAGCTTAAAAGTTAAGGAAGAGTTTTTTTTCCATATCATTCATGTTAAAATTAAGGACAAATTGTCTAAATCTCTGTGGCAACGATTGCAAGATCAAATCAGTCACAAGTTCCTTTCTGAGGGGAAAACCCAACCTCTCAAGGTTCTCCACATACCCAATCATCTTGAGCACATGAGGACCTACATGGGCTCTCTCAGCTAACTTGCCTTGAAAAAGGGCTTTTGAAACTTCAAAACTTTCATGCCTTTCCTGCTCTTGATAGAGCATCTTTAGGTGTCTAATCATATCGAGCGCTGCCATGTTCTCATGTTGTTTTTGCAACTCCAAGTTCATGGTAGCTAGCATGAGGCAAACGGCTTCATTGACATCATCGGCATGCTTCTTATAAGCATCTTTTTTGCCTTAGGTGCAGAACTAGGAGGTTCCTATTCAGGAACAGGTTTCTCCAAGACATACAACTTTTTATCATGCTTGAGGACAATCCTCAGACTTCGGTGCTAATCCAAAAAAATTGTTCCAGACAATTTTTTCTTATCAAGGATTGATCGTAAAATGTTGTTAGAGGTGTTTGTTGTCATGGTAATTTACATGAAAAATATGAAAATATAAGTATCATTAAAATAACATATTTAATTAAGCCTTTAATTAAATATGCTTCCACTATTTTACTCAAAACAAATGACCCTCACCATTTGATTTGGAAAATCCCGCTGGAAAATTTTCTAATGGGTCGAGATCCACATTTCACTTTGTTTTAAGTCCGCTTAGGCAAATTACACAAAACTAGGTTATTTAGGTAGGAACTTCTTCCAATTGTATCCAATACAACTCTTGAATATTTTAGTTGGGTGAATAACTCCTTATTCCAATCCATCATATGGATCATTTCCAACTCTTGCTTCTAAACATATATAATCTTATTATAATTTGTTTAGTTAAGTTTGACCCATTATTTTAGAAATTGGATATTACAATTATCTCATTGCACCTTACTAATATAGAATACGCACCTCGCGTAGGCAAAACCTATATTATTTGATACTAGTCTTGATGAGTGCTAAAATTGGGAAAGCATAAACTTAATATTTAATTTGAGGGAATTTGCAATTATTTTGATCTCATCGGCTTATTTATCATATAAATCGTCTCTCACATGCATCAACATGCATTCACATGCATCAACATACATACAAAATGAAACAGTTATGGCCCTTAGCGCAATTGTTCTCCCAAGTCAATGAGAGAACCTAAGCTAACCTAATAACGATCTAAGTTTATCCAAGCAATATCTTCAAGGTTGTCCTCCTTTGGTATTGTATTCTTCTCTTTCTTCATAACATTATATTATATAAAAGAAACTCGTTTTATATACAAGGGAGTGAGATGAGAAAATAAGTTACATTAAGAGATTAAAAGAGAGGCATGACACACAGACAATACTTTAAAATCCCAAAAACAAAATAAAGAAAAACTAAGGTCATAACTGATCAGCACAAGACAATAATAATAAACACATTATTATTATTACTTTAAATTATGTTAATTAAATAAACCAAATTAAATTTCGGCGATTGAGCACACTACGTAGAGTTAGCCGGGGGTTCCGCTGCCCCTTGCGGGGTTGTTAGGTTCAGCGCCCCGACGCAACATTTTAATGAACAACTCATTTGAAACCGACGCCGTTTTTCGCATCAACACTTGATACTTTAAAACACAACTCTTGTGCAGTCACAATTCTAATCGCGTAACTCTTTGACAGTACAACCGTTGTACCGCCATGAACCCTAATGCAGCAATTTCATACCGTCAAACACTCCTTGATTGATAATTCAGTATGTTTGATCAACACATCATTGCTTTACCATACTAATGTCGGATTCCGACCATTGATCGCTCAAAGAAATAACAACCATTAAGTGTAGAATGAACGAAATAGAAACAATATATCATATATACCATATTTTACATCAGAAATACTTATATCATATATATATAAATTGATCGATCTCATATGGACGATTGATGAATCGCTGCTTCACCATACTAACGTCGATTTCCAAAGCATAGTCAACATCAATCATCCAAATCATACACACATGATGCCAAATTTAATTACTCATTTATCATTTAATTCATTATGTCTTTTAATCATATTAATACAAAAAATACAGAAAATAAACAGTTATCAGATGCATGGTTTTGTGAGTGACTCTAATACCACTAAAGGAAAATTGCGATCCAAGATGCAGCGGAAATTAATTTTTTTCCTTTAGTGATCCTTACGAATAGGCATGATCAGTGATAGGAATCGTTACCTCTTGTGGCGATTGAAACCTTTGATGCAAATCTAAGGAGTGATCACGAGCGTTGAATGGTGACAACGCCTCTACTTAGTCCACACGAATGGATTCCTTCAGTCTCAGTGCTAGCTGCTACAAATGAAGGCTTTAAGTGTGTGTGTGTGTGTGTATGTGTGCGTGAGATATATATATATATATATATATATATATATATATATATATATATATATACACACACACACACACATAGAGAGACGAAATTTCATCAAGTGAAATGCTTATGCACAAGGGTTTTATTTATAGAACCACTTGTGTGGGCTGCAATCTAAAAATTCCATTTAAGTGTATGTGGACCATATCTTATGGTATACCGAAAATCACTTAAGCTCGTGGTATCTTACCACATTTCGTATTCTACTTAAGTGCATCGTACCTTACGATATTCTACAATTCACTTAAGTGCACCGTACCTTACGGTGTTCCTTATTTACTTTGTCTGTCATCAATCCGACCTTTTGTGTGTGACCCTGTAGGTTTTCGCGATATTGGCAATTATATTAAATCACGTATTTAACATAATAAATAGTGAGCGATATCTAGCAACACATCACTGCTACCCAAGACACGAAAATGTCATGTGCTCTCACAAATCCCTTTTTTGTGATAATACTTGTGTGTACAATAAACTTTTTTCCCTTATGTCTATATTGAACGCAAGGCATAGACCGTGCCATCCTTGTCCAGCTCAATACTAGACCCTTAGATATTTATCATGTTACACAGGATGGACAAATTTTATCTAGGTTACTCATGTCCCTCGTCATGCTTTGTGGAGTACCCGTCAACTATCTTTATGGTCATCCAGTTACGGACAATATTTGATCAGCAATAAAGCACTCGACTTTATATCTACGGTCCATAGTGGTTTCAGGTCGAAGGGTGATATACACCATTATCACCACGAGAATAACTTATGACACTTTGCATAATATTCTATGTAGTATTCTCATAGCGGGTCAATCCAGTATAAATATTACTCATAATATTCATACCTATGCTTAAGACTTGATAACTCTTTATCCATTATCCATGAGATGTGATCATCAGTCTATATACATAATAGTCTTAATGCTTTAATGTTATCCCACTTCACAACAAAGCTCGACTACTGATACTTTAAGAATAGTGTCCTTAAGTTTAATGAGATCTCATGATTAAGTCACACTTGATACATTAAATAGACTAGCTATTCTAGGGACTTTATTAAACAAACATAATAAATAAAAAGTCTTTTATTATTAATAAATAATTCGATATAAGTACCAAAAGTATTGGCCTTTAGGGCTTACACCAACATGTACTAAGGGTATAATCACTCGTTGAACAAGGTTCTAAAAAGTTCTCAGAGTCATAATTCCATCTTTTGGATATTACTGGCTTAAACGACTACTCACCAACCAATAATATTCTCAAGAGGAACTTGTCCGAGTGTAGTATCGCGTAACAACTAATTCAAGTATACACCTGAATAGTCACCGCACTATGTCCTAAAAGGCCAAGATGAGTTAAAGGTTCTAAGATCCTTATCTTCTCGGGCTCCCATGTAGGAAAAAGTAATTCCAATTACGACTACTCACATGACATCAATAACCCCAAAGGGGCCTCCACTGAGTGGGGGATATCAAGTCAGCTCATTAAGGATTAGCTCAACGTAAGCCAAACAAGACTATACCACCCTCTTATCATAAGAGCATCCAAGTCCGGGTATATGACTTATCTCACCACACAGAGATCACCAAGCACCAGACGTAACAAACAATGACAAACAACAACAAATATAGTATACACAGGTAAACAAAGATGGGTTAAACCCACTAGGAACTACTCCCCAGCAGAGTCTCCACATTACTGTAGCGGTAAAATTTTGAGATTAATCTATTGATTAATTTAACTCACAAAGCAAGAGTCGACACCGTACTTTTATTATTTCCAAAGAAAAGGAAAAAAGCACGAACAAAACCCAAAGAAGTTTTAAAACAAAACTAATAAAAAGAGATAAGGGTTTGGGGGGCTAGTTATGCAAAGGGAAGATATTAGCACCCTAAACATCTATAGTACTCTATAAGAACCTCTTTGAAAATCAGTGCATTTTGGCTGAAAATGGTGTTGTTTGCAAGTGATTGGGGAGATGAGAAAAGAATTTTTTTTTTATGATTTTTGTGTTTGCCAAGACTTTCTGAGTCTCATGCCTACGTGCCAGCAAAGTGCAACGGAGGATCAAAACCTCGTAGTTCATGGTAAAAATAACAAAGATGTTTGTTTTGATTTATTTTTAATGAAAAGATATTTTATCATCTTAAGGAGAATATTCTATTTTTTTGCCATTGTTATAATCTTAAGCTTTTACGTTTTACTTTGAACATTGCTTTAAATTATTATGCCTTTATTTAATTCAAAAATCCAAAATTGTTTATTTATTTCCGCAATCATGTCCGGCTAAATTTCTAGAGTCTGGGATGTGAGGATCGTCGTTCCGATGGGATTCGATGAATTGGCTTAACTTTTAGTCTTGACTTATTTTCCTGGTTCTGGTTTTTAAGATTTAATATTTAAAATGTTTTGCATGAGAGTGAAAACGTTTAGATACTGGTAAATAACACGACAGTGTGAGACCCAATCCAATAAATTTCCTGCATCTATAATTTTGAGTCATTCAAATACCAGTCAACAACACGACAGTGAAAGACCGGTGTCCGGCCTATTTTCTGCATTTGCAGTTTCAAAACACTCAGGTGTGGTTCAATAGTGCGACAATGTGAGACCCGTACCCAACTGATAAAAACCAGATCTGTAATTTCTAAATACAGTGACAATGCTTTCGACATTAATTAGGACTTAATAGTTTTCAAAAAGTAGTTTGAAAGTTGTAAGTGTGGAGCGACAACATGACATTTATGGTTCCGAAGTATAACACGAGCCAATAGCGCGGCGGTGTGAGTCTAGTGTTTTTAAACTAATACTTTTTCCCGAAAAGTATTTTAAACATAACAAACACCGAGAATTTATTGAGTCCCAGAGGTACATTGGAAACCACATTCCGGTCTCTCTTATTTGATTATTTTTTTATAGCTATTTTATTCTTAATTTTTTATTTTATAGCCTTAGATAAACATAACATCAATAGATAACGATAAGGTTGATTATTAGTCTTTGTGGGTTCAATATATTTTAAAACTATGATTGATTCCATGCACTTGCGAAATAGCCCCATCAGTACATGGCGAATTCTGGAAAGGCTCACTAGAAAGTATTGGAGTGGATTCTAAGGTACATAAATGGGTCTCTGAACAAAATCTTGATTTATGGTGGAGCATGTGGTGAAAATAATAAAGCAGAAATTGAAGGGTATGTCGACTCTAATTATGCAGGTTGTATGGATTCTGGAAAATCTATTTATGGATATGTGTTTACTATGTTTGGCACAACAATTAGTTGGAAAGATACACTTCATAAGATTGTTGCCTTATCAACCACTGAAGCGGAATATATCGCCCTCACTGAAGTTGTGAAAGAAGCATTGTGGCTTGAAGGTTTTGCTTAGGAACTAAAACATCAAAGTCGAGTTATCAATGTTAAATGTGATAGTCAAAGTGCTATACACCAGCTGAAGAATTCAACCTATCATGAGCGAACCAAGCACATCGATGTGAGGCTGCATTTCGTCAAAGGGCTAATCAAGCATGGAGAAGTCCAAGTGTTGAAGGTTTCGACAGATCACAATGTTGTTGATATGATCACCAAGACAATATCAAGTTGCAAGTTTTTCCATTATATGCAGTTGATAAAATTGCATGAAGAAATCTAATTTGTTCCCGTGATGTTATAGAGTTTGTTCCAAGGTAGAGATTTACGAGGTATTGGATCGAACTCTAGTATGATCGAATGGTAGCTTCTTGGTTCGAAAATTCGACAGGACCTTAGCAAGCCGTCGAAGTCTGTTTACATGTTATAGTCGAAGCATGCTAGAAATGTTAGCATGCCGAATTAGGCATGTTTGTTATGCTCAATTGTTTAAGTTAGTTTGTTCTCTAATTTAGCTTGTGTAATGGGTCTGTGTGTAAAAGCCCATTAGTTTAGTATGTTAGTTTTCTTATAAATAACGTACTAGTCTCTCATCGTTGAATAAGGCAAATCTCAAGTAGGGTGAGAGAGGTTATTTTACTATTTTGTAACACTTGTAATATTGTTTCAAATAGAAAGTAAAGAATATTAGTTTATAACCAATTTCACTGTGTTCTTATTGTTTTCTTCTTTTCTATCCTTATGGGTTTCTTACCGACCAAGAAACCAGTTATACTTTATAATTTCGGCATCGTTTTCACAACACCTACTATGACATTTGAGTCTCCATGCCCTTACAAAGGAAACACACTTATACTTTTTAATCAATACAAGAATGTTTTGAACGACTTTTTTTAATATGTGAAGTGTTATTAATATAATATTTCAATGTATTATATATGAATTAAATTGATAACAAAAAAAAATATTCTAAAACAATTAATTATTTTAAAATATATTTGGCAACTAAATAATAATTAGTAAATTAAATATTTTAGATGTCTTTGTAATTTCAATATATTTGAAAACTATTATGAAAATATCTAATATATTGAAAATTAAAATGATCGATTAATCCTCAAATATTTAATTAAGGGTTAAAACGAGACTTACTTGTCAGACATGTTTGTTTAGTCAACATTTTTTTCGAATCGAGTCAAGGTTCCGCACCCTTATCTATGTCCGTTTTGCACCGTTTTCTTTTTTAGGTGCGAGCATTAACGTTATTTTTTATAACTTTGGATTTCAGAGTGTAAGGTCCGTCGAACTCGTCTACTTCCATTTCATTACATAATAAACCAAATTTTAAACTCACACCTTTTATTATGTATATCTCACCTTTTTTTCCAAATTTTTGAGATATTTGAAAGCAACACTTATAGTATGTTCGATGTTCGGTTTAGATTTTGAAGGAATTAAAAACAGTTTTAAAGATTTATAATTGATTTTGAAGTGATTTTGAGATGTTTGATTATTCTAAAGTAGAATTGATTTTGTCTCAAAAATTAATTCGATAATATATATCTTCTAAATTTAAATTTAATTTTTTACACTAAAATTTAATATTTAATTTACTTTTATATAAATATATCTAAACATAAATTATTTTAATTAAATTCAATTTTATTGAAATCAATTTTGTCAAATTCAAACACACATGATAGGCAACAAAATGATGTTTTAGTCGATAGTGAGAAAATTAAAATCCAAGTCTAGCCAAGACAAAACATTTGAAAGAACAAATCAAAATCTATCATTATTAGGTTTATTAAAGAATAATGGAGGGCATGATATATGATGGATAGCATGGTGACGACCATTGCCATATTCATGCATGATATGATATGATAGCATGGTATCATAACCATCATAGTGGCCCAAATGTGCAAGTAGCCAAGTAGGGTAATGGAAAGCATGGTCACACGCTGAGAATTAGATTTATGTATATCTGAAGCTGTATTTTCATTGGGCCACGACTCACCGGGTCAACACGGTCAACTCGTCTCCGAGTCGTTAATACGATAAATATCTTGGGAGCTGCGAAATATTTTTTAGCTGACCAGAAGTGCTGCCCGGTCGCTCTCAGCCACACGTGTGCCACGCGTCCTCAGATTGTGAAGCAATGGTTCTCGGGCACGGGCAGAAATTTGTGTGGGTTCACCTCCTTTTGCTCATATGGAAACCAAACATGTCCTATGTCATCATTTGGGAAAAAGTAAACAAACAAATGCAATTTAGCTTTTGCATTCGAACATTGTTTTTTTAAAACTCAATCCCCTCATTTGTAAATCTAAGTAAAACTTGTCTATGCACACCACTTATTTAAGCTTTTTAATTTTGATATACATCTTTTTTTTTATATCAATTCTATGATTTTCATTAGAAACCAGTTACGTCTTTACGGGTAAAAATATTTATATTTAATTTATTTATTTGAAATGGAATTAAAGTTTATGAAAATCTTAAGAATGAAAAGATCATAATATAGACACAATTTGTTCCTTAAGTCGATAACCGTCTTTGTAGTGACATTCATTCGGGTATAGATGGAGACATTTAAATGAAGAACAAAATATTAAGGAGTGTGGGAAAGTCGGGAGTACCAATGAGACTAATGCTCCAGGATCACAAGAGAGAGATGTCACATCTCAATCCAAAATATTAAGATTTTGTATTGAGATGTGGCATCTCCCTCTCTGGTGGTCCTGAAACATTAGTCCCATTTGTGTTCCCGGCTCTCCCGAACTCCCCGACAGTGGCATCAGAGGTGTGGTTCGGCTTGGTGGAGGAGCGGGAATTGGATCCGGTGTTTGATCATATTATAAGATGTTGGAGACTCACACTTGAAGGAGAATGTTGGGTGCAAGTGTGAGTGATTAAAGTCTCACATTGCCTATAAATGAGTGTAATGTTGAATTTATAAGAGAGAGAAAGAGAGAGAGGGAGAGAGAGAGAGAGAGAGAGAGAGAGAGAGAGAGAGAGAGAGAGAGAACACATTTACCTAACACCTTAAGATTTAGGGTTGATATGTGACATCTCTCTCTCCTTAAGATTTTGGGTTGATATGTGACCTCTCTATCTATCTATCTATCTTGGAGCATTAGTCTCATTGATGCTTTAGACTCTTCCGGACATCCCAACATAAACATGGTAGTTATGATGTCAACCTAAGGGAAAATGAAAGTGACATGAATTGTGATATTGCAATGACATACTCTAGATGCCAACATTTAAATGAAGAAGATAAGTGGTAGTTATGATGAAATGTAAGTGAAAGACATTTAAGATAGACATTCTAATTACTTTGTAGACTGAATTATGTAGCATGAAGATTCAAATCGAATGAGTTCAATCCAAATCATTGTTCCAAATCTTAAGCAAAGATACATTTTACCTACCAATGTCACATTAAATACTCATTAACACGTATATAAGTCAACATTTTTACGCGCCATATTAGTGATAGCACATAGGGATTATTAACATGATAGTTTTAACAACACAACTCAGGTGATGCACAAAATTATGAAGACATGTTACACGCTCAATGAATCAGAGTCAATGGATGAATTTTGCTTACAAAATCAAATTGTTCAAACCATCAAACCATATGTATGTATAAATTTTCTAAATGTCTTACACTATCAATGGCACCAAACATTAATTTACCATAACACATACTTTCAATTGAAAATATAAGATATAAACTCATGAGGGCACCTAGTATAACACAAACGAAAAACACCACATAACACATACCAAAAAAATATAGTGATGTTGTCATTTTGATGGTTTATCACAACTTATAGATTGAGATCATAACATTTGTTCAGTAATATATCAAATCAACTTCGATAAGTTTAGATACTAAGTTAATCAGAAGGTTAGAAGGCAAGTTTAAGGTTAGATATTAAGTCAATTGGTCAAGTGAAAAGGAAAATTGGTCTAGATACAAAAGAATAATTTCATTTAAATTTTAAAATATATGAAGCAGAGGTTTGCAGACATTTTAAAAAGTGGGTTATTCGGATCATTGCTAGTGCTCACATATATTATAGAGCTAATGTTGATAGTACATAATAGATAATAAGTCTAAGGCCAGACAATTATACATGTGTTATATTCCAATCCAAGTATTTTGGATTTGTATGTAAGTTTAGTTACCAAAAAATTCAGCCACTTTGTGTACTTTAAAGTTAATTTACAAAAGTGTTTCTTTTAAAGTAGTTTTGGGGAGTCGTGGTTTCATTGGAAAACTGTTGATTAAACAAATGTTATATTATTATCTCATAAGTCTAAATTTTATATGTCAATATTTTTGAACAAACGTAAAATAAAACTTATGTTAGCCCTTAATGTTTCTAAAGACAAGTCACATATTGACTTGCAAGGACTTTGAACACTCTATCTTTGATTGACATTGACCATATATTACACTATTTACATATTAAGAACATTGGGTGTAGAATAATTTGAATAAAATGGAAAAAAAAAAGGAATGGAGATTAAATAAGAACTATACTATTTGACTAGAACATTGATCAGAGATTGAAGAAGAATGATTAGAGTTGGTGTATTAACTGGGAATTTCAAAGCGACTATAGTGTAGCTCATTCTCTTCTCTCCAAAGTTGGTGCATTGACTTTTGTTATTACAAAATGGAAAAAATGTTGGAAATCCACCACAATCTATGGAGAATTTCTATCAATCTTGATGAATAAGATTTTTATCAACCACGCAATGACAGTGAAAAGAAAAGAATGATTGAGAAAGAAAGAAAAGAACGTTGAAGAAGAAGAAGAATATTTTCTGTAGAGTTTTTTTCTCTGCCCGTAACTTGTGGAAAACTTCTTTATTCACTTTGCAACTGCAAATTCATGTGAATAAAATGTTATGAGTTATTTCAAGAATAGGGGTTACTCCCTTTATTTATAGATTTAGGTTAGCTTACTCCCTAAGCCAAAGTCAAAAACTATAAAAGTTCAAAACTATAATCGTCCAAAATAGTTGACAATACTAAAAATAGGCCTAAGTCGAAATCCTGTATGAAGCAACATGCTTCGACACTTCGACACATTAGGCTATTCGACACATCCTTGTTTTGTCGAGCAACCTGATTCGACACAAGGAATTACAATTCAACACACCACCTAATTCATTGTGTCTAAGCTATCTACATTCATCATAGCTCTTAGTCTTTTGAACACTTCGACATGCACTCCCTTTGTCATGATGTCTACAATCTGATTCTCAATTCTGTAGAGTTCCTTATTCATCTTCTCATCTGCTACCTGCTCTTCAAGATAATGAAACCTCATTTCGATGTGCTTTCTCCGACCATGTGCTATTGGATTCTTCTCCAGATTGATAGTTAACATGATGTCGATCTTCATGGTAATTGCTTCATGACTCTTTGTTGTTATCTCTTCGACCAAATTCACCATCCATGTTGCTTGACATGCACAAAGGAAAGCAATTATGTATTCTGCTTCGCACGATGATAATGCCACTTTTGGTTCCTTTCTCGAACTCTAGGCAATTGGTACACCACCTAGCATAAATACATAGCCAACTATGGATTTTCGATCCTCGACATCACTACACCAACTTGAGTCGGTGTATCCTACTAGTTTGCATTCTTTTCCTTCATCAATTGTAGGAACTAAAATGCCATAGTCGATAGTTCCTTTCAGATACCTTAGTATCCTCTTTGTCGCTGCTAGATGTGATACTTTTGGCTTCTGCATGAATCTACTCACGATACATACATTGTATGTTAAGTTGGGCCTTGTGTGACAAAGGTATCGAATTGACCCAATAAGTCTCCTATATTAGGTTGGGTCGACATCATCTGAATATGAATCTTTCGACAGTTGTAATCTGGGCTTAGCTGGAGTCGAAGTTGGGTTGCAATCTTGCATCTCAAATCTCTTGAGTATTTCGCCTGCATACCTTCTTTTATGCATCATCAAACCTCTATCAATCTTCTAGAATTCGATGCCAAGGAAATATGAAATGTCACCCATATTTGACATTTCAAATTCTTTGTTGAGATCACCTTTGAAGTCTTTGATCTTCTTCTTGCAGCTACCTGTTATCAAAAATTCATCGACATAGAGACATAGTATAAGCAATTCGCTCTTGCTTCTTCTTACATATACTTCATGTTCATTTGTGCACTTCATAAATTCCTTCTCCCTTAGAAAGTCGTATATCTTCTTGTTCCAAGCTCTTAGAGCTTGTTTGAGTCTGTACACCTTTTGTAACACCCTTCTACCCAAACGACATATTTAAATAGATTATCAGAGTACAACATATAGAAGAGTTTACATTTCTTACAACATAACACTTATCACATCACAACATAAAACATATATTTATTTTATTAAAACTTCGCAGCGGACAACAACACAATTATTATCATTCATCATATAACAATTCATAATAATGTTTCAACAGTATCTCAACATATTAGTCATAGTAAACAACGTAAATAATAACCAACTATCTATCGAATCCCATAACCCCGGTGTCACATGACCAGAGCATTTGACTCGACTCTGTAGAATAACTCTACACTTATTCTTCAAACCTCAACAATAGCTACTCCTCTTTATCTGCACATTGCTCATCATAGATGAACATAAACACATGCAGAAGAGGTGAGAATTACATTATTAAATAATAATATAACGACAGAAATATAAACATAAATATATTTCACATATGCCAACACAACTCATCATAATCATCATAATCAACATAGTCATGAACATCAACAAAACAACATATCAAATGCAATGCACACACCCATGCATGACTCAACACGACTCGGTATACCCATTTTGTGACCAACTACAGGATCACCACTCCCAGATTCACCACCATAGAATCCGAGTTCCCCGCAAGGAACCAAGCCTCTCAACAAGCCCGGAGTCAACAACATCATTGGAACTCAGTCCGTTCATCACTAGGCATCGGCCTTTCATGAATGCATGCACACCAAGCATGCATCATAATCAACATAGCAACAACAGCATCATATAGTCATGTTATCATCATCATTAACACATCCTATCACAAAAGCATATCACATCATGCCACATAATCAAACACAGTATTATCACACTCTACTAATATCTATACCACTCAAAGCAACGGGAAATGATCCCTCATATACCATGCATCAGCTAAGTTACCTCGCTCAGCCTAAACAACCAAAACTGCACAACAACAGCCCAGGAAAGACCACAGTCTGCCCATACGCGTATTGCCTATGCTCATACGCGTATTACCCACGCCTGACCAAATCCATACGCGTATTGCCCATGTCCATACGCGTATGCTACGCGTATCACATTCCCATACGCGTACCAACAGAGACCAAAACACGTTCAAAACATCATCTTCCTCATCCATACGCGTATTGCCTAGCGCCATACGCGTACCAGCCATCTCATACGCGTATTGCCTAGTGCCATACGCGTATGACCAGGAACCAGATTTCCAGATCTGCAATGGCTTTCTCTGCTACGAGATCTATCCAGATTCATCCTTCCACAGTCCCAATTTCACACAAAATCACTCATATCATCTAACACGAATCATCCCCTATTCGATTTCACAAATCCTAACATCATTACATATAATTTCTACTAATTCCTTCGATTAAAATCCCAATTTTGTTCATCCAATATTTCCCCATTTTCAGCATATTATCGTTTAATAAGGTTCAGACCCCTTACCTCTTTGGATTGAAGGAAGTTCTGAGAAATCTTTGGCCTTTTTCCTCTTTCTTCTCTTTCTCTTCAGCGTTTCCCCCTTTCTCTGACTCTGAGGCAAAAATACGTGAAAAACACTCTGAGTTCTCCCTTTGGCCTCTTCTATCCAATTTCCACTTTTACCCTTCCACTCTTCATATTCCATTTATTTTATTATTTAATTATTATTAAAATAAATAACACCTATAATAATAATAATAATAATAATAATAATAATAATAATTCCCAATATTATTTAATAATTCCTTTTACCTTCCAATAATCATATTAAATAATATTTAAATTACTCTAACAATATTTGGGGTGTTACAACTCTCCCCCACTTTAGAAGTTTTCGTCCTCGAAAACATACCTCAAGCAAATAGAGCCGGATACGACTCCTTCATCTGATCTTCACGCTCCCAAGTCAAGCTCTCACCAGCTGGACCTCCCCAAACAACTTTCACTAGAGCAATCTTCTTACCTCTCAGGGTCTTCTCTTCTCGGTCATCTATCCGAATTGGCAACACCTCAACGGTCAAATTATCCCTCACCTGGATATCATCCAACTGAACAACATGCGAAGGATCCGCAATATATTTTCTCAACTGAGATACATGAAACACATCATGCAGATTAGAAAGCGACGGCGGTAAAGCTATCCGATACGCCACTTCCCCAACCCTCTTCAAAATCTGATACGGACCCACAAACCTCGGAGTAAGCTTTTTAGACTTTAAAGCTCTACCCACACCTGTCGTCGGAGTAACTCTCAAGAACACGTGATCTCCCTCTTGGAACTCAAGTGCCTTTCTCCTCTTATCATGATAACTCTTCTGACGACTCTGAGAAATCTTCATTTTCTCCTGAATCATCTTAACCCTTTCAGTCGTCTGCTGCACAATCTCAGGTCCGAGTACAACACTCTCACCTGATTCATACCAACACAATGGAGTTCTACACCTCCGACCATACAATGCTTCATATGGAGCCATACCGATACTAGCATGAAAACTATTATTATAAGTAAACTCCACCAACGGCAAATAACTATCCCAAGAACCACTCTGCTCCAACACACAAGCTCTCAACAAATCCTCCAAGGATTGGATAGTTCTTTCGGTCTGACCATCAGTCTGAGGATGATAAGCTGAACTCAACCTCAACTTAGTTCCCAACGCTTTCTGCAAACTTTCCCAAAATCTAGAAGTAAATCTGGGATCTCTATCAGACACAATACTGGATGGAATACCATGCAGCCTCACTATCTCCTCAATATACAACTCTGCCAACTTCTCTAAAGAGTGATTAATCTTCATCGGCAAGAAATGCGCCGACTTAGTCAATCGATCCACAATCACCCAAATAGAATCATTACCTTTCACCGTCCTCGGCAATCCCGTCACAAAATCCATGGAAATGCTATCCCACTTCCATTCAGGAATCTTCAAAGGTTGCATCATACCTGCCGGTTTCTGATGTTCAATCTTTGACTTCTGACAAGTCAAACAGGCATACACGAACTTAGCAACATCTCTTTTCATACCAGCCCACCAAAACAACTTCTTCAAATCTTGATACATTTTAGTTGCACCTGGATGGATACTCAACCCACTCCTATAGCCCTCTTCAAGAATACTCTTTTTCAATTCAGACACCTCAGGAACACAAACTCTACCTTTAAATCACAGGATGCCATTCTCATCAATCTCAAAATTACCACCATTACCCTGGTTAACCATAGTAATATGATCAACTAGAGCGACATCAACTTGCTGACCATTCTGAATATCTTCCAGAATTCCACTAGTCAACTTCAGCATACCCAACTTTACCCTATCAGCGGAAACTTCACAACCCAAACTCATATCACGGAACTGTTCAATTAACTCAAGCTCCCGAACCATCATCATAGACATATGTAGAGACTTTCTACTCAGCGCATCTGCAACTACATTAGCCTTACCGGGATGATAACTCAATTCAAAGTCAAAATCTTTCAGTAATTCTAACCACCTTCTCTGCCTCATATTTAACTCTTTCTGATCAAACAGATACTTCAGACTCTTGTGATCACTGAACACTTCGAATCTGGAACCATACAGATAATGCCTCCACATTTTCAACACAAATACAACAGCTGCAAGTTCTAGATCATGCGTAGGATAATTCCTCTCATGAACTTTCAACTGTCTAGAAGCATAAGCTACAACTTTACCATTCTGCATCAAAACACCACCAAGACCCATCAAAGAAGCATCACAATAAACAACGAAGGACTCACCAGGATTAGGCAAGATCAACACTGGAGCACTGGTCAACCGCCTCTTCAACTCAACAAAACTCGTTTCACAAGCTGCATCCCACACATATACTTGACCCTTCTTAGTCAACTGCGTCAACGGCAATGCCAACTTAGAGAAGCCCTCAATAAATCTGCGATAATAACCAGCTAACCCCAGAAAACTGCGTATCTCAGTAGCAGACTTCGGAGTCTCCCACTGTAATACAGCATCAACTTTAGCCGGATCAACAGAAATCCCACCACTCGAAATCACATGGCCAAGGAAACTCACTTCCTTCAACCAGAACTCACATTTAGATAACTTTGCATATAATTTCTTTTCTCTTAACACCTGCAAAACAATTCTCAGATGTCCTGCATGCTCTTCTTCCGTCTTAGAATATATCAATATATCATCTATGAACACCACAACAAAATTATCAAGGTACGGATGAAATATACGATTCATATATTCCATAAACACACCTGGAGCATTAGACACACCGAACGGCATCACAGTGCATTCATAATGACCATACCTCGTACGGAAAGCAGTCTTCGCAATATCATCTGACTTCACTCGGATCTGATGATAACCCGACCGCAAATCAATCTTACTGAAAACATGAGCTCCAACCAACTGGTCCATCAAATCATCAATCCTCGGCAATGGATACCGATTCTTGATAGTCACCTTATTCAACTGCCGATAATCTACACACAACCTCATCGTACCTTCTTTCTTCTTCACTAACAATACTGGTGCACCCCAAGGAGAAACACTTGGACGCACAAACTTCTTCTCAAGTAATTCTTCAAGTTGCTTCTTCAATTCAACTAATTCAGTTGCCGACATTCTATAAGGAGACATCGACACTGGACTCGTACCTGGTACTAAGTCAATGGCAAATTCGACTTCACGTTCTGGAGGTAGATCACTTACATCCTCCGGAAACACATCCTGAAATTCACAGACGACCGGCAAATCTACACTCCCTACTTTCTTATCCGCTTGCAGAGACGCAAATAAAGCGAATATCTGAGCTTCATCTTTCACAAATTCCCCCACCTGCCTAGCAGATAGAAATCTTGCCTCATCATTCTCACCAACTTCAGAAAACCGCACCGTCTTCCTATAGCAGTCGATAAACACGCCATAGAATTCTAGCCAATTCATTCCCAGAATAATATCAATTTGGTGCAAGGGTAAGCACACCAAATCAACCACGAACTCTCTCTCAAAGATCGTCAAATGACAACCTCGACAGACAACAGAAGTCTTCACAGAACCATTAGCAGGAGTATCTATCACCATACTTCCGCCTAGGGACGACATAATCACACCAATCCTGGTCGCACACTCATACGAAATAAACGAATGAGTAGCACCAGTGTCAATAATAGCAAGCAATTCAACATTATTAATCAAGCAAGTACCTTTAATCAGATTATCTTCTTTAGGAGCTTCAGCCCCACTCAGAGCAAACACCCTACCAGTAGTATGAGCTGCAGTAGCCGCCTTCTTCGGGTTCGAGCACTGCGAACTGATATGGCCTTTCTCGCCACAATTAAAACATGTCGGACCAGCATCCTTACATTCAGTAACTCTATGTCCAGCCTGACCGCATCGGAAACATCTCAGCACTTTCTTGGTACAGCTATCAGCACGGTGGCCTGGCTCGCCACACTTGAAACATTTACCAGCTACGGGAGATCCTCCCCCACTTGGCTTCTTCGCATCTACCACTTTCTGCTTACCTTTACCATTCGGAGATGCATAAGGACTACCACGATCCTTATTCTTCTTCTCACTAAGACTCTTGTAGTGAGCAGTCCTAGCCTTGCTATCTTCATCAAATATCCTGCACTTGTTAACCAGTGTAGGAAACCTACGAATCTCCTGGTAACCAATGCCTTGTTTGATCTCGGGACGCAACCCGTTCTCAAACTTGACACACTTGGATTCCTCAGCATCAGCATTATTATAATGAGGACAATACTGTACCAGCTCCTCAAACTTCGAAGCGTAATCAGCAACAGACATGTTACCCTGCTTCAGTCCCGGAAATTCCATCTCTTTCTTACATCGCACATCAGCAGGAAAATATTTCTCCAGAAAGGCCGTCTTGAACCTTTCCCAAGTCATCTCAGCACCTGGTACTTCAATCCTCTGTCGAGTGTTATCCCACCAGTTTTCAGCCTCTTCAGATAACATATGCGTACCAAACTGCACCTTCTGTGCTTCAGTACACGTCATCACCCGGAAAATCTTCTCAATTTCCTTCAGCCAAATCTCAGCACCATCTGGATCATAGCGCCCCTTGAATGTAGGAGGGTTATTCTTCAGAAACCTTCCCAAATTCCTAAACTCGTCGACCGGCGGATTCTGCTGCGCCTGCATAGCCTGCGCCATAGCAGCCAAAGCCTCAGCAATCGCATGGTCATTTTCTCCAGCCATACTCTGCACGACACAACTACAACCGTTAAATATCGACAGTGTCATTTACACTAATCGACCAACAGGGAAAACATCACATTATGACTCGACTGGACTGACCATGCTCTGATACCACTAATGTAACACCCTTCTACCCAAACGACATATTTAAATAGATTATCAGAGTACAACATATAGAAGAGTTTACATTTCTTACAACATAACACTTATCACATCACAACATAAAACATATATTTATTTTATTAAAACTTCGCAGCGGACAACAACACAATTATTATCATTCATCATATAACAATTCATAATAATGTTTCAACAGTATCTCAACATATTAGTCATAGTAAACAACGTAAATAATAACCAACTATCTATCGAATCCCATAACCCCGGTGTCACATGACCAGAGCATTTGACTCGACTCTGTAGAATAACTCTACACTTATTCTTCAAACCTCAACAATAGTTACTCCTCTTTATCTGCACATTGCTCATCATAGATGAACATAAACACATGCAGAAGGGGTGAGAATTACATTATTAAATAATAATATAACGACAGAAATATAAACATAAATATATTTCACATATGCCAACACAACTCATCATAATCATCATAATCAACATAGTCATGAACATCAACAAAACAACATATCAAATGCAATGCACACACCCATGCATGACTCAACACGACTCGGTATACCCATTTTGTGACCAACTACAGGATCACTGTAACACCCTTCTAAATACCCCAAATTATTTAAATTAAAATAACAACATATTAATCAGAGTAATTATGCCCCGAAGGGTGTCACACAATCATTTCACTACATTCCTCAATATATCCTGTCATGCTCATTTATTTAATCAAAATAAGATTCTTTGCATAATTCGCAGCGGAATAAAATTCAAATCAATGTAAAACGTGTAACACAATACATGTAAATCATCAACAACCAATATCAACTTAATTAAAACATAGTCAAACATCCCTTCCCGATGTTACATCTACCAGAGCATGACCACTAAGGACGACACTAGACTCCAAGGACTAGCTTCTACTCAACTCACTGCTCGTTACCTGAAAAAGAGTTGTAAGGGTGAGTTCCTCAATCAATGTAATGAATATTATAAAACACCATGTTATGTTAAGTGATTTGACACACTTCATTACCCTAATCAAAACACACATTCAGGAACAGCCATATCAACTCAACATCATACATTATAACAACACAACCATACCAACATAAACACACGTGTAATATTGGAATACATCCATTCATATTACACGCCATACATATATTATGCAATGAGACTCTATGCATGCGGTACCGACTATGTTGTGAACATATAGTTCAACCTCACCGTCCAAATCCAGGCACGGCTACCAAGCTCACTAGTCCCACTCATTTGAGACATAGTGACTCACTCACTAATTCCTCACCATGGGAATTAGCTACCACCCCAAATGGGCCATGAAATGCACGCTACTCACCTAGCATGCAAACATCAACAACAACAATCAAATGATTTACTCACTAATTCCTCACCATGGGAATTAGCTACCACCATAAAGGCCACATATGCATGCTAATCATCTAGCAATGCAACATCAACAACAATCAAGAATAGACACCTGCTCACACTCTAAGCCATACAACAGTCTATTCACAAACGCATACATTCACAACATCATGTATACCATCACATATCATCAACAAAAGCATATCACATCATGCCACATAATCAATCACAGTATTAGTACACTCTACTAATACCTACTCTACTCAAGACAACGGGAATTGATCCCTGCAACATCATATCTCAGCTCAGTACATCACTCAGCCTAAACAACCAAAAACTGCACAATAACAGTTCAGGAAAATCCCAAATCTGCCCATACGCGTATTGCCCATGCCATACGCGTATTGCCCACGCCTGACCAAAATCCATACGCGTAATGCCCACTCTCATACGCGTATGCTACGCGTACCACACCTTCATACGCGTACCAACAGAGACAATTTTCACGTTCAAAACCTCATCTCTTTCACTCATACGCGTATGACATACACCATACGCGTACCACAACCAGGGATACGCGTATCACACGCGTATGGCGCGTATCAGCGCCAAAACTCCCTTTTCTAAGCCATCCCATACGCGTATTGCCTAGTGCCATACGCGTATGACCAGAATCCAGTTTTCCAGATCTGCTATGGGTTTTCTCTGCTACGAACCTGTCCAATTCAACTTTTTACAGTCCAATTTCATGCAATAATCGTTCACAGCATCTAACACGAATCATATCCTATTCAATCTCACCAATCCTAATACTATTACATCAAATTCCTACGAATTCCATCAAGTATCATCCAATTTCGTTCATCAATTTTTTCACAATTTCATCACATATCATTTCAATCAGAGTCAAATTCAGAGGTCTATCACTACCCATTACATGCTATCCCATAAGACCCATCAAACGATGATAAACCCCCCTTACCTGAGTAAATCCGGCAGTCTCTGAGCTCCAAGCTTTCCCTTCCTTCAACCTTCGTTCTTTTGCTTTTTGCCCTTTCTGCCTCTTTTCCCTTTTCACGTGAAAAATAACTTTTTACCAAAAATGGGATTTTTCTAACTTCCAACTTATATATTTTCCAAATTATATTATTATTCCAATAATAATAATAATTCAATAATCCCAAAAATAATAATAATAATAATTATAATCCAATTATCTAATTAAATTAATAAATCTATTATTAACTTAATTTAAATAATAATTATATTATTATCGGGTTGTTACAACTCTCCCCCACTAAAAGAGTTTTCGTCCTCGAAAACATACCTCAAGCGAACAACTCAGGATAAGATTCCTTCATCTGACTCTCAAGTTCCCAAGTCACATTGCCACCTGCTGGTCCTCCCCAAGCTACCTTCACCAAGGCAATCTCTTTACCCCGCAACTGCTTCAACTCTCGATCCTCGATCCTCATAGGTGATGTTTCAACAGCCAGGTTATCTCTCACCTGTACATCATCTACTTGGACAACATGCGACGGATCATGAACGTATCTCCTCAACTGAGACACATGAAAAACCTCATGCAAATTCGCAAGTGACGGCGGCAAAGCGATACGATAGGCTACCTCTCCTATCCTTTCTAAAATCTGATAAGGACCAATAAATCGAGGTGTCAACTTCTTCGACTTCAAAGCTCGACCAACACCAGTTATCGGAGTAACACGAAGAAACACATGATCTCCCTCTTGGAACTCAAGTGACTTCCTCCTCTTATCATGATAACTCTTCTGACGACTCTGAGCAATTCTCATCTTCTCCTGAATCATCTTAATCTTTTCCGTAGTTTGTTGAACAATCTCCGGTCCAACCACAGCACTCTCACCGGACTCATACCAACATAAAGGTGTCCGACATCTCCTACCATACAAAGCTTCAAACGGTGCCATACCAATGCTCGAATGAAAACTATTGTTGTAGGTAAACTCAATCAAAGGCAAATAACAATCCCAAGCACCTCCTTTTTCCAAAACACAAGCTCTCAAAAGATCCTCTAATGACTGAATCGTCCTCTCAGTCTGACCATCAGTCTGTGGATGATATGCAGAACTCAATCTCAGCTTAGTTCCCAAAGCCCTCTGCAAACCTTCCCAGAACTTCGATGTAAATCTAGGATCTCTGTCCGAAACAATACTCGACGGAATACCATGCAAACTTACAATCTTCTCAATATACAACTCGGCTAATCTCTCTAACGGATAATCCATTCTGATCGGAATGAAATGAGCCGACTTCGTCAATCTGTCAACAATCACCCAAATAGCCTCAAAATTCTTACTTGTCCTCGGCAAACCAGAAACAAAATCCATACTGATACTATCCCACTTCCACTCTGGAATAGCCAACGGTTGCATTAGCCCAGACGGCTTCTGATGCTCAATCTTCGACTTCTGACAAGTCAAACAGGAATAAACAAAACTCGCAATTTCTCTTTTCATTCCCGGCCACCAAAATAACTTTTTCAAATCATGATACATCTTCGTAGCTCCAGGATGAATACTCAAGCCACTACGATGTCCTTCTTCAAGAATACTCTTCTTAAGCTCGATAACATCCGGAATACACACCCGATTACCAAATCTCAAAACACCATTCTCATCAACTCTGAATTCACCACCTTGACCTTGATTCACTAAAGTCAACTTATCAACCAAAAGCATATCGGATTTCTGACCCTCTCTAATCTCCTCCAGAATAATACTCGTTAACTTCAACATTCCCAATTTAACACTATTGTGAGTACTCTCACACACCAAGCTCAAGTCTCTAAACTGCTCAATCAAATCCAATTCCTTAACCATTAACATAGACATATGCAGTGATTTCCGACTCAATGCATCAGCTACTACATTTGCTTTACCCGGATGGTAATTCAAACCAAAATCATAATCCTTCAGAAATTCTAACCATCTCCTCTGTCTCATATTCAGCTCTTTCTGATCAAACAAATACTTTAAACTCTTATGATCACTGAAAACCTCAAATCTTGACCCGTACAAGTAATGCCTCCATAACTTCAGAACAAATACCACGGCTGCCAACTCTAAATCATGTGTCGGATAGTTCCTCTCATGAACCCTTAGCTGTCTCGAAGCATAAGCTATAACCTGCTTGTTCTGCATCAACACACCACCCAAACCCAACAATGAAGCATCACAGTAAACCTCAAATGGTTCCGACGAACTCGGTAATATCAGAATAGGAGCAGTAGTCAACCTTCTCTTTAACTCTTGGAAACCTTCTTCACATTTTGAGTCCCAAACAAACGCTTGCCCCTTTCTAGTCAACATTGTCAATGGTAACGCCAACTTAGAGAATCCCTCAATAAACTTCCTATAGTAACCTGCAAGTCCAAGAAAACTTCTTATCTCCGAAACTGACTTTGGAGCTTCCCACTTAGATACCGCTTCTATCTTAGAAGGATCAACAGCAACACCACCTCTTGAAATCACGTGACCAAGAAAACTAACCTCCTCTAACCAAAATTCACACTTCGACAGTTTAGCAAATAACTTCTTTTCTCTTAGAACTTCTAAAACCACTCTCAAATGCTCAGCATGCTCTTCTTCAGATTTCGAATACACCAAAATGTCATCAATAAACACTACTACAAACTTGTCCAGGTACGGATGGAAAATCCTATTCATATACTCCATAAATACTCCAGGCGCATTAGTCACACCAAAAGGCATTACAGAATACTCATAATGTCCATACCTTGTTCTGAAAGCAGTCTTCTGAATATCCTCAGTTTTCACACGTATCTGATGATACCCAGATCTCAAATCTATTTTGCTGAACACACTAGCACCAACCAATTGATCCATTAAATCATCAATCCTCGGTAAAGGATACCGATTCTTGATCGTTACTTTATTCAGTTGCCTATAGTCCACACACAACCTCATAGTACCTTCTTTCTTCTTAACCAATAACACTGGTGCACCCCACGGTGACACACTCGGACGAATAAATTTCTTATCCAACAAATCTTCCAACTGACTCTTCAATTCAGTTAACTCAACAGCAGACATACGATAAGGAGCCATCGATATCGGTCTAGTACCAGGTACCAAATCAATCGAGAACTCAACTTCACGCTCTGGCGGCAATTCATTCACCTCTTCCGGAAACACATCAGGAAAATCACACACCACCGCTAGATCGCCAATCACCAGTTTATCCTTAGCCTCCAAAGTTGCTAACAGCATAAACAACTCTGCCCCATCTTCTACCTCCTCATTCACCTGCCTTGCTGACAGAAACAAACTCTTTCCTTCTTCAATCTCAGGAAATATCACAGTCTTATCAAAACAGTTGATAGAAACTCGGTTAAACACCAACCAGTTCATACCCAAGATAACATCAATCTGCACTAATGGAAGACACACAAGGTCTATCCTAAAATCCCTACCAAAAATACTCAAAGGGCAACTTAAACAAACTGAAGTAGTAGTCACTGAACCCTTCGCAGGAGTATCAATCACCATACTTCCAAGCATCTCAGATATCTCTAACTTAAGTTTCACAGCACAATCCAAAGATATAAAGGAATGAGTAGCACCGGTGTCAATAATAGCTACAAGAGGAAAGCCATTAATATAACACGTACCTCGGATCAAACGATCATCTGCAAAAGTTTCAGAACCCGATAAAGCAAAGACCTTGCCTCCTGACTGATTCTCTTTCTTCGGCTTAGGACACTGTGGACTGATATGACCCACTTCTCCACAGTTGAAGCAAGTCACCGTCTTCAACCGGCAGTCTGCGGCCAAATGACCACCTTTTCCACATTTGAAACACTTCTTCTCATTACTGGTACACTCATGGATACGATGTCCAGCCTGACCACATCTGTAACACTTAACAGGAGCACTAGAGTCTCCCCCACTAGGCCTCTTCATCCCACTCTGCCTCTGAAAACCTTTGCCAGCTGCATACGGTTTCCCACGATCAATCTGATTCTTACCTTTCCTATCAACCCTTTGCTGATAGCTCTCTGCTCTAGCCTTGGAATCCTGTTCAAAAATCCTGCAACAGTCAACCAAGTCAGAAAACACTCTGATACGCTGATATCCAATAGCCTGTTTGATCTCGGGACGCAGCCCGTTCTCAAACTTCACACACTTCGAAAATTCTCCAGCAGCCTCATTATAGGGAGTATAATACTTTGACAGCTCGGTGAACTTAGCAGCATACTCAGTAACAGACTTGTTACCCTGCTTCAATTCCAAAAACTCTATCTCCTTCTTTCCTCTAACATCCTCTGGAAAATACTTCCTCAGGAATCTCTCTCTGAACACAGCCCAAGAAATCTCAGCATTACCAGCAGTTTCTAACTCAGTGCGGGTAGCAACCCACCAATCATCAGCTTCCTCTGACAGCATATGCGTACCGAACCTGACCTTCTGGTTATCAGCACACTCAGTTACTCTGAAGATCCTCTCTATCTCCTTCAACCACTTCTGAGCACCATCTGGATCGTATGCTCCTTTGAACATTGGAGGATTGTTCTTCTGGAACTCACTCAACTGACGAGCAGCTCCCATTCCCATAACATTCGGATTTCCTCCAAGTACTCCAGCTAGCATACCCAGAGCCTCAGCAATCGCAGCATCATCCCTACCTCTTCCAGCCATCTCTATTCTGAAAACCCAACAAACTAAAACAATAAGTACTGATAGGGTTACACAACACCTATCCCGTACAGGGGAAACAGAATAATTACGACTCGACTCGACCGACTATGCTCTGATACCACTAATGTAACACCCTTCTAAATACCCCAAATTATTTAAATTAAAATAACAACATATTAATCAGAGTAATTATGCCCCGAAGGGTGTCACACAATCATTTCACTACATTCCTCAATATATCCTGTCATGCTCATTTATTTAATCAAAATAAGATTCTTTGCATAATTCACAGCGGAATAAAATTCAAATCAATGTAAAACGTGTAACACAATACATGTAAATCATCAACAACCAATATCAACTTAATTAAAACATAGTCAAACATCCCTTCCCGATGTTACATCTACCAGAGCATGACCACTAAGGACGACACTAGACTCCAAGGACTAGCTTCTACTCAACTCACTGCTCGTTACCTGAAAAAGAGTTGTAAGGGTGAGTTCCTCAATCAATGTAATGAATATTATAAAACACCATGTTATGTTAAGTGATTTGACACACTTCATTACCCTAATCAAAACACACATTCAGGAACAGCCATATCAACTCAACATCATACATTATAACAACACAACCATACCAACATAAACACACGTGTAATATTGGAATACATCCATTCATATTACACGCCATACATATATTATGCAATGAGACTCTATGCATGCGGTACCGACTATGTTGTGAACATATAGTTCAACCTCACCGTCCAAATCCAGGCACGGCTACCAAGCTCACTAGTCCCACTCATTTGAGACATAGTGACTCACTCACTAATTCCTCACCATGGGAATTAGCTACCACCCCAAATGGGCCATGAAATGCACGCTACTCACCTAGCATGCAAACATCAACAACAACAATCAAATGATTTACTCACTAATTCCTCACCATGGGAATTAGCTACCACCATAAAGGCCACATATGCATGCTAATCATCTAGCAATGCAACATCAACAACAATCAAGAATAGACACCTGCTCACACTCTAAGCCATACAACAGTCTATTCACAAACGCATACATTCACAACATCATGTATACCATCACATATCATCAACAAAAGCATATCACATCATGCCACATAATCAATCACAGTATTAGTACACTCTACTAATACCTACTCTACTCAAGACAACGGGAATTGATCCCTGCAACATCATATCTCAGCTCAGTACATCACTCAGCCTAAACAACCAAAAACTGCACAATAATAGTTCAGGAAAATCCCAAATCTGCCCATACGCGTATTGCCCATGCCATACGCGTATTGCCCACGCCTGACCAAAATCCATACGCGTAATGCCCACTCTCATACGCGTATGCTACGCGTACCACACCTTCATACGCGTACCAACAGAGACAATTTTCACGTTCAAAACCTCATCTCTTTCACTCATACGCGTATGACATACACCATACGCGTACCACAACCAGGGATACGCGTATCACACGCGTATGGCGCGTATCACACGCGTATGGCGCGTATCAGCGCCAAAACTCCCTTTTCTAAGCCATCCCATACGCGTATTGCCTAGTGCCATACGCGTATGACCAGAATCCAGTTTTCCAGATCTGCTATGGGTTTTCTCTGCTATGAACCTGTCCAATTCAACTTTTTACAGTCCAATTTCATGCAATAATCGTTCACAGCATCTAACACGAATCATATCCTATTCAATCTCACCAATCCTAATACTATTACATCAAATTCCTACGAATTCCATCAAGTATCATCCAATTTTGTTCATCAATTTTTTCACAATTTCATCACATATCATTTCAATCAGAGTCAATTTCAGAGGTCTATCACTACCCATTACATGCTATCCCATAAGACCCATCAAACGATGATAAACCCCCCTTACCTGAGTAAATCCGGCAGTCTCTGAGCTCCAAGCTTTCCCTTCCTTCAACCTTCGTTCTTTTGCTTTTTGCCCTTTCTGCCTCTTTTCCCTTTTCACGTGAAAAATAACTTTTTACCAAAAATGGGATTTTTCTAACTTCCAACTTATATATTTTCCAAATTATATTATTATTCCAATAATAATAATAATTCAATAATCCCAAAAATAATAATAATTATAATTATAATCCAATTATCTAATTAAATTAATAAATCTATTATTAACTTAATTTAAATAATAATTATATTATTATCGGGTTGTTACAATCACCACTCCCAGATTCACCACCATAGAATCCGAGTTCCCCGCAAGGAACCAAGCCTCTCAACAAGCCCGGAGTCAACAACATCATTGGAACTCAGTCCGTTCATCACTAGGCATCGGCCTTTCATGAATGCATGCACACCAAGCATGCATCATAATCAACATAGCAACAACAACATCATATAGTCATGTTATCATCATCATTAACACATCCTATCACAAAAGCATATCACATCATGCCACATAATCAAACACAGTATTATCACACTCTACTAATATCTATACCACTCAAAGCAACGGGAAATGATCCCTCATATACCATGCATCAGCTAAGTTACCTCGCTCAGCCTAAACAACCAAAACTGCACAACAACAGCCCAGGAAAGACCACAGTCTGCCCATACGCGTATTGCCTATGCTCATACGCGTATTACCCACGCCTGACCAAATCCATACGCGTATTGCCCATGTCCATACGCGTATGCTACGCGTATCACATTCCCATACGCGTACCAACAGAGACCAAAACACGTTCAAAACATCATCTTCCTCATCCATACGCGTATTGCCTAGCGCCATACGCGTACCAGCCATCTCATACGCGTATTGCCTAGTGCCATACGCGTATGACCAGGAACCAGATTTCCAGATCTGCAATGGCTTTCTCTGCTACGAGATCTATCCAGATTCATCCTTCCACAGTCCCAATTTCACACAAAATCACTCATATCATCTAACACGAATCATCCCCTATTCGATTTCACAAATCCTAACATCATTACATATAATTTCTACTAATTCCTTCGATTAAAATCCCAATTTTGTTCATCCAATATTTCCCCATTTTCAGCATATTATCGTTTAATAAGGTTCAGACCCCTTACCTCTTTGGATTGAAGGAAGTTCTGAGAAATCTTTGGCCTTTTTCCTCTTTCTTCTCTTTCTCTTCAGCGTTTCCCCCTTTCTCTGACTCTGAGGCAAAAATACGTGAAAAACACTCTGAGTTCTCCCTTTGGCCTCTTCTATCCAATTTCCACTTTTACCCTTCCACTCTTCATATTCCATTTATTTTATTATTTAATTATTATTAAAATAAATAACACCTATAATAATAATAATAATAATAATAATAATTCCCAATATTATTTAATAATTCCTTTTACCTTCCAATAATCATATTAAATAATATTTAAATTACTCTAACAATATTTGGGGTGTTACACCTTTCCTTCTTCACCTTGTTCCACAAACCCAGTTGGTTGTGCAACATAAACTTCTTCTTATAAGGGGTCATTCAGGAATGCACATTTCACATCCATTTGACACATCTGTCAGTTGTTCATGGTTGCTAGACCAACAACCAACCTGATTGTTTTGATCCTAGCAACAGGTGCAAAAACTTCGTCGAAGTCGATTCCTTCTTTCTGAAGAAATCCTTTCGCCACAAGTCTCGCCTTGTGTCGAGTCACTTCTCCTTTGGGATTCAACTTCACCTTGTATAACCACTTCACATCGATTTACTTCTTGTCTTGGGACAATTCGACAAGTGACCAAGTGTTGTTGACTTTGATTGACTTCAGTTATTCATTCATTGCTTTCACCACTTCGAATCTTACAATGCCTCAGCTGCATTAACTGGTTTGACATTTGTGTAGAAAGCATAATGTACCAGCTCACCTTCTTCATTGACAACATCATCTGATGTAATCACACATTCTTGCAACCTTGTAGGCATGTATCTTATTCTTTGAGGTCTGCTTGGGCTTGCTTCACCTCTAACTTCTTGTCGAACTTCTCTTTCGACGTCACTAGCTGGTTCATCACATAAGATTTTCAATGAATCCTTTCTAACATTCTCAGTCCAATCATATTCCTTAAGCTCATCTATGATTACATCCCTGTTGATCACCACTTCTTGTTCATTGGGTCAAACAACTTGTATCCTCCAGTCACATGATATCCTATCAGGATCATCTGACTC
Organism: Lathyrus oleraceus; assembly: GCF_024323335.1. Classification (NCBI taxonomy): domain Eukaryota; kingdom Viridiplantae; phylum Streptophyta; class Magnoliopsida; order Fabales; family Fabaceae; genus Lathyrus; species Lathyrus oleraceus. The sequence goes on from NC_066584.1 coordinate 416,961,997, forward strand.
GACTTGTCATCAAGTTTTCTTCTCAACTAATTTGTAGCATTTCTATGTGCTATAGATCCAAACACCTTCAGATGACTCAAGCTAGGATTGACACCAGACCAACATTCTTCTAGCGTGATTCCTTCTAGATTCTTCGTCGGACATCTGTTTAGGATATATGTTGCAGTCGACACAGTTTCTCCCCATAATTCTTTGGGTAGATACTTGCCTTTCAACATACTTCTCACCATATTCATGATGGTTCTATTCTTCCTTTCTGCGACTCCATTATGTTGTGGAGTGTAGGGTGACACCTCCTCATGCACAATTACTTCTTTCACACATAATGTGTCAAAGTCTTTTTACACATATTCTCCACCACTACCAGTTCTCAGAATCTTTATCTTTCGACCGATTTGTCTTTCGACCATAGATTTAAACTTGGCAAATACCTCAATCACTTCACTTTTTCCTTGATCAGGTAAGCCTACAATGTTTGACTGAAATCATCTATGAATGTAACAAAGTATCTATTACCTCCAATCGAATCAACATTGATAGGACCACATACATCATAGTATATGACTTAAAGAATTGCCTTCGACCTTCTTCCTGCATCCTTACTGAAGCTTTTCTTGTGTTGCATCGCCTGCACACATTCTTCACACACTTCTTTTGGAATGTCGATTTTTGGTAATCCTGAAACCATTTTCTTCTCTTCAAATCTCTGATGTCTTTGAAATTGAGATGGCCAAGTCTATAATTCCATATCCATTCATCTCTGTTGGATGTTGTTACAAGGCACTTATGCTCCATCACATTAAGCTCAATCTTGAAGGTTCTATTCTGAGACATTGGAGCCTTCAAGATCAACCTTCCATTTGAGTCGAGAACATTCATCATCTTGTCTTTGATCGACTTATTGTAGTTCTTTTTTACTAACTGCCGTATGTTGAGCAAATTTCTCTTCATGCCTGGTATGTACAACATATTTGAAATTAATGACCTCTTGCCATCTTTCCTCATAATCAGAACATCACCGACACCTTCAGCTTCTAGAGTATTGTCATTTGTAAATTTCACCATGTTCTTCATTGAGGGCTTTATGTTAACAAACCAATATATCCTTCCAGACATGTGTGATCAGCATCTTGAGTCCAAGTACCATTGGTCCTTGAATCTCTCTTCATCTCTTATTGTAAGCATCAACAACATCTCTTCTTCTTCATGTGTTCGCCAGCTTTGCATCAGTTTCTTGATTCTTATGCTTTTTTGGACAATCACCGGAATAATGACCATGCTTCTGACAATTGTAACACTAAATGTGACTCTTGTCTGGCTTTCGATCACCACCTCTTCCTCTACCTGCATCACCACCTCTTTGGTTTCCTTGGTTCTAGGGTTTTCTCTAATTCGACCAGCTTCCTCCTTGTTGATTTTGACTAGTCGAATTATTGTATCCTCCTTTGCCTTTGTTTCCATTCCAACTTCCTTTTCCTCTCCTTTATTTTGATGATTGCGCCTGTAAAGCCACATCACTTTTCGGCTTTCCTGCATCTCTTTCATCCATTCTTTATTCATGAGATTCAAACATGCCTTGAAGCTCTTCCTTTGTCAACTTTGAAAAATCTTTTGACTCTTCTATGGCTACTATCACATGGTCAAACTTTGGAGCCAACAACCTCAAGATTTGTCTAACAACAGATCTTGATGTCAACTCTTCTCCACATACCTTGATTTGATTCACCAGTTCATAACCTTAGTGAAGAAATCAGTTATGCTTTCATTGTCTTTCATTTGAAGCAATTCATACTTCCTTTTGTGAGTTTGTAACCTCACTTCATTCACCTTCTTCGTGCCTCCAAACGACCTCCAGAATTTCCCATGCTTATTTCACTGACTCTACATCACTAACATTTTCAAAGTTATCTAGATCAACAGATTGATGGATTATAAATAGAGCTTTATAATATTTCTTTTTCAATTCTTTATGTGCAACCCTTTCTTGATTTGTCGCGTTTTCTGCAAGCATTGTTACTCATTCCTTCACAAGATCTCAAGGATCTTAATAACATAACACAACATTCATCTGCTTGCACCAATTCTCATAATTATTGCTCTTGAGAATCAGAAGATTCGCCAGAAAATTCCCGTTTGGATGATTCATTGCCGTTGTGATTTTCTTCCCACGAATCGCTCAAACCAGACTCTGATACCAGATGTTGGAAATCCACCACAACCTATGGAGAATTTCTATCAATCTTGATGAATAAGATTGTTACGCAATGACAATGAAAAGAAAATAACGGTTGAGAAAGAAAGAAAAGAACGTTGGAGAAGAAGAATATTTTCTGCAGAGTTTTTTTCTCTGCCCACAACCCGTGGAAAACTTATTTATTCACTTTGCAACTACAAAATCATGTGAATAAAATGTTATGAGTTGTTTCAAGAATATGGGTTACTCCCTCTATTTATAGATTTAGGTTATCTTACTCCCTAAGGAAAAGTCCAAAACTATAAAAGCCCCAAATATTTGACACTACTAAAAATAGGCCTAAGTCGAAATCCCGTGTGAAGCAACATGCTTCGACACTTTGACACACTAGGTTATTCGACACATCCTTGTTCTATCGAGCAACCTGCTTCGACACAAGGAATTACAATTCAACAAAAAAAAGTCAAAGAAAATATATTAAATATGTTATTCACATTTATAATTTTATAATAATAGTAATTTTGATATTTATTTAATATTTAATTTTGTAAAGCGTATGACAACAAATCAAAAAGGGACTAAACAAAGAGAAACAAAATTGAGATGGAACTAAGTCTTTGACATTCATGTTGATTGACAATATTTGTAGTTTAACAACATATTTTATAGTTAGCTACACAAGCAGTACTTTTTATAGTGATGTATGGTTGTACTATCCAAAAGCATAGGTATGAAAATTTAAGGTGTAATAATATGATTATAAAAAGAGAGAAAAAAATGGCGTAGTGTTATGTAGGAAAAATGTTGGTGATGGAGACAATAGCTTCATAGCTCGTACTGATGGATATGGTGCAGTAGTATATGTTGAAGCAAGCTAATTTATATGTTGTAATTTAGCACTTGCACAGGAAGCAAGCTAATTGTGTACAACAGACATGAGAGATGTTAATACCTTTCCCTTGCGTAATCGACTCCTGAACCCGAATTTGGTTGCGACAATCATTTTCTTTTTTTAAAAGGTTTTATCGATATTTTCCTATTTCTTCGTTGGAATAAATAAAGTTCGGTGGAGACTATTCGAATCATTTTTTCCGTGACCATCACAAAGGATCGTATTTTCTGGGATGCGACAACCTCCTCCTTCTCAAGGTATGGCAGATTAAGTTATGGTAGACACTCCATTGCACCAAATTCTACTCCAACTTCCTCAGATCGCAAGATCTACTCTAGTACCTCCGCTCAAACCTTTGGTACCACCACCAACCTCGTGACCTGAAGCATTGCCTAGTTTCAAACCGCTGCAAGATAATCTCAGAGTATAGGTGATAATGAGTTGCTAAATAACATGTATAATATTGTTTGGCAACAATAATCACAGAATATAGAAGAGAGATTGCTTATCCTTGAAGAAATTCTACATAACATGCCTCTGAGGGTAAACACTGCATATGAAGCCCTTTCAGATACAAGCCAAGTTTTTGTTCCCGAGCCGACTGCATTGCAGAGAGACAAAGCTTAGAAATTACAGAATCAACAAAAGAGAAAAAAGAATCAAACACCTCCTTAGAGCTCCAAAGGATACCAAGGTAGCCACGCTCCTCCGAGAGATCAGTTAGAGAAACCAACCTCGAAAAATCTGTAAGAAACATCCTCTTTGCGCCTGCATTTTAGACAGTAGAATACCAAAGTCATTAGAGAAGCCTCATATGCTGAACGAGTACAATGGGAAAGGAGATCTTGACGAGCATCTGTAACTCATCAATGAGCATTAAAACTATTTCCATGTTGACGAAGTTTCCAAATGGAAACTATTTGCACTAACTTTGACGCAATCTGCTAGGTTGTGATTCAACACACTTTTGAATGGGAGCATCGAGTCATGGACTGACCTATGTAAGGGTTTCACGACTCATTTAGCGGCCCATAAAATGCATCCAATGATAGTAGATTCACTAAGCGGGATAATGCAGGGAAGGAAGGAGAGTTCACAGTCTTATATCTCACGCAAGTGTTCATGGAGGTAGAAGGGGCCGAAGAAGATCTCAAATGTTGGATATTCGAGATTGGCCTGTTATGGGATAACCCCTTCAAGAAAAAGTTGGGGCAAATGAGGGATTGTAACATCAAAAAATGGTTAAACATTGATAAATATTTCATTAACCTGAAGTAGAAGCATAACACCCAGTTTGACAACTCGGGAACTTCGGACATAAGTTATGATTGCTCATCTAGGAACGACTCTCACCGGTGGAAAGATGAATCTGATTGTGGGATCCATGTTCGATATGATAAGTACACTCTTTTGGATGCATCACATGAGAAGATTTACCAGGAGTATGCCAACACAGAGTTCCAAAAGGGAGGAGTCAGAAACCCCTTCCCCATTAGAGAGTCATCCAGAACGGATAAAACAAAACACAACCGCTTCCACAAAGGCCACAATCACAACACCGATGATTGCATCCAGCTGAAATATGTTATCAAGGGATTGATAAAGAGAGGTCTCTTATCCGAGTATGTTAAGGGCGGTATATATATATATATATATATATATATATATATATATATATATATATATAGAGAGAGAGAGAGAGAGAGAGAGAGAGAGAGAGGTCACCCAAGGACAAGTCTCCCTCGAAGGTAATGGATGACGTGACCAGTGGAGAGGGAACCAATGAAGAAGATAAGGGGACGAGCAAAGGGAAGCACCAATACATTGTCTATATCACAGGAGGAGCCCCTCAGGAGAATGTCACATCTAAGGAGATGATGAAGAGAAAGATTGCTGAAATATTGGTCGTTCATAATAAGAATGGAGACACGTCAACCAAGATGTAACACCTCAAAATTTGCCCTCCTCTCTTGGGACTAGTTTAGCATATTGCATTTCATCTTTTAGGACATTAGGCATTACATATTTGCATATCATGTGGAAACAATAAGCAAGTCATCCTCCTAGGTCTTTCTCAGAAGATGGAGAGGTTAAGAGATGCAAGCCTGAGGGTCTTATTGAATTGATCACTAATCATCTGAGGTTTGTGCTTCAATTAGGGTTCTTGGTTCCTCAAGGAGATTGGTCATTATTTTGGTTGGAATGATACATCACCATCATCATGGTTTTATCATCACCAAGAGGTTCATTATTTCTGATCATGTGCCTTGGCATTAGGGTTTTGACCTCTAGTCAACCCTAATCAGTTGCATTATGCCAATCAGGGTTTTTCAAGGAGATGAGGTCTTTCATGAGTTGGAGACCATCATATGATTTTGTTGAGCTTGTATAAGCTAGGGTTTCATTTTGGAGCCATTTCATCAAGAGATTGAGGCTCAAATTCATCTGTGCATGGCCAAGTCATCTATCAATTGCAAAAGTCAACTGCATGGTCAACTGTTGGATTTGGAGGTGGGAAGTGATTAGAAATACTTCATTCATGTTCAAACAAGTCTCATTTGACATTTCAAACATCAACTTTGAAGAAAATAAAGTCAGGACAAAACTTTCCAAAAATAGCAGGTGACCTGTAATTTGAAATTGCCAAAAATGGAAAGGTTTTCAACTCAAGATTACATCATCAAGAAAGCTTCAAATGAAATTTTGTTGAACATGAAAGTTGTAGATCTTTCTCTCCCATTTCCAAAAAGTCCCAGATCATCAATTTCTCATATGTGGTTAAGGAGATATGATCAAAACTTGACCAAGTGAACATGGAACTTCAAATGGGCATAACTTCTCAACCAAAACTCCAAATCAAGTGGCTCTTTTTGCATTGTTTTTGTTTTGACATATAATTTCCAAATCTTGCATTACATGGCATGAATTGCACTCACATGAACATTTGATAATTCTTGCATTTTTGGAGGGAAAATTGGAATTTGAATTTTGTACATCATTTGCACATGTGACCATCACCATTGGCTCCAAAACATCATTTGAAGTGAAATTAAGTGGAAATTCGTACTGGATGCATAGGGTGAAAAACTCATTTTTGCCAAAACACCTCATAATTCACTAATTCCATTAGCATTTGCTTAAATCTTTTCCTAATCATGACTAACCTGGACTATAAATGCTTAATCTCTAACTGTTTTTCACAATTCCCAATCTTAGATCTAGAATCACCAAAAACTCCAAAAAAATTCTCTCACAATTTCTTCAAATTTCTTCAAACATTTTGCACTTTTCTTGATCAATTCATCATCTGGTAGCATTTGTGAGCAAGTTTGAAGGAAGATCCAAAGGAAATCGTGCAGCATTGAAGCACATGAAGCTTGGAAAGCAACAATGGCAAATTGAAATTCTGGTGGAATCAAGCACGATTAAGCTTCAATCCTCTTCCCAAACATTTGTACAAGCATCATAGAAGGACTGTTTGAGCATTGCAAGGCCAGAAACACACGGATTCCAATTCTGCACATCAAGAGGTCACAGATTCGATCTCTTTATTTCTTGAAATTGTTATGCTATTATTGTAGATATTTGTGAGCTGATTAAACTGAGCTTTGAACCACTAAAATCCATGCTATATTGAACGAGTTATGGTGATTTGAAGTTTTGTGCATGAAACTTAATTGCTTCGATTCTCTTTGGATATGATGTTATATGCTTAGCCATGCGTTGATTTGTGATGTATGTTGAAGGATCTTCATGTTGATGTGTTCAATTTCCATTTCTAGAGAATTTGTTCTTGGCATGTTTGAATGTTCCACTGTTCATATGATGAATACGATGAAGATAATTTCCAGAACTATTGGCCACGGTTTTTTTGATTCCAATCCGTTGCCTTAGCTGTTTCCCTAGGGTTGGTTTCCATTGGCTGCATGAGCGCCCATGCTGGCCTTCTGATTGGCCAGCGCCTAAGTTTAATGAAACGGGGCGTTTTGCCCCTGGCGCCAAATCTTTTTTTCAATTTTTTTTAATTAATATTCCTTTTAATTCATTTGTTTCTTTCATTTCCATTTCATTTTATTTCCAACCTTTAAAAATTCATAACTAATTGAGTTTTGATCCAAAAAATACCAGGATTTTTGCATTGTGTCATATTTTCTCTCTAGTTTTTTATCATCATTTTTCCATAAATTGTGCTTGGCTGGATTGTATTTGGTGCTAGGGTTTGTGTACATGTATCATATCTTGACATTGCCTTGCTTCTTCATTTGTGAAATGCTCAATTTTAACCCAATGCTTCTGAAATTTTACATGTTGAAACTAGACTCATGGCTTGAAATTTTGGTGTTGAGTTTGCATTTTTATCATGTGTCATTTCTGTTTTATGATTTTCCTAAGTTAGGTGTGACAATTTGTGTCACACCTTGTGATGTCCAACTTGATTGATGAATTTGCCATGCCAAATGAATTCCAAATGCCTTGATTTTTTGTATGATGCTTGATATGAGTGTTGTGATTGCTCATGAATTTTCTTGGAAGTTTTGGATTGATTTCTGATTTGATTGATATTTTTCATTCTGGTTGGTCATATGTGAGCTTTTACATTGCCTTGATTTTCATTTGATTGTGAAATGCTTGTTCTTTATCCAATGAATGTGAAATTTTGCACACTATTTCTAGACATGTTGAAGGGGGTTTTGGCTTTGGTTTGAGGGTTTTACTAATTACCATTTCTGTTTTAGACCTATGCTAAGTTGGTGTGCCATTTGGTGTCACACATGTGCTTGTTATGTTTGCCTTGGCTTATGCAATTTGATTACCATGCCTAATGTTGTCCAAATGCTCTAATTTTTTGTGTGATGATCATGTTGTATGTTTTGTTTACTCATGAATTTTTCCAAGATTATTTGAATCATTGTTAATTTAATGTGCATTTGTTTCTTCTGATGTCACAATGTGGTTACAATTTGCATACCTTGCCATGTTTGGTTCATGAAATGAATTTGGTGAATGATATTGATGTGGGACCTTTTGGAGTATGTTCTTGATTGAATGAGGTTGATTCATGTCAAATTTCATGTTCTGTTTTGGATTTTTTCTCCATCTTTGACCCTAGGCTTTGACCTAGTGGTTGGTTGCTCATGTTTGAGCTTCGATTTTAGGTGGAACATTCAAGTTCCTTAGTTGTTGGTGCTCTATCACTTGAGCCTTTGATGTTTACTTGTGATTACTAACCTTGTGTGTTTTGTAGGGTTGTTAACTCATTTGAGTTTGACTTATTGGCTTATGCCTTTGCTCATTGGGTTTGACTGTTTGATATTCATGATTGTCTGTTTGTCTGTACAGTTGAACTGATTTGTTTGATGTTTCCACAGGTACATAAGTTGCTTAAGTTCAATTTGAACTTGCTTTTGCTTGGTTGCTTAACCACATAGGTATAACTTTTTGACTTCATGTAGTCTAGAAGACCTGTCCTGTTATGTGGGCAGGCACCTGTCTGAAGCCCTCCTTAAGAGGCAATGCTTGTGAATGTTTATTTTTGTGCCAAGCAGGAAAAGTCCTTTGATGAGGCAATTGGCAGATAAAAGAGATGTGTAATCCATCTCCTGTTATTCAGTGTGTCATCCACTTTGCTCACACCATGTGTTGATGCATTGTGGATAATAACCCAAGATCTTTGTTGTGTCAATCATATGTGGAGAAGAGTTCCAACTTTCTGAACTCCCACACTTTCATTTGTCTGAAGATCTCCCAGGCCAGGGATAAGAGCTGTGAGGTCTTGCCCTCACTTCCCATTTCATCTGCTTCACCCTAACTCTCAATGTTAGGGTTAAGAGCTAACTACACCCGATTCCAGTTGGCTTGTGTTTCACAGCCTAACCTTGTATGAGCCCAATTGTGTGCATATAGTGTGTGTGTGCTTGCTTTTTGTGCTTATATGTGCTTGCTTGTGCTGTTTAGGATAGCTTGATGCCTGTGCAAGTTAGATAGAAACATCAACCTAGGACCATTGTGGATTGCATGATAACTATTAGGCTCGAGTCAGTCTCCCTTTTAGTTTGTCATTTCCCAGTCTCTGGTTAGGAGAAAGTTTCTCCCCTGTTAAGAGGAACTACGTTGCCCTGATCCTCATACCAGATGAGGTACGTAGGCAGGAGATCGTACGAGATCTCTCCGGGCACCCTTTTTTTTTTTTTTTTGTGTTTGCTTGACAGTTATTAGGCTCGAGTGCCAGACTCCCTATTAACTTGTTTGTTTGTTACCCTTCTTGTGTGTGTTAGGAGATGGATGTAAGACCAGCGATTGGCTTTCCGTATCCTATCGGTGTTTGTTGTGTGGAGTCCGACGTAAGTCCAGCGATTGGCAGTTGGTTTCCTGTGTGTGTTTGTTGGTTCGGAGTCTGATGTAAGTCCAACGATTGGCATTCGGTTTCCTGTGTGTGTTTGTTGGTTCGGAGTCTGATGTAAGTCCAGCGATTGGCATTCAGTTTCCATGTTTGCCTGTTTGTGTGGAGTCCGACGTAAGTCCAGTGATTGGCAGTCGGTTTCTTGTGTGTGTGTGTTTTGTTTGGCGTGCGTGAGCCGAACTACGGTAGCTCTGATTCTCATTCCAGATGAGATACGTAGGCATAGGATGCGATATCCTAGCGAGCCTGTTCCCCTCTTCTCCCACCTGTGTTGTTTCCAGTGTGTGTGCATTCTTTTGAGCAGTGTTGAGCAACCTTATTCTATTTCTTTTGAGCGTGGATCCCGTCGAGTACGACGAACGTAAGGGGTGCTAATACCTTCCCCTTGCGTAACCGACTCCCAATCCCATCTCTCTTTGGTCGCGAGACCATGTCTTTTCCAGGTTTACTTCGAGCGTTTCCTTTCCCTCTTTGGGATAAATAACACACGGTGGCGGCTCTGTTTGTTTTGTTTTTCCCGCCGGTTGTTTTTCGCGGATGCGACACAAGATCCCTGACAAACCAATGCTCAGGTTCCAGGATTGTGAGAAAATTGGGGGAACCCCTAATGAAATATTTCTGTTAGTCATAATTGTTATGGTCAAGCGTTTTAACGTCTCCCAAATCTGGATCGATGACGGAAGCTCGTGCAACATAATATACTCTAAATTATTTGAGTAGATGGCCTCGAGAGGGGAATTTGTGGCTGTATGAGGGTCACGCTTACAAGCATTAAGTTACACAGCAACCTTCCCATGGGGGTATGTTGAGTTGATGATATCTATAGGAGAGGGAATGGACGTTTGAACTGTAAGCTAGCAGTTCCTTGCAAAAGTGTTTACAACTGCATTAATGGTAGACTATTCACAGTTGCCTGTTAGCCAACAAGTTTCGACTATGCAAAATAGGAAAATCGAAACAAGAAGTATGGAATCATAAAATCAAGTGTCGAGAAGAGTGAACATTGTCGAAGGGGTTCGACAAACAAGATGGACATGGAACACAAGCCAAGTCGAAACAGGTTCGACAAATAGAAAATGTGCAGGTCGAAGTCGAAGCAAAGGATATTTTATGCAGGTAAGATTTGAAAATAGCAAGAACGTGGGAAGTTATAAAGGAAGTGGGCAGACACGTGTCAAGCTATTAATCATCAAGAGTGAAATAGCAGTTGATTTTATTTACTATTTAAGCAAAGTTCATTGTTAGTTTTGAAAGGTCGCATTTGTAACATTGTAGAGGAAAACACTCAAAGTAACAAGCGTTTAGAGAAAAGAGTTTATTCCTATAAAAATGTATACTTGCGTCAACATTTACCTTCAAGCAATTTAAATTACCAAGTCTCTTTATCTGCTTTGCCATTTACGGTTTATCTTGGCTTTCATTCATCTATTTTAATTACACATTTTACAAGCATTTCCTGTCTACCTTTTCTTAATCCAAACATTAAAACAAAATAACCCATAAACTTAACACTTAGTCTAGGATTTTGTAGTTGATCCTGCAAGTAAACCTCAATAGGAGGCTAGAGATTGTTCATGCGATAACCACATGCGTACAAATTGGCACACCCGGTGGAACCCGTTGTATTAAGTGTATGCAATTACGTATTGGTAAAAAGGCAACACTACATCCAAATCCAAATGAAGAACTGTCTTCAGGAGGAAGTACAGTTGTGTCGCAAACAACTGATGTTGGTTCTAGCACTGTATATGCGGTTTTGACTGCATATAGTGGATGAATATTGACACCACGTCAGCCTGAGACTCCAAAACCAACGATGATGGGAATTTCAGGGCAATATATGCCCAGTTTCACAGTGTTCATTCATCGAACCTTAGGAATGCCAACCGAATTTATGGCAAGTATACATGGTAGCGGTTCGACATTTGGTGAAAATCCATCGTCACCATTCCCACCCTACCATGGGTTAGGACCTTTGGTAAACCAATTCAGTCGACCCCCAGGTTTAGGTTTTTCATCTCAGTCGATCCCAACTTTCACATCGAGCTCTGTCGTAGTCATGAGACATCAGATGGACGAAAGTAATCATGAAATGATTCATATGCTGACTCAACAAATGGGTACCATACTTAGACCATTTATTCAAGATTCGACTCAGAGTTACTAGTAACTGGTAACTCAGATGACCCGAATAGGGGATTTCTTAGGGGCTCCCAGAGCATAAGTTCGACAGACTCCCCCACCTCCACCTCGACCAGAAACCCCAGTCTGACATGAGGAGTTGGTCGACGAAACGATTGACCAAGAACACCGGGTGGTTGAACCAATACCCAGGGTGGCCCAACAGCCTCCCGTTGTGTTAGTCAATAGAAATCAAGATCTCGATCATATGGTTAGGCAGGTTTAACAAGATGTAATGGTTGGAGAATAAAATTTAAAGGCCATAGTTGAATAAATCATGGTTCAAAATAGGGTAAACCCAAGCCCTCAAAGGCCAATGTATTCGTCTTCATTACCAAATTTTGTTTTACAAACAGAATTACCTAGGAGATGGAAGGTTCCAAAGTTCACCAAGTTCGTCGGAGACACTAAAGAGTCCATTGTCGAACATGTAGTTAAATATTAAACCGAAGTTGGTGACATAGTAAACAATGACGACCTGAAAATGAAATATTTCCCAAGTTCCCTCACAAATAATGCATTCACTTGGTTTACAACGCTACCTTCATAATCTGTCCATACATGGACGCAAATAGAGATATTATTCCATGAATAGTTCTACATGGGATCGTCGAAAATAAGTTTGAATGAACTGACCAGCATCAAATGAAAGACCGTTGAGTCAGTCGATCAATATCTCAACAGGTTTAGACTTTTAAAAGCAAAATGCTTTACTCAAGTCCCTAAGCACGAATTAGTTGAAATAGCTGCAGGCGGTTTAGACTATTCTATCAGTAAAAAGTTAGACACATAATATCTTAGAGATATGGCACAATTAGTTGATAGAGTTCGACAAATCGAACGCTTGAAAGCTGGAAAAGATCAAAACTGGTAGATACCATAAGAAAGAGAAAGTGTCTTATGTAGCAACTGATGAATACTCTTCTGACGATAAAGAGCTTGTCGACGAAAGCGTTGTCAACGTGGTTGAGTTCAAGCCAGGACCTCCTTACACGTGTAAATTGTTGAAACCATCAAACGGGAAAAGTCTCGTCGAAACGGAGAAAACAGATAAATACGTTGCTAAAACTTACACTTTAGATGTGTCTAAATGTGACGAGATATTCGATTTGTTAGTTAAAGATGGTAAAATTATTATTCCTTAAATTATTATTCCTCAAGGTCTCAATGATACTAAATGTGAGGGTTGAAACTACTGATGGTTTCGACAAAAAGACTGAAGATGAATTAGAGGCAGTTTATCCTCAAGTTGGAGAAGACTTGACTAATTTCCAAGAGAAATGCAGAGTAAGTGGCTCGAAGGCGGTGCTATGTCCAAGGTGCAATGTTGTTTCAATGAGAAAGTCGTTGAAAAGTATGAAATTGACAAGAAGAAGGCACCAGAAGAGGAAAAACCCAACATCCCAAGGTTTATGTTCGACAAAATTGGGGCACCTCGTTGAAATGAAGAGTACAAAGGCAATTCCAGCAGCCTCGACCAAAGATCTTTCTTCCTCCGTAGGATATCCCACAAGAGAATTGGGTGGAACCCGTGAATCAGAAGGGTAGACAAAGGCCAAAGTGAAAGTGCTTGATCTGGAGAAAGAAGCAAAGAATTCAGAGAATAGGGTCGAACCTAGAGGTTATGTGGTTTCCCCTAATTATAAAGGGAAAAAACCTATGACAATAACGCAATTGAGGCATTATCAGAGAAATAAGAAAGTTGGGAAAGAGGCTTCGACTTCACAGCTGAAACCTGTCAAAACCTCTAGACAAAAAAGATAATATCCAAAAGGAATGTGGGTTGAAAAAGGGAAAATCATGGTGAACTAGACAGTGGCCATAACCATGGACTCTTCAGGAGAGAAAGGAATAATATCAACCTAAAGCACAAAATTCACATCTCTGGTCGAGGATAAGAAAGAACCTAAATACACTCCTCAGTCGAATGAGGAGGAACTTGAATATTCTCCTCAGTCGGATGAGGATGAGCCAGAGTATTTTCCTAGTCTGATGAAGAATACAATCTGTCACCAGATGACGATATGTATGATGATACTTACGGTGAATATTTCATTAATTGTGGCATCGTGTCAGTATTGTCTGCCGAATATGATATGGCATCGGATGTCTCTGAAGAAAATGATGATTTCGTACAAGATGAAACTGCTGAAGATAAACCATTATGATACTATGTTATGAACAATGGTGTGGTAGAGGAACAAAAGGCTATGTTTGAATATCCTAGTCCAGGAATAATGTATCATTTGAAACCATTGGTCATAAGGGCAGAGGTAGACGGAGTAGCAGTGAATAAAGTGTTCGTGGATGGAGCAACAACTGTCAACTTAATGCCTCATACTTTGTTTAAAAAAATGGGAAAATGTGATGCTGATATCTGACAACACAACATGGTTTTATCTAATTATGAAGGAAAAACCGGTAAAATTCTTAGGGTTATCCAAGTCTAACTAGCCATTGGTACAACCACACGATCGACGTTTTTCATGGTGATAAACTCTAAAGTGAATTTCAACTTGCTCTTATGACAGGAATGGATCCATGGAATAGGAGCAGTGCCATCAACCTTACACCAAAGGTTAGTTATCTGGAGGAAAGATGGCATTGTTGAAAATATCGAAGCTGATCAGAGTTATTACAAGATCAGCAAAGCCAAAGGTGAGAAGAAATCCTTCGACCAACATTTGGCAAATATCGCACATTGTGATGATAAATCAAGATCCTACATTTCTGTCAACACAGGTCGTGTCCTGAATCTAGATCCTGATTATGGATTTATCTGGGAAGCTGAAGAGGCAATGGAGCCTAAAGTGGTAAATCCGCCTACGGGGTGGCTTGCAGTCGATGAAGATGGCCATTGAGTCAGAAAGTGTGGCTCGAATTTTGGCATATTTGGATGAGAACAAAAGAAAATCGTCACTAGAAGCTGAGAAACTTAAATTTTTGGCTATCGAAGCCAAAGTCGAAGAATATGAAGATGGCCAACAAGGCCAAACAACAACTTCAGAAAGTCAGAGGCTAGATTCCATTTATGACAATGAGCCTTTAGGGTTTGAGAAAGACCCATTAAATGAGTTGTAAAGAATGCAAGCGCAAGACCCACCCGAGGAGATATATCTAGGAGATGGGGTCATAAAAGACTAACTTATATAATCATTAAAGTTTGATCGAAGATGAAGGCTAAATTGATTGCAATATTGAAAGAGTATAGATATTGTTTTACCCGGGACTATGGCGAAATTCCTGGCCTAAATTGAAGCATAGTAGAACATCGATTGCCTATTCAACCAACAAAATAACTGATCGCGACTTTATGAGTCGAATGGGGTACTAACTGCAAGTGCACAGTTCTATCGCGTAGTTTTAAAAGATATCGATCCCACAGGGACTTATGAATCGATATACCGTTTTCTAAGGTTACTTCGTAAAGCTAAGGCGGATGATATTTTGATTGTTTCGGGGGAAAAGTTAAAACTAAAATAAGATCTAAACTAAATATCAATTAAGCGGATATCGGTATGTAGTTCGTCGTAATTAGGGAATCAAATCTTCGTTGGTTTCTTGGTTTTAAAATAAATCTTTTCAGTAGACACTATTGATTAAAAGCCTTTTCTCAAACTCTCGCTCTGTTGAATAGACTATGACTTTATATTAACGTAGCTGTCACTTATTAGTTAAGTCCAAAATCACTTTTTGAAAACAATAGAATCTATAGAAACTCTTTTTATTAAAATAATAACCGTTTAAACGCCCTCGTCTCAAACTCTCGCTCTGTTGACTTAGATTATATAATTAAACTCAAATGTTTAACTCTCGTCCTCACATTTAACTTTTAAAAATACTTTTTGAAAAAGATTAGAATTTAATTAACTCTAAAAATTGCTTTCCCCCTGATCTAGAATTAATGTCCAATTTACACTGTCCAGTTAAAAACTCAAACTCTCGTTCTATTGATTTTAACTTCTTTAGTCTTTTACTCTCGTACAAAAACCTTGGTATTAAACCTGTAAATTGAGACCATAAAAAGAGTGATTTTATTTTTAAACGTAATTAAACCAACTTAGTTATGATTCCTTCATTCCGCTTACTTTACATACCGATACCTAAATAAATTAGTCAGACATGCTAAACAGATCTAAACAATCATCATGTTTAAATAGAAACATCTCAGGCAAACAATGTAAATGAACAATAAAGCAGGGCATATATAAATTCAAACAATAATTAAAGAACCTGAGTAATTAATAGCAGTCTTGAACACTCCACCACAGACCGGTTGGATTTGTTCTTGAATTCTTCAATAGGACAGGAAAATAAAATGAAGGAATAAAAATCTAGGATCTAACGTAAGGTTAGATTCAGCAAAAGATACACAATAGTTTCCGGTGTAGAAACTATTGTGTGAAAAGTTAATTAAGTGCTGAAATATTGACTGGAAAAGAAAATAGAAATTGCAAAGAAAAGTAAAAACTGTAAAAAGGTAATGCTGTAAAGTATGCTTGCACGGCTGGAAGAGAAAAAGGCACGAAGAAGAGAGAGCTGCAGGGTTTGCTCCTTGGCTCTATTTATATTATCCCAATTTTTAACGGTTTCCAAAAGTCTTTTCCGTAAAAGTGGTCTTCACGTTTCCAAGGGTCAAGCGTAACAATAGGCTTCAACGTGCCTCTGTTGCGCTTCTGAAGCCAAAAATATAGGAGAATGATGTGACGTCCGTCACACCATGTGTTGCGCTCGTAACACAAGGCAGCAGGGCGTGACGCTCGTCACACCTTGTGTGGCGCTCGTCACGGGCTCAACGCCAGTACTTTTGGGCTGGGCTTTGGTTTGGTGAAATTGCTTCTCTTCATTTCTTTTTGCACCTCCTTTTCTTCCTTTTTCACTTATGCTTCAAATAGATTACCTGAGACAAATAAAAGGAAAAATACCAAGTAATATCGAATAAAATGAAATAAATTGAAGTGAATAATAATATAATTTAATTAAATCGAGTCCAAAAATGTGATATTATTTCATGTTATCAAACTCCCTCATACTTAGATCTTTGTTTGTCCTCAAGCAAGATAAAGTATAGAAATCGTTTTAAAAATTTGGCCAGATGAAATTTCAAAACACACATCAATTCGTACTAGGTTGCAGGTAAACCTTGTTTAGAAATAACCTGAGTCTAATCTTGACATCAAGAACTACCGTTACAACATCTGATAACCTTACCTCATGCAAACCAGTTCGAGTCATGCTATTATAACCAGCCTAGTTCTTTTACTCTTATTTCACCCGTTTTCGTTCTAGCGAAATCACATTAAGCCCTTTATCGTTTTGCGCACATAGTGGAGTGACCGGTTGGTGATTCTGATCCCCTTTTTAGCTTGAAGCTCTGGTACATTAGTCGGATAACTTCGTTTCTCGGTCCATTGCAAATTGCGGGGGATCGGACCATAGTCCGCCCTACCAAGTTCAGCACCAGATACCTGCTGACCAACTCATAATGGATCTTTCGTATTATGCTTTTGTATGATATGCATCCTTTAGATTAAATGATCGGGTAAGGATCACCTAACTTAGTTAGTGCATTTCCTGATATATATTTTTTATTTTGGGAATCATTCACTTATATTCATCGGCCCTCCATGTAGTTTGCTATTAAGATGGTGCTGACTTCTTATATAAACTACTCGGGGTTACTATAAAGTTAAAAGTCCAGGGACTTGTATAACAGGTACCTTTCTGATCTAACATGTTGAGGTTTGTTTAGAGCGTTGGGGCGATAATAATTTTTGTCTTAATTTTTCTCAAGTTTGATAAAATAAGCAACCTTTATATTTACTGAGTGTGTTGAATTTTTGTTATGGCTCATGAAAATTTGAGGGAATAGATAATAGAAATTTTCTCACACTAGGGACTTAATTTAGAATAAATATATATTATAATTTTTTTTATTTTATTTTATAAATTCATAAGAAAAAGAAAACAAAAGAAACATTGTCCCCAATGTTTCAAAGAAAACAAAAGAAATACAAAAAGAAAAAGAAACTAAAGTCAATGCTACCTTCCGCCGCGTGTTCTTGGACCTGGTGATCTTTGACGTACTTCCAAATCATCAAACCTGCTGAGTAACTCAGCAAACCGCTAATCGGTTATTGCATTCCTCGCTTCCTGTTGTTGTTGCATCTGGCGCATCATCTGCATCACTTCGAGATTCTGCGCTTGCATACCATCGATAACATCCATGATGTCGTCGTTGGTTGCTGGCCTTCTTCGTCGACGACGTCGTGAGGATGGACCAGCTGCATCATCGGAAGGGTTGAGCGGGACTGATTGTTGTGCAGGAACCTGATCACCCTGCTCCATTTTTGCAAACTCGTCTGGAGGCGGGTTTGCTTGTGTAGGCTCGGTAGCTTCGGGAGCATTCAGATCATAGATGTGGTGGTTGGGATTGGTGACATCTATTAAGGCAATGTTGGGTAGAACAACGCTTGGGACTTCCTGGTTGTTCACCATAAGGTAATACCCTCCGCCTATCCTGTTTTTGATTAGGCGGCTGGACCGACAGTAGCTTATATCCATCAATAGGGGTGGGAGAGATTATAAATTCTGAAGTCGATCCCCAAGATTTAAGCCAAGTGCTATGGTGGTGATTAATCCACCAATTACAAAAGGTTGACGGCCTCTAGCACATAGGGTGCGGATATGATGAAATAGGAAGGAGGCAGCGTTTACCTGTGTATCTGCTGCAAATACGCAATGGAGGAAAAATAATTCCTTGGCGTTGACTTTGCTGTTGTTCGGTCGACCAAAAATAGTGTTTTGCAGGATGCAGATGAAGTACCGGATGGTTGGGTTATGTATATGTGAAGCAAGTAATACATCCCAGTTGCTGGTTTCCACACCGGAAATTTTTCTAAAGAGGTCGAAGGCGTTTATATGCCACTGGGAGTTCGGAGGTATTCTAGGGTGGACTTGACCTTCTACAGGGAACTGTAGCATGATGCTCAATTGGATCTGGGATAGGGAGTACTCTGTGTTGAACATACGGAAGGTTGCGGTACCGGTTAAGTACTTGTCTTCACCGGTGGGAGTGTTGTACGAATAGGAACTTAAAAATTCTAAGGTTAGGGATGGGTAGGTAGGTTGATTATGAGTGCATAGAAAGGTTAAATCAGCAAGGCGGAGCATCCATTCTATACCTTGAAGTAATCCTAATTCTTGTAAACAATGTAAATCAGGATACCTGGTGGATTGGACGCCTCGCTGTTTGAAACGTTCAAACTGCTCCCTTTGATAATTTTCATCTTCGGATCGGAAGATGATATTTCCGAAATCTTGGTTTCTCGTCATACCGATAAGTGGTTTGAAAGAGGTAATAAGGAGAGAAGGGAAATGAAATTGATTTTATATAATGGTTTGTGGTGTATGAAGAAAGGTATGGTGGGTATTTATAGGAAAAATTTTGGAAGTTGGAAAGGGAGTGGTTGAAAAGTAAATAAATGTGGGTAAATATGAATAAATGGGGAAGGTAAAAAGGTGGGATGGTGTAACGGTCGTGTCCCAACGGTTAGTAACGTTCACATAGTCAGAAGGTGTCACGCTCGTGACAGGGATGTTACGGGCGTCACAGGCACTTGGTGGTGTTATAATTAGCTCCGGGCACATGATGTCTAAGATCGGGTATTGTCGATTCTTCGGTCGGGACAGGTTGAGGAGGAGGATCAATATCATAATAGCCAGATGGTGTCTGAGGGTCAGATTCAGCATAAGGGATCTGGTCGTCACAAATCTCATAGTCCTGGATGGATTCAGTAGATCTAGCAGGAGAGGGTGTTGCGTTCAGATTGTAGAGCCAGTTATTGCGGTTATGAACACTAGTCCTTGGACTAGGCAAGGTGAATAGGCAAAGAACTTGGTTGTTAATTATAAGCTCAAACTCTTCAGACCCTAGGTTTGCTATAAACATAGTGTTGAAGAGGAAGGGTGTACTCATAGTCGCAATGCCACAGAAAGGGCTTAAGTCAAGCATAGGTTGACGTAATCCGATAGCATTACCAATCATGGTTATCAAGCCGCCTATTTGAATTGGTGCTCGTTCATCTTGGATAAGGCGGTCAAAATTTGCCAACATAAAAGTGGCACCGTTTACTGGACGGTTCTGGGAAGCACAAAATATGATGAAGAGTTCATCACGTGAAACTAAGGTACTATTTGACTTCTTCCCAAATAAGGTGTGGGTCAGGATCTTATGGAAATATCGAAAGGCCGGGTTATGTATGTTTCCAGAAAGAAACTCATGTTCCTCGGGATCGTCATTTCCAGTCAAGCTTCCCCAAAAGTGTTCAAGTTCTCTGTATTCAAAAAGTTCTTCTTGGCTCACTGTGAATGTATCAAGGGAGGTAGGGAAACCTAAAAGGTTGGTAAAGTCTTGAATATTAAATTGATACTCCATGTTGAACATTCTGAACTGAATGAAACCTCTGCTTATTCCTTTTTCATGGCTGGGTAGATAGATCAGAGAACTAAGGAATTCTATAGTCAGTCTCCGATAAGTGACGAATTGTCTACGGATAGGAGTGGTTTCCCACCCTATTTGACTCAGCAAATACAAGACACTCTCTCTTAGTCCAAGGGCAGTCATTGCCCAGTCATCAGCATACAAACTAGGTAGCATCTCTCTTTCTGCTAGTTCCTCAAACCTTTGTTTCTGAGCTTTCCCTCTGAATTTGATACCCATATGATCAATTTGTCCCATCAGGTTAGTGTTAGCTAGAGAAAGGAAAAACAAGAGTTTTAGTCAGGATTTGGCCAAATGCCGAAAGAATAGAAGAAGAAAAATTAAAATAGATTAAGAATGAATACTAAATAAGATTTAAAAGAATAATTAAGTAAGAAATGAAAATATAAATATTTGTGGGTTGTCTCCCACTAAGCGCTTTGTTTAATGTCGCAAGCTCGACAATAAACTATCAAATATAATCTATAAAATTTGGGGGCACTACGTCTAAGTGCAGGACTTGTGAATCTTCAATGTTCTCTGTATGATGATAATGTTTTAGACGTTGCCCGTTTACGATAAACGGTTCAATGGATTTTCCTTTAATTTCCACCGCTCCACTGGGAAAAACATTAGTAATTTGAAAAGGGCCTAACCATCTAGATCGTAGTTTTTCCGGGAATAACTTTAGCCTAGAGTTGAATAACAGGACTGTATCGCCTTGTTCGAAGATTTTCCTTTATATGCGTTTGTCATGCCATTGTTTTGTTCTTTCTTTGTAGATTCTGGCATTTTCGTAAGCGTCTCGTCTGAGTTCCTCTAATTCGTTTATATCAAGGATTCTCTTTTCACCGGCGGCCTTATAGTTTAAATTTAGATTTTTAATAGCCCAGTAGGCCTTATGTTCCAATTCTACCGGGAGGTGGCAAGATTTTCCATAAATAAGCTTAAATGGGGTTGCCCCTATGGGAGTTTTGTAAGCAGTTCGATACGCCCATAAAGCTTTTGGTAATTTCAATGACCAGTCTTTCCTTGAGGTGGTGACTGTTTTTTCCAATATTTGTTTGATTTCTCTGTTAGACACTTCCACTTGCCCACTAGTTTGAGGGTGGTAAGGTGTCGCTACTCTATGCCTTACGCCATACTTAAACAGTAGTTTTTCGAGTACCTTGGATATGAAATGCGATCCACCATCACTGACTACTATTCTCGGGACACCAAATCTTGGAAATATTATATTCTTAAAGAGTCTAGTTACTACTCGTGTGTCGTTTGTTGGAGAAGCTATAGCTTCAATCCATTTTGATACGTAGTCAACCGCTACGAGTATGTACTTGTTACCGAAAGAAGATGGAAAAGGTCCCATGAAATCTATCCCCCACACGTCAAAAATCTCTACTTCCAAAATGCCCTTTTGTGGCATCTCGTCACGTCTAGATATGTTTCCTGTGCGTTGACATCTATCACATTTCTTAATAGCCGCATGCACATCCTTCCATATATTTGGCCAATAAAAACCGGCCTGTAGGATTTTGGAACAGGTCTTGGATGTACTTGCATGTCCACCATAAGGAGCGGAGTGACAGTGTTGGATTATATTTTCTACCTCTTCTTCAGGTATACACCGACGGAAAATACCGTCGGGGCCTCTTTTGAAAAGTAAAGGGTTATCCCAGTAACAGTGTTTTATGTCATAGAAGAATCGTTTCTTTTGCTGGTAGGATAAAGTAGGTGGAACTATTCCGGCAGCTAAATAATTGACGAGATCAGCGTACCATGGTGTAACACATAAAGCTAAGGTGGTTTCTACCTGTTTATCAGCTTTATTTTCTTCCAAAGTAGCTATAAGTTTATCGTACGAGAAATCATCGTTGATCGATGTTGTTTTCGGTTCCAGGTTTTCAAGTCTAGAGAGGTGATCTGCTACTACATTTTCAGTTCCTTTTTTATCTTTGATTTGCAAATCGAACTCTTGTAGCAACAAGATCCACCTTAGGAGTCTAGGTTTAGCATCCTTTTTTGTTAAGAGGTACTTGATAGCAGCGTGGTCGGTGTAAATGATTATTTTGGCTCCGACCAAGTAAGAACGAAATTTATCTAGTGCAAACACTACTGCTAATAGTTCTTTCTCGGTTGTGGCGTAATTCATTTGTGCTTCATCTAGAGTTCTACTTGCGTAATATATGACGTGAAGCTTTTTATCCTTTCGTTGTCCTAAAACAGCGCCCACGGCGTAATCACTGGCATCACACATTATTTCGAATGGTTCATTCCAATCTGGTGTCTGCATTATGGGCGCGGAGATCAATGCTTGTTTAAGCGTTTGGAATGCTTCTAAACATTTGTTGTCGAAGATGAATTCAACATCCTTCATCAATAGTCCGGTCAAAGGTTTAGTTATTTTAGAGAAGTCTTTAATGAATCGTCGGTAAAAACCGGCATGTCCTAAGAAGCTTCGTACTTCTCTCACAGTTTTCGGAGGTTGAAGGTTTTCGATTACCTCTATTTTGGCTTTGTCTACTTCAATTCCTCTATTTGAGATGATATGTCCTAAAACAATTCCTTTTTGTACCATAAAGTGACATTTTTCCCAATTAAGTACTAGGTTTACTTTTACACATCGTTCTAGAACTCTTTCTAGGTTTTCAAGACATTCTTCAAAGCTTTGCCCGCATACAGAAAAGTCATCCATAAATACTTCCATGATATTTTCGAGAAAATCGGCGAATATTGCCATCATGCACCTTTGGAAGGTTGCGGGAGCATTGCACAAGCCAAACGACATTCGTCGATAAGCGAAAGTGCCAAAAGGACACGTGAATGTTGTCTTTTCTTGGTCATTAGGATGAATTGGTATTCGAAAGAAGCCTGAGTAACCGTCTAGATAGCAGAAATGAGAATGTTTTGCTAATCGTTCTAACATCTGGTCAATGAATGGTAAAGGGAAATGATCTTTTCGGGTTGCTTTGTTTAGTTTCTTATAGTCAATGCACATTCTCCATCCCGATTCGATTCGTTTGGTTATAGTTTCCCCTTTTTCATTTTCAATAACTGTTATACCTCCTTTCTTCGGTACCACATGTACCAGACTAACCCATTTGCTATCAGATATAGGATATATGATACCTGCCTTTAATAACTTGGTTACTTCCTTCTTCACTACCTCACTCAGGATCGGGTTCAGTCTCCTCTGATGTTCCCTAGAAGTTTTACAGTCTTCTTCTAGCATGATGTGGTGCATACAAATAGAAGGACTTATTCCTTTAAGGTCGGTGATGTTGTATCCTAGTGCGGTTGGATATTTTCCTAAGATATGCAGGAGTTTTTCGGTTTCGAGTTTTCCTAGGTCTGCATTAACTATCACTGGTCGTTCAAGTTCTAAGTCTAGGAATTCATATCTCAGATTTTTGGGAAGTGTTTTCAGGTCTAGGGTTGGTTTCTTAAGGCATTGCGTAGGATCCGGTGTTATTGCTAAACATTGGTTGAGTTTGTCTTCTACAAGATAGTCAGACGATTTGTCCTTTTCTAACTCTGTTTCTTTTATGCATTCATCGATGATATCCATGAAGTAACATGTATCTTCTATTGTAGGTACTTTCAAAAATTGGGAAAGAATGAACTCAATTTTCTCTTCTCCTACTTCGAAAGTGAGTCGTCCTCGTTTTACGTCTATGATCGCACCGGCAGTTGCTAAGGATGGTCTTCCCAATATAATGGGTGTAACTTCGTCTTCTCTAATGTCCATAATTATAAAATCGGTTGGGATGTAGAATTGACCTATGCGCACGGGAACGTTTTCAAGAATTCCTACAGGATATCTAACAGAACGATTTGCTAGTTGCACAGACATTTTAGTTGGTCTTAATTCTCCCATTTCAAGTTTCTTGCATATGGATAAAGGCATAACACTAATACCGGCTCCTAAATCGCATAAGGCTTTATCTATGACAAATTTTCCTATGTGACAGGGTATAGAGAAACTACCTGGATCTTTAAGTTTAGGAGGCATATTATGGATTATAGCGCTACATTCAGCAGTGAGTGTAACAATTTCGCTATCTTCAAGTTTCCTTTTATTAGAAAGAATTTCTTTTAAGAACTTAGCATATGAGGGCATCTGCGTAATAGCTTCTGTAAATGGAATTGTGACGTTTAACTGTTTCAGTAGGTCAACAAATTTTTTAAATTGGCTTGCATCATTGGTTTTTATAAGCCTTTGAGGGTAAGGGATAGGTGGTTTATAAGGTGGTGGAGGTGCATAAGGTTCTTTCTTTTCTACGGTTTCCTTATTACTCTCTTCCTTTTCCTTAGGTGTAGTTTCTTCCTCAATTGACTTTTTAGAGTTTTGGTTTTCATTTCTTGGATCTACTGGTCCTTCCACTTTCGTTCCACTTCTTAGTATGATTGCATGAGCGTGGCTTTTCGGGTTAGGTTGGGGCTGTCCAGGAAATGTACCAGTTGGGGCAGCAGTAGGCGCTTGTTGTTGAGCTACTTGTGATATTTTTGTTTCCAGCATTTTGTTATGGGTAGCCAAGGCATCTACTTTACTTGCTAGTTGTTTGATTTGTTCACTAGTGTGTATATTCTGGTTTAAGAAATCTTTATTGGTTTGCTGTTGAGAAGCTATAAAGTTCTCCATCATGACCTCTAAGTTGGATTTCCTAGGAACATTATTGTTAGGTGTAGATGGGGTCGGCTTTTGATATCCAAGAGGTATAGCTGGGGCTTGATTTGGAGCTTGGCCTGGTGCATATAAAACATTATTACTCTTATATGAAATATTAGGATGATTCTTCCAGTTTGAGTTATAGGTGTGCGAGTAGGGGTTTCCTTGAGCATAATTCACTTGTTCTGCTTGGATTCCGGTTAGGAGTTGACAATTAGCAGGAGTGTGACCTTGGATTCCACAGACTTCGCAATTCTGAGTTGCGGCAACCACGGTGGTTGGAGGTGATACATTCAAACTTTCAATTTTCTGGGCCAGGGCTTCCACTTTTGCATTAACATGATCAAGGCTACTTATCTCGTACATGCCACTTTTCGTTTGAGGTTTCTCCACCATTGCTCGGTCGCTTCCCCATTGATAATGATTTTGAGCCATGCTTTCGATAAGTTGATAAGCATCGGCATAAGATTTATCCATAAGTGCACCACCTGCTGCGGCGTCTATTGTTAACCTTGTGTTGTACAAGAGACCATTATAGAAGGTATGAATTACTAACCAGTCCTCTAAACCATGGTGTGGACAAAGTCTCATCATGTCTTTGTATCTTTCCTATGCTTCGAAAAGAGACTCGTTATCTTTCTGTTTAAATCCATTTATCTGGGCTCTCAACATATCTGTTTTGCTCGGAGGAAAATATCGGGCAAGGAAGACTTTCTTCAACTCGTTCCATGTGGTAACTGAGTTGGAAGGAAGAGACTGAAGCCATCTTCTAGCTTTATCTCTCAACGAGAAAGGAAAAAGGCGAAGTCGAATTGCCTCTGAAGTGACACCATTAGCTTTAACGGTATCAGCGTATTGGACAAATACGGATAAATGAAGGTTTGGATCCTCGGTAGGATTTCCAGAGAATTGATTCTGTTGCACTGCCTGCAACAGAGAAGGTTTAAGTTCGAAGTTGTTTGCTTCGATTGCGGGTGGAGCAATACTCGAATGCGGCTCATCTTGCGATGGAGCGGCGTAATCTCGAAGAGCACGAGCTGGTTCTGCCATCTCGGGTATTGGTGAAGGAAGAAGATTTTTGAGGTCGGGCACTTCAATAGGAGGGAGATTGTTTGCAGCACGATATTCCCGAATTCGTCGTAAGACTCGGAGATATAGTTCGATGTCGTTGATTCGTAAGTAAAACGGCTCGTCTTGTGAGCGAGTGTGTGGCATACAAATCAACGAATAAAAAGAAGAAATAAAAATAAAAACCTTAGTCTCTACAGCGTAACCGAAGAGTTGCGATATCGACTAAATAAAAGTCCCCGGCAACGGCGCCAAAAACTTGATCGCGACTTTATGAGTCGAATGGGGTACTAACTGCAAGTGCACAGTTCTATCGCGTAGTTTTAAAAGATATCGATCCCACAGGGACTTATGAATCGATATACCGTTTTCTAAGGTTACTTCGTAAAGCTAAGGCGGATGATATTTTGATTGTTTCGGGGGAAAAGTTAAAACTAAAATAAGATCTAAACTAAATATCAATTAAGCGGATATCGGTATGTAGTTCGTCGTAGTTAGGGAATCAAATCTTCGTTGGTTTCTTGGTTTTAAAATAAATCTTTTCAGTAGACACTATTGATTAAAAGCCTTTTCTCAAACTCTCGCTCTGTTGAATAGACTATGACTTTATATTAACGTAGCTGTCACTTATTAGTTAAGTCCAAAATCACTTTTTGAAAACAATAGAATCTATAGAAACTCTTTTTATTAAAATAATAACCGTTTAAACGCCCTCGTCTCAAACTCTCGCTCTGTTGACTTAGATTATATAATTAAACTCAAATGCTTAACTCTCGTCCTCACATTTAACTTTTAAAAATACTTTTTGAAAAAGATTAGAATTTAATAAACTCTAAAAATTGCTTTCGCCCTGATCTAGAATTAATGTCCAATTTACACTGTCTAGTTAAAAACTCAAACTCTCGTTCTATTGATTTTAACTTCTTTAGTCTTTTACTCTCGTACAAAAACCTTGGTATTAAACCTGTAAATTGAGACCATAAAAAGAGTGATTTTATTTTTAAACGTAATTAAACCAACTTAGTTTTGATTCCTTCATTCCGCTTACTTTACATACCGATACCTAAATAAATTAGCCAGACATGCTAAACAGATCTAAACAATCATCATGTTTAAATAGAAACATCTCAGGCAAACAATGTAAATGAACAATAAAGCAGGGCATATATAAATTCAAACAATAATTAAAGAACCTGAGTAATTAATAGCAGTCTTGAACACTCCACCACAGACCAGTTGGATTTGTTCTTGAATTCTTCAATAGGACAGGAAAATAAAACGAAGGAATAAAAATCTAGGATCTAACGTAAGGTTAGATTCAGCAAAAGATACACAATAGTTTCCGGTGTAGAAACTATTGTGTGAAAAATTAATTAAGTGCTGAAAGATTGACTGGAAAAGAAAATAGAAATTGCAAAGAAAAGTAAAAACTGTAAAAAGGTAATGCTGTAAAGTATGCTTGCACGGCTGGAAGAGAAAAAGGCACGAAGAAGAGAGAGCTGCAGGGTTTGCTCCTTGGCTCTATTTATATTATCCCAATTTGTAACGGTTTCCAAAAGTCCTTTCGGTAAAAGTGGTCTTCACGTTTCCAAGGGTCAAGCGTAACAATAGGCTTCAACGTGCCTCTGTTGCGCTTCTGAAGCCAAAAATATAGGAGAGTGGTGTGACGTCCGTCACACCATGTGTTGCGCTCGTAACACAAGGCAACAGGGCATGACGCTCGTCACACCTTGTGTGGCGCTCGTCACGGGCTCAGCGCCAGTACTTTTGGGCTGGGCTTTGGTTTGGTGAAATTGCTTCTCTTCATTTCTTTTTGCACCTCCTTTTCTTCCTTTTTCACTTATGCTTCAAATAAATTACCTGAGACAGATAAAAGGAAAAATACCAAGTAATATCGAATAAAATGAAATAAATTGAAGTGAATAATAATATAATTTAATTAAATCGAGTCCAAAAATGTGATATTATTTCATGTTATCAATAACTAGTAAAGTAGCATCCTCGATTGTTTTCTCCAGAAATCACATTGAAGAAAAATGGAACACTTAGAGTCTATATAGATTTTAGAGACTTAAACAATGTAACTCCAAAAGATGAGTATTCGATGTCAGTGGCAGAAATGCTAGTCGATTCAGCCGTAAATTTTGAATACTTGAGTATGCTTGATGGTTATTCTGGCTATAATCAGATTCTCATGGTAGAAGATAATGTTCCCAAGATGATGTTTAGATTCCTCTGAGTTTTGGGAAAATACGAATGAGTTGTGATGTCGTTTGGTTTAAAAAACGCTGGAGCAACCTATGAAAGAGCCATGAATGCCATATTCCATGATTTTATTGAAAATAATTATGCAGGTATACATTGATGATATTGTGATAAAGTCTTCATCAGAAAATGGTCATTTGAACCATCTTCGACGCTCATTTGAGAGGATGAGAAAACATGGATTAAGAATGAATCCATTAAAATTGGTGTACATGCAATAGTCGAACCATCACTAAACATGGTCGACACGAACCATGGAAGTTATACTTTGACGGGTCAAGTAAAAAAAATTAAACAGGTATTGGGATCTTAATATTATCCCCACAAGGCATTCTGACGAAGTTCAAATGTAAATTCGACGAAAATTGTTCCAATAATGCAGTAGAATACGAATCCCTAATCAATAGCCTCAAAATCTGGAGGGATTTAGGAGCCAAGAAGGTCGATATAAAAGGTGATTCTGAGCTAGTGATCAAACAAATCGCACGAGAATATAAGTGCATTAAAGAAAATCTGGTGATGTATTTCGCAATGGCAAACGCCTATTAGAGTGCTTTGAGGTTGTCATCATCACACATGTGCCTAGAATAGAGAATCAAGAAGCTAATTATTCAACACAAATTGCATCTGGGTATAAAGTGTAGAAAGACAGGCTCAAGGACTTTATTGAGATGAAAGAAAAGATGGTGTCGAACGTCTCGCCGTCACTCAAAATAGCAATCCCAAAAACTGGGGGGCGGATTTCTTAAGTAAAAAAATTGAAAAATTTGAAAGACATGAAGTTTTTGCCATTGATAATTTGGCACTCATATTGGAGAAAACCAATCGTGAAGCACTTAGAAAATTCAGTTGGAAACACTGATAGGAAAATCAAGTATAGAGTATTAAGCTATGTATGTTTGGGAAATGAGTTATTGAAAAAGACTCCATAAGGAGTGTTACTCAAGTGTCTTAGGGATACAGAAGAATACTTGGCAATGTTTGAGGTACACAGTGGAATATGTGGAGCTCACCAAGCTGGCCATAAAATGAAATGGTTATTATTTCGATAAGGTGTTTACTGGACAAGTGTGTTAAAAGACTGTATTGACTTTGCCAAAGGGTGTCAAGAATGTTAGATACATGTAAGCATTCAACATGTGCCATCCAGCGAGTTGCATGCAATCATCAAGCCCTGGCCCTTTCGAGGTTGGGCGTTATATGTCATCGGTGAGATTCAACCAGCCCCGTCGAAACAACAAAAATTTATCCTGGTAGGTATAGACTATTTCAAAAAATGGATAAAAGTTATCCCTTTGATAAAAGTGGATAAATAGGTTGTGATCAAATTCGTTAAAAAACATATTGTGTATAGGTTTGGAATTCCTAAAATCATTACTACTGATTAAGGTTCAATTTTCGTTGATCAAAAGATGCAAGAGTTTGCTGCTGAAACAAGATTCAAGTTGGTTACTTCCACACCTTAATATGCCCAAGCAAATAGCCAAGTCGATGCATCCAATAAAGTAATAATTGGGCTAATAAAAAAAATTGCCAAGAAACCTAAGAATTGGCATAAAACATTATATCAAATTTATGGGCTTGTCGAACATCCCTAAAGGAGGCAACCAATTCAACGCCCTTTTGTTTGACATTTGGGCATGATGTCGTGTTGCCAGCAGAAATCTGTTTACAATCAGTTAGGGTGCAGCGGAAAAATGACATTTCATCAGAGCAATATTGGAGACTGATGTTCGACAAAATGACTGATTTACACAAAGAAAGGTGGCCTGCAATAGACATGTTGTTATGATAAAAAACGTGTGTGGATAAAGCGTATAATAAATAGGTTAAGATAAAAACCTTTGCAATAAATGATTACATTTGGAAGGTGATCTTACCTATGGATCGAAGAGATCAAACTTTAGGAAAATGGTCACCAAATTGGGAGGGACCACTTCAAGTAATCCA
Organism: Lathyrus oleraceus; assembly: GCF_024323335.1. Classification (NCBI taxonomy): domain Eukaryota; kingdom Viridiplantae; phylum Streptophyta; class Magnoliopsida; order Fabales; family Fabaceae; genus Lathyrus; species Lathyrus oleraceus. Next base: position 416,992,095 of record NC_066584.1, read on the forward strand.
AACGTTTACAAATAATGCCTATGAAATTCAAGAGTTGGGTATTGATCGACGATTCTTAAGGGTAAATGGGAAATATTTTTAAAAATATAAACCTATGCTCCAAGAGATTCAAATAAAAAGGTAACAAAACTTATCATTAATTATCAAATCCAAAATGGAAAAAGCCAAGATGGCATACAAAATCTCCAAGCGGAGTTACATTTTCTCGACAAGGAAATACATTAGGCAGGAAATCTAGACTTAAAGTCTTCAAAAAGGGTCTTCTCATGATCAATCTTGATGTCGATGAGGTCCCTCTTCTCCTGCAGTTGGCCAATCCTTTCTTTAATTTCAAGGGTCTTCTCACCATATGCAATTCCTTTGAAAACTTCCTGATCAATAACATCTTGAGCCGACAGAGTCTTAGTTGAATCCAAGGAGGATTTTTGTTTCTCAACTTCAGCAATTTTCTTGACGAGTTCGGCCATTTGAGCCTGATAGTTTGAGATTTGTTGATCAAAGGTTTGCTGCTTGTTGAAACATTCTTGCTTCTTGGCCTCAAAATCATTGAGTTTCCTCTCACAAATTTCACTGAAGTCCCATTCTCGTCTCATCTCATTGAGTTTCATTTTAATTTGAAAGCCAGAGTGCTGACGAAGAGTAAGGTCTTTGACAAGTTGAGTGAATAAGGCTTCAAATTCAATTAGGTACTTGGCCATAGAAGCAGGAAGTTTGTGTCGAGAAAGCTCGTCAAGCATCTTGCGGACGCCGACCCCCAAGGCCTCTTCCTCTGTGGCGACGACCAAAATTTCACGCTTAAACAAATATGTTTTCAGTTGTTTGAGTTTGAGAAAAATAGAAGCATCCATTTTTGAAATAGGCATGGCCGTCGAGCAAGAGGGTTGAACATCAGTCGATGCTTGGTGTAGCTTCTGCAATTTTCTCAAAGTCTTTGATGGATTCTGATGCTTCATAGATAGAATCTTCTTCGGAGTAAGATTACTATTGGAACTTTTGTCTTCCACAAGGAGCACTTTTCTCAAAGGTTGGGGGATTCGATTTTCCATTATCAGTCGAATGGGTCTCACCACCATTAGTAGTTAAAGAACCTTGAATGTGATGCATGTCAGGATCTTGATTGCCTTCAATCGATATGTTTTGAAACTCATCTTGCCTTTGAGGGCTCAAGGGATTAGTAGTCTCCGTCAGATCCATGACTACGACTGCATCATCAGCATTTACAATACAAGTCGACTTAGTTGGAGAACCCTAAGGAAAGAACGCATAATTAGTGTCAAGGGATAATTCCATAAAAAATAGATAAGGAGAAGTGTCTAATACCTTAGGAGTTGGAGGTCTGAGAGGAGAAGTTGTAGTAGGCCTTTCATGACCAATAAATTTAAAAATCTTAGAGAGGCTGTCTAGAGTAGAAGTCCTTGCAACGCTCGAAGAAACAGTTTTCTTAGCCGTTTTTTTTGGTTGGAACCTTTTTCTTCTTTTTAAGAGGGATGATTGGAGTCTAGGGTGGAACCGTCGAAGAAGGTAGGATGTGAGAATGCATGCTGGTATCAAAACCCTCACCTTTAGCAACTGATGCTTTTGGTTTTTTAAGGGGCTTATTTGGGGCTAATGGAGTTGGGACACGTTTCTGACCCTAGAAAGCAAATTCACAAAATAGACAGTTTGTTTTCCTAACGAATAAAGGAAAATCCAGGAAAACAGTGGTTACCTTTTTAGGAGGAGTCTCAACATTGTCAACGATTCAGGCATCCTCAGTAGGATCAGTTGGATTGGGTTTTTTAGTCGATGGTTCGCCAGCTAAGGCGGAAAAGGCATCAACTAGTTTCTGCAAAAACATTGAGCTGGAGAAGTATATATACATTCCACCACTTGTCAAAGTCTTCGGTGGTAAAGAAGGAATGTTGGAATTTGAATACAGGAAGTTCAAGTTGTTGAGTTTTCTTGTGGAACTTTAGGCAAGCCACATGGTCGTCGGTGTTCAATTGTTGACTATCCCACACGATGTCGGAAGAATGAGACACCAAAGATTTTGGCAGCATTTGGCTTAGACCGAATTGTCGAGCCACCAGGTTGGGTTGGTAATTCATGAACCGACACCCTTTCGTATCAATCTTGATCATGAAGGACAACATTGTGGGAGTCAGAAATGCTCTCAACACAACGTTTGAATCTGCAACAACTTGTGGAAAGAAGCCAGGAACGAGATTCGTAAACCATGTCAGACCAAAGTTTCGATCCGCAAAAGGAGCCAAGCCTGAAATGAAAATATTGGGAATCTCTTGACAAGTAGTCAAGGCCAGTCAGACACATTCGATCGGGCGTTCCTGCATCAAACACATAATTTGCTCCGACACCAGGTAACCCAGTTTATATTCAAAAGTGGCGTTTAGCCAATGTTGTAGCAACCACAGAAGGCCCGGCAGGTTCAAAGCCTTAGAAATGGAATGATGCAGTTTCAACTTCAAGGAGGCAAGTCCCAAGGAATGATAAAGGGACGCCAACAAAAGTTTACCCAATGAAACTTGTCGACCCTCGTGTAGTTGAATCGCTAAAGGAATGAAACTCTTGACTATCTATAGAGAGCCGGGACAAAAAAAGTAGTAAGAAAGTCACAGAGTGAGAATGGCAATACGCTTCTCGTTAGAAACTTCGTCAGAGTCTTTGACATGATGATCAACAATATAAAAATTTGAGACTTGGATGTTTGAAAGAAAATTTGTTCTTGGTCGAATGAGTTGGGTCAAAGGTTTCGCCCAAAGGTGAAAGACTAGTGATGGTTTCCACGTCGAAAAGAGTGGGCGTCAGCATCCCACGGGGAAGGGAAAGGTGTTAGTCGAACCTTCCCAAAAATAGAGCGAAGAAAGCAACATGCAAGGATTTGACCTATGGGAATGCCCTGAGATTTGGATGGCATCGAAGATGCCAACTGTCTTCCATTGGGCTTGACGTTTATTTTGCACCCTGTCGAGCCAGGCTAGGTATTCTTTGTTTCCAGGAGTAGGCATCGACCTAAAAACTCTAGCTTTTGGGTCCATGAACTTGAGATCGATGATTCCATCATTCTCGAAAGCACCAGGAACAACAAGGGTGAAGCAAGGAAAAACTTTTTGAACCTTTTTGGGTTACGTTCTTTCGTCTAGGAGTGGCCCATGGAAGGAGAAAAGTTTCTCAGCTACCATGAAGGGACTGAGCATTTTCCGTTGCCAAGTTTCCACCTTGGATGGATCATTTGAAGGTGGTTGAGGAACAATGTTTAAGCCTTCTTTTCCAGCGAGGTTGAAAATGATGGGATTGTTACCAATATCGTATGTAACTGTATCCGCAATGTTAGCAGAAGAAGTCACTACAATGTAAGAAAGAAGGGGAATGAGGAAAGTATATGTTCTGAGAGTTGCAGAAAAGTGTGGATACGGAGAAGAAGAAAGGAAAATAGAAAAATGTGGAAGAATGGTATTTATAAGCAAATACAATGACAACCAAGAGTCAATCAATATTGATGACAACTATTACGATTCAGCGGTAATGCGAAACTTAGTAAAGGTGGTTGAAAACCCATGACCTAAGAAGTAGCTACAAATGATGGCATTTCCCTTTGGAAATCATGGTGCAGAAAGGTGTCGTCACTGTGTATGATGTCAGCAAAGATTAGACACCCAGTCGAAATTGGGAAAGACAAAACGTCAAGTTTCTCAGTCGAAACGTTTCTCAGTCGAAATTGGCCTTTTAGGAGGGCAATTTGTTAGCCAACAAATTTCGACTATGCAAAAGAGGAAAATCGAAGCAAGAAGTACGAAATCACAAAACGAAGCATCGAGAAGAGTGAACATGGTCGAAGGGGTTCGACATACAAGATGGACATGGAACACAAGCCAATTCAAAATAGGTTCGACAGATAGAAAATGTGCAGGTCAAATTCTTAGCAAAGGAGAGTTTACGCGGGTAAGATTTGAAAATAGCAAGAACATGGGAAGTTATAAAGGAAGTGGGCATACACATGTCAAGCTATTAATCATCAAGAGTGAAATAGCAGTTGATTTTATTTCTTATTTAAGCAAGTTCATTGTTAGTTTTGAAAGGTCGCATTTGTAATATTGTAGAGGGAAAACACTCAAAGTATCAAGCGTTTAGAGAAAATAGTTCATTCCTACAAAAATGTATACTTGCGTCCACATTTACCTTCAAGCAAATTAAATTACCAAGTCTTTTTATCTGCTTTTTCATTTACGGTTTATCTTGTCTTTCATTCATCTATTTTAATTGCACCTTTTACAAGCATTTCCTGTCTACCTTTTCTTAATCCAAAAACTCAAACAAAACATCCCATAAACTTAACACTTAGTCTAGGATTTTGTAGTTGATCCTGCAAGTAAACCTCAATAGAAGGCTAGAGATTGTTCGCGCGAAAACCATATGCGAACACCACCCTGGACGTTGTGGCCTCTCCAGTCCACCTCAAGCTCAAATTTCACAACCCTCATTGTGAATTGACCATAATCAATGTTGATCTTGAAGGAGCCAAAATGATATAACAACCACTCTAGTAGGACCAAAGAGAGAGCAATGCCATGGAAATCAATGTAGCATATCTTATCAGTTAGTTCATGAGCATGAACATCTGACCTCCCAAAAGTGGCTAATTCGAGGAGATGGCTAACATGGAGAATAAGCAGCGACTAGTCCATCTTTTCAAATTTGCATTTGGTGTTGTTTTTTTATACAATCAAATTTCTAACAAATGTAAGATGAATTCCCAATTGTTAATGAAAGAATTGCAAACTTTGAAATATCTATTTATTTTGTGATCATGTAAGGTAACCATGAGTCTAGGGTACGACTAAAGGGATCGAAGCCCCAACACAAAGACTCAAAGGTGATGTCGCAAACAAAATGGAAAAACCACTAAAATGACAATAACAACCTGCCATCTCTAGTAGCTAGTTACTCCATATACCGTAGTGGGTTAGCCACGCGTCGACCTCAAAGTAGGTTTTCATCTAGTGATGGGGGAAGGGGTACCGACCTTTGTTCGAGCACGACCCCAGAGACGTCTAATAAACTTCAAGGGAAAATCTCAAAAGTTCACACAGAGCCCAAATCAATGAACTCATGATCAAACATGTATACCTTAAACAGGTAAAAACAATACCACATCTATTTCATTTTAATTATACTTTATTGCATAATGCGACACAAAAAGTGTTATAATCCCAAAAGGAGACAATCTTCCCATGTTTGAGCATCTGGTCCAACCGAATTTTCTCCCTTGAAACACACAATGGGTGATGAAAATGTTTCACTTGCTGCAAAGCATTCTCAAAGGACTCTGAAACATTCGTGATACTAGCAACAAATGACACAGTTAAACTTTGAGCCAAGGATGCATTCTCGAGATGCTGGACTTTCTAGATCTCTCTAAACCACGGAAAGGGAAGCCTAAGTAGAAAATAAAGTAGCCAGATCAAAACCTAAAGATTTCTCCTTCCTCGTTGCACCCATCAAAATATTTGAAAGGCCCACTACAATCTGAGTTGGCCAGATTCCCCATCTTAAGAGACAAAGCGCCTTTTCATTTTTCATTGAATCTGTAGATAATGATTACTAAAGTAAGCACATTGTAAATAAATGAAATAATGAGAGGGTAAAAGTACATCTAAAAACTCACAAAAAATGACCTTCATCTCCTCCTTAGTACGTACATCCATCAACTGACGGGTTTCGATAAGTCATTTCAGGCGCTTTAGTGAAGCTTCATTTTGAGAAGTAACACCTCCAAGGTCACCCAACTCTTTAACAAAACCCATCAGGCGTTTGTTCAGATACGTATCCTCTTGAGATAGATCGTCCTCCTTGTAGACGTACAATCCATTCCCCATCAGGAAATGACCCTTGTTCAACTACTTAGGAATACAGGATGGTACACCTGCCTCTCACCCTGTTCCCTATGATGCATACCATTGCACGAGCCTCTAGGCGGAGAGGGGCGACTAGGAAAAATCAATTTTCAAAATGCTTCAAGATTTCTGAAAAAGCCCTGAAACTATAAACAGTATAACCAAATTAATCAGACCATGGCCCCACGCCTTAGTAACAGAACTACATTGAACATTGAAGAGATGGAAGAAAATGGATAGAAAGAGTTTCCCCATTTAAATATTCACATCAATACTAGAAGACTTTCACATACACCCAACTCACAGAGTGCAACTGCGACGATGCAACCATCAAATGATCCATAACTTCTATTTCAAAGTTGTTGAAGGGTAATCAAAGACGCAAGATTGAGAAGAGACACTCGTAGAGAGGGATGACACATTCACCATACTCGTTACAAATTCTCTCATTTTCACTAGGGTCAAGACATCCCAATTCGAAGACGAGCCAACTTCCAAGAAGGCTCCGTCAAGACTACCCTCTCGAGTGAAGACTTAAACAATTATTGAAGAGACATGGTCAACCCAGGAGGCATAATTATCTTCTTTTGATTTTTGACTTATGATGAGCACTACCTTCTTCGGGCACGGAAAGGAAAACATTAAAGAAAAAGCAAGCAACAATGAAGTAAACAAAACATCTAAAAGAAATGTGAAATTGACTCTTTGAGAATCGTACGTTGACTTACAAAAAGGGATAAACTTATCATCGCTCAAGATAATCTCAGTGAGACACTCAAATGTTTCAGTTTTCGAAGCTCATTATAATGGTACATACGAAAAGAATTTTGAAGCACGAGGCACAATAAAGGTGTGAATTCCCACAATAATGTCTTCTCTTAGTTTTCCATTTAAGCTAAAAGAGTAATCGACAGATGAGGTGAATGCTGCAAACCCTTATATTGTCATACAAAGACAAGGGTTTGGGGCAACTATTCCGGATCGACCAGAATGGCCATCGACCGACCATCCGAAGGAAGTAATGGTTCGTTAGGATCACTCACAATACATATGAACTACACTACAAAAGAGTACATGTAATCCAGGTCCAAGATACATCCAACGACTCCCCACATCCCACGTCTAGAGAATAATATGTTGTTATAACCGTTCAATTATATAAAAGACACGCACAAAGAATTTCAAGTTCATATTTTCAAATTCAAATTTCATTCACTCTTCTTCTACCCATACTAGGATGCTAATCTTGCATGTCAATTCATTCTCCTCCACAACTGTTAGATCCACCGCGATCACCGATTCTCTCATCAATTCTAGTTTCATAGTTGAACAAAAGTGATCTAAATTTAATACTACCTCTAATTTTGTTTATATATATTTTTTTATTTTTTAAATTCATTCAATAACTAATATATTTAATCTATATTTTATCTAAATACATTAATTATTCCATCAATTTAAAAATAAACTTTTTCTTATAAATAAGATTAGAATGACTAGTATCTTTTAACCTATGCATCCAAACTCTAAGGGACAAAATATTACACATGGGTTGTATGAATTAGAAGAAGAAAACCGCTACTGCAAAACCATTTCCCCTATTTCTGTTGCAAGAGTTTGACTTAATTAATATAAAATTAGATTATTTTATGTATTAAAGCTTCTTTAAAGAAAGAAGAAAGAAGAATCACCCCTCAAGTAGAGCACTAATTAGTGAGTGGTGGTATCTTTCAATCAATCAACACCAACTAACGTGTCTAATTATAAACTATTAACTTGCACTAGCCATTACTTAATTAATTGTTTCTCCACTTAGAACATTTTTTATTGAATGACTGAATGTTCTTGTCTTCTAAGTTATATATAATAAATACATCAAATAATTATTTTTTTTTATAAAAAAAATGCAAGAGTGGCCAATAAAATTAAGTCAACTAAAAAGCAAGAACCTATTAGCATTTGCTAAATATGGTATTAGCAAGATAAACTATAAATGTTTGCTAAAATGTTGGGATAGTGGGATTCACACATATCATTTCATGTGGAGTAAACACGTTTAAGAAAAATGAGATTTTTTTGTTTGTTTGTTTTTATTTAACACTTTGCTTTCTAAGATGAGATTTAAGAAAAAGAAAAAGAAAAAGAAAAAGAAAGAGGAAGGACACAAATATCTAGCACAAAGTTGACACCACTAGGAACCAAGAAGTTAATAAATTAATATTTTGTTGACTATGTCTCGCTCCAACTATTTTAACTTTTTGAACAATGGCCAATATTAAAATTATGCTCACAAGAAAAATTATTATTTAAATTACCTTTTCCATCACGCCAAGGCCAATTTCTCAAAGTTCACATTTTTTTTGACAAAATAAAAATATTAATCCACCTATCTCTAATTATAATACTCTTTTCAAAATTTTGTTTGTCTCGAAATAAAATAATTTATAACATATACATTAAATATATAATAATTTTTAAAAATATTATTGAAAAAATTCTAAACTCTCGTACATAAAATTTAAAATAATTTATATAAAATAATGTTTGTCATCTAACACACTTTACGTCCATCCACATATTCTAATATAATTAAAAGATTGAACTATGAATCGCTGCGATCAAAATTAATAGTGTTGAATATAACATCTCATAGATAGGAAGCATTAGGGCAAAAAAAAACATTTAATAAATATTGCAATTTATATTTGAAAAGGTAGTTAGGAGATGAGAGAGCTTACAAGAGACAATAACCAAAGAGAAAGTGCAAGGTTTTGAGTGAGGGTTATGATGAGTTCTGATAATGAGAGCATGAAGTTGAAGCAAATAAGTCATATGACAAAATTATTAGATGAGTATTGGTTGGTTTTGGTTGTGGTTGGGGTGTGCTAAAGAACTAACTTTGTTGTAGGTTCCAATGGATATTATTGTGTGGATATGGTTGGGGAATATGGTATGTATTTTGATGGAAATGAATGGTAATGGTGAAAGTAAAACAAGAGGGAGATTGGAGTTTGGCTATGGTTAGCCAAGCGATTTGAACATGAATAGATATTGTGTGACCACCAAATTGATGCCATTTTTAAATCAGAATTCGACTGCTCACCACTAGCACAAAAGTGGATTCACAATTTTGCAATTTTTAGTTTTGTTTAGATTGAGAGTGATTTGATTTGTCACAATCACAGTAGATCATGGTAATTTTGATGAAAATTACTGTTTAGAGATTTAATAAATTATAATGTTATTATAATTTATAAAATTAATAGTTGTTTCAAATATGCGTTCAATAATTTTAAAATTTGTTAGGTCATCACAAAATTGTTATATTTTAATTTTACTCGTTTATGCTGAATGTCTCAATTTTATATAGAGCTATGATATTAAAGACTAAATTTTAAACATTATATTTGACATAGTATATCAATGTACAAACGTCTTTATCTTTCTCATACTTTTGATATCATACACTTACACAAATTTCAAGAATATATTAATACATCTTAAATAACAAAACAATCATTTTTTAAACACAATTTTGAGTGTTAATATATATATATATATATATATATATATATATATATATATATATATATATATATATATATATATATATATATATATATATATATATATATATATATATTATTTTTGTATATTGAATCCGTTTTATTTGTCTTTTTTAAAAATGTAATATAATTTTGTGTAAAAAAAGATTATAATATTTTTTTCATATAAATTTTAAATGAAAATTTGGTTTAAGTAGTTATTATTAAAATATTATTTTATTTATTTTATTTAAAAAAATGTAAATATCAAAATTTTAAAAAATTACTTAATTTTGAAACTATTTCAAATAGCTGTTCATAAAAATAATTTTTGAAATACAATATTTTTTCTGAAATCACTTAATATTTTTGAAAAAGAGTTAGAACAGACTCTTAATACATTTTTTCTTCATCTGTTGTATTTTCTATGAGCAACATTACTCCCTCCTCCGCAAGACCCTAAAGATTTTGACAACATAAAACAGCCTTCATTTGTTTACACCAATTCTCATAATTCTGATTCTTCAGAATTAGGAGACTCGCTAGAAAATGTCCATTCGGATGATTCAACGCCATCATATTTTTCTTTCCACAAATCGCATAGTCAATGCTCTAGATACCAGATGTTGTAAATTCACCAAAACCTATGGAGAATTTTGAAGGTGAGAAAAACAAGAAAGGGGGGGTTTGAATTGTTTGAAAAATAAGCGCTTTTCCAAAATGAAAATCACACAATGATTTTATACTGGTTCGCTTATAACACAAAGCTACTCCAGTCCACCCGGCCAAGGTGATTTCGCCTTCAACAAGGACTTAATCCACTAATCTTGAAAGATTATAAACAACACCTAAGAGAGAAGAAAATCTCTTAGTCTTCTCAAGTCTACAGACTACACAAAGTCACTTGAGGAAATCAAACAAATAAAATATACAAGATATGAAATCTAGAGTGCTTCTAAGAAAGCAAGTATTACAAACTTAAGAACAGATTTTTCACTTAATAAGCAAAAGCTTAGTGAAATTCTTTGAGAGCAAAGATGATTTTCTTGAGCGTGAAATAATTCAGTATAGTTTTGGCTAGTTGATTTCTTATTACTGAATGTTGATTGCATCTCTATTTATATATGAGTTGGAGTAGAGTTGAATCTGGTGGATATTAAACTGAGTTTACTCCATCACTTAAATAGCTTCTGCAGTTTAACTTTTCATCTTTGAAGTGACTACTTACCACAAGTAGTATCTTCTCTCTTGGAAGTGGAGATTAACGTCTCTTTCTCTGTTTAGGAAATCTATTTGAAAATCTTTACTTGACTTGAACGTTACTTCTTCATGATTAGCAAATCCATAATCAGAGTATTTGTGTTTCTGGAGAATCTTGGAATCTTGCTTCTGATGTTGATCTCTTGAGAGTTCAGATGGCGCTGATAACGTTTCTCCAGAATCAGAGCTTCTAGACTTTACTTCATGTTCAGATGCTTCTGATACTTTGCAGTTTTGTCCAGAGTCAGACTTTCTTGAACGAGATTCCACTTCAGATGCTTCTGATACTTGAGAATTTGTATCTGATCTTGTTGTGCATCTGATGACATCATCAGATTTATTACTTCTTTCTTTAGAACCCTGCACACTTAGAAACTTTTCGTTAGGGTGCCATTTTTGGTTTCATCCTTTGTTATCATCAAAATCAAGGAATCTGTTGTAGAACAATTTTTGTTCTTACAATCTCCCCCTTTTTGATGATGACAAAACAACTTAAAATAGCAGATGAAACATGAAATAAATAAGATCAGATAGACAGAAGCTCCCCCTGAGTTAGTGCTAGGGAGTTCAGAAGTTCTTACCAGAGCTTTCCAAGTAATGAGATTTCTGAAAACTTTCTGCAATTTCTTAAAATTAATGTTAGAGCTATTTAATCAGAGCTATTTTTATCAGAGCTATTTCTACAATTGTTGCAGAGTGCTTAAGGTTTTTAGACAATTTTCATCAGCGCTATTTAATGATTTCTCCCCCTTTTTGTCAGAATCAAAAAGACATAGTAATAAAAACTGAGTTAAGGAGAAAAACATTTCATTAAAAATAGAAACACAAAACATCAGATTTAAAAAGATCAAGAACAAAACATCAGATCCAAAAAGAAGACAGAAGCAAAAACAACAAAAGGCAAGCAAAACATAAAAACCTAAGTGCCTAAGGGTTCTGAGGCAATTTCTGCAAGATCATGGCAAGCATCTTCTGGATGTTCTCATTGACCGTATCTTGCTTGTCCATTCTGTCTCGGAGGATGTTCTGATCTTCCTTAAGGTCCTTCAGAGTCTGAAGGATCATGGGAACAGCAGTTGAAGACTCCCCCTGAGTCAGAGCCTGCTGGGCTTCAGCTTCTGCAGCAGCTTGAGCTTCTGCATCTGCCAGAGCCTTAGCTTCAGCTTCTTGTTGCCTTAGGATTTCTGCTTCTTTTGCCAGTCTTTCTTCCTCTAGTCTTTTTGCTTCTTCTTCAGCTTCCTTAGCCAACCTTTCTTCCTCAAGCCTTCTGGCTTCAGCCTCTCTAGCAAGTCTCTCCTGGAGTCTTTCCTCAGCATTTCTGATGTAGTCATTTCTGACTTGTTCAGATATGCTCTTCAGCCTAAAGGACTCAGATGTCATCCAGCCAATGACTCTGTTCCAGTGTGTCCTTACAGATTCAGGATCATCATTGATTTCAGAGTTAATGACCAGAGAATCAACCTTTTGAGCTGAAGCCTCTGCAATCATAAAGATGGCTTCCTTAAGGGTAGGTTTAGAAAGCTCTGGTTCAGGTTCTGGTTCAGAGGTATGAGGTGGAGGGCTGAGATTCAAGGTTTGAGGTTCAGATTCTGACTCAGGTTGGAGTTCAGATTCTGCTTCTGGTTGAAGACTGGGGGATGAAGCATAAAGTGGGTTTAAATCTAAAGGTTCAGATTCTGGTTCTGGGACAGCGGGAAGGATTGGTGGGGTGATATCAGAGGTGTGGGGATCAGATGGTTGAATGTCAGAGGGTTGAGTTTCAGAGGGTATGGTGGTTGTTTGTTGTGGTGGAAGTGAAGTTGTTTCAGGTTCTGTGGTTTGTGGTTGTTGTGAAGCAAGTCTATGAGCATATAGAGTGGCTATTGTTGGAGAGTCAGGATCAGAAGGTTCAGGGTCAGAGGAAACAGTAACGTAGGGAGGTGATTCAGGTTCAGAGGATGAAGAAGAAGAAGTGCTTTGGTGAGTTTGTGCAGGTATAGAGGGAGGAATGAAAGTTCTGGCTATGTTTAGAACTGGTGTAGGTTGGGAGGTTCTGATGATTGAGGGTGTAATGTCAGAGGTGGTGAAAATGGGTTGAGAGGAGAGAGGGTTAGAGGAAGCCATCTGAAGATTAGAGGAGACAGGAGGAACAGACTTACCAGTTGAGATTTGCAGAGGAGCTGAAGATCCGCTTCCAGAGGCTCCGTCAAGTCTGGCCTTCTTTGCTGGTGGTGCTATCTTCCTCTCAGAAACACCTCTCTTGTATCTGACTAAATCTTCTTCAGAGTCCAGACAGTCATCGAGGCTGAAATCAGAGACATCAAAACCTTCTTCCAGCAGACGATGAAGATAGAGGGCAACAGCGTCTCTGGGCTCATTCTTGAAGAATCTGGCCAGGCCATGAGGCATCTTCCTCTGATCTTTCAAACTGTGCCAGGATACATCCAGAGTTGGCTTGACTTGTATTTTCTTGATTATCCCCATACTCTTGAGGTTTCTGGCGTTCAGAGGCTTCCCTACATCAATTGCCAGATCATCCATACATCTGGTCTTCTCCAGCTGGTCAACCAATCCATGCTTAATGAAGACATCAGAAAGCAATCTTCCCAGAGGGATGTAAGACCTTGGCTTCATATTGTTTCTGGTTTCTTTGACAGAATCCCTCAGATATCTGAAAAGGAGAACAGGGAGGTTGATCTGGATACCCTTCTGAATACAGTATAAAATGCATTTTTGATCAGCATTTATGTAATCAGAGGAGTTGGAGGCTGGGCGATGGTGAATAGTACCCAGAATGATTTTTAGCCACACTCGGAGGTTCTGGTGTAGCTCTTTGTTCTTAGAGGGGTTTCCTTCAACATTGGGTTTGAAGATTGTTGGGTTGATAACTTCAGTGATGCGGTTTGACCTAGGAGGAATGTTGTAGATCCTTTTTCCTCCACTTTGCTCCATATTCAACAAGGAAGCAATAGACGCTTCTGTGATAACTATCTTCACTCCCAGAACAAATGAGACAATGAATTGGTCATCTGCATCAGCATGTCTCCAGAACTCTTTGACGAAAAGAGGGTAGATTGGACCATACAACCTTTGAAAATAGTTCTCCCACCCTTGTTGACGTAGTTCTCCAGTTAGATCAACGCCATTTCTTCTTAGGTTGTCAAAATCAACCAAAGATTCACACAAAACATCCAAACCTTCAAAGGGAGTTGAAAGGTTTATGTGGCGTTCACGGTCAAGAATGTGGGGTTCTTGATAAACAGGGGTTATGGTGACGCCGGTAACAGTAGGAGTTTGAGTGTTTGAGGTTTGGGGATTAGAACTGGATTCCATCTGTTGAGAGAAGTTAAAAACTTCTTGTTGTTGAGCATCCATGAAGAAGAAAAAGATGAAGATTGAAGAACTTGCAGAGAATGCTTCGAGAGAGGGTTTAGGGTTTTAGAGTGAGTGAAAGTGATAAGTGTGTGAAGTGTGAGAAAAGTGTTTATATACCTAAGTTCAAACACATGCAAAACGACACACATTCCAGCGTTAGACACAATACTCAAAAAGCACGCTTGGGGGGAAAAATGATTACAGCTAATAAATGAATGTCTAATCCCAACAGTACGCACACTGCTCTAGGAGATTTCAAACGTTCTGACCTTTGATTTCTATTGACAGCTGTCTAGAAGTTCTAGGGTTAGACGTTTAATGCTCCACGTGTTGATGTATCTGATCTTCAGGAATACCAAAGGATTGGTTTCTGAAGATTTCTAACTCAGATATCTTCTTAACTTGTAGAAGTATCAGAGTCAGAGGCAGAAGTGTATTTGCTTTTATCAGAGTCTCATTTTACATGTTCAGAGCCAAATTTTACTCAGGGCAATTTTTAATGTTCAGATTCTCTAATATAAAAAGAAATCTATCTTCAGCTAGAGGCTTAGTAAAGATATCTGCCCATTGATGTTCTGTATCAATGAACTTCAATGTTACTATCCCTTTCTGAACATAGTCTCTGATAAAGTGATGTTTTATTTCTATGTGTTTGGCTCTGGAATGTAGAATGGGATTCTTACTTAAACAAATAGCAGCAGTATTATCACAAAAGATAGGAATGTTACTCTCAAATATTTGAAGATCTTCTAGCTGATGCTTCATCCAGAGCATCTGAGTTGTGCACAGTGATGCTGAGATGTATTCTGCTTCTGCAGTTGATAGAGCAATAGTTGACTGTCTTTTGCTAGCCCAGGAGATTAGATTGTTTCCCAGAAGCTGGCAATTCCCAGATGTGCTTTTTCGTTCTATTCTATCTCCTGCATAATCTGCATCACAATAACCCGAGAGTCTATGCTCTGATGTTTTCTCATACATCAGGCCCAGGTTAGGAGTTCCTTTCAGATACTTAAGAATTCTCTTAACAGCTGTTAAATGGGATTCTCTAGGATCTGATTGGAATCTGGCACAAAGACAGACGCTAAAGAGAATATCAGGACGAGTAGCAGTCAGATAGAGAAGAGAGTCTATCATACCTCGATAGAGCTTCTGACAGACCTTGTTGCTTACCTCTTCCTTCTCCAAAATGCAAGTTGGGTGCATAGGAGTTTTTGCAGAGTTGCATTCAGTCATGTCAAACTTCTTCAGAACGTCTTTAATGTACTTGCTTTGATGAATGTACGTGACTTCTGGAGTTTGATTGATTTGAATTCCCAGAAAGAACTTTAGTTCTTGCATTAAACTCATTTCAAACTCAGCCTGCATCAACTTAGAAAATTCTTGGCAAACAGAGATATTAACAGAACCAAAAATAATATCATCAACATAAATTTGGCATATCATGAGATCATTATTAAGGTTTTTACAGAAGAGTGTAGAATCAACTTTCCCTCTGATAAAATTTTGTTCCAGAAGAAAGTTGCTTAAGCGTTCATACCAAGCTCTGGGAGCTTGTTTAAGTCCATATAAGGATTTCTTAAGTTTAAAAACATGTTCTGGAAGATTTGAGTTTTCAAAGCCTGGAGGTTGATTGACATACACTTCTTCTGAAATATAACCATTAAGAAATGCACTCTTGACATCCATTTGATATAGTTTAATAGAATGATTAATAGCAAAAGATACAAGAAGACGAATAGATTCTAACCTCGCGACTGGAGCAAAAGTTTCATTATAATCAATACCTTCTTGTTGACTATAACCTTGAGCTACCAGTCGTGCTTTGTTTCTGACAACTTCTCCTTTCTCATTCAGCTTGTTTCTGAAAACCCATCTGGTTCCAATGACGTGAGTGCCTCTGGGTTTAGGAACGAGATCCCAGACATCATTCTTGGAGAATTGATCCAACTCTTCTTGCATAGCTGCCACCCAATCGTTATCTTGAAGAGCTTCATCACAGGACGTAGGCTTAATCAGAGACACTAGTCCCAGAGGAATATCTTCAGAAGTTCTGAAGGTAGATCTGGTTCTAACAGGTTCATCTTTGTTTCCCAAAATCAAATCTTCAGATACGTTAATACGACTTTTAACTTTCCTTGGAATTTCTGGAGATTTAATTTCTTCAGAGTCTGGAGTGACGGTTGCTTCTGGAGTTTTCTCAGATTCTACCAGAGTGATCTCTAAATCTGCAAACTTTTCAACTAGCTTTGACTTTTCAGGGTCAAGCTTATCATCAAATCTAACATGAATTGATTCCTCCACAATTTTGGTTTCTGTGTTGTATACTCTGTAGCCTTTAGAGCGTTCTGAGTATCCTAACATAATACCTTTCTGTGCTTTGGAATCAAACTTGTTTAGATGTTCTTTAGTATTTAATATAAAGCAAATGCATCCAAAAGGATGAAAATATGAGATGTTGGGTTTTCTTCCCTTACACAGTTCATAGGGAGTCTTTTCCAGAATAGGTCTAATAGAGATTCTATTCTGAATGTAACACGCTGTATTTACAGCTTCTGCCCAAAAGTGCTTTGCTACATTAGTTTCATTGATCATGGTTCTGGCCATCTCTTGGAGTGTCCTATTCTTCCTCTCTACAACTCCATTTTGTTGTGGAGTTCTAGGGCAGGAGAAATCATGGGATATTCCATTAGAGTCAAATAATTCCTCAAAATCTTTGTTTTCAAATTCTCCACCATGATCACTTCCGACTCTAACAATTTTAGAGTCAAATTCTTTTTGCACTTTAGAACAGAAACTGGTGAATACAGAGTGAGACTCACTCTTGTGCTTTAGGAATTTTACCCATGTCCAGCGGCTGTAATCATCAACGATTACTAGTCCATACTTCTTTCCATTGACTGATGCTGTTTTCACAGGGCCAAATAAGTCAATGTGAAGAAGCTCCAGAGGCTTAGAGGTAGAAACAACATTTTTCTTTTTAAAAGATGTTTTTGAAAACTTTCCTTTCTGACAAGCTTCACACAGAGCATCTGAAGAAAACTTCAGTTTAGGTAAGCCTCTGACTAACTCAAGTTTAGTTAGCTGAGAAAGTTTTCTCATGCTAATGTGGCCTAAGCGTCTATGCCATACCCATTGCTCTTCGTGAACTGACATTAAACATTTAACATTTTGATCTTTTAAATCAGAAAGATTTATTTTATAAATGTTGTTTTTCCTCTTGCCTGTGAAAAGGACAGAGCCATCGTTCTGATTAATGGCTTTACATGTTTTTTGATTAAAGATTACATCATAACCGTTATCACTTAATTGACTTATGGATAACAAGTTATGCATTAATCCTTCTACATAAAGAACATCAGATATAGAGGGAAGAGTACCATTACCAATAGTTCCGGAGCCTCTGATCCTTCCTTTCTGATCTCCTCCGAAGCCTACAAATCCAGCGTCTTTAAGTTCCAGGCTTTGGAACATAGACTTTCTTCCCGTCATATGTCGCGAGCATCCAGAGTCCAGGTACCATGACTGGTGTCTGAACTTTGCTGCATAGGATATCTGCAACATAGATAATCTTATCTTTCGGTACCCAGAATCTCTTGGGTCCTTTCAGATTAGTTTTCCCAGAGTTTCTTACAACTTTGGGTCTTCTAGCATTTTTAAATTTGTGTTCTTGTGTGTGTGTGTAGTGATATGAAAAAGGCGATTTAATTTGGTTACTGGTAGAGGTTTCATCTTCCTTAGGATCATACCCAATTCCCCTTTTATTATTCTGACTTACTCCATAAATCATGGATGCCATAATACTCCTATCTATTCCATTCTTCAGAAATTTTTGAAAGGCTTCTTCATATTTATAAATAATTTCATTTGAAGTTTGTGGTGCTTGAGATAACGTTTCTTCTAATTTTATTTTTGCTTCATCTTTTTCTAACATTAAAGATTTGATTGTATCTTCTTGTGATAGAATTGTTATCTCAAGTTCACTACACTCTTCAAATTTAGCTTTAAGACAGCCTTTAACGTTTTTAAACTTTTGTTTTAATTTCTGATAAGAAGTAAGAGTTTCTGACAAACATGATTCTAAGTCAGATCTAGAAAGTTCAGAAAATACCTCTTCAGATTCTTCATCTGAGCTGCTGGATGTGATAGCCATAAGTGCTACGTTGGCCTGTTCATCAGAGTCAGATTCTGATGATCCAGATTCACTATCGTCCCAGGTGGCCATCAGTCCTTTCTTTGTTCTGAAAGTGTTTTTCTTGAAGCTTTCTTTTCTAGGGTTGTCTTTCTTCAACTTGGGGCATTCATTTCTGTAATGACCTGTTTCTTTACATTCATAGCAGGTAATATCTTTGTTAGCTTTACCTTTTGACGTTGACTCTGATCGATCCCCTCTGGGTCTTGATCTTCTGAAGTTGTTGTTGTTCCTCTTTTTCCAGAGTTGCTTGACTCTTCTGGTTAGTAGGGACAACTCTTCTTCATCATCAGAGTCTTCTGGTTCAGAATCGTCAGTATCTTCAGCTTCTGCCTGGAGAGCTTTGGTTCTGTCAGGTTTCCGTCTTTCAGATCTGGACTTCAGCGCTACTGACTTGTTCCTTTTCTGAGGCTCATCCTCCTCTAATTCTATCTCATGGCTTCTGAGAGAACTAACAAGTTCTTCAAGGCTGATATTGTTCAGATCCTTTGATAACTTCAGAGCAGTAACCATTGGTCTCCATTTCTTTGGCAGACTTCTGACTATCTTCTTAACATGATCTGCAGTCGTGTATCCTTTGTCTAGCACTTTAAGACCTGCAATAAGAGTTTGAAATCTGGAAAACATAGCTTCTATAGCTTCATCATCTTCCATCTTGAAGGCTTCATACTTCTGGATAAGCGCCAGAGCCTTCGTCTCCTTGACTTGGGAGTTTCCTTCATGGGTCATCTTCAGAGAGTCAAGTATATCTTTGGCTGTCTCTCTGTTGGTGATTTTTTCATATTCGTTGTATGATATAGCATTTAGAAGTATTGTTCTGGCCTTGTGGTGATTTTTGAAGTCACGTTTCTGATCTTCTGACATTTTGCTTCTGGGAACTTCAGCTCCATTTAAGACTGGAGGTTTGTATCCATCTGTGACAATGTCCCAGAGGTCAGCATCATAACCCAGAAAGAAACTTTCGATTCTGTCTTTCCAGTAATCAAATTTTTCTCCATCAAAAACAGGAGGCTTGGCATTGTAAGAATCTCTTTCATTTGAGTGGGTCATTGTTTTTCTCGTACTGGATCTCTCTACACGGTTAAGTGTTTGATTAGAAAATCAATAACAGAGCCGGAGCTCTGATACCAATTGAAGGTGAGAAAAACAAGAAAGGGGGGGTTTGAATTGTTTGAAAAATAAGCGCTTTTCCAAAATGAAAATCACACAATGATTTTATACTGGTTCGCTTATAACACAAAGCTACTCCAGTCCACCCGGCCAAGGTGATTTCGCCTTCAACAAGGACTTAATCCACTAATCTTGAAAGATTACAAACAACACCTAAGAGAGAAGAAAATCTCTTAGTCTTCTCAAGTCTACAGACTACACAAAGTCACTTGAGGAAATCAAACAAATAAAATATACAAGATATGTAATCTAGAGTGCTTCTAAGAAAGCAAGTATTACAAACTTAAGAACAGATTTTTCACTTAATAAGCAAAAGCTTAGTGAAATTCTTTGAGAGCAAAGATGATTTTCTTGAGCGTGAAATAATTCAGTATAGTTTTGGCTAGTTGATTTCTTATTACTGAATGTTGATTGCATCTCTATTTATATATGAGTTGGAGTAGAGTTGAATCTGGTGGATATTAAACTGAGTTTACTCCATCACTTAAATAGCTTCTGCAGTTTAACTTTTCATCTTTGAAGTGACTACTTACCACAAGTAGTATCTTCTCTCTTGGAAGTGGAGATTAACGTCTCTTTCTCTGTTTAGGAAATCTATTTGAAAATCTTTACTTGACTTGAACGTTACTTCTTCATGATTAGCAAATCCATAATCAGAGTATTTGTGTTTCTGGAGAATCTTGGAATCTTGCTTCTGATGTTGATCTCTTGAGAGTTCAGATGGCGCTGATAACGTTTCTCCAGAATCAGAGCTTCTAGACTTTACTTCATGTTCAGATGCTTCTGATACTTTGCAGTTTTGTCCAGAGTCAGACTTTCTTGAACGAGATTCCACTTCAGATGCTTCTGATACTTGAGAATTTGTATCTGATCTTGTTGTGCATCTGATGACATCATCAGATTTATTACTTCTTTCTTTAGAACCCTGCACACTTAGAAACTTTTCGTTAGGGTGCCATTTTTGGTTTCATCCTTTGTTATCATCAAAATCAAGGAATCTGTTGTAGAACAATTTTTGTTCTTACAAATTTCACTGCACAATTGATAATGAAAGAAGAATAGAAAAGATGAAAATTGGGGAAGAAATGGAATTAGGGTTTGACGAGAGAAAAAAGAAGAAGAAAATGTTCCTGCAGAGTTACTCTCCGATCTCAAATTGAGATTTTTTATTCAAATGTGCAATTACATTTCTCTCTTGTGTGTTACAATCAATAATAATAGTTACTCCTTATTTATAAGTTGAGTTTGCTTGCTTCCTAAGCAACACTCCAACTAACTTAATTCAACTAAAATTACAAAATAAGTCTAAGTCAAAATCCATGTCAAACAACATGCTTCAACATTTTGACCTAAACTTTCCACCTTTCCTTGCCTCTGTCGAGCAGTCTGCTTCGACACAAGGAATTACAATTCAATACCATATTGGTTAAAGATAGAGTCCATAAATGGTATATATAAAGCGACATTTTTCACCTTACAAGTCGGTTTTTTAGGGTTGAGTTAGGCAAAACTCTAATTCTATCATAGTATCAGAGCCTATCGATTTGGGCCACCTACAATTTATATATGCGCACCAACCCAAAAAAAAGTATAGGGTGCAAGGGGGTGTATTGGGAAAAACCAAAGTTCCAAACGTCGATAATTTGAGCCACCTACCGTTTATATCCACGCACCAAACCCAATAGTGCTGAGCATGAGAGGGTGTGTTGGAAAAAACCTAAAACTCCACGTTGATTAAAGATAGAGCCTATAAAATATTTATATAGATCGACACTTTTCACTTTACTAATTGGTTTTATAGAATTGAGTTAGGACAAACTCTAATTCTATAAAAAAATCCTTCAAAAAAAATGGACATAACCTTTTATTAAATAAAAGTTAAATAAAAACTTAAAATGATAATACAAAATAAGGTGGTAAATGTTGATAACTTTTTGAGATTTAAAGAATCTAAATTGAAATAGATGTAAAAATGTCACTAACTCTAAAATTTATTTGAGAGTTTAGGGGTCGAGAAGAAATGATTTTGAAAGAAAAAAAAAAGAAATAAATATAATTGAAGATTTTTAAATGAAAGTGTTTTAAAGGATTTATGAGCCTTCTTTAATATAAGAGAACTAAAAGATTATAATAAAGAATTTTATTTTAAAAAAATCTTATATGATAATATTTAAATAAGGTATCAAATTAAGTAACATAACACATTCGATAATTCTTTATCGCATATCCGCATAACAAAATCCACTGTCGACTAAAAGATTATAGATTATTTTTATAAAATTTAACATAAATTAAAAATTATTTGATATGTTAAAGAGAAGGATTAAAATTAACGATTTTGTTAAAATTTTTTAAGACGTTAATTTTTATGCATCTTGTTGACATATGAAATAATTTTTGATTGATGTTAAATTATATATATATATATATATATATATATATATATATATATATATATATATATATATATATATATATATATATATATATATATATATATATTTATTTATTTATTTATTTAATTTTTTTTCGAGGGTGTTTTGTATATAAAGATAAATATGTTACCGTATTTTGGAGGGTGTTTTGTATATAAAAGGTAAAAATATTTTACCTTATTTTGGAAGATAAATTAATCTTTATTATTGATATATTTAAAATATTATATATATATATATATATATATATATATATATATATATATATATATATATATATATATATATATATATATATATATATAATATTTTAAATATATCAATAATAAAGATTAATTTATCTTTCTACACAAAACACCCTCCAAAATAAGGTAAAATATTTACCTTTTATATACAAAACACCCTCCCAAATACGATAACATATTTATCTTTATATACAAAACACCCTCGAAAATAAAGTAAAAGATTTATCTTTCTACCTCAAAAACTCCAAAAATAGAATCCAAGAAAAAGTTCACATTCTTAAACTTATAGATGTGATATATCCATCACTAGGGGTGGCAAAACGGGCTCGGCCCGCCGGAAATGCCCGTTTTTCCCACATTTTTGTGCGGGGCGGGTCAAGGATTTAGGTCCTCACCCTAAAATGTGTCCGCCCCGCCCCGCCCCGTTTTTTTCGCGGGCTTTTGCATGCACATGTATTTACATATATTTTTGCATTTTTAGGCTTAAAGAGTGCAGTGCCCGCGGGCTTTACTCGCCCCGCCCTCAATTTTTTGTGGAACGGGTCTAAGTTTTAGGCTCGCATCCTCAACTATGACCGCCCCGTCCCGCCCCGTTTTTTTGTGGGCTTTTGCGGGGCGGGCCTAAACGGGGCGGGCATGCCCGTTTGCCACCCCTATCCACCACCAACTTGGTTAATACTATGCAATTTATATTATATACATGAAAATTTATTTGTTCATATAAAAATATATTTAAATTATAAAAAGAAATAATATTGTTCAACTAAATTTGTTAAATTTAGTTTTTTTGTCACATTATATTTTTAATTATAATAAAAAAATAGATATAAAAAATATTTATATATAAGAGATTAATTATTCTACAGTATCACCCTAATAAATTTTTTTTTTTTTAACATTGAACTATATAATTAAATAATAGTGTAAAATTCTTTAAAAATATAAAGTCGTATACACACAATTATTACATTATTAAAAAAAGAAAAATAGTTTATACTGTTAACTGTTAACTCAAATATTCAATAAAAAGTTTGTTATACTTATTAGACCGCATCGATAAAGATGGTGGCATCCATAGTCTATGATGATGCTAAACACATACATACATAGATGCATGATATGCATAGTTGCACATAGAGTAACATGACATGGCATTGGGTGTCTGAGAAGAGAGGAAAATATCATAGCCACGTATGCAGTCGATCTAGGCTTCTCATCTCAGGGCTGTAAAAGATCTTCTCTCTCCACTTGTTTTTTTTTCTTTATCATCTCCATTTTCCAACTATAAACTTACCACCACCACCACAACCCCTTCTTATTATTTTCTTTCATTCTTCACAAATCATTCTAACTCCAATTTTTCTTCTTTTACAACAATATTCTCATCTCCACTCTTACATCTCTTAACCCTCCTAATTCAGGATTTTCATCATTTCTCCAGAAATTAGCTCTGAACACAGGTACATATACTTCTTTCTATTTTCTTTTTCGGATTTTTTCCTTTTTTTTTATTTACTTTTCTATTATGAATCTGAGCTGTTCTTAGATATATTTGGGGTTTTATTTTTTTATTTTTTATTTTCTTAATTTTTTTTGTTATTTTCTAGAAGCTTCTGATTATTACCTGATATATTTTCTTTTTTGCTCTGTTTGCCTGGACTGTGTTTCAGATTCATCCTTATATTTTCATCATTTAAAAATAATATTTTTTAATACTGAAAATAAAAACTTATAAAGTTTACAGATTCAACCTCAATATAGCAACCGAGTTGTTGTAGTGAATAGCTACAATTTTCTATCAGATGCATTTTGTTGCTGTGTTCTGTCAAAAGAAAAAACTGTTTTTAGTTTTGGAAATTTGTTTTAGTTGATGATGAAATATATACTAAGAAGAGCTTGGTAACACAGGGATTGGAACGGTGAATTATATTATTTTCTTACTTGATTGGTAGCATGTTTTGGATGGATTTGGGATAAAATTGCTTTTCATATATAATCAGAAGCAAAACAAGAAGGGAATAGTTTGAGATTTGGAAGCTTTTGATGGCTTCTACTATGGCTGCTACTAGTGAAAGGTGGATTGATCGTCTTCAATTTTCCTCACTATTTTGGCCTCCACCACAAGATGGTCAGCAAAAGAAGGTATAATTCTAATCTCTTACCATGTTTGAAGAAATTTACTTACTAGACTTTTATTTCTTCACTTTTTTCATGATTTAATATATTTTTATTTTAATTCTATGTTTTTTTTTTTTAAATTTATATTTTGTGTTTATGGGTTTCTTAGCTAGTAGTACCATAAGGACATGGGAAGGAAGGATCCCTATTTAGTCAGGACCGTCTTTGAGGGCGTGCAAGGCAAACTATAATAAAGGGTCCAAAGTTTATCACAGTTAAACTATAACTAAATAGGATCTAATTAAATATTTGTTGCGGTTAAACCGCAACTAAATAGAGGCCTATTAGTTTTGCCACAGGGCCTCCAATAAAATTAAGACGGCTAGTTATATTTTCACAAAATATCTTCATAAAATATCTTCACGAATATATCTAAGTGGTGTGATATGATTGGATGCATGTCTAGCAATATATTTCCACTGCAACCGAAAATCCACGCATATGCTACAATAAGCGTATCTTGGCTGTTGGATGAAGATCAGACCATTGATATTCTGACTTTACCAAATTGGATTTAAAATACGAACACAGAATATGAACTGTTTGATCTTCCTCAAACGACTGGGATCTATTGACTGTAGGAATGGTTTGTCTTGTTATTTATGCTGTCTTAAACTTATAAGAACCATATTCCATATGAAAGCATTTTATAGATTCTGCTCTATTCAAAGCTCTCTTTAATTCAATTTCATTATTTTTTGTGACATTGTTATTGTTTTTCTGTAGGATCAAATTGCTGCATATGTTGAGTACTTGATTCAGTTTACATCAGAGCAATTTGCCGACGATATTGCTGAGGTACACCTCTATTTACCGATTAAGCTTGTGAACTGCGACTAGAAACATGCTAACTATTTTCATGGATTCAATTCTTATTGTTTTGTCTATTTGTCTTTGACATGATAAATCCAAAAGTTTGTATTGATTGAAACTCACTGTTCTGTATTATTTTGACAGTTGATCCGCAACCGTTACCCGTCGAAGGAAATTCTCCTCTTTGATGATGTTTTGGGTATTTATGCTTTATCCCATGTTAGTTTAAATATTGATTGAGTCAACAAAAATATTATGACAACAAATTTATTTCCACTTCATATGTACTAACTTCTCTATTTATTATTTTCATGTGGATTCAGCAACATTTGTCCTTCATCATCCAGAGCATGGGCATGCAGTTGTACTTCCAATTATTTCATGTATTATCGACGGCACACTAGTCTATGATAAGACTAGTCCTCCATTTGCTTCTTTGATATCTTTAGTCTGCCCGAAAAATGAGGTATGAATATATTCCCCGACCAATATTCTTATCTACTTTGTATATATATTTAATTTCATAGAAATAAGTCCTTTGTTTGTGAAATATATTGTTGCTTTCTGTTTCTCATTTTATTACCCAATTATGCATAGCATTTATTCCGCTTCAGTGTCTACAAAGAGGCTCTCTATCATTTAATTTCTTCTTTTCATTGTTTTGCAGAACGAATATTCAGAACAGTGGGCTCTGGCATGTGGTGAAATTTTGCGTATTTTAACTCACTACAATCGCCCCATTTACAAAATGGAAAGGCAATCGAGTGAAACAGAAAGAAGCAGTAGTGGCAGCCTTGCAACAACTAGTGAGCCTCTTAATGGGAAAGCTGTCAACAGTGCTTTGGCACAAGAGAAAAAACCTATTAGGCCCCTGTCCCCCTGGATTACCGATATTTTGTTGGCTGCCCCTGTAGGCATTAGAAGTGACTATTTCCGGTGGTAAGTTTTTTTGTAAACCTAGTGATTTATGCATGTATTTATATATGTTTAGCTCTGCCTGCAAGTTTTAGGGGTGCATGGTCAATTTTGGTTCAGTTTAACGTTTTACCTCAAACTCATGTAGGTTTTACTGCTCATAAATTTCAGAAATCAATGACAAAACAGCTTAATTTATTTGATTCGCTTCTTTTTTATTTATCACAATATAATGTGTTATGCTTTCCGGTTTCGTGCATATTTTTTCCTGATGTTAAAGAATACTTCCATGCATTAACAGGTGCAGTGGTGTTATGGGCAAATATGCTGCTGGAGAACTCAAGCCTCCGTCAACTGGTACTTTATTTTTCATATTACTAATACAGATTACTGTTCTTTCATTGAATGATGCTTTTCCATAATAGTGTAAACATATATATCAGAAAATTTGAGTAATTTCTTCAGAAAGTGGAGAATTTGGTTAAGTTGAATGTCTATTTTGTAACACTTTATTCTAGTTCAACTACTGCTACACTCAAAAGGTTTCTACTGCCACAAGCTATAGTTTATGTCTACGGTTTATTATCCATATACAATTAGGCATTTGTGCTTTCAATCTCTGTTCATCTTCTCCCTTTTAATTTCTCATGCCTTTCCTCTCCATCTTACGTCAGTAACCCGCCATGTTATCAGCTAATTGATTTTTATTCAGCAAAACCAAGATTATCATTTGCTAATTTCCTATTGATTCCTGTATTTCTGTTGTGATTTTGCTTTTTATCTAGCCTCTTCCCGTGGTTCTGGGAAGCATCCTCAACTTGTGCCTTCGACTCCAAGATGGGCTGTTGCTAATGGCGCTGGTGTTATATTAAGTGTTTGTGATGATGAAGTTGCTCGCAATGAAACTGCTATTTTAACAGCGGCTGCTGTTCCTGCACTATTGCTTCCTCCTCCAACCACAGCTCTGGATGAGCATCTTGTTGCTGGATTACCAGCTCTAGAGCCATACGCACGTTTATTTCACAGGTTATTTTCACCTCAAGGCCTTTCTTGTTATTTAGTTGTTCATAGTGTTCATCTGCCTGAGAAAATGTGTGTACTCAAATTTTGCAGATATTACGCAATTGCTACTCCAAGTGCTACACAAAGACTTCTTCTTGGACTTCTAGAAGCTCCCCCGTCCTGGGCTCCAGATGCACTTGATGCTGCTGTGCAGCTTGTGGAGCTTCTTCGAGCTGCTGAAGAGTATGCTTCTGGCATAAGGGTAAGTAAAATCTTCAAAGACAGAGACTAGCTGTGATGCTGCCATTTATGGTAACCAACATTTTATTATTATGGGGTTTCATTAATAAGTTTTAAATGGAAAGTACAAAACTACATTAGTTGGTCATTCATGAGATAACACACGGTGCGTGTCTCAGTTGTGCATTGATTCATTTTTTATGGTTGAATATTTGTTGTAATATTGGATTTTCTTCCACTTTTTTGGATTGGGAAGAAAAATTTAACTGCTATACCTTTAGTCATATGCATGAGTTTGGACTTTGGAGGGATAATTTTTACTTAAACTAACATACCCCTTATTTGAGATTTTTTTCAAAATAACAGAGATTATCAATGTGCATATTATTTAGTACAGGTTAAATGTGCATAGATAACCCAACCAAACTGAAAATTAGCAGAACCTGTAATACTGACTGATTACAATGTGCAGAACAGAATGGTAGCATTCACACTGCATTCTGACTACGTTAACCCTTCTCTGAACAAATGCAAGCATGTTATATACATTAACTATGTGCATCTGAGTGTGATTGGATGCTACTGGATGATATGCTGTTATACATTTTGATGTGTTTTTTCTTTTCTATGTTGATACAGCTTCCTAGAAATTGGATGCATTTGCATTTCTTGCGGGCAATAGGGACTGCAATGTCCATGAGAGCTGGCATAGCTGCTGATGCTGCAGCTGCTTTGCTTTTCCGTATACTATCACAGCCAGCATTGCTTTTTCCTCCACTTAGACAAGTTGATGGAGTTGAAGTTCAGCATGAACCTTTGGGCGGTTATATTTCGTCCTACAGCAAGCAGATAGAAGTTCCTGCTGCTGAGGCTTCTATTGATGCTACTGCCCAAGGCATTGCATCAATGCTGTGCGCTCATGGTCCAGAAGTTGAATGGAGAATTTGCACCATTTGGGAAGCTGCTTATGGCCTGATTCCTGCTAATTCCTCAGCTGTTGATCTTCCAGAAATAATAGTTGCAGCCCCACTCCAACCGCCCATACTGTCGTGGAATTTGTATATACCTTTACTTAAGGTCTTGGAATATCTTCCTCGTGGAAGCCCGTCAGAAGCATGTCTCATGAAAATATTTGCTGCTACAGTGGAAGCCATTCTTCAGAGAACATTTCCACCCGAATCCAGTAGAGAACAAAACAGAAAAGCAAGTTACCTCTTTGGCATTGGTTCAGCCTCTAAAAACCTTGCTGTGGCAGAACTTCGCACTATGGTTCATTCACTTTTTTTAGAATCGTGTGCTTCTGTAGAGCTTTCTTCCCGACTACTTTTTGTTGTCTTGACCGTCTGTGTCAGTCACGAAGCCCAATTCAGTGGAAGCAAGAAGCCTAGAGGTGAAGATAATTATTCAGTTGAGGAAATCATCGAGGACTTACAAGCAATATCTGAAATCCGGAAAGAAAGGAAAAATAGGAAAGTGAAGAAGCAAGGTCCTGTAGCAGCATTTGATTCTTATGTTATGGCTGCTGTTTGTGCTCTTGCCTGTGAACTTCAGTTGTTTCCTTTGATTTCAAGGGGAAATAATCATTCACTTTCTAATAATGGGCAAGATATAGCCAAGCCTGTTACACTACATGGATCATCCCAAGATTTGCAGAATGGTCTAGAATCGGCAGTCCGCCATACTCACAGAATTTTAGCTATTTTAGAGGCACTATTTTCATTAAAGCCTTCTTCTGTTGGCACCCCTTGGAGTTACAGCTCAAATGAGATAGTGGC
Organism: Lathyrus oleraceus; assembly: GCF_024323335.1. Classification (NCBI taxonomy): domain Eukaryota; kingdom Viridiplantae; phylum Streptophyta; class Magnoliopsida; order Fabales; family Fabaceae; genus Lathyrus; species Lathyrus oleraceus. Next base: position 417,021,107 of record NC_066584.1, read on the forward strand.
AGCAGCTATGGTTGCTGCACATGTTTCTGAACTATTTAGACGGTCAAAAGCTTGCATGCATGCCCTGTCGGTTTTGATACGTTGCAAATGGAACAAAGAAATTCACTCCAGGGCATCATCGTTGTATAATCTCATAGATATCCACAGTAAAGTTGTTGCGTCTATAGTGAATAAAGCAGAACCATTAGAAGCAACCTTAATTCACGCACCAATTTACAAGGACTCCCTTGTTTGTCATGATGGTAAAAGAAAGAATCGGAGTGAAAACGGTGGCTGCTCTGACTCTAGGCAGACATCTACTGTACCTTTGGAAGATTCAACACCATCAAAACATAGCCATAAATCTGGAAGAACTCCATGTTCAAATGAAGAAGCATCAGGGTATAACTTGGGTAAAGGTGTCACTGGTTTTTCATTGGAGGCTTCTGATCTAGCCAATTTCCTCACAATGGACAGGCATATAGGGTTGAATTGCAACACACAAATTTTTCTGATATCCATGCTGTCTGAGAAACAGGAGTTATGTTTCTCTGTAGTTTCCCTACTATGGCACAAGTTGATTGCATCTCCTGAAACTCAACCATGTTCTGAAAGCACTTCTGCACAACAGGGATGGAGACAGGTACAGGTTCAAATATTATACTGCAGTAACTTACTTTGTTAATGATATATATGTATCATTGTGATGTTGTGGATCCAAGTATCTTTTTTATGTTTTATTTCCTCCGAAAGGATTCATTACTAACAATTTTGTGATTTAATGTTATGTAGGTTGTCGATGCATTATGCAATGTTGTATCAGCCGCGCCGGCCAAAGCAGCTACAGCTGTTGTTCTTCAGGTCAAAAAACTACCTTGTTATTAATGATTGCACAAATTACTTTGACCATTGCTTGAACATCTATTTTGTTTAGCAATAATCATTACCATTTTTCTATCCAAAAAATATCATTGTTTAATAACTGCAAAGAAAATATTCAAACTACCATTTGTAATACCTGCCAACTTGTCTACAAATTTCAAATAGCTGATGCTCAATATCTCATCTAACCATAGTTTCACATTTGTATACTTTTTATATTGTTATCATTTCAAACATTCACTCGTTTTGTCACTTTTGTGGCCTTGTTGCTTGGCAGGCGGAAAAGGAACTGCAACCCTGGATAGCCAAGGATGACGATCTAGGTCAGAAGATGTGGAGAATCAATCAGCGGATTGTAAAATTGATAGTGGAGCTTATGAGGAACCATGATAGTTCCGAGTCATTGGTAATTCTGGCAAGTGCATCCGATTTATTACTACGAGCCACAGATGGGATGCTTGTTGATGGAGAAGCTTGCACTTTACCACAGCTAGAGGTAGAATGTTATAACAGTAGATTCTCTCTGACTTTTCAAGTTCTATTTATCAGTGACAAAGTTAAATTAGGGTCTGTCTCACAACCAAAAAACTGTCTCACTTCTCACATCCGCCCTATTATAGTAGTCTTTCTATTGAAGGATTTATTGGTTATAGCAATTATTGTTGTATGATTCCCAGTTATCTTAAATTTGTTTACATGAACTACATCAATTTTTTTAATTCAGACAAGCACAGATAATTATTTCTGATCAAAGTTTTCCACTGTTCTTTCTTATGCACACATGAATCAAGTCATCGTCACTCCTCGGTGCTCTTGTGGTCTTAAAATGAAATTAAAAAGCTAAAAGGTCAAATGCAATTTCATGCTCTGCATAGCAGATTACTTATTGGGGGTGTACTCAACTATTAAATTACACTGATACACCCCTTTGTAGCTTTCCATTCTGAAATCTAATAATTTTGATCTTAGAAAAATAATAATGACTTATGATACTTGGTGCTATGCTGAACTTTGCTAATATTCATACTTCTATCTTAATGATAATGGCCAGCTTTTGGAAGCAACAGCTAGAGCAATTCAGCCGGTGCTTGAGTTTGGAGAGCCAGGAATGGCTGTGGCAGATGGCCTTTCAAACCTTTTAAAGGTAAACATACTTCCCTTGTTGAAAACTACATTAGTTTAGCAGAGAGAGAGAGAGTGAATGCAATATGTAAATTAAATATTTCACATCTACTCTCTCATTAAACACATTGCTCACGATAGGACAATATGGTGTTGGATCCATTTAACTGATTTCACCTAGTTGGAAAATACTTTGGTCACATTTGATTCAAAACAATTGCGAAAACTTAAAATATGTTCTTTGTCTTTCAGTAATACAAAATCATTGTCTGATATTATTGTTGTGAATATACCTCTTGCAGTGTCGTCTAGCAGCTACCATTAGGTGCCTTTGTCATCCAAGTGCACACGTCCGCACTTTGAGCGTCTCAGTTCTTCGTGATATTTTACATACTGGCTCAATCAGGTGTAGTCCTAAACCACTGCGAATTAATGGCAACCACAACCCCTCTTATCCATACTTCAAGTTGGACGTCGTTGATTGGCAAGCTGACATAGAAAAATGCTTGACATGTGAAGCTCACAGCCGAATTTCAGCTGGATTGCCTATTAAGTTTCTTGACACCGCTGCCAAAGAATTAGGCTGTGCTATTTCCATATGAAATGGAAATGAAACCATTTTAGTCTGTGACCATTTTTCACTAGACTTACAGAGAAACTATTTATGATTTTGGAACTAACGGGTTTGCGTATACGCAAACATCATTCTGTTAGTCATCATAAAAAATCGCAGTCATGATTCCAGTTTGTTTATAGAAAGCTCATTTTGTATTATGTATGTGCTCTAATTAGACACTGAGCAAACGTTCACCATGAACTTGCTAATGACTGTGCTTTTAATATAACAGACATGTACAGTTGTAAAGACAAGATGTAACCAGGTTTTTTTTATTATCCTCGTCTCATTTTGTGTAATATATATATGTTGATAGAGTTTGTCATGAAATTCAATTCTAATTGTTGTACTAATAATGTATGCTTAGCGACTTTGACACTGTTTTAGTTGTGATATTCATCATTCTTCTTTTTTGGTCAAATTGTATGATATATGTTCAATTGTCGTCTTGTTTTTTGGTCAAATTGTATGATATATGTTCAATTGCAACTGTTAAATGAAATTGATCTTATTCTATTGCAACTGTTAAATGGAATTGATCTTATTCTTTATTCTAAATTATTTACTTTTCTATAATAGGTTAGATAAATTAGGCAATTGAATATTTATCATTATAATTTGTAATTTCCTGCAATTATTGGTACGAATGCAATAGAGAAAGACATGAAGTCAGAATTCATGACATGGTATTAGAGTGTGTTCGATCAAACCTGTGAAACCTTGTTATCTTGGGCTGAACAGCGACGCCCCACTGGGTCGCTCTCGAAGTCATACTTCTCTTTCGTTTTCGTTTAGTGTTTGTCTCAAAACCTCTTTTGTGTTCGTTTCGAAACCGTTTTTTTTTGGAAATCAAAATCTTCTGGTTGTTTGCTATTCTGAGTTGTTTGTCATCTCGTGCTTTCGTGAGACATAGGTTGTAAATGGGTGTATTTTGTGAAATTGAATTATGTTAGGTCTCTTAACCGTTACAAGGCTCGTTTGGTTGCTTTAGGAAACAAGCAGGAATATGGAATTGATTATGATGAGACATTTGCACTGGTTGTCAAAATGACAATTGTTTGCACGATCATCTCTATAGTTGTTTCTAGTGGGTGGTCTATTTATCAAATGGATGTGAAGAATGATTTTCTTAATGGTGACATGATAGAAGATATTTATATGACTCCACTTCAAGGTTTATTCTCTTCATCTAAAGGCATGTGCAAGTTCAAACGCTCCTTATATGGTTTGAAACAGGCACCTAGAGCATGGTACGAGAAGTTTCGCTCCACTCTACTTGGTTTTTTTTCTCCTCAGAGTCAGTATGATTCCTCTTTATTTATTCATAGCACATCTGTGGGTATTGTTATGCTTCTTTTGTATCTTGATGATATGATTATTACTGGTTTTTATCATGCTTCCATTCAACGACTAAAACAACAATTACATGCCTCATTTCACATGAAAGATTTGGGCAATTTACCTTATTTTCTTGGTCTTGAGGTTCATTCTACGTCCAAGTGAACCTTCCTCCATCAACACAAGTATGTCACTGATTTAATTTATATGGCTGGTCTCAAATCAGCTAATCCAGTGGATACCCCTCTTGAGGTTAATGTTAAATATCATCGTTATGATGATGATCTTTTGCCTGATCCTTTATTGTATCGATAACTTGTGGTTAGCCTGAATTATTTGGTTATTATTCGTCCTGACATATCTTTTGTTGTTCAACAAATAAGTCAATTTATGCATTCTCCTCGGCATCTTTATTTGGCAGCGGTTCGTCGTATAATTCTCTATTTGAAAGGAACCCTTCATCGTGGTCTATCTTCCCCCACTGGAATAACTCCCATATTGAGTGTTTATAGTGATTCATATTGGGCCGGATGTCCGGAAACTCGTCGATCAGTCATTGACTGGTGTATGTTTCTTGGTTCTTCGTTGATCTCATGGAAAAGTAAAAAGCAAGCAGCAACCTCTAAATCCTCTACTGGATTTGAGTATCGTTCCATGTCTGCTTCCTACTCGAAAATTATTTGGCTACGTGGTCTTTTGACTGAACTTGTATATCCTCGAACAGAGCCTACATCACTTTATGCCGATAATACAAATGTCATCCAGATTGTTGTGAATCCTATCTTTCATGAACGCACCAAACATATCAAAGTCGATTGTCATTCAATCCGTGATGCCTCTGATGACCGACTTATAACACTTCCTCACGTTAGTACTCATCTTCAGGTTGCAGATATTCTTACCAAAACTGTCCCACGACCACACCATCAGTTTCTTGTTAGCAAATTGATGTTTATTGACCAGCCACATCAATTTGAGGGGAGGTGTTAATAGGAATTGATCTTATTTTTTATTGAAAATTATTTACTTTTTTATAAATTAGACAATAGAATATTTGTCATTATAATTTATAATGACATATAATTATTAATATTATTATATATGGTACGGAATGCAATAGAGAAAGACATGAAGCCCGAATTCATGACAACAATATCACTTGGTATACGCATTTACATGATAATGGATAAAGAATCTATAACTAAACCATTTGATAACAAATCTTTCACTATGAAGGTATCATAAATGTACAAGGAATTTATTAGCCTGTATATTTGCAATGAATATAAAATGTGTTTTGAAATATATTATCAGAAAATAACAATCAATCTTTTTATATTATAAATGTATCATGTCATGATCTTTCAATTTTTTTATCAAATCAAATTGACATACTTCATTATTCATAGAATTTAAAGGCAATTTTTTTATGGTGTGAGTCATCTCGGAAAAATCCAAAAATACTTTTAGAATTTTTTAGAGATGCATCTCCGAACGCACATTAAATCTTCTATTTTTTATAAATCAATCAGCCATATCATTTTTGCCAAAAATTGATCAGAATATGCAATTGTGAATATTTCTAGAGTAAATTCAAAGATGCAGCTTCGAAAGCAGATTTCTTCCTTCGTAAATCAAGCAGTCACTCCATTTTTTTGCCAAACAATGATTCGGAGATGCATCTGCGAATATTTCTGGAGTAAATTGTAATATTTTTTCAAAAATATCTCCACACTATTTCCAACTTTCCTTTTCAATCCATTTTTTCCATTTTTATTTCTCAAACCATTCCATCAAACCTCTTTTGCAATCGATCGTCAAATGCTTAATCCAACGTCAAGTCATTTTCACAACGAAATAAAAAACACTTATCAAATACTTTTCAATAAAGATGAAAACGGAACGGGATGGATATCACGAGCTCTTGAGACTAAGATTCGAGATGGATATCTCGCCCATCCTAGCTCTCGTCATCATTCAAAACTGTCAATGCAGTTTTTTCAAACGTTTTCTCAATCAAATCTCAAAACACCTAAAAATATCAAACACTTTTGCAAATAAGATGGAAATGGAACATGGTGGATATCACGAGCTCCTGAGGCTAGGATTCGAGATGGATATCTCGCCCATCCAACTTCTCACCATTATCAAAAAATACTTTAAATCGTTCAAACTCTTTTCTCCCCGTCGTGTGATTGATCCTCAAACGAAAGGTACCTTGTCTCGAGATGATGCAAAAACAATATTTCATCCACTTGAACATGTGAGTAAGCCTGCGACGTTCCCCGTGAATGTTGATTTGTAAATTCATTCAGTTGTGATGCAAATGTTCCCTTCTCCACTTGTTTTAGGTAGCCAACAACTTTTTCGTCAATTGACACAAAGTAGTTTTCGCTAAAATCGACCAACAAACAAATATTTTCTACCCAGAACTACATAAGTCTTGAGTTCTCTTTTGCTTCCAGAGATACGTAGGAGCAGGATTTGTAAATCTTGTCAAGCCTATTAATAAAAAAATTAGGTTTAGTTCCTTCCTTTGCACATTAATAAAAAATCCAAAAATATTTTCTCTTTTCTTTTGATCATATTCTTCTTTTCCCTCTTAATAACTGTTAATTCCTTAGGATTGGCATTAATTTTAGAAAACAAATAATGTAATCATCTCTGCTGTTTTAATATGTTGGGTTGAAGAAATTCAACATCTGGACCAACATGTCATGTACGATGTCACGACGTCAGGTCTGTGACATCGCACATGTGTAGAAAACTGAATTAATTAATTCAGTATATATTCTGGGATCAGCAAGGATATCTGGTGAATATCCTATCTCCCATGTGGAGGTCTTGAAGACTCAATCAGAAGATATATAGGCTCAAAATATGGAGATATATATGGAGAGATTCTAGGATTGAAGACCTTGTTTGTAGCAGAATTTTTCTGCTGAAGTTGTAACAGCAAAGAACAAGTCTGCTGCGATTTCTGAAGGCCCAAATCCAGTTGGGTGATTAGGTTATAAATAGATGATTGTAACCTAGTTTTTGTAAGCCTCTTAGAATGAATTTTTAGGGGTGTGTGTAAGGTAAACCTCCCAATCTGTGGGAAGGTTACCATGTGTATCTCAGTGGTAAATCCTGAGAGTGATTATCACTCAAAGCCTGTAGGCAAGAGTGATTTTGTTCTTGAATGAAGCTGTGAAGCAAGTTCAAGGTGTGGTAACATTACATTGTATTTGTAGTGATATGAATGGAAACTGGAGGTTTCTATCTAGGAGTTCCTAGGTATAGATTGCATTGGGTAGGGATTAAGTGAAGAGTTGTAAACGGGTGAGTTTAGCTCTGAATTAATACTGCTAATAGTGGATCTTCTTCCTGGCTTGGTAGCCCCCAGATGTAGGTCATGTTGGACTGAACTGGGTTAACAATTTCCTGTGTTTGTTTTCCTTCTGCATGTGTTTTATTACTGTCATAACTCAGCAGGTATTCCAGTCAGCTTATCAAGATGATAACAGACCTGGCATATAGCCTTCTGTTTGAATGTCAATCAGAATGTTGTAACATTCATCATGGACAGTAGATACTGAATGATAAGCAGGTTAATTTCAGTTCAGTATTTATTTAAGTCTGTTTTTCCAAGGATAACAGACCTGGCTGAAGGATCATTGTGAAACTGTAAAACTGGATGTTTTGACAGGTGATACTGAAGGTTGATACTGAAGTAGAGACTAGTTAGTCTTTTACAGTACTGCAAACTTAGCACAGAACAATTCCAGGAACATAACAGAATCAGCTATGTTCTGGATGTCGAACTGAATGTTGTGACATTCATTCCCAACAGCAGGTGCTAAAGTGTAGGATGATTGGTTTTTCTGGTTCAGTGTTTTTCTCAGGCTATTCTTCAGGGATTCAACAGCTTAGAGAAAAACCAGGAAACCCACTACTAACTTACAAGTAATGAACCTAACAATTAGCCTAGTTGTTAGCAATCTAATAAGTGGAAATTAGATTAACGTGTTCAACCTTTAATTCAGGAAATACAAGTAAAAGACAAACACACTGGAACAATGTAACAGCTGATCAACTGAAAGACATCAGGCTGATAACTATGGAAGAAAACAATAGAAGTGAGTGTTAGGATTGATTTCTGTTGAATCCTTTCTTCCTGATGCACAGCACCAGGTGTTCATACATTCTAGGGTGACATAGAATGAGATGTCGTGACATCTGTGAACGTGTGCATATCAGTACAGTGATTAATAACTATCTTGATGTATTAGTTACAATGTTAGATCAGATGTCATGACTTGGAGTAGAACATCTGAATTCTGACTACACCAGAATTTCAATAACTCGAGAAGCCTAACATTTTTAAGCTAACACTAACGCACACAACTAACCTAATGGTTCCCGTTGAGTTCAACAGACGTAAGGGGTGCTAATATCTTTCCCTTGCGTAATCGACTCTCGAACCCTGATTTGGTTGTGACGACCAATATCATTGTTGTTCTTTCTTGGGTTTTATCAATATTTCTCCTTTCCTTTTTAGGAATAAATAAATTTCGGTGGCGACTCTATTCACTCCATCTCGCGAGCGTGCAATTACGCTTCGCTAAGTCGTGCTCTCATTTTTTCGAGGTAAGATAGTAGGTAACCTGTAGATCACCGTTATAAGCATTCTCGACCAACTCTAAGTTGTTTTGATGTAGCGTCACCAAGTAAGAAAATTTGGCATGTGCACTTCTGGTGCTCTCACACTGCATCGGGGCATACATTGGGTCAGCTCCCAAATAAATGACCATCATCTCATGGGCTTCATCACGTTTGATCCTGAATTGATCAAGTAACTTCCCCCTGATGGAAAGGTGTAGAAGGAAAGCGACGTCATCTAGTGTAATTGTCATCTCGTCAATGAGGAAGTGGAAATATAAGGTTTCCTTATGTCATCTCTCAACAAAAGCCCCCTGAATGCCATGACTAATGGTCTTATACCTGAAAGAACACAAGCCTTCAAGCCTGGAGTACTGGAGGACACTTTGGAACTGATGATCCTTGGGCTGATAAAGCTTCAAAATCTTTTAGTTGTGATTAATAGACTTCAAACAATCTCACCCATGTTAATAAAATAAAATAAGATTCACAACGGAAGTGTTTAAAAGGTATAAATAATAATCGTTAACAAAAATACCTCTCTATATCATACATGCCCAACAACACGATATATATATATATATATATATATATATATATATATATATATATATATATATATATATATATATATATATATATATATATATATATATATATATATATATATATATATATATATATATATATATATTTATAGTATATCGGTAAGGAGGTGTCGGAGGGCCCTTCTAGAAAAGGGTCTGCAAGTGGAGGAACACCATCATGTGCAACAACAAAAGTTTCCTTTCGGTCTACATGATCAAGGGAGATTTTCCTCTAGGATAAGGACCCATATGATAGGAGGATTCTAGAAGCCGATGCTTCCCACTCAAAAGGTCTAGGGACGGTTCCCCTCCTAACTCTTTACAGCTCATTCTGAAGCAAAGCCATCTCACGTCGAACAGACGCATGCTGGGTTTCACAGCCGAGTCTTAGTCTGTCGTTATTGTTTCCAGCCATTTCCTCAAACAATACGAGAAAAAGACATTAGTTTGCATCCATGAAAATTTCAAATATGAAACTCCAAAAATCAGTAAACCACCAATTCAGAGAGCATCTCCGAAAAAGCCCGTGTTTGCGTCAATGGCAGCAACTGATACCAGTCTTGCCCTAACAACCCAAAATGCAATCAAATCATAGTGCATGTCTCTAATATCTATCTATTATGAATTTGACTATTACCTAATGCATTTATAACGAACTATTTTACCTAATATATTAATCAAAAATCAAAATAAGTTAAATGAGAAACTTACTCAAAAAGGTGATGGGGATGAATAAGTGGAGTTAGTTGGGATTAAAATGCTTGAAGTAGAGGTAATGTTTATCCTTGAAGAAGCTTAAAAAATGGACTGGAAGTATGTTTCTACGAGCTCCAATGTTTCTTGAAGTTAAGGATGAAAAAGTTTCAGAAAATGAAGAAATAGAAGAGGGAGGGTCTGACGCGATATATATATATATACATTAAACACGTTCGGAGGTGAATCTCCGAATATCCCCCTGAGTTTGAAATTAAGGGTTATTTCAGAGATGTATCTACGAATAAAACCCAAAACAAATACAAAGATGCACCTCTAAATTAAATTTTGGAAAAGTGAGGAAACATTGCGTTCAGAGATGCATCTTTGAAAAGTAGGGGATGCTTTTGACTTTTCGCCAAGGGTTTGGGAGAACCTATAAATGTGAGAAAAGAAATTTCCAATTTAAAATACAATCATAAAGCTAGCTAAAATGGTCCAACATTCAACTATTGCAGAATCATAGGTTGATCTAATAATTTTGTCATGTAAAACATTATCTATAATTTGCTTGCAATCTAGTTTCAATCGACATTTTTACTACTAAAATCTAAAATACAATGGAGAACATTAAGTGAATTTTAAGTTCACATTCAACTGTATTGAAAGAGTACTTTCAGTATAATATTATGTGTTTAATGAGATTACACTAGGGTATGTTTATATTCATATGAGATGTATACATTAAGGTAATATAATTAATACAATTGATACACATTGATTCTGATTGATTCTTAACACTCCCTTCAATTTGGATCATGTATGTCATATGAGTCGAGCTTATTACAAATGTAATCCACTTGAGAATCCTTGAGAGACTTAGTGAACATATCCGTCAATTGGTATTCACACTTGATGAAATTTATGGTTATTTCTCCTGAAAGTTCCTCGTCTCTTACATAATGACTGTCTATTTCTTTGTGTTTGGTCCGTTCATGGAAAACCGGATTGGATGCAATATAGAGTGCCATTTGATTATCGCATATGAATTTTGTGGCGTGAAGATCTCCTAACCTGATCTCTGAGAGTAAATTTTTAAGCCATGCAAGCTCATTTGAGGTTGCTGCCATAACACGATATTCAACTTTAGCATTAGAAGATTCAATTGTATTATGTTTCTTGCTTCTCCATGAGATTCGTATTTCCACTAAAATGAACACAATATCCAAAATTAGATCTCTTATCTGACGGTGATCCAACCCAGTTTGCATTTAAACAACCAGTTATTTTAGCATCACCCTTATCTTCATATAATAGTCATCTTCCTAGTGCATTCTTTATATATCCGAGGATCTGAATAATTATGTTCCAATGACTATCACTAGGAGCATTTAGAAATTGGCTCATAATTCTCACTATGAATGTAATATCCTGTCTGATGACGGTAAGATAATTGAGTCTACCCACAAGACGTTGATATCTTCCCGACTCTTTCAATGACCCTCCCAATCCGGAAGAAGCTTGATGTTTGGATCCATATGAGTATCAATAGAACGAAAAACATGCATTCCAATTTCACTTAGGATGTTTAATGCATACCTACGTTGGTTAATTGCAATTCCCGATGAGAACTAGGAAAGTTCAATGCCCAAGTAATATTTGAGTTGACCCAAATCTTTTGTCTGAAAGTTTTTGAAAAGATGAATTTTGATTCGTTGAATACCATCTTGATCGTCTATAGTGATAACAATGTCATCAACATAGACAACACGAAAGATATGCCGACTTGTAGAGGAGTGAAGGAAGAAAACAAAGTGATCACCAAATACACATACTATTGGAAATTTTACTATTGCCTACTGAGTTCTTATTTCGCTGCACTGATTTTGCTACCATGGCCATGAGTGTATGTGGATGTTGTTAGCATGCAATGACTTGGCTAGATTTTGGATGGTATGTAAATCACGTGTATTTTTTTTTGTGGTTTTGGATTTTCTATATGTGTATGTGTATGATAGAATGTGACGATGGTACTTAACATATGATCATGTGGTGTGTTTGTTGATGTTGACATGTTGTTTTGGACCTTGCATGTACATGAGGTGATGAGGAGAAAAAAGGGCGTGAGATCTCCCACTTGCTTGTAGATCTTTTATTTTCTTCTTTTGTATTATTATGAAGGTAGAAACTCTTTTTTTAGAGTGACAAATGATGTACAAACCACTTATTTAATAAAAATGTTCTTGTTTTATTTCAAGATTGATCATTATTTAACATAAACCAAACCATGCAATTTGATTAATAATAAACCAAGATCAAAACTAAGTTAAAAACAATTTCAAATCAAAAGAGAAAAAAACAATTTTAAGATGCAGGTAAAATGGTCAAAGTCAAAAGTCAAACCCCTTGACTTTTGACATATTTTCTAATCCATGCCAATGAGCAATGAGGAATAATAACGCAAATGAAAATTTTTAGGCAATTGATATCTTGCTGTTAATTGCCAATAACATCATGAAGATATTCAATTATGTACCAGCTGTACATATATTCAATTTAGTATCTATAGCACCAATGTCCTTTAATATTAGGAAACTATTTTTGGAATGATTAGCAAATTTCCATTCAATCTTGTAATTATATATAGCATATGAGGACTCAATGAAAGACATGACATTTTCCATCTCAGAACAATTCTGTTATGGTATCAGAGCCTGGTTATACATATAATAAAACATTTAAATCATGTCTGACAGTGAAGGTGAAAGTTCTCCTGTGAAGGAATCTTCCAAGTTAGTCAACAATGGCGATGGAGCAGTCATCCAAAAAACCATCTCTCCCTATGATATCACTTCCAATGATAATCCTGGGAGTTTGATAACACAGGTTCATTTAAAGGGAGAAAACTATGACGAATGGGCTCGTTCACTTAGAACGACACTTCGAGCAAGAAAGAAATTTGGTTTTGTTGATGGATCAATCAGCAAACCTGATGAGGAATCTTCAGATCTTGAAGATTGGTGAACTAACAACTCCTTGTTGGTCTCTTGGATCATGAACACAATTGAACCTTCATTGCGATCAACTATGTCGCATATGGAGGTAGCCATGGATCTTTGGGAAGACATTAAGGAGCGGTTTTCCATTATTAATGGACCACGTATTCAACAGCTCAAAGCAGAGCTCGTTGAATGCAAACAAAAAGGACTGACCATTGTGACATATTATGGGAAACTGAAGAAGTTGTGGGAAGAATTGGCGAATTACGATCAGATCCCGACATGCAAGTGTGGGCGTTGCAAGTGCAATCTCAGCTTTGTGTTGCAAAAGAAACGCGAAGAATAGAAAATCCATCAATTCCTCATGGGATTAGATGACGCTCTCTATGGAACAGTACAGTCCAATCTTCTCGCTCAGGATCCTCTGCCTACATTGAACAAAGTTTATGCGACATTAATTCAGGAGGAACGGTTGCGCACTGTGACCCGTACAGCCGAAGATCGTGGTGAGGTCACGGCGTTTGCAGTGCAGTCCAACTTCAAACGTAAAGAAAAATGAGGAATGTGCAATCATTGCAATCGAACAGGCCATAATTCAGATGGTTGTTTTCAGGTAATAGGATATCCTGATTGGTGGGGAGATCGACAATGCGAACAGTTGAAAGGAACCGGGCGTGGGAAACCAGAACAATATAACGTTGTTTCTAACAAAAAAACGTGGAGGAGCTGTTAAGGCTTATGTAGCACAAGCAAAACCATCTAAAGAAGAGGTTGCTTCTGAAACGTCAAGTTCCGATATTTGTAATCCAAGAAATATTACTAGTGATCAATGGCAAGCATTGGTCAGCCTTTTGAACAATGTAAAGCTAGGTGCAATCGAGAAGATAAGTGGTAAGTGTTCCTTTTTGCCATGGATTATTGATACAGGTGCATCAAATCATATGACCGGTCAACTGGAATGCTTAACCAATGTGCACAATATTTTTGAGTGCTCTGTTGGACTACCAAATGGTGAAGAGGCAATGGCGACAAAGGAAGGAATTGTGATGCTCAATGAAAGAATAAGATTAACTAATGTCTTATATGTGCCTAGTCTACACTGCAATCTTATCTCAGTATCGCAGCTGCTAAAAGATTCTAACTACACTGTTAAATTTACTGATAAGTTTTGTCTTATACAGGACCCCACTTTGAGGACGCCGATTGGAGCGGGTGAACAAAGAGAGGGGCTATATTATCTTAAAGAGATGGTCAAAGCAGCTGCAGTGAAAACAAATAAGAAAATTCCTTTAGACCTGTTACATCACAGACTAGGACACACATCTTTGAAGGCTCTGCAAATGTTTCTGAATGTTAGTTCTAATAGAAACAATTATCTATGTACCCAATCATGTGAAATATGTCTTAGAGCAAAACAGTCTCGAGATACTTTTCAAATTAGTGAAAATAAAGCAACTTCTGCATTTCATTTAATCCATTGTGATTTATGGGGGCTTTATCGCAACCCAACATTTTGTGGCGCTAGATATTTTTTAACCATTGTTGATGACTACTCGAGAGCGGTGTGGATTTATCTCATTGTTGAGAAAACAGAAGTCTCTAAATATCTTTGTCAATTCTTTGCAATGGTTGAGCGACAATTCAATAAACAAGTAAAGATTGTTCGTAGTGATAATGGGACCGAATTTACTTGCATGAAAACATATTTTCGTGACAATGGTATAATTCACGAAACTTCATGTGTTGGGACACCACAACAAAATGGAAGAGTGGAGCGGAAGCATAGACATATTCTCAATGTTGCTCGTGCCTTGCGCTTTCAAGCTCAATTTCCAATTCAATTTTGGGGTGAATGTGCTCTTGTTGCGTGTTATTTGATCAATCACACTCCTACAAGGAACTTGGATGGTAAGACTCCATTTGAACTCTTGTATGATAAACGTCCCTCTCTTGAGCACCTCCGTGTCATTGGTTTCCTAGCTTATTGTTAGATACCCAAAAGTGCTTATTTGAGTTATCAATTAAGGGTATTTTTCACTCTATTTCCTTGCTCTTTTGTCAAAACCACCTTTGTTCTAACATGAAATGTAATACATTGATAAACGGTCTTGGTACCTTTGATTTGTGTGTTATTGTGCAGGTAGAAGGCATGAAACAATAGAAAATGAAAGACACAAGAAGTTGGCAAAGGAACCAAAGAGAATTTGCATTCATCAGCTTGCTCGCTAGGCGAGAGCTGAAGCGAAGGCCTCGCTAGGCGAGTTTCCAGCGAAAAGCTCCAGTAAAATGCCAATAAATTCGCCAGGCGAGATCCTAGCGAAGGTGGTAGCGAGTTCGTTCAGTTTTGGTGAAAAGCGCAGCCAGCACTCACTCGCTAGGCGAGGCTCTAGCGAGTCCCCAGCGAGCATTCCAGTAGCAAAACCTCTCAACCTCACTGGGGCGAAGGTTGGAGCGTGTCCTTCGCTAGGCGAAGGTTTGTTCGCTAGGCGAACATGACAGTTCAACAGACCCTGTTTCTCTGGGCACAGGTGCCTTGTGTGCCACAATTAGACCCTCGCTAGGCGAGCCATTCTGCTCGCCTAGCGAGCATGACAACCCAGCACAGGTCTATAAGTAGCAAGTACCACTTTTGAGAGCCAAACCTAGTTTTTACAGCATTTTTCCACTTTTGTACTTTCTTAGAGATATTTTCCAGCATTGTTCTTAGGATCTTTTATGCCCTAGATTTCATTTCTCTTCATCTTGTAACCATCTTCTACAAAAAGAAGGTGGATTCCCATCCAACATCGATTATCCGACTTGGATGTTGATCAACCTTCTTCCGAAACTTGCCGACCAAGCTACCATGAAAATGAGTAGCTAAGTCATCCATTTGTCAAGGTTAGATGTAGGTGATTACTAGCTTTGTGTGTAGATGTAAGGATCTTCATGTGTAAACTCTTTAATGGTGAATATATGATGAAAACTTTGTTTCTATTTAAAACTCTTTGTGTTGGTTTATGATCGAGAGATGTTTACCAACTCTTGACCTAGGTTTTCATCCAATCTTGTTTGTTAGCTAGAGATAGTAATGAATGATTTTGTTCACCATAAGGTTGAACCAAAAAGTTGTCATTTTGATAGATTGTGTTCGAGAGAAACAATGGATCAAAATGGGAAAACTCACAATGTGTGTTCGAGAGAAACATATTGGGAGGACTTTGTGAAATGATTTATCATCTAAAGGAGTTTATAAGATTGTTGACCGAACAAATACATGCAAAGTGATCATCGAACCCTAACTTTGGCAATATTTCTCATTCATTCAAACCTTAACTTTTACCGCAATTTATTACCTTTTTATGCAAGATAACGTGACAACCAACCAAAACCTTATTGTTACTTAAGCTAAGATTAATACAACCATCGAACGGCGGTGATATCTTACAATCCCTGTGGATACGATAACAAAAACCCGACACTTAAATCTCAACCAACAAAATGGCGCCGTTGCCGGGGATTGTAAATTGATATTGCGAGCATCGCAATGGTTGTTTAAGTTTTAGCTTGTGAATTTTTGACTTGTGCTTGTAATTTGTTTGGTTTAGTGTGCAGCTTACGTTTTATGCGAGGGCAAATCCCTGTGGACGAACTTCTTTTTGATCCTGAGATCGAGAGAACCGCAAGGAGGCTCAATAGCAAAACGAGACGTAGGAGGCAACAGGCTAGACAACGCCAAGAGCAAGGAGAAAGTTATTCAACCACAAATCCACCACCATTCATACCAAACATGGAGCCACAACCACCACCACCTATTTCTACTCCATGCATCAATAGTCCAAGGAACACCGCTCAGTTTGCCAACCACACCGGAAGGCAAGCTGAGATGAAAACGGGAACTCTAAATCTATTATATGGAAGTCCATTCACCGGAATGGACCATGAAGACCCATTTGCTTTTCTCAGAAAATTTTATGAGATAGCATTGGCTGCCGGAGTGGATCAGGCTCAGGAGCTTCCGTTGTTCAGACGATTATTTCCCCACGCTTTGCTCGGTAAAGCAAAGGATTGGTACCTAGATCAAACACCAGCCGTAATGACAGACTGGAACGTGTTAGAAGAGAAATTCATCGAAAGATTTTTCTCCCATAACCGATTCATGGAATCCAAGACGGCCATCTTGGTGTTTTCACAAGGAACCAGTGAATCATTAAATGAAGCGTGGGAAAGATTCAAGTCCATGCTTCGGAAATGTAAAGGGCATGGATTTGATGAATTGACTCAAATCCATATCTTCAAAAATGGACTTCAACCAAACTGCAAGACGTTGTTGGATGCGACCTCGGGTGGATCTTTATTGTCAAAAAGTGCCGAAGAAGCCACAAACATCATAAATCGAATGGCTTTAAATGATCTTCAGAGTCAAAGTCGAGGAAACTCTTTGAAGAAGTCGGGAGTGCTTGAGCTAGGGACGAACGATGCCATCCTCGCCCAAAACAAGCTCATCTCACAACAAGTGGAACTCTTAACGCAACAAATCAAAGAGTTAAGAGAACCGTCAAAAGCTAAACAAATAACTTGTTGTGAACTTTGTAAAGGTGAACATGACACCGGATTCTGTCCACCTCCCGGTTTTGACGAAGTAAACTACATGGCCAATCAACGGGACTATCAACCGAGACAACAACAACAACAACAACCTTATCAACCGCACCCTCAAAATCAACAACAATTCCAAGGGAACCAAGGGTTCCAACCTAGAAGTAACTATTACCAAAACCAAGGTTATGGAGGTGGTTCTTCTAGCCGGCAAAACCCTCCCCAAAATCCTTATTAATCTCAACAACCGCCGGTCGTAACTTCTAAGTTGGAAGAGACATTGACGCAATTCATGCAAATGTCAATGGCTAACCAAAAGAGCAATGACGCGGCCATAAAAAATCTCGAGACTCAAGTTGGGCAACTTGCTAAGCAAATCGCGGAACAACAAACCGATCCTTCCTTTTCGGCAAACACGCAAACAAATCCTAAGGAGTATTGTAAGGCGATCACAACGAGAAGTGGGAGGGAGTTGATGAGTGAGAATAAAAAAAGAGTTGAGAGAGAAAATGAGGAGGAAATAGTTGAGGAAAATATTGATGGTGAAGTGGGGGAGTGGAATGAGAAGGAAGAAGTTGAAAATAACGAAAAGAATGGTGAAGTTGAAAAGAAAAAAAGTGTGGAGATTGAGAAAAATACAAGTGATGAAGTAGTGGTGGAGCCAGTAAAAAACCTAGATGGAGGAGTTCTAGAGTTGCAAAGGGAAAGGAGGTAGTGAGCGCTACTCCAATCCAAAACCTTCCTTATCCTCATGCTCCGTCCAAAAGGGAGAATGAACGGCATTACGCCCGGTTCATGGGTATTTTTAAACAATTGCAAATCAACATTCCGTTTGCCGAAGCCTTGGAGCAAATGCCCAAGTATGCCAAATTCATGAAGGACATACTTACAAAAAAACGGAGGCACACGGAACCTGAGACAATCTTGCTTGATGCACGATGTAGTGCCATCATTCAAAAAACCCTCCCCAGGAAGGAATCCGATCCGGGACGAGTCGCTCTACCGGTAACCATCGGAGACACCTACATGGGTAATGGCTTGATTTATTTGGGATCTAGCATCAATTTAATTCCACTGTCCATTATCAAAAGATTGGGAAATGTTGATATCAAGCCTGCGAAGATGACTTTGCAACTTGCTGATAAATCTACCACTGCACCATATGGAGTGGCTCAAGACATGTTAGTCAAAGTTGATAAATTCTTCTTCCCGGTTGATTTTATTATTATTGATATGGAAGAGGATGATGATGCTCCGCTCATCCTGGGCCGACCATTCATGAAAACCGCGCGCGTGATGATAGACGTAGATAACGGTTTGATGAAGGTAAGGGTCCAAAATGAAGAGGTAGCCTTCCATCTTTTTGAAGCCAAAAAGCATCTCAATGATAAACATGATTCTTTCCGAATCGATGCCACAGAGGAGAAGCTAGTGGAGGTCGCAAACCAGGTCCATATTTCTAATCCTTCCGAAAGACCTCTTATCGGAGTCTACCAACTTTCGACCAAAACTAAAGAAAAAAAGATGGAAGCATGGTTGAATTAATTAGAAGCTTGTGGAGAACTTGTCTATCATAAAGAGACAAGGGAAGGCGTGGATATGACAAATATAGTGGAGGAGCCGAAACTAGAGCCACATTTGAAATATGTGTACCTTGATGATAACTGTGTTAAACCCGTGATCATTAGCAATAATTTGTCCACAAACGAAGAGAATCAATTGATGCGGGTGCTAAAAAAGAAGGAGGTTGTCAAATTAGTAGAGGCCGGGATGAATTGTTCTATAGCCGACGGTGAATGGGTGAGCGTTGTGCAAATAGTTCCGAAAAAGGGTGGTATTAGATTTTACCGAAGGTTCATCAAGAACCTCTTGAAGACAACAAATCCCTTGAGGAGGTTGCACAACAAAATGGATCCCGGAAGCTCTAAAAACAAAATGGATCTCGGAAGCTCTAAAAACAAAGTGGCCAGCGGAAGCTGCACAATACCGCTTGATGCTCCTCTGTGAGCATCGCACCGTCGAGCTTAGCCGACGTTAAACAAGCGCTAGTTGGGAGGCACCCCAACATTGTAAGTATTTACTGTTTTTTGTGTTGTGTGTGTTGGGTTTCCTAGTGCTAACCATGTTGTATGAACATGAACTGCTGCCTTTGAAAAGGCATTTGCTGTCATGCTCGCCAGATGCTCGCTAGGCGAGGCAGTAGCGAGCAAACTCGCTAGCTGCTCGCTAGGCGAAGCAGCAGCGAGCGCTGCATGACAGCACTTATTTAAAACCTCAGCAGGGCACTCAATTGGCCCAAACACAACTTTTCTGTTTTTGCAACTCTGCTGAGGCAATTTAACCGAGCACTCTCCACACTCTCTCATTTTCATCTCTCTCACAATGGCCTGTGGACAGGCCTGTGTTTGGTGAGGGGGCGGGCGCTGGTGCGTCTTCAGGTGCTGCAGCTGATGATGATGATGATGAGGATGATGAGGCTACCGGTTCTGAAGCCGGTAGTGAGGAGGATTTCTGAGCCCGTAGAGGGTTAAGTTTCTATATTTTTCAGTTTTTATGTTTATTTTTATTTGTATTTTCGGATTATGTATTTTGACTTTGGTGTTGTACTATTGGGGTGTTTTGTCCCCCATGAACAAATTTATATTTTCAGTTAATGTTATTTATTTCTGTTTTTAATTTTGTTTGTTTAATAAATTTTTGGGTGATTAAGTGGCGAACCTTCTAGATTGGTTGCTCCTCAAGAAGTACCCAATGAAGGTGCATCCGAGCTTGGATGGCAATGATAAGAATAAACAAGTGAATAAGGCTAAGGTACATGGTTACCTTCGGCTAGAATGTTAGAATACATTAGGAACTTTACTCTTTTTGGTAAATTGAATAGTGTCTTTTTGCAACATAATTGAATGAATGTTTCATCTAGAACTTAAAACCACAAATTGTGAGGAAACCTCCATTGTACACGTAAATGCTGGATTCTAATAAATTTTGTTAATTCATGTGATTCATGCTTTGTCTTTTATTATTGTGAAATTGTGGAAGCAATTAGAAATGATCAAGGCACTTGTTTTCTTTCGAGCACAACTACATCCAAAAACTAACTTACCTGTGAGCAGAGAGAGTATTCGTTAACCCCTTTGAGCTTAAACACTTGAATCTCAGCTTGAAATAAAGCGAGATTTCAAAAATCTTTTTGTTACAACCTGGAAAATCTTGATTATTGTTCTTTTGCCGTAAAAAGTTAAGAGCATTCACTTAGGGTGAGTAAGAAATAAGTTGGGGAGAATTGGTAAGTACCACAACTCTTGAAAATAAAAATGAAAAACCAAGCAAGCATTGAAAAGGAAAATATAGAAAAGAAACATTTGTTTTGTAAATATGATGTGAAAGAAAAGAACAAAAATAAAAAGAATGAAAATGAATGCTTGTTTGGAAGAAAAATAGTGAAAAAAAAAATAGAAAAAAAAATTGAGTTGTGAAATATGAGTTGTGAAGGTTTCAAATAAGAAACAAATGAAACAAAGTCGAGATGTGTGAATAATACTGTGAATGTCTCTTTTGCATCGGCACTTTCGTTTCAATGGCCTTAGAAATGACCCTTGTTTGTTAACCTAACCAAGCTTCAACCGAAAAGCCCTTAGTGATCTTTATGCTTCCACAGTACCATTTTTAATTGTTAGACATTGTATGAATCTATTTGATTTCTTCATTGTTTGTTAGAGAGTGAGATTATTCCCGCGGTTGCAAACGCGAAAATTCTTCATTCCTTATTCGAAGAGGAGAGATAGGGTGATTCATTCAGAATAATATTGTTGTAGATAGATAAATATTTTGCATTGCTATTAAGTTTTAGTTCTTGTGTATTATTGTATTCGAACCATTGGAAACTTGTATAGGCTGATTTCGCTTGTGTTTGAGCCGTTTATCCAACTTCGGAGAAACCTTTTTCTTAAAGCAAATCCTCTTGTCCTTCAAGAGGCATACTTTGCTTGAGGACAAGCAAGAATCTAGTTGGGGAGAGTTGTTAGATACCCAAAAGTGCTTATTTGAGTTATCAATTAAGGGTATTTTTCACTCTATTTCCTTGCTCTTTTGTCAAAACCACCTTTGTTCTAACATGAAATGCAATACATTGATAAACGATCTTGGTACCTTTGATTTGTGTGTTATTGTGCAGGTAAAAGGCATGAAACAATAGAAAATGAAAGACACAAGAAGTTGGCAAAGGAACCAAAGAGAATTTGATTTCATCAGCTTGCTCGCTAGGTGAGAGCTGAAGCGAAGGCCTCGCTAGGCGAGTTTCCAGCGAAAAGCTCCAGTAAAATGCCAATAAATTCGCCAGGCGAGATCCTAGCGAAAGTGGTAGCGAGTTCGTTCAGTTTTGGTGAAAAGCGCAGCCAGCACTCACTCGCTAGGCGAGGCTCTAGCGAGTCCCCAGCGAGCATTCCAGTAGCAAAACCTCTCAACCTCGCTGGGGCGAAGGTTGGAGCGTGTCCTTCGCTAGGCGAAGGTTTGTTCGCTAGGCGAACATGACAGTTCAACAGACCCTGTTTCTCTGGGCACAGGTGCCTTGTGTGCCACAATTAGACCCTCGCTAGGCGAGCCATTCTGCTCGCCTAGCGAGCATGACAGCCCAGCACATGTCTATAAGTAGCAAGTGCCACTTTTGAGAGCCAAACCTAGTTTTTACAGCATTTTTCCACTTTTGTACTTTCTTAGAGATATTTTCCAGCATTGTTCTTAGGATCTTTTATACCCTAGATTTCATTTCTCTTCATCTTGTAACCATCTTCTACAAAAAGAAGGTGGATTCCCATCCAACATCGATTATCCGACTTGGACGTTGATCAACCTTCTTCCGAAACTTGCCGACCAAGCTACCATGAAAATGAGTAGCTAAGTCATCCATTTGTCAAGGTTAGATGTAGGTGATTACTAGCTTTGTGTGTAGATGTAAGGATCTTCATGTGTAAACTCTTTAATGGTGAATATATGATGAAAACTTTGTTTCTATTTAAAACTCTTTGTGTTGGTTTATGATCGAGAGATGTTTACCAACTCTTGACCTAGGTTTTCATCCAATCTTGTTTGTTAGCTAGAGATAGTAATGAATGATTTTGTTCACCATAAGGTTGAACCAAAAAGTTGTCATTTTGATAGATTGTGTTCGAGAGAAACAATGGATCAAAATGGGAAAACTCACAATGTGTGTTCGAGAGAAACATATTGGGAGGACTTTGTGAAATGATTTATCATCTAAAGGAGTTTATAAGATTGTTGACCGAACAAATACATGCAAAGTGATCATCGAACCCTAACTTTGGCAATATTTCTCATTCATTCAAACCTTAACTTTTACCGCAATTTATTACCTTTTTATGCAAGATAACGTGACAACCAACCAAAACCTTATTGTTACTTAAGCTAAGATTAATACAACCATCGAACGGCGGTGATATCTTACAATCCCTGTGGATACGATAACAAAAACCCGACACTTAAATCTCAACCAACACTTATGCGCATAATCAACATCATAAGGGTGATAAATTTGCTGCTAGAAGTAGAAAATGTGTATTTGTGGGCTATCCATATGGCACCAAGGGATGGCGTATGTATGATTTAGAGCTGGGCGTTTTCTTTAACTCAAGAGATGTTGTTTTCTGTGAAAATGAATTTCCTTTTGCTGCCGAAATTCCGTTTGAAAATGATCACATCTTGCCTGGTGCATCTTTCAGTAATGCTATTGAAGACGATTTTTTCCAGCTTGTTCCTACTATACCTGCTGTCCCCTCAACTCCGGCAATTGAAACTGCAACATTACTTGATAAAGATGTGTCAAGTGTCACGCCACCTATTTCAATTGAATCTCCTGCTTGATCTTCTTCATTTGACTCCCAAAATATGTCATCATTTGTTGAAACCAGTGAGGAACCACAGGCTGCAGACACTATCGAAAATTTGGGACGTGGTCATCGTATCAAATTGCCTTCTACCAAGCTGCAAGACTTTGTGACCAATACCACACTAAGATATGCCCCGCAAATTGTTCTACTACTTCGTCACGTCCCTCAGGTACACCTTATCCTTTAGCCAAGTATGTAATTATGCTAACTTTTCACCACGACACAGGAAATTTTTAGCCGCTGTTTCTGCAGCTACAGAACCTCAAAACTTTGCTGAAGCCGTCAAAAATATTCGATGGCGAGATGCCATGAAGTTGGAAATTGAAGCTCTTGAAAATAATGGCACTTGGACAGTAGAAACGCTTCCTCCAAACAAAAAGGCTATTGGTAGCAAATAGGTGTATCAGATTAAATATCATTCAGATGGAACTATCGAGCGTTATAAGGCAAGACTTGTTACTATGGGGAACAACCAAGTTGAGGGGCTGGATTATCATGAAACCTTTGCACCAGTGGTGAAAATGGTAACTGTGAGAACATTTCTCGCTGTTGCGGCTGCCAAGCACTGGGAACTTCACCAAATGGATGTTCATAATGCTTTTTTACACGGTGAGCTTGATGAAGAAGTATATATGAAATTACCTCCCGGTTTCAAGACCTCTACACCAAATCAAGTATGTCGCTTGCACAAATCTTTATATGGATTGAAACAGGCACCTCGATGTTGGTTTTCCAAACTCAAAAATGCTCTGCTACGGTATGGTTTTATACAGTGCTACTCTGACTATTCTCTCTTTACTCTACATCGTGACTATGTAGAGCTGTATGTGTTAGTCTATGTGGATGATCTTATCATTTCTGGAAACAACAACAAATCAATTGAGTCCTTCAAATCCTACTTGAACACATACTTTCATATGAAAGATCTCGGCCCTTTAAAATATTTTCTTGGCCTTGAGGTGGCTCGCAACTCCAATGGGATTTTCTTGTGTCAAAGGAAATATACACTTGATATCATCACTGAAGTTGGGTTGTTGGGAGCTAAACCCGTTGGTTTTCCCTTAGATCAGAATCATCATCTTCCCTTGGCCACTGGAACTCCTCTTTCTAATCCGGATCGGTATCGAAGACTAGTAGGTCGTTTGGTCTACTTAGCTATCACTAGACCAGAACTTTCTGAAGGAGAATGGCCATCCAAGGCGCAGCGGAATTTAAAATTTTCTCCATTTAGTGATCCTTACGAATGGGCATGATCAGTGATAGAATCGTTACCTCTTGTGGCGATTCAAACCTTTGGTGCAGATCTCTGATTATGATCAAAACCTTTGATACAGATCCACGGGGCGATCACGAACGTTGAACGATGACAACGTCTCTACTCAGTCCACACGAACGGATTCCTTCAATCGCAGTGCTAGCTATTATGAATGAAGGCTTTGAGTGAGAGAGAGAGATACGAAATTCCAACTCTTCAGTTGTGTTTTCTGTCTCAGTGAGTTACAATGCTTCTACCCAAGGGGTTCTATTTATAGAACCACTTGTGTGGGCTTCAAGCCAAAAAGCCCACTTAAGTGCATTTTGGCCCATATCTCATAAAATGCCAAAATCACTTAAGTATTTGGTACCTTACCATATTTCGTATTCTACTTAAGTACACCGTACCTTACGATGTTCCTTAATTATTCTATCTCTCATCAATCCGTCCTTTGTGTGTGACCCTATAGGTTTTCGCGGCGTTGGCAATTATATTAAATCATGCATTTAACATAATAAACAGTGAGCGGTATCTAGCAACACATCACTGCTACCCAAGTCACGAAAATGTCATGTGATCTGACAAAACCTCCTGTGATAATAATTATGTGTATAATTACCCCTTTGCCCTTATGTCTATATTGAACACAAGGTATAGACCGTGTCACCCTTGTCCAGTTCAATATTGGACCCATAGACATTTATCCTGTTACGCAGGATTGGCAAATTCCATCTAGGACACTCATGTCCCTCAACATGCTTCGTGGAGTACCCATCAACTGTCTTTATGGTTATCCAGTTACGGACAATGTTGGATCAGCAATAAAGCACTCGACTCTACATCTAGGATCCATAGTGGTTTCAGGTCGAAGAGTGGTATACACTATTATGACACTTTGCATAACTTTCTATATAGTATTCTCATAGCGGGTCAATCCGGTATAAATATTACTCCTAATATTCATACCTATGTTTAAGACTTGATAACTCTTTATCCATGATCCATGAGATGTGATCATTAGTCTACAAACATAATAGTCTTAATGCTTTAATGTTATCCCACTTCATATTAAAGCTCGACTACAGATACTTTAAGAACAGTGCCCTTATGTTTAATGTGTTCTCATGATTAAGTCACACTTAATACATTAAACGGACTATCTATTCTAGGGACTTTATTAATCAACCATAATAAAGAAAATGCCTTTTATTATTAATAAATAATTCAATACAAGTACCAAAAGTATTGGCCTCTAGGGCTTACACCAACACTTTCTTACTCTGTTCATATGTTGGCTCAATTTATGCAAAAACCTTTAGAAGAGCACTGGAACGCAGCTCTCCATGTCGTCCGTTATCTCAAGGGAAATCCTGGCCAAGGTATTCTTCTCTAAGCTGATTGTGACCTTCAAATTTATGCCTGGTGTGACTCGGATTGGGCAGGATGTCCTTTGACTAGGCGCTCTCTCACTGGATGGATTGTTTTCCTTGGGAATTCTCCTATCTCTTGGAAAACCAAGAAATAACATGTTGTCTCACGTTCCTCGGCTGAGGCGGAATATCGTTCCATGGCTACTACCACATGTGAGCTCAAATGGTTGAAAGCACTTTTGCTCTCTCTCGGTGTCCCCGAATCTCACCCCATGAAGATATATTGTGACAGTCAATCAGCATTACATATAGCTGCCAATCCAGTCTTCCATGAGCGCACAAAACACATCGAAGTTGATTGTCACTTCTTACATGATGAGCTTCTCAAAGGCAATATTTCAACTCACCATGTGTCCACTAATATTCAACTAGCTGATATATTTACTAAAGCATTGGGAAAACAACAGTTTGATTATTTTCTAAACAAGTTGGGCATCCACAATCTGCATGCTCCAACTTGAGGGGAGGTTTTAGGCAATTGATATCTTGCTGTTAATTGCCAATAACATCATGAAGATATTCAATTATGTACCAGTTGTACATATATTCAATTTAGTATCTATAGCATAAATGTCCTTTAATATTAGGAAACTATTTTTGGAATGATTAGCTATTTCCATTCAATCTTGTAATTATATATAGCATATGAGGACTCAATGAAAGACATGTCATTTTCCATCTCAGAACAATTCTGTTAAAAAATTAATCAAAGTCACAAAAGAGTCAAAGTTTTGACTTTTGACTTTATTTAACTGCATCCAGATGAATGATTTTTGACGGATGAAATGCATGATCAAATGCAATAGTCATATTGATGCAGCAGATGAAAAAAATAGAATTGGATAATATAATAAATGGTAGGATAAAATTGAGATATGACATTGTCCAAATCAGTTGTACAAATTTCCATAATGGACGCCAATCGCATTTGTTAAAAGTATAATATATAACTATCCTTAATTATTAAGAAATGTAAGAGAATTTTAAATTTTGTTGTGGGGCTTAGAGTTATCTCACACATGAATATATAAGAAATAAACTCTGTATATGTAATATCTGCATGATGAGATTAGATCCCCATTGTTAATTATTTAACATCATTTTATTTTTACATACTCACATCAAATTTAATAAAACTTAATTATTTAACCCTCATTTATTTTTACAATGGTACTATTAGTGACTGGCCCATAAAATCAATCTACCCACTGAACATATTATATAAATTCTACACTCACAAACCCTAAAATTTCTTTCGCATTCTCTAGTGGCCACACTGATACACAGCCTTGCCGGCAACCATCCCTCTTCAACAAATCTTCCGCGGCTAGGCGAAAATGGTATATTTCCGATCCCGATTTCATCTGTCTCCGCCGGGTATTTCTGAATAACCACTGATTTTGTTTTTTTTTTGTTATGAATGATAGTCTTTGGTGGCGAACGAAGAATTTCAGCACATTCTGCGTGTGCTAAACACCAACGTCGATGGGAAGCAGAAGATAATGTTCGCAATGACCTCCATCAAGGGTATTGGAAGGCGATTTGCTAACATTTGCTGTAAGAAGGCTGATATTGACATGAACAAGAGGTTTGTAATTTAGTTTTTGCATTGTATAAGTAAAAATCCTATTTTTTTGTTGTTGCTGATGAAAAATGAGTGATATTTTGTTATTGGGATATTTAGGGCTGGTGAGTTGAGTGCTGCAGAGTTGGATAATTTGATGACAGTGGTTGCAAACCCTCGTCAATTCAAGGTACCTGATTGGTTCTTGAATAGAAAGAAGGATTACAAGGATGGTAAATTCTCTCAAGTTGTCTCCAATGGACTTGACATGAAGTTGAGAGATGATTTGGAGAGACTCAAAAAAATCAGGTTTGTATTCAAAGCAATTCCTCTCAATTAAACATAGTTTTATTATTGATTTCATTTGAGTTTAGCCAGGTTATGAAGTGGGAGGGAAAATGTGATTGTTTGCCTTTATATTCTAGGACATCTTTTCCTAAATTAGTGTTGTTATTTATCTAAATTTTTGGGGCATGTTTAAGTTAGCATTTTAACAGCAATTTCTAGAATTAATGAAGTTGGACTTGTATAAGCAAATTGTTTCTTTAAGCTTAAAGTTAGGCAACTAAAACTTGGCCATAAAGTTGTTTGTTGGTTCCTATCGAATGACTTGTAGTATATGGTTTTGTCTTGGATAGATAGATAGTCCCAAGGTGATAGCGTTGTCTTGGATAGATAGTCTCAAGGTGATAGCGTTGTCTTGGATAGATAGTCTCAAGGTGATAGTGTAAGTAATGAATATGTAGCTGTTTTACAGTGTTCTGCACTATTTGTCTTGGATAGATAGTCTCAAGGTGACAGTTTAAGTAATGAATATGTAGCCGTTTTACAGCATTCTGCACTCTACTTAGTATAGGCACCTGTTTGGTAAATCGTCACGTTGGAGAAAATTGCGATCAAAAGTCACGTAAACACAAAAGCTTCAATGTATAGCTTCTAAATTTAAACATAAAAATGCTTCTGGATGTTAAAGTGTAATTACAAATGCAATACCAAACGCAAGACCAAACATATGATATATTCATTTTGATGCTGGGAAAAGATGTGTCATGAGATGATGTATCTCATGCATAGTAGTTCTGCATTGTTTCTAGTCAAATTTTGTAGATGATATCATTTTGAAGGATTTATGTTGAGAAATAGGGTATTGGCTGGTTAGTTATATTTTGGCTGTTGTGGTAACGCTTGAAGACTTACATGTTTTTAATATGCAGAAACCACCGTGGTTTGAGGCATTACTGGGGCCTTCGTGTTCGTGGTCAGCATACCAAGACTACTGGACGCAGGGGAAAGACTGTTGGTGTCTCAAAGAAGCGATAAGCTTTTATGTTTTGATTTGGAGATTAGATATTTTGAGGAGGCATATTTTAAATGCATTCGACATGATTTATATATTGATCTTGTATGGTTTTTGAATGAATACTGTGACAATTTCAATTTTGTTTGGTTTGTGTTCAAGTGCCTGATTAGTTTAATTATGTTGGTATTTTTTGATGTATCCTTCAGCATGAAATTATGTATTCACGTTAGTACTAAAATGAGAATGTGCTACTTTTCAAATAATATCAATATTTAATATAATGATAGCTTATTGGCAAGAACAAGACCCAGGGCACTTCTTGAGATTGTAAGGGTCTCTTACATTTTAACCAGAGGTACCGAGTGTCTCTTACAGCTTAACCATTACCTAAGGATCCTGGTTTAGAACTCAGTCCTGGACATGTAGCATTGATCAAATCTAACAGAAGTATTTGAGTCAAATATATTATTGTTGCTTGTATTTGAAATAAAGAGTGTCCAATTCGAAGGTTCATCTCAAAACTTCAAACATTTCTTTGCAAAAAAGAAACTCTTTTCTTTTACTCTGTTACATCACATTGTCTTAGTTTTTTTTCTTTTAACCATGCTTCATCGCGGTCACATTGGCCCTTTCATCATGATCACATCATCCTTTATGTTGTTTTATTATATATACCAATAATTTGTTTTATTAAATAAAAAGCTCTATTTCTTCTATGATCACTAAGAGCATATATGCAACTTAATTTTAAATTTTTGATGGGACTCATTAAAATATAATATTAAACTACATCATTGTAATTGTAAAGCAATTCATCTATTTTATTCCTAATAGTGCAACTCTAAATAATATATATTGGTCCTATAATTTTATATTATTTATTTATATTTTTTTAGAATTAATTTATTATAAGTTGAAATATTAATTTAAATATTTATAACTAATTTATTATAAGTTGAAATATTAATTTAAATATTTGTAATTAATACTAACATGAAAAATAATACAAATAAAATAAATTTGTTTGTTAAAATATTTTAGTCAAAGTGAAATTAACATTTAAAAGGAATCAATAAAATTGTTTTCTAAAATTTTAAACAGTAACAATTATATTAATATTTTAGTAAAAGTAACCATGCTTGTTGAAGATATTAGAGAAAGATAAAGAAAGCATAGAAGATGAGGTAATTATGTTTTGTAGTGATTAAATTCACCAAGTTATCATCTACAAATTATGTATATATAGAGAGCTATACTAGGGACAAATCATAACAAATTGAGTATAGCTAAGCATGGTTAACAGTAACAGTCTACCTACTAATATATATTAGACTTCTTATATATATTTATTTGTATTACTATAATATTTTCCTCTTAAATGAAGGAGTCTTCTGCCTTACTGTTGAAGCTCATCCTTTAGTGATGAGAAGTCTTGTCCATCACTCTAAGATAATTCCTAAGAGCAAGGAATCTTAGAGCAGAAAGAGGTTTGGTCAGAATGTCTGCATTTTGTAACTCAGTAGGAATGTGCTTAACACAAAATGTGTTGTTGAAAACCTTTTCTCTAAGGAAGAAAATGTCTAACTCCATGTGTTTGGTCTTGGCATAGAGTACATGATTGTGAGACAAAGTTACAGTGCTAAGATTACCACAATATAGTGTGGGAGATAGAGTGATGACTTGAAGCTTTTAGAGGAGATATTGGATCCAAAGTACCTCTAAAGTAGTGCTAACCAAACATTTGTACTCTACCTCAATACTTCATATGACTACCAAAGTTTATTTCTTGGACCACCAAGATATCATATTTGGCCAAAGATAAATGCAAGAGCCTAATGTAGACATTCTATCATCAGGGTCAGAATCCCAATTAGCATCAGAGAATGATGTAATTGGAAATGATTTGGTAGGATTTGCAGGCATAAAATGCAGACCATGATGCAAAGTACCTCTGAGACATCTCAAAACTCTCTTGACAGCAACCCAATGACTTTGCAAAGGTTGAGATAGGAACTGACAAGCCTTGTTAACAGAGAAGTTGATCTCTGGTCTAGTAATAATGGCATACTGTAATGCCCCAACAACAGACCTATAGTAGGAAGGATCAGGTAAATAGTCTAAACCTTGTCTTGTGAGTTTAAGGTTAGACACCATAGAAGTGGAAAGGCTCTTGGCCTCACTCATATTTGTTTTGGCCAAGAGATCTCTGATATATTTAGTTTGAGTTAAGAATATGCCTAAATGGGAAACCTTTGAGATCTCAATTCCTAAGAAATAATTGAAAGAGTCAAGTTATTTGAGAGAAAACTGAGCATGTAGCTGAGTGATGAGGTTTTGGATATGACTTTGTTACCTGTAATAATTATATCATATCATCTACATATACCAACATGAAGATGGTATATGTAGGTCTTCTTATAGCGAATAAGGAGGGATCACACTTGCTGGTGAGAAAACCAAAGTTGTGAATGTTGGTGTAAGCCCTAGAGGCCAATACTTTTGGTACATGTATCGAATTATTTATTAATAATAAAAAGACTTTTTCTTTATTATGTTTGTTTAATAAAGTCCCTAGAACAGATAGTCCGTTTAATGTATCAAGTGTGACTTAATCATGAGATCCCATTAAACATAAGGACATTATTCTTAAAGTATCTGCAGTCGAGCTTTATTGTGAAGTGGGATAACATTAAAGCATTAAGACTGTTATGTATATAGACTGATGATCACATCTCATGGATCATGGATAAGGAGTTATCAAGTCTTAAACATAGGTATGAATATTAGGAGTAATATTTATACGAGATTGACCCGCTATGAGAATACTATATAGAATGTTATGCAAAATATCATAAGTTATTCTCATGGTGATAGTGGTGTATACCACCCTTCGACCTGAAACCACTGTGGACCCTAGATGTAGAGTCGAGTGCCTTATTACTGATCAAACATTGTCCGTAACTGGATGACCATAAAGACAGTTAATGGATACTCCACGAAGCATGATGAGGGACATGAGTGACCTAGATGGAATTTGCCCATCCTGCGTAATAGGATAAATGTCTAAGGGTCCAATATTGAACTGGACAAGCATGGCACAGTCCATGCCTTGTGTTCAATATACACATAGGAGCAAAATGGTAATTGTACACATAAGTATTATCACAAAAGGATTTGTGAGATCACATGATATTTTCGTGTCTTGGATAGCAGTGATGTGTTGCTAGATACCCCTCACTATTTATTATGTTAAATACGTGATTTAATATAATTGTTAATGCCGCGAAAACCTACAGGGTCACACACAAAAGAATGGATTGATGAGAGATAAAGTAAATAAGGAACATCGTACGGTACAGTGCACTTAAGTAAATTGTAGAACATCGTAAGATACTGTGTACTTAAGTAGAATACGAAATATGGTAAGGTACCACGCGCTTAAGTGATTTTGGCATATTATAAGATATGGGACACATACACTTAAGTGGGCTTTTTAGCTTGCAGCCCATACAAGTGGTTCTATAAATAGAACCCTTGTGCAAAAGCATTTGTGCAGTTAAAATTTTTGTTTCTCTCTCTCTCTCTCTCACTCAAAGCCTTCATTTGTAGCATCTAGCACTGAGATTGAAGGAATACGTTCGTGTGGACTGAGTAGAGGCGTTGTTACCATTCAACATTCGTAATCACTCATTAGATCTGCATCAAAGGTTTCAATCGCCACAAGAGATGACGGTTCTATCACTGATCATGCTCATTCGTAAGGAACACTAAAGGAGAAAATTTTTAATTTTCGCTGTGTTTTGGATCGCCATTCTCCTTTAGTGATATCAGAGCCACTTACGAAACCATGCGTCTGATAGCTGTTTATTTTATGTATTAATACGATTAAAAGACAGAATAAATCAAATAATAAACGAGTAATTAAATTTGGCATCATGTGTGTACGATTTGGATGATTGATGTTGATTATGCTTCGGAATCCGACGTTAGTATGGTGAAGCAGTGATACATCGATCGTCCATAGGTTACGCAATTTAGATTGATCAAGTTATATATATGATATAAGTAATCCTGATGCAAAATACGCGATATATGATATACTGTTTCTGTTTCGTTCATTCAAACACTTAATAGTTGTTTTCCTTTGAGCGATCAATGGTCATTTGCTTCTTGATCCGACATTAGTATGGTGAAGCAATGATGTGTTGATCAATCATACTGAATTAACAATCGAGGTATGTTTGACGGTCTGAAATTGGTGCATTAGGGTTCATGACGGTACAAGGGTTGTGCTGTCAAAGAGTTATGCGATTAGGATTGTGACTGCGTAAAAGTTGTGCTTTGAAGTATCAAGTGTTGATGCGAAAAATAACGTCGATTTCAAATGAATTGTTCGCCGAAATTTAATTTAATTTGTTTAATTAACAGAATTTAAATTAATAATAATAATGTATTTATTATTATTGTCTTGTGGTGATCGGTTATGGCCTTAGTTTTCCTTTATTTTGTTTTGGGATTTTAAAATACGACCTGCGTGTCGTGCCCCTCTTTTAATCTCTTAATGTAACTTCTTTCTCATCTCACTCCCTCGTATGTAAAACGAGTTTCTTTTATGTAATGTAATGTTATGAAGAAAGATAAGAATACAATATCAAAGGAGGACAACCTTGAATATCTTGCTTGGAGAAGATTAGATCGTTATTAGGTTAGTTTAGGTTCTCTCATTGACTTGGGAGAACAATTGCGCTAGGGGTCATAACTGTTTCATTTTGTATGTATGTCGATGCATGTGAGAGATAATTTATGTGATAAATAATCCGGTGAAATCAGAATTATTGTAAATTCCCTCAAATTAAATATTAAGTTTATGCTTTCCAAGTTTTAGCACTCATCAAGACTAGTATCAAATAATGTAGGTTTCGCCTACGCGAGGTGCATGTTCTATATTAGTAAGGTGTGATGGGATAATTGTAATATCCAATTGCTAAAACAATGGGTCAAGCTTAACTAAACAAATTATTATAAGATTATATATGTTTAGAAGCAATAGTTGGAAATGATCCATATGATGGATTTGAATAAGGAGTTACTCACCCAACTAAAATATTCGAGAGTTGTATTAGATACAATTGGAAAGAGTTCCTACCTAAATAACCTAGTTTTATGTAATTCCCCTACGTGGACTTAAAACAAAGTGAAATATGGATCTCGACCCACTAGAAAATCTTCCAACGGGATTTTCCGAATCAAATGGTGAAGGTCATTTGTTTTGAGTAAAATAGTTGGAGCATATTTAATTAAAGGCCTGATTAAATATGTTATTGATACTTATATTTTCATTATTTTCATGTAGATTACCATGACAACAAACACCTCTAACAACATTTTGCGATCAATCCTTGATAAGG
This sequence comes from Lathyrus oleraceus, assembly GCF_024323335.1. Taxonomy (NCBI): domain Eukaryota; kingdom Viridiplantae; phylum Streptophyta; class Magnoliopsida; order Fabales; family Fabaceae; genus Lathyrus; species Lathyrus oleraceus. The sequence goes on from NC_066584.1 coordinate 417,055,405, forward strand.
AAAAATTGTCTGGGACAAATTTTCTGGATTGGCACTGAAATCTGAGGATTGTCCTCAAACATGATAAAAATCTGTATGTCTTGGAGAAACCTATTCCTAAAGAGGAACCTCCTAGTTCTGCACCTAAGGCAGAAAGAGATTCTTATAGGAAGCATGTCGATGATGTCAATGAAATTGTTTGCCTCATGCTAGCTACCATGAACTCAGAGTTGCAAAAGCAACATGAGAACATGGCAGCGTTCGATATGATCGAACACCTGAATATGCTCTATCAAGAGCAAGTCAGGCATGAAAGGTTTGAAGTTATAAAAGCCCTTTTTCAAGGAAAGTTAGCTGAGGGAGCCCGTGTAGGTCCCCATGTGCTCAAGATGATTGGGTAAGTGGAGAACCTTGAGAGGTTGGGTTTTCCCCTCGGAAAGGAACTTGCGACTGATTTGATCTTGCAATCGTTGCTAGATAGATTCAGTCAATTTATCCTTAATTTCAATATGAATGATATGGACAAATCTCTTCCTGAACTGCTAGCCATGTTAAGAATTGTTGAGCAGAATCTGAAGTCAAAAGGAAAGTCCATTCTGATGATCGGAAATGGAAAGAGACAGAACAAAAGACCCACCAAGCAGGGTGATAAAGGGAAAGGCAAGGAAATTGCCAAACCCAAACCCATTTCTCCTGCTTTGAAGCCTAGTGGAGGCATAGCAAAGGAAGACACCTGCTGCCATTGCGGTAAGACCAGACACTAGAAGAGAAACTGCCCAAAGTACCTGGAAGATAAGAAGAATGGAGTAGAGACTTCAACTTCAGGTATTTTTGTTATTGAAATTAATTTATCTACTTCTGCATCATGGGTATTAGATACTGGATGCGGTTCTCACATTTGTACCAATGTGCAGAGCTAAAAAGGAGTAGAGATTTGGCAAAAGGTGAACTTGACCTACGAGTTGGCAATGGAGCAAAGGTTGCTGCTTTAGCCATAGGAACTTAGGTATTAACTTTACCTAGCGGTTTAATAATTCAGTTAGAGAACTGTTATTAAGTACCTGCAATTAGCAGGAATATTATTTTCGTTTCTTGTTTAGACAAGTTTGGTTTTTCATTTATAATAAAGAACAATTGTTGCTCCATTTATTTGAATAATACATTCTATGCTACTGTACAAATGAACAATGGACTATATGTCCTTGATATTGAAATGCCAATTTATAACATTAATACTAAAAGGATGAAACCTAATGAGTTAAATCCAACTTACCTTTGGCATTGTCGATTAGGCCACATAACTGAGAAACGCATTTCTAAACTCCATAAAGATGGACTCTTAGACTCTTTTGATTATGAATCATATGAGACATGCAGATCTTGTTTAATTGGAAAAATGACAAAGTCTCCATTCACAGGAAAAATTGAAAGAGCTAATGATCTTTTGGCCCTCATACATACTGATGTATGTGGACCATTGAACATACCAGCCAGATGAGGTTTTCAGTACTTCGTCATATTTACTGATGATTTCAGTAGATATGGTTATGTGTATTTAATGAAACACAAATCAGAGTCCTTTGAAAAGTTCAAGGAATTCAAGAATGAAGTACAAAACCAAATAGGTAAGAATATTAAAACTCTTCGATCAGATCGAGGTGGTGAGTATTTAAGACTAGAGTTTGATGACCATCTGAAAGAGTGTGGGGTCCTATCCCAACTTACTCCTCCCGGAACACCCCAATGGAGCAGTGTATCGGAGAGAAGAAATCGAACCTTATTAGACATGGTCCGATCCATGATGAGTCACGCCGATCTTCCAAACTCCTTTTGGGGACATGTACTATTGACAGTAGTTTACACACTTAACCATGTTCTATCCAAAAAGGTTGAGAAGACACCACATGAGATATGAAGTGGTAAGAAACCACATATGTCTTACATGAAGATTTGGGGTTGCTAAGTTTATGTGAAATGACAAATTTCAACTAAGCTTAAGCCCAAATTTGACAAATGCTTATTTGTGGGGTATCCTAAAGAAACAATAGGGTATTACTTCTACAATCCTTCTGAGAGAAAAGTGTTTGTCGCTCGAACTGGAGTTTTCCTAGAAAGGGATTTTATTTCCAAAGGAATCAGTGGGAAGAAAGTAGAGCTTGAAGAAATTCAAGAATCACAAAGCATTGATACACCTATGGAGGAATTAGAGTAGGAAACACAAGTAGTTATGGAAGACCAACCTGCTCAAGTAGAATAAGACCAGCGTATGTCAAGCAGGATACATCACCTGCCTGAGAGATATGGATATCTCATAACTGATCAAGGTGATGTATTACTCATGGATCAAGATGAGTCTGTGACCTACCAAGAGGCCATAACTGGTCCCGAGTCTGAGAAGTGGCTAGAAGCCATGAAATCTGAAATGGATTCCATGTACACAAACCAAGTTTCGACCTTGGTAGAGCCTCCTGTAGGAGTTAACCCTGTAAGATGCAAGTGGGTCTTCAAAAATAAGACTTACAATGGTAAGGTACATACCTATAAGGCAAGACTGGTTGCAAAAGGATATAAACAAATTCATGAGGTTGACTATGATGAAACCTTTTCACCAGTTACAATACTTAAATTTGTTCGGATATTACTTGCTATCGCTGCATATCATGATTATGAAATATGGCAGATGGATGTCAAAACTGATTTCCTTAATGGGAATCTTCTTGAGGATGTGTACATGACACAACCTGAAGGATTTGACATACCAGAAGAAGCCCAAAATATATGTAAGTTACAAAGATCAATCTATGGATTGAAGCAAGCTTCCAGAAGCTGGAATCTTCGTTTTGATGAAATAGTAAGATAATATGGATTCATCAAGAATGAAGACGAGCCTTGTGTCTACAAGAAGGTTAGTGGCAACATGATCATTTTCCTGGTATTATATGTAGATGACATATTACTCATTGGAAACGATGTCCTTACCTTGCAACAAGTAAAGTCTTGGTTGGGGAAATGATTTTCTATGAAGGACCTAAGTGAAGTAGCCTATATATTAGGAATCAGGATCTATAGAGATAGATCATAAAAACTGCTTGGCCTAAGTCAGAGTACATACATAAACAAAGTGTTGAGACACTTAAATATGCATGATTCCAATAAAGGATTCATACCTATACAACATGGCATGTGTCTATCAAAAACACAACCCCCTTCAACTAAGGAAGAAAGGGATCGCATGAATAAGATTACATATGCATCTGCAATAGGATCTATCATGTATGCCATGTTATGTACTCAACCAGATGTCTCGTATGTTTTAAGTGCAACAAGTAGGTACAAATCTGATCCCGGTGATGCTCATTGGGTAGCTGTCAAGAATATCCTTAAGTATTTGAGAAGGACTAAGGACTCATTTTTGATATATGGAGGCCAGGAAGAGCTTAATGTAATTGGATACACCTACGCTAGCTTCTAGACAGATAAGGATGACTTTAGATCGCAATTTGGTTATGTGTTTTGCTTAAACGGTGGCGTTGTGAGCTGGAAAAGCTCAAAGCAAGATACAATTGTTGATTCTATAACTGAAGCAGAGTATATTGTTGCCTCAAGTGCAGCAAAGGAAGCTGTTTGGATCAAAAAGTTCATTAGTGAACTTGGCATAGTTCCTAGCATTATGGATCCCATTGGTCTCTATTGTGATAACAATGGTGCTATCGCACAAGCTAAGGAGCCTAGATCTCACCAAAGATCCAAACACATACTTAGGCATTTTCACCTCATTTGAGAGATAATAGATAGAGGAGATGTGAAAATATGCAGAGTACCTACACTTGACAATATTGCTGACCACTAATAAAGCCTCTTGCACAGCTGAAGCATGATGGCCATACTAGATCTATGGTCATTAGGGGTATTCCTGATTCGCTCTAGTGCTAGTGGGAGATTGTTGGTGCAAGCCTTAGAGGCCAATACTTTTGGTACTTATGTCGAATTATTTATTAATAATAAAAAGGCATTTTCTTTATTATGTTTGTTTAATAAAGCCACTAGAATAGATAGTCTGTTTAATGTATCAAGTGTGACTTAATCATGAGATCCTATTAAACATAAGGACATTATTCTTAAAGTATCCACAGTCGAGCTTTGTTGTGAAGTGGAATAACATTAAAGCATTAAGACTATTATGTATATAGACTGTTGATCACATCTCATAGATCATAGATAAGGAGTTATAAGTCTTAAACAAATCTATGAATATTAGGAGTAATATTTATACGGGATTGACCCGCTATGAGAATACTATATGGAATGTTATACAGAGTGTCATAAGTTATTCTCATGGTGATAGTGGTGTATACCACCCTTCGACCTGAAACCACTATGGACCCTAGATGTAGAGTTCGGTGTCTTATTGCTGATCAAACATTGTCCGTAACTGGATGACCATCAAGACAGTTGATGGGTACTCCACGAAGCATGCTGAGGGACATGAGTGACCTAGATGGAATTTGTCCATCCTGCGTAACAGGATAAATGTATAAGGGCCCAATATTGAACTGAACAAGGATGGCACAATCTATGCCTTGTGTTCAATATAGAAATAGGGGCAATAGGGTAATTATACACATAAGTATTATCACAAAAGGATTTGTCAAATCACATGACATTTTCGTGTCTTGGGTAGCAGTGATGTGTTGCTAGATACTGCTCACTGTTTATTATGTTAAATATGTGATTTAATATAATTGTCAATGTCGTGAAAACCTATAGGGTGACACATGAAAGGACAAATTGATGAGAGATAGAGTAAATAAGGAACACCGTAAGGTACGGTGCACTTAAGTGAATTGTAGAACATCATAAGGTACGGTGTACTTAAGTAAAATACGAAATATGGTAAGGTACCATGCGCTTAAGTGATTTTGGCATATTATAAGATATGAGCCACATACACTTAAGTGGGCTTTTTAGCTTGCAGCCCACATAAATGATTCTGAAAATAGAGCCCTTGTGCAGTTAAGAATTTCGTTTTCTCTCTCTCTCTCTCTCTCTCTCACACACACACACACACACACACACTCACTCAAAGCCTTCATTTGTAGCAGCTAGCACTGAGATTGAAGGAATCCGTTCGTGTGGAATGAGTAGAGGCGTTGTTACCATTCAACGTTCGTGATCACTCATTAGATCTGCATCAAAGGTTTCAATCGCCACAAGAGGTAAAGATTCTATCATTGATCATGCTCATTCGTAAGGATCACTAAAGGAGAAATTTTTTAATTTCCGCTGCGTTTTGGATCTCTATTCTACTTCAATGAAGGTCAGTGGCGAGCCTTTCAAACCAGGCCATATGGGCTTGTTTTAAACCATAGATTGATTTGTTTAGTTTGCAGACCATAGTGGTATTTTAGGTGACAAAACCAGGAGGTTGTTGCATGTAAACTTCTTCAGCCAAAATGCCATTTAAGAAGGCATTGTTCACATCAAGTTGAGTTATATGCCATTGCCTGGAAATTGCAAGTGTAAAGACAATCCTGACAGTGACAGGCTTGACCACAGGAGAAAGGTTTCTTGAAAATCAAAAACTTGAACTTGGTGAAATCCTTTTACCATAAGCTTGAATTTGTATTTCAGAATGGAACCATCTCGATTTTTCTTTGTCATACGGTGAACTGACTTTTTGTGTTTTTTATCGCAATGTCGCGGTTAGCAAGAGTCGCCACCGACTTTTCTTTTATCCAATAAGGAAAGGTGGAAAAGAACAGGAAAAACCTTAATTTAGATTTTGGGTTCGGGAGGTACATTATACAAAGGGAAGGTGTTAGCACCCTTTGTATCCATGGTTATCCATGGGCTCTTAATTGCTGGATCACTTATATTTTTGTCTGAAAAGTGTTGGTGAGTGGTTAAAAAAAGTGTTTCGAAAAGAGAGTTTAACTTTGTAATGATTCTTGTATGAATGTATACAAAGTATTTATCTCGTTTGATTTTGAAAGCGGTTTAGAAAAGGTTTTGAAAAGAGAATTTAACTTTGTAATGATTCTTGTATGAATGTATACAAAGTGGTTATCTCGTTTAGTTTTGAAAGTTGTTTAAAAAAAAAATAGTTTGGAAATGTGTGAGGTGTAAAAGATATTTTAGATTATGATCCAGTAATTGAGAGTTATACCTTCCTGAGGTCGTTATGGGCATTTCCTATCCTTATGAGGGTAAAATTGTCCTTACTATTGAGAAATAAGTAGTTTTATCCTTTGGATGTAAAAGGGTCATCGTAGGGTCATCGATAGGTCATTGAAGGCAACAGTTGTAAGGATACCTTAGCATTCGAAGGGACGATCATCATTTAACCGTAGGCTACACCGAAGGGTCATCGAGGGACAAAATCGTATTTTCGAAGGCAACATCCGAGGGACCATGATTTATTTTATGATGATTTAACCGAAGGGTCTTTGCTAAGTGTATCCCTACATTCGCGGGACATGACCGTTATACCGTAATGTCGTAAGGCAAAAGAGAGGTCCAAGATCACATATTTAAAGGCCATATTTTAAAGTTAAGTAGGTAATTAGGATGAGCCTCCACATTAAAATCAATACATTAAAATTACATTAAAATTAACACATTAAAATTAATTATTAAAATTAACACATTAAAATTAATTAGGCAATTTAGGGTGAGCCTCCACAATGGTACCCCGCAAATAAAGTGGACGACCTAACGGCAATCTTTTCCTGGGCCATATGAACCTTTGCAAAATTCAACAAACGGGTTAGCATACCAAAGCAGGGTGTAATCGAGGAGTCGCACCAAAGCAGTAATAGTATCAGGTAAACAAAGCATGGTTATAATAAAACAGGTCAGAAGGGCAAAGATCAAAACAGAACGAAAAAACAGCGGCATCCATTACAACAATTCAAGGTGTCCAGGCATACTTAAGTATACATACAGAACCTCAAATATATTTATGAATTCAATTATAATATCACATGGGAATTCGGAACGTAAAGCGGCGATAGTAACGCAAACCTGTTTGCAATTGAATTGTAACCTTGAATTGGCACTCTTAGGGTTGATGCCGGATTGAGTTGAGCGGTGCCGCCGGCTTTTCCTTCAGGGTTTTCTTTAAACAACAAATTAAAACGAAGGAAATAAACTAGATCCTAACGTAAGGTTAGATTCGGTAAAAAGGTGCACAATAGTTTCCGTTGCAGAAACTATTGTGCGAAAAGAATTAACTAAATGCTAAAAAGGGAATGGGAAATTGCAAGGGGAGCAGTGTAGAACTCGTAATAAACAATGACTAAGCTACTGGAAAAGAAACTATGCAAAAGCAAAAACGGCCAAAGGAAACAAAATGTGGAAAAGCCTCTCCTTTTAGGTTTTCTTCGTGGCTATTTATATATGCTTCAGTAACTCGTTGCCAAAAGGTCTTCAACGTGCGCGTGGATATAGGGCCCAACATTCCTCAAGTCTCTTCAAGTCTCTGAGGCGTTACTGGCGTCCAAAAAGTAGGGGAATGGTGTGACGTTCGTCACACCATGTGTGACGTCCGTCACAGGGATGCGCAAGGCGTGACGCTCGTCACAGCCTCTGTGACGCTCGTCACAGGTGCAATACCTGAGTTCTTGTATTTTGGGCTGGGCCTTGCTATTTGGTTCGTTTTTCCTCCTTTTTGCACCTCTTTTCCTCCAATTCTACTTGTGTTTCCAAATAAGCCACCTGAGACAAATAGGAAGAAAATACCGCGTAATATCCAATAATATAAAGTGACCTGAAATAAATGATGATAAAATTTAATTGAATTAAGCCTTAAAATATGATATAATTTCATGTTATCACTAGGCGAGCGTGTAGCGAACAGGCCAGTTTGGGCCATTTTCATTCGTGAGCTGGGCCTTCGTTCCTTTGAGATCAGTGTCATAAAAATGATTCGGAATGCCTTGAAAAGTGTCTTGAAATATTAATGGGCAAATTTTGGGGTATGACAGCTGCCCCTGTTCAATATTCTTGAACCGAGAGAGTTAGAATGGTATGTGCCGTTCGTGGTCTGGAGGTGAAAGATTATTGAACACTAGAATGCCCCAAAAATTTGCACTTGCCAATTAGTCTTGGTGGAGATGGGCTTAAAGATGCCATCCAGGTAGTTTGATGAGGAGATTTCCAGATTGTGTCGTACGCTAGACGATGTCTGAAGACATGGATGTCATACCGGGTCATACACTAGACCGTATAGTGAATCCCCCATCATGCCGTTGACTTCGCTGGGGAGTCAGAGTATGCTGTATACTGCTGGGGATAAGGGATCAGAATGGGTCATATACTGGACCATGTCTGAGTACCAGAGTGAGCTGTTCGTTAGGCGGATGACTTTGATGGGGATGAAAGATCAGAACGGATCGTACGCTAGATCGTTTCTGAGTTGCAGAATGAGCCGTCCGTTAGGCCGAATCTGCTTGAAGAGGGAGTAGCCGTATACTAGACTACCATTCAGAAATGTACCTGTCCGAAGGTAGCATTTGAGCAAGGGAGTAGTCGTATACCAGACTACCATTCAGGAATGTACCTGTCCGAAGGTAGCATCTGAGCAAGGGAGTAGTCGTATACCAGACTACCATTCAGGAATGTACCTGTCCGAAGGTAGCACCTGAGCAAGGGAGTAGCCGTATACCAGACTACCATTCAGGAATGTACCTGTCCGAAGGTAGCACCTGAGCAAGGGAGTAGCCGTATACCAGACTACCATTCAGGAATGTACCTGTCCGAAGGTAGCACCTGAGCAAGGGAGTAGCCGTATACCAGACTACCATTCAGGAATGTACCTGTCCGAAGGTAGCACCTGAGCAAGGGAGTAGCCGTATACCAGACTACCATTCAGGAATGTACCTGTCCGAAGGTAGCACCTGAGCAAGGGAGTAGCCGTATACCAGACTACCATTCAGGAATGTACCTGTCCGAAGGTAGCACCTGAGGAGATAAAGGTCTAACTTGGTCGTACATTAAACCTTATCTGAGTTGTCCGAGGACTTGACGGTCTAACTTGGTCGTACATTAGACTGTATTTGCAGAATCTGACTTGAAGGTCTAACTTGGTCGTACATTAGACTGTATTTGAGTGGTATTTGAAGATTTGAAGGTCTAACTTGGTCGTACATTAGACTGTCTTTGAGTTATTGAAGGTCAGAATGGATCGTACGCTAGATCGTATCTGAGTTGAAGGAGTCATGTGTTGAGATGAATCAGGATGGACCGTATGCTAGGCAGTACCTGAGAAGTGAAGGTCCAACTGGGTCGTACATTAGACCGTGTTGGGAGTAGTTGAAGATCAGAATGGATGTCCGTTAGATCGTATCTGAGTGGAAGGAGTCATATGTTGGGCTAAATCAGAAAGAACCGTATGCTAGGCCATATCTGATAGTATTTGTATATGTTGTATTTGCAATGAATATTTGGGATGAGCTCATAGACGCCATCGTTAGGAGGATGTCAGAATGAATGTTGACATGGAGTATATCCGAAAGATGTAGTTGAATCCTGAATGTAATTGATAAGGATGTCCGTCTGAATGGACCTTTGTTTTGATTGTATCAAGAGGATACTTGACCTGAAAAATAAAGTTAGCTTCATGCCATGTCATGATGCATGAGATGCAACTGTTGTATGCATGCGTATGCTGTGAAATGATGTAATGAGTGAATTATGCGTCTGGAATAAATGAGAGCATTGTATACATGTATATGTTATGAAATGATGTAATGTATATGATGCGGAACGAAAATTGTATGTAGGTATGTGATGTGAAATGATGTAATGAATGCACTATGTGTCTGAAACGTTCTTCCAGGGGACTCTACTGGGGAAATAAATCTCAGTCTTCTGGTCGGAGATATTTGTATTGATGATCCTTCCTTAGCTAGGGGTATTTGACTTTTATCTGATGGCAGAGATATTCAACAGAGCCTGGCTGGGGGTAGAAGAGATGACCAGTCTAGTGATGCCAATTTCTTCTGGGGAATAACTGGCGTTGCCGGGGAATCGAATTAGCAACGGATTCATTGGGAAGCATGGTTAGACCTTCTCCTCGATCCTGAAGTCGTGTAGTAATTGCTATTACCGTTCTAGGCATGCATTTTTGGTAAACATTGATCGTATTCAAATGCATATATCAATCCAAATTAAATCAATGGACGTTCGTGCAAACAAAACGGGAAAGTAAAAATAAAATTGCATTGATTTTGAAAGAGGGCCTATGAACAGGCAATCTGTGTACAAGGAGACAGAAATCCTAGTAAGAGGAAATTGTCGAAAACAAAGAGAAAGCTATGTGGAAGAAGTCCTATTGATTTTAAGCCTACTACTGTCATTATGTCTTCGAGCATCTCATCCCTTGTTGTCGGATAGAAGTGATTGGCTTGGTCAGTCCCTCGAACTTGGTTGAAGCAGACAGAGAATGAGGCATAGTCATACGCTTTAATCCCTAATTTTTGCCTGGACCGCCTTTTCAGGTTTTCAGTCCACCGGGATACCCTTTTTTGCTCAAGCCGCCTTTTCAGGTTTTCGACTTGCCGGGTGTACGTCTTTATATATTTATCCCTAATTTTTGCCCGAACCCTTTTGGTTCGCCGGGATGCCCTTACTTTTGCCTAGGTACGTCGACCTAGCGGGTCTCTGTTATGCGTAGTATTTTTGACTATGTCCGCGTTCACAGGATGCGGGAAGCCTTCGCCATCCATTGTAGCAAGTATCATGGCTCCACCGGAGAATACCTTCTTAACTACAAGTGGCCCTTCGTATGTGGGAGTCCATTTGCCCCTGGGATCACCTTGTGGTAGAATGGTACGCTTTATCATCAAGGCGCCAAGTTGGTACACCTGTCTCTTGACCTTTTTGTTAAATGCCTGGGTCATGCGCTTCTGATATATCTGCCCATGACAAACAGCCGCAAGTCTCTTTTCATCAATCAAATTTATCTGATCGAGTAGAGCTTGAATCCATTCATCCTCATCTAAGCCTGCATCTTTCACAATTCTTAGAGAGGGGATCTGAACTTCCACTGGTAAAACGGCTTCCATTCCATAGACTAAAGAGAACGGAGTTGCCCCCTGTCGAAGTACGCAACCATGAAGAGCAAGAGGTAACATCTCATGCCAGTCTTTGTACGTTATGTCATTTTTTGTATGATCTTCTTGATATTCTTATTAGCAGTCTCCACGGCGCCGTTCGTCTTTGGCCGGTACGGAGAAGAGTCATGGTGCTTTATTTTGAACTGCGTGTAGAGTTCAGTTTAGTACCATTATCAGTGATAACTCTCTCAGGAGACAGCAGGTTTCTCAAGTAGATATTTGATAGAATCCATCTTAGAAATCAATAAAGTGGTATGATTCAACATAGACTGTCTTAGTCGGCGAGCAGCCTAGGCCAAAGCGCAGCAAGCTTTCTCGAGCTGTGAGTATCTTGTTTCACAGTCGGTACCTTTTGCTAAGGCAGTGTATGACATGCTCTTTTCGACCAGACTCGTCATGTTGCCCCAGCCCACCTTATTGAATTTTCTAACACGGCCAAATACATGATTAGAGGTCTTCCTTCAACTGGTAGCATTAGAATTGGAGGTTCTTGGAGATATTTCTTGATTTTGCCATTCATCACTCCATACCATCTCTTGATTTTTTTATTTAGCAATTTGAAGAGGGGTTTGCAAGTAGCAGTCAAGTGTGGAATGAATCGGGCAATGTAATTCGAGTGCCCCAAGAAACTTCTGACTTCTCTCTTGTTTATTTCAGTACCCAGATTTACAATTTCAATTGATTCCTCATGCGGCTGTATGGTCTTTTCTTCTTGTAGTACCAGTCTGGCAAGTTCTCCAGGGACTTCACAATCTTCCTCACTTCCATCCTCGGCTCGGTAGATCGGATTTTCAAAGTCATAATGAACAGTAGCAGAGTCATTACCAACAGGATCCAGAGTGGATATGGATCGGCAAATTGTTACGTGAGTGTGTGCAAGAAAACATAGCTTGTTTGAAAAATGACAGGAAAGATAAAGAGCGCAATATTTGAATGCAAAAATTCCATTGATTTATTGAATATGAATATGCTTATGAAAATGACAAACCCTTAAAATTAGCTATTATGCCCCGGGTATAGACACAATGCTTTGAACCACAAAAATAGCAATAACAATTACTCCTGACTAAAGGAAATCGGGATAATGTCTTCAGCCTTCCGATTATTGAGTCTGTCACCAATTGTTGGGAAAATCCAGCTATCCAGGTCGCAACCGCTATCAGTATCCTCCACAGCATTGACAGTCTTGTCATGATTAGGCAGAGGGGCAGTGATGACATTAGGAGTCTCCGGAGGCTCGAACTCAATTTCCCCAGCGTCGATCATATCCTGAATTTTGTTCTTCAACAACCAACAATCGTTTGTATCGTGCCCGGGGCTATCGGAGTGATATGCACACCTGGCATTGGGATTATAACGAGGCGAAGCAGTGTTGACATTTGCAGGAGGACCTCTGAGAGTGATTAAGTTTACCTTTAGCATACTTTGCAGTGCTTGTGCTAAAGTCATATTGAGCTTGGTAAACTGCCTTCTTGGTCTGTCTGGTCTTTGCTGGAAGTTTTGAGCTGGCGGGGCGGCGATTGTTGTAACACCCCGATAATAATATAATTATTATTTAAATTAAGTTAATAATAGATTTATTAATTTAATTAGATAATTGGATTATAATTATTATGATTATTATTTTTGGGATTATCGAATTATTATTATTATTGGAATAATAATATAATTTGGAAAATATATAAGTTGGAAGTTAGAAAAATCCCATTTTTTGGTAAAAAAGTTATTTTTCACGTGAAAAGGGAAAAGAGGCAGAAAGGGCAAAAAGCAAAAGAACGAAGGTTGAAAGAAGGGAAAGCTTGGAGCTCAGAGACTACCGGATTTACTCAGGTAAGGGGGGTTTATCATCGATTAACGGGTATTATGGGATAGTATGTGATGGGTAGTGAGAAACCATTGAAATTGCCTCTGATTGAATGATATATGTGATGAACTTGTGAATATATTGATGAACGAAATTGGATGATAATTGATGAAATTCGTAGGAATTAGATGTAGTAAGGTTAACGATTTGATAAGTTGAATGCATCAGAGTTGTAATTGATAAAACGAACGAACATGTATGAAAAATTGGATTGTGAGAGGTTGGATCGGAAGGATCTCGTAGCAGAGAGAACCCATAGCAGATCTGGAAGACTGTATTCTGGTCATACGCGTATGGCACTAGGCAATACGCGTATGGGTTGGCTTGGAAATGGGGGTTTGGCGCTGGTACGCGCCATACGCATGTGATACGCGTAATCCCTGGAGTGGTACGCGTATGGTGTATGCCATACGCGTATGAGTGGAAAAGATGATGTTTTGAACGTGAAAACGTCTCTGTTGGTACGCGTATGAGGATGTGGTACGCGTAGCATACGCGTATGAGTGTGGGCGATACGCGTATGGGATGGGCGAGGAAATGCGCCATACGCGTATGGGCATAGGCGATACGCGTATGGGCAGACTTGTGGTTTTTCTGAACTGTTGTTGTACAGTTTTTTGGTTGTGTAGGCTGAGTGATGTACTTAGCTGAGGTGTGATGTTGTAGGGATCATTCTCGTTGTTTTGAATAGTATAGGTATTAGTAGAGTGTGCTAATACTATGATTAATTGTGTGGCATGATATGATATGCTTTTGTTGATGATATGCGATGGTATACATGATGATGTGAATGTATGCATTTGTGAATAGACTGTGTCATGGCTTAGAGTGTGAGCATACGTCTATTCTTGTGTTGTTGTTGTTGTGTTGCATTGCTAGGTGATTAGCATGCGTATTGTGGCCCATTTGGGGTGGTAGCTAATTCCCATGGTGAGGAATTAGTGAGTAAATCATTTTGATTATTGTTGTTGTTGCATTGCTAGGTGAGTAGCGTGCATAGCATGGCCCATTTGGGGTGGTAGCTAATTCCCATGGTGAGGAATTAGTGAGTGAGTCACCATGTCTCAAATGAGTGGGACTAGTGAGCTTGGTAGCCGTGCCTGGATTTGGACGGTGAGGTTGAACTATATGTTCACAACATAGTCGGTACCGCATGCATGGAGTCTCATTGCATAATATATGTATGGCGTGTAATATGAATGGATGTATTCCAATATTACACGTGTGTTTGTGTTGGTATGGATGTGTTGTCATAATGTATGATGTTGAGTTGATATAGTTGTTCCTGATTGTGTGTTCTGATTAGGGTGAATTGATGTGTTATTTACTTAGCATTACATGTTGTTCTATAATGCTTATTATATTGATTGAGGAACTCACCCTTACAACTATTTTTCAGGTAACGAGCAGTGAGTTGAGTAGAAGCTAGTGCTATGGAGTCTAGTGTCGTCCTTAGTGGGTCATGCTCTGGTAGATGTAACATCGGGAGGGAATATTTGACTATGTTTTAATTTAGTTGTTGATTCAACTTTACATGTAATGTAGTACATGATTTGAATGTCGATGTTTGTACCCGCTGCGAATTATGCAAAAGAGTCTTATTGTGATTTAATAAATGAGCATGACAGGATATCTTGATAAATGATGTGAAATAATTGTGTGACACCCTTCGGGGCATAATTACTCTGATTGACATGTTATTATTTTAATTAAACATTGGGGTTTTTAGAAGGGTGTTACATTAGTGGTATCAGAGCATAGTCGGTCGAGTCGAGTCGTAATTACTCTGTTTCCCCTGTACAGTATAGGTGTTGTGTAACCCTATCCGTACTTATTGTTTTAGTTTGTTTGGGTTTCAGAATAGAGATGGCTGGAAGAGGTAGAGATGATGCTGCAATTGCTGAGGCTCTGGGTATGCTAGCTGGAGTACTTGGAGGAAATCCGAATGTTGTGGGAATGGGAGCCGCTCGTCAACTGAGTGAGTTCCAGAAGAACAACCCTCCAATGTTCAAGGGAGCATACGATCCAGATGGTGCTCAGAAGTGGTTGAAGGAAATTGAGAGGATCTTCAGAGTAACTGAGTGTGCCGATAACCAGAAGGTCAGGTTCGGTACGCATATGCTGTCAGAAGAAGCTGATGATTGGTGGGTTGCTACCCGCACTGAGTTGGAAACCGCTGGGAATGTTGAGATTACTTGGGCAGTGTTCAGAGAGAGATTTCTGAGGAAGTACTTTCCAGAGGATGTCAGAGGGAAGAAAGAGATAGAGTTCTTGGAATTGAAGCAGGGTAACAAGTCTGTTACTGAGTATGCTGCTAAGTTCACAGAGCTGTCAAAGTATTATACTCCCTATAGTGAGGCTGCTGGAGAATTTTCTAAGTGTGTGAAGTTTGAGAACGGGCTGCGTCCCGAAATCAAACAGGCTATTGGATATCAACGGATCAGAGTGTTTTCTGACTTGGTTGACTGTTGCAGGATTTTTGAGCAGGATTCCAAAGCCAGAGCAGAGAGTTATCAGCAAAGGGTTGATAGGAAAGGTAAGAGTCAGAATGACCGTGGAAAACCGTATGCAGCTGGCAAAGGTTTTCAGAGACAGAGTGGGATGAAGAGGCCTAGTGGGGGAGACTCTAGTGCTCTTGCTAAGTGTTACAGATGTGGTCAGGCTGGACATCGTATCCATGAGTGTACCAGTAATGAGAAGAAATGTTTCAAGTGTGGAAAAGGTGGTCATTTAGCTGCAGATTGCCGGTTGAAGACTGTGACTTGTTTCAACTGTGGAGAGTTGGGTCATATCAGTCCACAGTGTCCTAAGCCGAAGAAAGAGAATCAGTCAGGAGGCAAGGTTTTTGCTTTATCAGGTTCTGAGACTTCTGCAGATGATCGTTTGATCCGAGGTACGTGTTATATTAATGGCTTTCCTCTTGTAGCTATTATTGACACCGGTGCTACTCATTCCTTTATATCTTTGGATTGTGCTGTGAAACTTAAGTTAGAGATATCTAAGATGCTTGGAAGTATGGTGATTGATACTCCTGCGAAGGGTTCAGTAACTACTACTTCAGTTTGTCTAAGTTGTCCCTTGAGTATTTTTGGTAGAGACTTTGGGATAGACCTTGTGTGTCTTCCACTAGTACAGGTTGATGTTATTCTGGGTATGAACTGGTTGGTGTTTAACCGAGTCTATATCAACTGTTTTGATAAGACTGTGATATTTCCTGAGATTGAAGAAGGAAAGAGTTTGTTTCTATCAGCCAGGCAGGTGAATGAGGAAGTAGCAGATGGAGCGGAGTTGTTTATGCTGTTAGCGACTTTGGGAGCTAAAGATAAACTGGTGATTGGCGATCTCGCTGTGGTGTGTGATTTTCCTGATGTGTTTCCGGAAGAAGTGAATGAATTGCCGCCAGAGCGTGAAGTTGAGTTCTCGATTGATTTGGTACCTGGTACTAGACCGATATCGATGGCTCCGTACCGTATGTCTGCTGTTGAGTTAGCTGAATTGAAGAGTCAATTGGAAGATCTGTTGGATAAGAAATTCATTCGTCCGAGTGTGTCACCGTGGGGTGCACCAGTGTTGTTGGTTAAGAAGAAAGAAGGTACTATGAGGTTGTGTGTGGACTACAGGCAACTGAATAAAGTGACGATCAAGAATCGGTATCCTTTGCCGAGGATCGATGATTTGATGGATCAATTGGTTGGTGCTAGTGTGTTCAGCAAAATAGATTTGAGATCTGGGTATCATCAGATACGTGTGAAAACTGAAGATATTCAGAAGACTGCTTTCAGAACAAGGTATGGACATTATGAGTATTCTGTAATGCCTTTTGGTGTGACTAATGCGCCTGGAGTATTTATGGAGTATATGAATAGGATTTTCCATCCGTACCTGGACAAGTTTGTAGTAGTGTTTATTGATGACATTTTGGTGTACTCGAAATCTGAAGAAGAGCATGCTGAGCATTTGAGAGTGGTTTTAGAAGTTCTCCGAGAAAAGAAGTTATTTGCTAAACTGTCTAAGTGTGAATTTTGGTTAGAAGAAGTTAGTTTTCTTGGGCATGTGATTTCAAGAGGTGGTGTTGTCGTTGATCCTTCTAAGATAGAAGCGGTGTCTAAGTGGGAAGCTCCGAAGTCAGTTTCTGAGATAAGGAGTTTTCTTGGACTTGCAGGTTATTATAGAAAATTCATTGAGGGATTTTCCAAGTTGGCGTTACCGTTGACAATGTTGACTAGAAAGGGGCAAGCGTTTGTTTGGGATTCAAAATGTGAAGAAGGTTTCCAAGAGTTAAAGAAAAGGTTGACTACTGCTCCTATCCTGATATTACCGAGTTCGTCGGAACTATTCGAGGTTTATTGTGATGCTTCATTGTTGGGTTTAGGTGGTGTGTTGATGCAGAATAAGCAGGTTATAGCTTATGCTTCGAGACAGCTAAGGGTTCATGAGAGGAACTATCCGACACATGATTTAGAGTTGGCAGCCGTGGTGTTTGTTCTGAAGTTATGGAGGCATTACTTGTATGGATCAAGATTTGAGGTTTTCAGTGACCATAAAGGTTTAAAGTATTTATTTGATCAGAAAGAGCTGAATATGAGACAGAGGAGATGGTTAGAGTTTCTGAAGGATTATGATTTTGGTTTGAATTACCATCCGGGTAAAGCAAATGTAGTGGCTGATGCATTGAGTCGGAAATCCTTACATATGTCTATGTTAATGGTTAAAGAGTTGGATTTAATTGAGCAGTTTAGAGATTTGAGTTTGGTGTGTGAGAGTACTCACAATAGTGTTAAATTGGGAATGTTGAAGTTGACGAGTAATATTCTGGATGAGATCAGAGAGGGTCAGAAATCCGATATGCTTTTGGTTGATAAGTTGACTTTAGTGAATCAAGGTCAAGGTGGTGAATTCAGAGTTGATGAGAATGGTGTTTTGAAATTTGGTAGTCGGGTGTGTATTCCGGATGTTACTGAGCTTA
Organism: Lathyrus oleraceus; assembly: GCF_024323335.1. Classification (NCBI taxonomy): domain Eukaryota; kingdom Viridiplantae; phylum Streptophyta; class Magnoliopsida; order Fabales; family Fabaceae; genus Lathyrus; species Lathyrus oleraceus. The sequence goes on from NC_066584.1 coordinate 417,073,331, forward strand.
AGAAGAGTATTCTTGAAGAAGGACACCGTAGTGGCCTGAGTATTCATCCTGGAGCTACGAAGATGTACCATGATTTGAAGAAGTTATTTTGGTGGCCGGGAATGAAGAGAGAAATTGCGAGTTTTGTTTATTCCTGTTTGACTTGTCAGAAGTCAAAGATTGAGCATCAGAAGCCGTCTGGGCTAATGCAACCGTTGGCTATTCCAGAGTGGAAGTGGGATAGTATCAGTATGGACTTTGTTTCTGGTTTGCCGAGGACAAGTAAGAATTTTGAGGCTATCTGGGTGATTGTTGATAGATTGACGAAGTCGGCTCATTTCATTCCGATCAGAATGGATTATCCGTTAGAGAGGCTAGCTGAGTTGTATATTGAGAAGATTGTAAGTTTGCATGGTATTCCGTCGAGTATTATTTCGGACAGAGATCCTAGATTTACATCGAAATTTTGGGAAGGTTTGCAGAGAGCTTTGGGAACTAAGCTGAGATTGAGTTCTGCATATCATCCGCAGACTGATGGTCAGACTGAGAGGACGATTCAGTCATTAGAGGATCTTTTGAGAGCTTGTGTTTTGGAAAAGGGAGGTGCTTGGGATTGTTATTTGCCTTTGATTGAGTTTACCTACAACAATAGTTTTCATTCGAGCATTGGTATGGCACCGTTTGAAGCTTTGTATGGTAGGAGATGTCGGACACCTTTATGTTGGTATGAGTCCGGTGAGAGTGCTGTGGTTGGACCGGAGATTGTTCAACAAACTACGGAAAAGATTAAGATGATTCAGGAGAAGATGAGAATTGCTCAGAGTCGTCAGAAGAGTTATCATGATAAGAGGAGGAAGTCACTTGAGTTCCGAGAGGGAGATCACGTGTTTCTTCGTGTTACTCCGATGACTGGTGTTGGTCGAGCTTTGAAGTCGAAGAAGTTGACACCTCGATTTATTGGTCCTTATCAGATTTTGGAGAGGATAGGAGAGGTAGCCTACCGTATCGCTTTACCGCCGGCGCTTGCGAATTTGCATGAGGTCTTTCATGTGTCTCAGTTGAGGAGGTACATTCATGATCCGTCACATGTAGTCCAAGTAGATGATGTACAGGTGAGAGATAACCTGACTGTTGAAACATCACCTATGAGGATCGAGGATCGAGAATTGAAGCAATTGCGGGGTAAAGAGATCGCCTTGGTGAAGGTAGCTTGGGGAGGACCAGCAGGTGGCAATGTGACTTGGGAACTGGAGAGTAAGATGAAGGAGTCTTATCCGGAGCTGTTCGCTTGAGGTATGTTTTCGAGGACGAAAACTCTTTTAGTGGGGGAGAGTTGTAACACCCCGATAATAATATAATTATTATTTAAATTAAGTTAATAATAGATTTATTAATTTAATTAGATAATTGGATTATAATTATTATTATTATTATTTTTGGGATTATCGAATTATTATTATTATTGGAATAATAATATAATTTGGAAAATATATAAGTTGGAAGTTAGAAAAATCCCATTTTTTGGTAAAAAAGTTATTTTTCACGTGAAAAGGGAAAAGAGGCAGAAAGGGCAAAAAGCAAAAGAACGAAGGTTGAAAGAAGGGAAAGCTTGGAGCTCAGAGACTACCGGATTTACTCAGGTAAGGGGGGTTTATCATCGATTAACGGGTATTATGGGATAGTATGTGATGGGTAGTGAGAAACCATTGAAATTGCCTCTGATTGAATGATATATGTGATGAACTTGTGAATATATTGATGAACGAAATTGGATGATAATTGATGAAATTCGTAGGAATTAGATGTAGTAAGGTTAACGATTTGATAAGTTGAATGCATCAGAGTTGTAATTGATAAAACGAACGAACATGTATGAAAAATTGGACTGTGAGAGGTTGGATCGGAAGGATCTCGTAGCAGAGAGAACCCATAGCAGATCTGGAAGACTGTATTCTGGTCATACGCGTATGGCACTAGGCAATACGCGTATGGGTTGGCTTGGAAATGGGGGTTTGGCGCTGGTACGCGCCATACGCATGTGATACGCGTAATCCCTGGAGTGGTACGCGTATGGTGTATGCCATACGCGTATGAGTGGAAAAGATGATGTTTTGAACGTGAAAACGTCTCTGTTGGTATGCGTATGAGGATGTGGTACGCGTAGCATACGCGTATGAGTGTGGGCGATACGCGTATGGGATGGGCGAGGAAATGCGCCATACGCGTATGGGCATAGGCGATACGCGTATGGGCAGACTTGTGGTTTTTCTGAACTGTTGTTGTACAGTTTTTTGGTTGTGTAGGCTGAGTGATGTACTTAGCTGAGGTGTGATGTTGTAGGGATCATTCTCGTTGTTTTGAATAGTATAGGTATTAGTAGAGTGTGCTAATACTATGATTAATTGTGTGGCATGATATGATATGCTTTTGTTGATGATATGCGATGGTATACATGATGATGTGAATGTATGCATTTGTGAATAGACTGTGTCATGGCTTAGAGTGTGAGCATACGTCTATTCTTGTGTTGTTGTTGTTGTGTTGCATTGCTAGGTGATTAGCATGCGTATTGTGGCCCATTTGGGGTGGTAGCTAATTCCCATGGTGAGGAATTAGTGAGTAAATCATTTTGATTATTGTTGTTGTTGCATTGCTAGGTGAGTAGCGTGCATAGCATGGCCCATTTGGGGTGGTAGCTAATTCCCATGGTGAGGAATTAGTGAGTGAGTCACCATGTCTCAAATGAGTGGGACTAGTGAGCTTGGTAGCCGTGCCTGGATTTGGACGGTGAGGTTGAACTATATGTTCACAACATAGTCGGTACCGCATGCATGGAGTCTCATTGCATAATATATGTATGGCGTGTAATATGAATGGATGTATTCCAATATTACACGTGTGTTTGTGTTGGTATGGATGTGTTGTCATAATGTATGATGTTGAGTTGATATAGCTGTTCCTGATTGTGTGTTCTGATTAGGGTGAATTGATGTGTTATTTACTTAGCATTACATGTTGTTCTATAATGCTTATTATATTGATTGAGGAACTCACCCTTACAACTATTTTTCAGGTAACGAGCAGTGAGTTGAGTAGAAGCTAGTGCTATGGAGTCTAGTGTCGTCCTTAGTGGGTCATGCTCTGGTAGATGTAACATCGGGAGGGAATATTTGACTATGTTTTAATTTAGTTGTTGATTCAACTTTACATGTAATGTAGTACATGATTTGAATGTCGATGTTTGTACCCGCTGCGAATTATGCAAAAGAGTCTTATTGTGATTTAATAAATGAGCATGACAGGATATCTTGATAAATGATGTGAAATAATTGTGTGACACCCTTCGGGGCATAATTACTCTGATTGACATGTTATTATTTTAATTAAACATTGGGGTTTTTAGAAGGGTGTTACAATTGTCACTGCTCCAACGGCATGGTCACCATTTTTCTTGTTATGATTCTTTTGACCATACACAGCATTCGATTCATTCTTCCCATGGTAGGACTTTTTACTGCTTGTAAAAGTAGCTGCCTGTAACTTTCCACTTCGAATGCCGCTCTCTACCCGTTCACCTGTCAGTATAAGTTCAGTGAAACCTGATGAGGAACTCCCCAGTAGGTGGCTGTAGAATGGACCAGTCAGGGTACCCATGAACAGGTCTACTAATTCTCGGTCAGTCATAGGGGGTTTGACCCTGCCGGCCAGATCTCTCCATTTCTGAGCATACTCTTTGAAGCTTTCTTTAGATCCCATAGTCATATTCTGCAACTGTAGCCGAGTAGGCGCTAATTCAGAATTGTACTGGTACTGCTTATAGAAAGTTGTTGCTAAATCAGTCCAGGTGCTGATGTCAGAGCTCTCGAGCTGATAATACCATTCCAACTGAGTGCCAGACAGACTTTCTTGGAAGAAATGGATCCACAGTTTCTTATCAGTGGTGTGCGGCTGAATCTTTCTCACATAAGCCCTTAAATGCATCTGGGGACAGGATGCACCATCGTACTTAGTGAAAGTGGGGATTTTGAATTTGCGGGGAATGGTCACATCGGAGACCAGACCCAAGCTTTCGAAATCTAGACCAGGCGCCTTCTGACCCTCCATGGCTAGCATGCGTTCTTCCAGCAATTTGTACTTATCATCTCTTGGAGAGTACTGTTCATTTTCATAGTCCTCATCGTCATCCTCAGGGTTGGAGAAATCAGCATTCTCTTCCTCTGAGTCATTCTCCGCCCCCTCTTCTGGACCATTCGGGATTCCAAATTTGATTCCCGTAGCCTGTCCTTTACGCCTTCTTCTCGGGTTAATGAAACTCACAGCTTTCTTGTCTTTCTTCTTCTCGACCAAAAGAGCCTTCAGTTCCTCCTGCCCCTTGGATAAGCTTAGCATCATCTCCTTGAATTGAGCATTCTGAGTCTGGAGATCTTTGACAGTTTGTTCGAGATCCATTTTTCTGTTTGAATCTGCTGGAATCTGTTTGATAGGAAAATCGTGAGAACACTGATCCTTTAGAATACCTGTTATGCGATGCAATGCAATGTATGAAATGTTTTCAAGGACTTTCGGGATTTAACTTTGCATAAACTAACAAAAAGAGCTTTTTTTTTCTTTTCTCTTTTGTTTTTGCTTTTGTTTTTGTTTTTTCTGTTTTTTTTTTTTAGCAGAGTTAAATCCCTAAATCCTTGAAATGGTTAGTACAATGCTATGATGTTATGATGTTATGTTGTTATGATGAATAACAAGCACAAGCAAGTCACACAACAATCATTCCTAGGTTTTAAGGCTTGCGTGAGTTCCATAGGTAAATACCCTCCCCACTGAAGTTTGGTTGGTTCAACCTGTCTTAGAATAGTAACCGGGTTCTAGAAGGATCTCAAATCATTGACCTTTCCTTAAGTCCACTTCAGTGCAACACCAAGTGGTTGACCGAAGCTTCCCTAAAGTCCAATCTCAAAGAGTGTAGTATCGAGTCTCAACCAACTCCAGTCGGAACCGAAGCCAGTTATCTCACTACTTTCTAATGGCCAGGATGAGTCAATTAGGGTTCTAAAGGTCTGGTTAATGCTTTTATGACACCACGCGAATGCCAAATATTTCCTCAACTAACATGAGGAACATCAGGACATCCAAAGTGTCACATTAACCGTAGCCATCATTTTGACCATTCCAGTATACGCCGGACAGTCGCGATGATCTCTTGCTACTTACCTAAGGTACACTAGATCCGGGTGTAGGATCTTTCACTCAAGCATAACATACCCAAGCAATCCCTTAAAAATAAATCAGACAAATTGAATAAGTGATCTTGTTTTTAAGGTAACCTCTCTTTTTAAGGTCCCCAGCAGAGTCGCCAGTTCTGTCATACGGTGAACTGACTTTTTGTGTTTTTTATCGCAATGTCGCGGTTAGCAAGAGTCGCCACCGACTTTTCTTTTATCCAATAAGGAAAGGTGGAAAAGAACAGGAAAAACCTTAATTTAGATTTTGGGTTCGGGAGGTACATTATACAAAGGGAAGGTGTTAGCACCCTTTGTATCCATGGTTATCCATGGGCTCTTAATTGCTGGATCACTTATATTTTTGTCTGAAAAGTGTTGGTGAGTGGTTAAAAAAAGTGTTTCGAAAAGAGAGTTTAACTTTGTAATGATTCTTGTATAAATGTATACAAAGTATTTATCTCGTTTGATTTTGAAAGCGGTTTAGAAAAGGTTTTGAAAAGAGAATTTAACTTTGTAATGATTCTTGTATGAATGTATACAAAGTGGTTATCTCGTTTAGTTTTGAAAGTTGTTTAAAAAAAAAATAGTTTGGAAATGTGTGAGGTGTAAAAGGTATTTTAGATTATGATCCAGTAATTGAGAGTTATACCTTCCTGAGGTCGTTATGGGCATTTCCTATCCTTATGAGGGTAAAACTGTCCTTACTATTGAGAAATAAGTAGTTTTATCCTTTGGATGTAAAAGGGTCATCGTAGGGTCATCGATAGGTCATTGAAGGCAACAGTTGTAAGGATACCTTAGCATTCGAAGGGACGATCATCATTTAACCGTAGGCTACACCGAAGGGTCATCGAGGGACAAAATCGTATTTTCGAAGGCAACATCCGAGGGACCATGATTTATTTTATGATGATTTAACCGAAGGGTCTTTGCTAAGTGTATCCCTACATTCGCGGGACATGACCGTTATACCGTAATGTCGTAAGGCAAAAGAGAGGTCCAAGATCACATATTTAAAGGCCATATTTTAAAGTTAAGTAGGTAATTAGGATGAGCCTCCACATTAAAATCAATACATTAAAATTACATTAAAATTAACACATTAAAATTAATTATTAAAATTAACACATTAAAATTAATTAGGCAATTTAGGGTGAGCCTCCACAATGGTACCCCGCAAATAAAGTGGACGACCTAACGGCAATCTTTTCCTGGGCCATATGAACCTTTGCAAAATTCAACAAACGGGTTAGCATACCAAAGCAGGGTGTAATCGAGGAGTCGCACCAAAGCAGTAATAGTATCAGGTAAACAAAGCATGGTTATAATAAAACAGGTCAGAAGGGCAAAGATCAAAACAGAACGAAAAAACAGCGGCATCCATTACAACAATTCAAGGTGTCCAGGCATACTTAAGTCTACATATAGAACCTCAAATATATTTATGAATTCAATTATAATATCACATGGGAATTCGGAACGTAAAGCGGCGATAGTAACGCAAACCTGTTTGCAATTGAATTGTAACCTTGAATTGGCACTCTTAGGGTTGATGCCGGATTGAGTTGAGCGGTGCCGCCGGCTTTTCCTTCAGGGTTTCCTTTAAACAACAAATTAAAACGAAGGAAATAAACTAGATCCTAACGTAAGGTTAGATTCGGTAAAAAGGTGCACAATAGTTTCCGTTGCAGAAACTATTGTGCGAAAAGAATTAACTAAATGCTAAAAAGGGAATGGGAAATTGCAAGGGGAGCAGTGTAGAACTCGTAATAAACAATGACTAAGCTACTGGAAAAGAAACTATGCAAAAGCAAAAACGGCCAAAGGAAACAAAATGTGGAAAAGCCTCTCCTTTTAGGTTTTCTTCGTGGCTATTTATATATGCTTCAGTAACCCGTTGCCAAAAGGTCTTCAACGTGCGCGTGGATATAGGGCCCAACATTCCTCAAGTCTCTTCAAGTCTCTGAGGCGTTACTGGCGCCCAAAAAGTAGGGGAATGGTGTGACGTTCGTCACACCATGTGTGACGTCCGTCACAGGGATGCGCAAGGCGTGACGCTCGTCACAGCCTCTGTGACGCTCGTCACAGGTGCAATACCTGAGTTCTTGTATTTTGGGCTGGGCCTTGCTATTTGGTTCGTTTTTCCTCCTTTTTGCACCTCTTTTCCTCCAATTCTACTTGTGTTTCCAAATAAGCCACCTGAGACAAATAGGAAGAAAATACCGCGTAATATCCAATAATATAAAGTGACCTGAAATAAATGATGATAAAATTTAATTGAATTAAGCCTTAAAATATGATATAATTTCATGTTATCACTAGGCGAGCGTGTAGCGAACAGGCCAGTTTGGGCCATTTTCATTCGTGAGCTGGGCCTTCGTTCCTTTGAGATCAGTGTCATAAAAATGATTCGGAATGCCTTGAAAAGTGTCTTGAAATATTAATGGGCAAATTTTGGGGTATGACATTCTTGATCCTAAAGTCCCATTTACACCCAATGGCACTTCTATTAGGAGGAAGGTTAGTGAGAGTCCATGTGTTATTTTGAAGCAGTACAATATGTTTGTCCTGCATGGCTATTAGCCACTGAGGGTGTTTGAGTGTTATCTTATAGGAAGTGGGTTAGTAGGAGAGTAAGATGAAGCCTAGGTTGGACAATACCATCATTGGCTCTAGTGACCATAGGATGAATATTCTGAGGATGAATGTTTGGTGTAGGAAGTTGTAAGGGAGTATTATATGGAGTTTGAGAGGAAGAGTGTGAGGGGGACACACTTGAATCACGCCCATGCAACTGAGAGTTAGAGAAAGACGAGGAAGGAAGAGGAGAAGCATGAGGAAATATAGGGCTGAAAGATGCAAATGAATTCTATTGTTGTAGAGATTATTATTGGGGAGAAGCAGTTCCTAAGAAATTTTGAGAAGCATACCCTGAGACATTTTGAGAGGATGGTGAAACAATAGAAGTGGAGTTATGATTCTGGTTATGGTTGGAAGTAGTAGGATTGGATTGAAAAGATGAAAATGAAAAGGGAACATGGATGCAGGTTTGAGTGTGAGTGAGATATGTCATGGAAGTATAGGCAGACATAGAGGAGTAAGGGAACCTAAATTCATTGAAAATCACATATTTTTAGATGTAGATTTTACCATCAGGTGATATGCACTTATAACCCTTATGTTGAGAAGAATATCCCAAGAACAAACATTCCTCGGAATGATATACAAATTTGTTAGGGTTGTAAGGTATGAGGCGTGGATATCAAGCACACCCAAAAACTTTGAGGAACTTATAGTCTGGCTCAATGTGGTGAAGAATTAGATAGGGATAGTTCATGCCTAAGAAAAATGTAGGAATTCTATTGATAAGATATGTAGTTGTCTGAAAAGCATGACCTTAATACTTTAAAAGGAGTGAGGCATGTGACAACAAGGTGAGACCTGTTTCCACAACATGTATGTGCTTTCTTTCCAGATAGCCATTTTGGTGATGAGTGTGTGGACATGTTAGTAAGTGTAGAGTGCCTTGATTAGTGAGTAAAGGAGTGGTGAGTTGGAATTCACCATCTCCATCAATTTGAACTCTTTTAATCTTACAGTTAAACTGAGTATATGCCATGAAGTTAGTAAATGCTTAGGTGACTTCAAATATGAGTTTAAGTAGAAAATTCCAAGTAAATTTTGTAAATGCATCCACACATGTTAGTAGATATTTGAAACCAGAGGAGGACACCATAGGTCCAGGTTCCTATACACCAACAAAAACTAAATCAAAGGGAGCATTATATATTGTAGTAGAATGAGTGGAAGGAAATCTATGAACTTTGCCTAAGCAGCAAACAGTGCAAAAGTCAAGCTTAGATTGATAAGGAACATGAGTATTACATCTGGTGAGTACATTTATGAGGACCTCGTGATGAGGGTGCCCCAATCAAAGGCAAGTGAAGCATGCAAAGGTGACGTGTCAGATAGAAGATAATTGAATGTTGAATACAGTTAGTTTCATAGTACTATCATGAGGGAATCTAGCGCTAGGATTCGGAGTGGTAAAATCATTGTAAACTTCAATACAAACTCAAAGTACTCATACGCAAACGAGAAACGAGTCTCTGAAGAAAATGTATTTGCCTACTAACTTTTGCTTATGCAAATAAAGTTTTTATTTTCATTTCATCTACATTTACTTCTTTTTATTTTCATTCAAGTTACCATTTCGACTTAGTCAAAATTACTGTTATGTTTACTTTCAAACTTAATCATTTTTTCAAAGTAGTCAACACAAATACTCAACAACATTAATGCACATTTCTTCTTCCAGAAATTTCGCACAACATTCCTCAAGATTTATTAATCTGGTCGTTCAAACAATAAATTTAAAACTAAGTGGTTATTTACCAAAATCACCGTTGGACACTATTCTGATGTGGAACATAAGATAAGTGGTATGCTGATGACAATTATAGTGGAAGCTCTTCGATACAATAATAAGAATCTCTAGTAAGTGGAGAAGCGGATGTACCTACTAGGTTAACATTCGATCGTCCAAGTCAATGAGATCACTAAGATGTAACTTGCTAGAATGAATGAATGATACCTTGGCGTAACGCGCAATCATGCTTATATATGCACAGTTAAAATTGTCATCAATGAATGAGACGTGAAATGCCTGAATGAGTAGAATTGATTTCAACTATTACGACGAATATGGTCTCGAATTCCAGTGTACGGTCTCTTAAGTCTTCGATTTAGACTGATCTAATTGGATTATTTTATCGATCCATAGTGACATCTTAATTTGTTGTTTTGCACATGTTAACACGCGAGTTAATTTTATTTTAATAAAAAAAATCTATATATTGAGTGTGATTAATCATTATTTTGGTCGATAATAAAGAAAGGGATATATAAGAGCGAAACTTGTGTTCTTTGTCGCCCATGAAAAACGTTAAACTTGGGCAGGGTTGACAGTGATTCGTTAAAGAATCCGAAAACATTCTTAATTAAACACTATCAAAATCACACATCATCAAACATACAAAAAAAACATAACATTTTTGTTGCGTTATTTTTGTTTTGGTGCGTTTCAATCTGCAAACTCCATAATACAACTCCAACCTCAGATCAATTTCCATTTTCCCCCAACACACTCCAACTTCTAATCACGGTTAGTTTCATTTCCTTCCTTCTCCCTTTTCAATTTCCCTAACACATTCTCAACCCATCACAATGTTCTCAATTTTCTTTTATTTATTATTATTTTTATTGATTCATTGAATCATACCTGTGTTTGATCTCACTTTTTGTTATTTGATGTTTATTTTTCAATGTCACGTTTCTGGATCTGAGACCCTCTATGGATCTGTTTTCCTAGAATTAAAGAATGTTGTGCATTGTGAAACCTTATGCTGATGTATATTGGAGTTTGATTTATTTGAATTGAATTGGTTTAGGATCAAGTGACATTCTTGTGAATTTTCTATCTGACAAGAATCAACCACCAAATCCAAATTATTATTAGAAATTTGGAATTGGTTGTGGTTTTTACGGATGCATTTGTATTGTGCCCTTTTGTGTCAACCCAGAAAAATCTTAGTACATCACTTTAAGGGGCTGTTGCTGTGTATGATATGATCTGAATAGAATTGAACTTTTATGTTTACTTTTGATTCAAGATCTATTTTGTTCATGTTGATGATTCACTTCACCACTCTTGAATTGGGTTGATTTTGCTTGTGCCGGAATGAACCAAAGATCATATTATAGATGAATGTGAGTCTGTTCTTAAAAGAAATTGTGGTGTGATTTTGATGAAAACTTCGTACAATCTTAAGTTGGCCAATATATTAATATAGTTGTTGAGTTTTTTTTTTTCAAAATGAAATTTCATGTCCTTCCATTTTGCCAGGCTTCTTTGTTTGCTTAAATGTGTTGATTTCTGCATTATTTGAACGTGGACGGAATGTTATGGAGGCTAGTTGAAAGAGATCGGTGTTAAGTTGTGAAGGATTAAAAAGAACATGGCTCCTTCTAGCAAGGCTGAGAAGAAGGCAGCCGTAGATGCTGCTGCATGGATGTTCAACGTTGTCACTTCTGTTGGAATTATCATTGTAAACAAAGCTTTGATGGGCGGTTATGGCTTCAGTTTTGGTAAATTACTTTACCAATTTCTTGATCATTTTTCTGTTACTGGTATACTACTATGTCATAAAACTTGCAGATTATTTCCATATCTTGTTTTAAGTATGATTTGACTTTATTGCTGCAGCTACAACTTTGACGGGTCTTCATTTTGTTACAACAACTTTAATGACGGTTGTACTACGGATGCTGGGATACGTCCAGCCTTCTCATCTTCCCTTCTCCGAACTTCTAAAATTTGTTTTCTTTGCTAACTTTTCTATTGTTGGAATGAATGTCAGTCTTATGTGGAACTCAGTTGGATTCTATCAAGTGAGTTGGGCTGAATTTTTTGTATTCCTCTTTCACTGCCTTCAGAAGTTAAATTTGTTTCTTTGTTAACCATTGGCAGATTGCAAAACTGAGTATGATCCCTGTGTCCTGCTTGTTGGAAGTTTGTTTGGACAAGATTCGCTATTCAAGAGACACAAAACTGAGCATAGGTGTTGTTCTTTTGGGCGTTGGTGTTTGCACTGTTACTGATGTGAGTGTAAACACGAAAGGTTTTGTTGCCGCCTTTATAGCAGTGTGGAGCACTTCTCTGCAGCAATATGTAAGTTCGAAACTCCACTACATGTGGTGTAACATATTGCATTTACTATTTGTTTCTTAGAGTTCGGGCATGGGCCATAACTTAACTCCTCAAAACTGATGGATTTTCAAATCTTTTACATGCAGTATGTTCATTATCTTCAACGGAAGTATTCGCTAAGTTCTTTCAACCTTTTGGGACATACAGCACCCGCGCAGGCTGGATCACTACTGTTATTAGGCCCTTTTCTAGATTATTGGTTGACCAACAGCAGAGTTGACCGATTTGCTTATGCTACACCCTCTGTGGTAAGTTCTAAGTTCTGCTTAACAGAAAGAGTGCAACGCCATCAAATTAAACAAATAGCTCCTAGATGATATAGTTCTCGGAAAATGAGTTTGCAATTTTGTAGGACTCGCAGAATCTGTCACTGACTTATATTTGTTACATTAATTTTCACTAATCAATTGTTGTGATGTGATTGGCAGATGTTCATAGTCCTGTCATGCACCATTGCGGTTGGGACCAACCTCAGCCAATTCATCTGCATAGGCAGATTTAGTGCTGTGTCTTTCCAAGTACTTGGTCATATGAAGACAATACTCGTTTTAATAATGGGATTCTTTTTCTTTGGGAGGGAAGGTCTCAATCTTCATGTAGTTGTAGGTATGATAATAGCAGTGGTTGGAATGATGTGGTATGGCAATGCATCATCGAAGCCTGGCGGGAAGGAGCGTTGGAGTCATTCTCTCCCCACCAACAAAACAGAAAGCCGGTCATAGTTTGACAGTGTTCACTCATTATGTGATGGTTTTGTTTGCAAATTGCAAAAGTTGAGCACGCCAAATAGTTGATTTTAGAAAAGTATTTATTTTTATATAAAATTAAACCTTATTGGTTCTAATTATTTTAACCTTGTTTGTAATTCTTCAAATTTGATTTCTTGTTTTGGATACTAGTTGTTGGTATATGTTTATAGGTATGTTCTCTTGGGAAGTTTTCATCTTTTCCATGATCAGAATGAATCTATTTGACTCTTAAATGTGATCTGTGTTTTCATGTCTTGAAATTAATAATGAAATTTTTGTGATCACATAATAGAGCATTTGAACTTATAAATTTAAGACTTTGTCAATATATTAAGGGTTATTGGTTTGGGTTGAATCTTTGTCAATATATTAATTATAAATATGAATAATGCAAGTGAAAATATTAAAGGAACACCACAAAGTGCTTAGAATTGAAAAAAAGTAACATTGTAGAAATACGCAGCAGTGAGAATGAATAAAGGATTGCCACAAGATTTGCACCATAGAGAATGGTTGCGTAGAAATATTGAAAAGGGGATGAAATAACCAAAAATGCAAGGTTGGATGAATTAATAAAAATGCTAATTTGTGCTCTAAGCCACAAGTTGAAAATTGATTTTCTCAACAGCTTAAAGATTGTTTTTCCAACACAACTTCAACTTTTTTAGTACACTGGAGTTTTTTTTAACACCACTTGTGACATGAAATGAAAGTGCTGTACAATACCAAATCAACGATCCTCTAAATTCTACATTTCGAAATTTGTTATTGAGAAGTAGCTTTTTGATCATTTCCAATGCAAAGAAATACCAATATCATTCAACTAATAGGACTTTTAAAACAAAAACCAAACAAAATTGAAATAAATTGTCTGGACATTTAACAATCATACAAAGTTGGTATAAGAAACATGTCTATTGAACTTAAAATATTAATTCCGCAAAATCATCTAATCTCCGAGTCATCAAAACATAACAGCTTAACGCTTCTTCGAGACACCAACAGTCTTTCCTCTGCGGCCAGTAGTCTTGGTATGCTGACCTCTAACACGAAGGCCCCAGTAGTGCCTCAAACCACGGTGATTTCTGCATAATAAAAACGATGTTAATCTTCAGGTCTTCAGGTGGTAACACAACAACCAAAAATATATTAACCAGCAAGTGCCTAATTTCTCCACGTGCATCCTTCAATAAACAAAAGCCTACTTCATTTAGCTTATTAAACTTATCTTCCTGCATAAGAATTTATGAAATTCTTTTGGGCATAAAGAATTAGCTAATGACAAATCCATAAACTGTTTTCAACTTAAGTTCTATAAAAAGGACTTTATTTTAATGTTAAAGAAAAGAAGTAGCACTTCCACTACAAGTGCTTAATTAAATTGCTTATCCAAAATGCAACCTAAAAACATTTATTTATGCTGCATCATCTCAAATCTCAAGATACATTTGCCCCTATATCAACATGAAGATCATAAATAGTAAAAGTGCTGGGAAAAGCCTATATATTTCAATACTAGCATTGACAACAATATCCTACACTCAAATACAAGTCATTGGTTAATTGGTTAAAAACCAGTAAACAACTTTTAGAATACACAGGCAAGCAAACAATCACTTGATCACCACATAAGCCATAATGAAATAAAGGATGCAGCAACAAATACCTGATTTTCTTGAGTCTCTCCAAATCATCTCTCAACTTCATGTCAAGTCCATTGGAGACAACTTGAGAGAATTTACCATCCTTGTAATCCTTCTTTCTATTCAAGAACCAATCAGGTACCTTGAATTGACGAGGGTTGGCAACCACTGTCATCAAATTATCCAACTCTGCAGCACTCAACTCACCAGCCCTAAATATCCCAATAACAAAATATCACTCATTTTTCATCAGCAACAACAAAAAAATAGGATTTTTACTTATACAATGCAAAAACTAAATTACAAACCTCTTGTTCATGTCAATATCAGCCTTCTTACAGCAAATGTTAGCAAATCGTCTTCCAATACCCTTGATGGAGGTCATTGCGAACATGATCTTCTGCTTCCCATCGACGTTGGTGTTCAGCACACGCAGAATGTGCTGAAATTCTTCGTTCGCCACCAAAGACTATCATTCATAACCAAAAAAAAATTACAAAATCAGTGGTTATTCAGAAACATGGTACAATAGACGGATGAAATCGAGATGTGATGAGGAATGCACCATTTTAGGCCAGGCGATAAGGTTCCCTGCGAACGGAGACGACGGCGGTTTGTCGCGCACTGTGGCCAAGTAAGATGTAAACGGGAAGAATTAGGGTTTCTGAGATTATATGGAATTTATAATCTGCTGAATATGTAGATTTACGATTTTGACCCGGACAAGTTTTTTTGGTGCTGGGCCCTTGAGAAATGTTAAAGAACCGAAATTCTAAAAAGCAATATATTAAATTAAATATGAAATTAGTATATAAATAAGAGATTAATTGAAATGTCTGTTAGTGTAAAAAAATTTACACGGTCAATGCATCATAGTCATCCCTTTGTATTATTTTTCAAGTGATTAAAATAAAAGTCAAATATTTTAAATAAATTAATGATTTTGATTACTGATAATGTAAAAAATCTTTACACTGTCAATGTATATCAATTAAATTCTATAAATAAATAATTTTTATACATACATTCAATTAAAAAAAATCAAATAGATAATTATTAAAATAAATCTTAAAAATATTATAAACTAATTTAACTAGATACATGGCAGGAAAAAAAATATGATCATTGGAATTTTAGAAGGTCTTTACCACATAATATGTTTAGAGTAATTTCATATTACTAAGATTACTAAAGCAGTGTTTTGTGTCGACCAAAGACTTGGAATTAATTGTTCTATATCGGCCAAAGATCTAATACCATAAGGCTTATTATCTAACATGCCTAGATAGTTTCAAGGTATAAATACATTTATAAAAGATTTTCAATGACATAATATATAATTTTCACTTTCACTATCACTATTTTTCATCCCTAAAATGACTTAAGCGTTGGAGTACTAACCATACAAGTACCCCCTAGGTCCACCGCAATGAAGACAGCAAACACCAATTAACGACATCACATCAAGACTGACATCTTTGTTTCAAGAAGCATCGTGATTGCGACCTTCAATCCACGATGGCACATCGTCGTAGTGCTTCAAGAGCTTTGCTTAGTCATAGTTTCCGCAATCTTTTCCATTTATGATTATGCAGCAGAACAGTGACACAATCTATGGGAAACAACTTTTGACTCCTACAATTTCCATGATTCTATGCTCGATCCTTAGATTTGAACTCTAAAAGTGTCTTAGCCAAAGAAATTGGAGTCTCGAGAATCCAAAATCTCATATAGGTGTCGTTTGGATCCACCATACACTGATCTGACATCGAAGAAACAGTTACGTCAACTCCGAGCTGCCATGAAATAACGCCAGCGAACACCCCGAAGTCGAGATCCAGTCCGCTGACATTCCGGTCAAGTTGTTGGTGGATACTTTTGGTGCATTAGACACACCGAAAGGCATAGCTGAGTACTCATAATGACCACAACGAGTTTTGGACGCATTCTTAGGAATATCTTCCGACTTCACCCGAATCTGATGGTATCCTGACCTCAAATCAATCTTGTTAAACACACGAGCTCTCACTAGTTGGTTCATAAGATCATTAATCTTCATAAGAGGATATTAGTTCTTAATAGTGACCTTATTTAATTGGCGATAATCCACACATCACCTTATGCTAATATCTTTCGTTTTAACCAACAACATTAATTCTCCCCAAGGTGACACACTAGGCCTGGAAAATTTCTTTTGTAATAGCTTCACCAACTGTTTCTTAAGCGCGCCCACTTTCGATGTGGACATTCTATATGGTGTCATGTACAAAAGTAATTATAAGGTACTAAGTCTATAACAAATTTGACTTCAAGCTCAGGTGGAAAATCATTAATATCATCAAGGAAGATGTCAGGGAATTCGAACACAACATAAAGGTTGGTGATCGAAGTTTCACTATTTATTTGCAGGGAGGCTAGCATCAAGAGAACTTAAGCATCTTGTTTCAAGGATATCTCTACTTGATTGGCAGATATAAATCTTGAATCCTTATTACTTTTCGACTCAAGAAACAACATTGTCTTATTAAAGAAGTTTATGCGAACATGGTTGAACGATAACTGGTTTATTCCCAAAATAATGTACAGTTTACTTAAGGGTAAGTAAATTAAGTCAACTCCAAAATCTTTACGATAAATGGACATGGGACAATTTATACAAACTAACGACGTGGCTATAGAACCATTGGCTGGTGTCTCAATGATCATATTATATTTCATATGGAACACTTATAGATTTAGCTTTACGGTGAGTACGAAGACTTGCAATACAATAAGCTTAACACGTCAAACGTGGTGAAGATGAAGACCTTGAAGTTGATTCCCGCTAGCGAGTTTGATATCATCCAAATTGATGATCACCCATCACAATCAGTTTTGGTAGGTGATGATCTACTGACTAGAGTAAAGAAAGGACTTCTTGAGTGTCTAAGGTTTAATGTTGACCTCTTCGCAATCTCTAATGTGTTGAGTTAGGTAGTAAAATAATCGTAAAGTTCCTTCTAGGATTTGATGTACCTGTCTGGAAGGTCTTAAACCATGTCATGTTGAATCCTCTGAGGATCAAGAAGATCAATTTTCATTTTGTTGCACCCCACACGTGGTGATAATCGAGCACAGTGTCCACGCGTCCCGTTGTAGCTGTCTAACTTTAGAGTTTTTTTGAGATAATTTAATATCTGATTGTCAAGGATGTTTTTGTAAAGGGGTTCATTCTTTGACCAGGAATTTGTGTTTCGTCATTAGTTTTGTATTCCATCAAGGAGTAACGCGATGGTGATTGATAGAGATGATGTGCTTCTAGAGGAATATGGTCATCGTCTATACCCTTTGTACCATAAAGAGGAAATCAACTACCTTGATGTTGGAGGATACATGATGGTCTGTGAGTTATCCAACGAGGAAATGCTATATTAATTAGGATTAGTTAAGGTGTGATTTTATGGTTGTTGTCTAACATCGCTTCGTGCATGAAGTGGTTTCTATGAGGAACATACTGTAAATTTTCCTTAATTATAATGAGTCTTTTGGACAAGAAGTGTGAGTTTTATTGCTTCACTAAGTTGTAACTGGTTTTAAGTAGTTCACTTGTTCCTTGCATGCCTAGGCTGGGTTGGAGTTTCTGGAGAATTTTATGCATATCTTGTCTAAGGATATGTGGTTTCAATAGAGGTTGTTTTGAAGTTTGACATTGAACTGTTGAGGAGGTTGAAAGATCAGTAAAATTAGGAGATTAGTTTGGCCGATGGTTAGAGAAATTGGAATCAGAGGAGTCGAAATAGAAAGAGAAATTACTAGTACTGGATTAACTTCTTCTGTTCGAGGCGGTGGAGCCTCTCCGACGAGATCATGGGTGTTAATTTTCACAACAACAGGGACATAATTTTGTTGAGCAATTAGTCTAGTATTTAATGTTGCCATAGTTTGGACAAAATCAATTGAAAGTTATAATAGAACGAAGATAGGTGGAGCAACGATGAATAGACATTGGTCTTTGATAGAATTAAATGCTGATTCATATAGACGGTGCCACTGTTTTGAGGTGGAACTAGAAATACATAATAATGAGGGAATGAGCTTTTTTAATGCAGTAGAGTCGGGATGACCTGCCAGGTTAGCACTTCAATCCCCAAAGTTATTGAAATCATAGATAATTAGTTTGAGAGTGAAAGTGAGATAATACCTACAATGGCGTGTCGTCAGACTTATATGTGGTAGGCAGTTAAAACTGCTTTAATCTAACCATGTTGGAGATGCGGGGAGTCATCCGATCAGATCTAACGGTGGACGTTACACTAGTAATGTCTGACTTTTGATGATGTTCCATCTGTTCCCACGTCTGTTATATGGATATTCTCCGCAGGGCCTGAGAATTAGGCCTTCTTATTTGGCCTTTTTACCGACCCCAAACATATATAATTTGTAATTTTGATATCCAAAAACTAGTCCAAATTAAATTGGATCATATTTGGTTGAATTTTTGAACCAATAATAAAAAATCGAACTACCGATCCCAATGCCACCACGAGCACCAACAACCATTAGTGTTACTTGAATTAATAAAATATGGGTGTTGTTCACTAAACTCCATGTAGTGATGACACACCCAATGAAAATTCGAAAAAAGCCTTCGTAGCGCCCGAAGATTGAAATCTGAACGCACTTATTTTATAACTAAATCACTTTATCAAAGATACACTCCATTTTAACTTTGATTTTAAGTGGTTATGAGATTGAGTTTGGTGTAGTGTGTTAAGTCGCGTTCAGATTTTATTTTATGTGTATGTATGTTGTTAATATGAATTTCAAATTTTGAACACATACTCAACTATGATTTGACTTGTTCTCAAAGAAAGTTTGTTGTATATAGGACATGCCCAAATTTTAAAGTTAGGAATTCAAGAATTTGTTTGAGAGTTTGGAAGATAATGGAAGATAATAGTTAAAAAAATAATAGAGAATTTTTTTTTTTGTATTGAATGATAAAAAATACTTATCATTAACATATTTTTAATTTTTAAAATATTAATATAAAAATATAAATTATGTTTGAATAATTTATCTAAATCTTCAAAATGGTAGGGTGCAAATAGTAAGCCCTTTACGAAGTAAATAAAAGTAGACAGGTGGGAACGTGAAAACGTAACACCGCAGCCGAGTGGCCGGCTGACCCCCTCTCTCTCTTTCTCTCACCGCACGACAACAACTCCTCATACAACAACAGAAACAAACACTTTTCTTTCTTTCCTAATCCAATGGAACCACGCGAGCGAATAATAATCACGTGCGCCTCGCATGCCCTAAATTTGTATCCTCACTCCTACACCACCTTTCTCCTCTTTCCCCTCAAACAAACAAACAACATTGCTTCCTCCATAATAATACCAAACCCTCGCTTCTTCTCCGTTCCTTCCGTTTCCATCCATGGCGAAGAAGAGGAAATCCATAGCCTCCACCCTCGACGAAGTCGATCGAACCATGTACGCTTCGTTTTGTACCGCGGCTAATTCTCTCTCCCAGCTTCACATGCATGCCGTTAATCACCAGAAACTATCCTTCCAAGCTGGTCAACGACATAGCCTCGTAAATCACTTCTTCATTAATCGATTATTCTTTTCGTTTTTTCATTTGCTCCTTTTTTGGCCTTTTCATTTTTTCAAGTTTAAGGTTTTAGCCCTTTTTCGATAAACAGTCTAGGATCGGGGCTTATTTGGGTTTATCTACTCACATAAGTTTTGAGAGGCTATCTGGGAGAATTTATAAAAGCAGCTTAGGACCTTTTCCCAAGTTTTATTCAAATTATTTTCATAAGTTTTCCAATATAGCTTATGAAAATAACTTATAGCATATATATAAAAAATTTAATTTTATATTTTACTATATGATAACTTATGTTAACTTTACATAAGCACTTATGTTATAAGCTGCAAATAAGTTGTTTTTCCAAGCAGGCCCTTACTCAAGCTCTCATGCCCTAAGCGCTCATATATAAGTGTTTATGTATAAGCTACTTGTATAGCATTATCACAAGCTGAAAATAGCTTATGAACATGTCAAAAGTTGTTTTCATAAGCTCTCTCAAATTATTAAGGAATCTATTTTTTAGGGGCTCTTAGCTTGGGGTGAAATCAAGCTCACACAGCATATAACTGTTACTGGAACATAGCTTAAAGCTCTTTGAAATCTCTTTAGATCTTGGACAGTTAACCATATGAAATATGTAATACAGTAGTCCGTCTGACACCGTCTTTGCTTTAATTTTTTGAGGTTTAAGCACTATGTTGGCATTTCGTAACGTTGGATGTTTTTCTGATTTCAGGAAAAACTTTATCAGTGGATCCAGAGACAGCAAGAGGGTGGATCAAGAGTTGCAACACTTGATATACTTAACTACATTCAGGTTGGTTTTATCACTGTACTTTGTTTTGCACACAATACATCATCGTTTACAATTTCATATATGCTTCTGCTGATCGGTAAGTGCCAAGTGGGAACTGCATGTGGCAAGGCAATCAAACCGACACACTTAGGTAACATTTGGCGTGCAGATGGAATGCTTCATTAAACTTTTGTCCTGCTTTTATTAATGTGCCAAACACATAACATAACCCATATGTTATGTTCCAGCCAATTCTACCTTGTCTACCAAATGCTACCTTAGAATGGGAGAGAGAGGGGTGAGGGAGTGGGATGGACTGTAGCAGGAGGAGTTAGTGACAATGAAAGTGCATAAGTTTCATATACCAAGCTGTAGCTGATTGCAATAGCAGGCTGTTGACTTTATCATGGGCTGTTTTTCGTTGAGGTTATTTTAAATATATAACATTCAACTCTTTTGATGCTTGCTCAATTAGGGTGTTTGGGTAAACACCAAAATTACGTTCTTCTACACAAGTTCTTCTATACACTTATAAAAGTGCTTGTGTCTTGAAATAAGCCCAAACAAGCTCTTTCAAAGACTTCTTTAATCAGTTGCATTTTTGTTTGCATTGGTAGGATCTTTAACACAACCTTTTGTTTTGTCAGCTTCCATCTTCTGCATACAGATCCTTTATCCCACTTATAATTCAAGTGGGATAAAGCCATTTTGATTTGTCTGATGGATATTGCCTCTCTGTGGTCCTGCCTTTGTTTCATGTTTTATTTTCTAGAATTATAGAATAGGTGGCATTCATTTATATAATTGCCAATTTAAAATTGTGGAAATAATAATTGTTTGTAATTTCTTACAATCCATTCACTCCATAGAATTTTAGAAGTTACAAAGTTATCTAGGGAATTGTTAATGGCTAAAGAATGGTAGACAAGGCAAATTGCCAGTATTTTCTTTTGCATGTTAAAGATTTATGGGAAGGACAACTCTCCACAAATTAAATTCGCGAATATGATTTTTTTAACGTCATTATTCTTATTGTAGATGTATCAAAATTTATCTTGAAGTTATATTCCGTAGTTGTAAAGACAGTGGCTGGGTGTGATGGAAAAGATAATGAAATGTTCTTTTTTTTTTTTGCCATTTTAAAGATCTGCAGGGTTGACAATTACCCCCAAAATAATAAGTAATTATGGTCCTGAGATATTAAAAAAATGGCGAAAATGTAGTAGATGTTTGGTTGCATTAGGATGCCTTTATGTTTTTATTGGTTACAAAGTTGATCTCCAAGAGTTTATTTCTCTGCCTGCAGAATGAACTGGATTATTTTGGAGAGGAGCAATCCATTTCGCCTAGAGCAGCACCACAATCAGCAACACAAGTTGCTAGTTCTGGCTTTACAGTATCACCTGGTTCTTCGTGCCAAACAGTTGTTGGACATGGACTCAGGTCGGAGCACTGTGATAATCAATCCAAGAGTTTTGAGTTTTCAAATGCTTTGCCAAGTCCTGTTCGTCGAAGTCTTCAGCATTATCAAGTTGGCGAGGGAGGGAGCTACCTTAGCGGCGGTCCCTCCACAGGTAATGGAAACCAGAACACTGAATCCATCTTTTTT
Source organism: Lathyrus oleraceus (assembly GCF_024323335.1). Lineage (NCBI taxonomy): Eukaryota > Viridiplantae > Streptophyta > Magnoliopsida > Fabales > Fabaceae > Lathyrus > Lathyrus oleraceus. The sequence continues at coordinate 417,095,675 of NC_066584.1, forward strand.
CACCATCAAAGCAGGGACTCTACTGCATTCAGTTCCAACGATTCTGCCATGGACATGCATGCAGACTAGTCCTGCCTATTGGTTTATGTACCAAATACTTTTGTTTGACCATCCTTTGACATTACTTGCAAAAGAAGTAAACAACCATTTGAAATCTTTTATCTGGTTTTGCTTGCGTTCTACAAGAAATAGCAGTAAGGTGAAACCAGATCAACTAATCTATTAATATACTAATGGCATCCGAGTGGTTACTTGAATATTAAATGCTCTTTGTAAAGTTTTTTTTAAAGATAGTTTAAAAGCACTTCAGTTTGTTCCTTCATTCTCTCCCCACACCCCTCTTTATCAAAAACAACTATATCAATTATTGGGTTGCTTCTATCTGAAGTTCCCTATGTAAGTCTGTACTTTTTTTAGTAGTTTTTATCATCATAAGGAATGGAGTGTCCAATTGGGTCGCAATTCGTATTGTTTATAGGATAACAATGTTTCTTCATGGTGATGTAATGGTTGCTAGGAAACAATTAGAAAGAAAGAAAAGAATCTAGACTTGAAACCCAAAAAGGTAAATCATAGTATTTAATAGGAGGGGCAAGGAAGGATGGGAAGAAAGGTGTGCAAGTAATTGGAAATAGCAATTTGAAGGGATGATATGGAAATGGAATTGCTTATGTTGTTGTGCTTGAGTAGGTATATTATTAGAGGGGATTTCTTAATACACCCTAAGGATTTTTATCTTGTGAAATATAATAATACCTTTAGATTTCGAAGATGCGTTTTCAGGCACAAAAATATCATATACAGATGCATGTCTCGTTGTAAGTGTATAAAAGCATTTGTGTGTGGTGAAAAGGAAGGTGCATTAGCAACAGCATAAAATACTTGATTTTTTTCTGTTGTTGTTTTCTTCATAATGTATTTTACTGGAAACAAAAATACCGACAGCAACACATCCCAGACAGCTGCATGTAACTCCTGTGAATAGCATTATCAATGTTTATGGGTTTACGAATTCAGAGCAAGGAAAGGTACGAATTGTGCCAAAAGGGGGTTTCTCAATTTTTAAAAATGTATTTTCGAAGTCCAAAAATATGCTTTTGAACTATTTTTTTTTTTTTTTACAAAATGAAGGGCTCAAAAATTTTCTTATTAGATTTAGCATACATGAACCAACTTAAAATTGTGTCCATGAGTAGGATTGGTCAAGGATTTAGACCCTCACCCCCTAATCCGTTTCACCCCATCCTGTTTTCTTTGCGGATTTTTGGGTATGAGTATGGCTTAAAAAGTGCAGTGTTTGTGGGTTTTTCCCGCTCCGCCTTCACTTTTTTGTGGGACAGACTTAAATTTTAGGTTTTAGGTTTGCATCCTCAACTATGATTGTCCGTCCTATTTTTTTCGGACTTTTGTGGGTCGGACTTTAACAGGGCGGGTATGCCCTTTTGTCACCCATATAAAATTCTATATAAAAATGAGATTACATGAGAGTATGCCCTTTTATCCTAGTTTTACAATGTTTATAAAATATATTAAAATTTTAAAAAGCAATCTTATATATAGTAAGATGTATTTCTAAAAATCAATTAAAATCAATACAACCCTACAACATCTTTTGAAGTCTTCAATATTTTTAAAATGTGTACACATATATCTTTAAAACGTTTTAAATCTCAAATCATTCCAGTTTAAAGTTACTCATGCATCTGTCATCACTTTGATTAGGGGTGTATACGAGTTGGGTTGGACCGAGTTTGGTCTAACCCATTACCCAACTCATTCAAAATTTAATGGGTTGGGTCCGTCGTTCAACCCGCAATTTCATTGTCAAAATCGATCCGAACCGACCCGTTCATTAATGGGTTGGGTTCGCGGGTTGTGTTTCAAATAAAAAAAATATTTTTTATGATTCTTTTTGTCGATTTTAAAAAAAATATAACACAATTCAATACAATCATACTCATTTATAACACAAATTCAATGAAACATATCATATAATATTTAATAAAATTCATCAACTCTACATAACACTTTATAATAATATAAAATTCAATAAGACACATTATTTTCACAAAATACATAAGTTGGAAATGATACAAAAGAAAATTAGAAAGAATATTTAATCTTAGAATTACGCAAACTTATTGGTCTAGTAATATTATTGGTGGAGAATAATTTTTTTATAGAAAAATTATGGTTAACAGTGAGATATTAATTTTATATTTTATTTAAAATAATAAAAAAATAAAAAATTACTAAACACAAATCAATGGGTTGAATCAACAAAAGTCAAATTCGATACCCGAACCAAAACTGTACGAGTTGTTATGATTTGAGTTAGGTATACCCGTAAATAAATGAGTTCGGATAATTTATGGATTAGGTTGGTTTGGGTCAATTGGTTCACGGGTCGACCCGCACCCATGAACACCCCTAATTTTGATTAGTCCATGTCAATTTCATATTTCTCTTCAAACAAAAAATTAAGAATTAAAAAGTACTAACATTTTTGTCAAAAACAACAATAGTAACATGCCAAAATGTTTTGGCCAAATTTATAATTACAGTTTTTGAACTTGTTCTAATCTTTCTAGTTATCAACCTTATCAATTTAAATTGAGGATTTCTTAATGCGTACTATAGATTATTAAAATATTTTGTGAAAATATAATAATACTCTCAAATTTTAGAGATGCATCTTCGACCGCATCACAAACACATGTAATTCATTTGTTTTCGAGACACCGTGACTAAATTTATTTTGTAAATGCATTTTCGAAATAATTAATTATAAAATTGAGATATAACTCAAAAACGAATAAATTGCATGTGTATGAGATGTGTCCGGAGATACATTTTCAAAAATTAAAGGATATTTTAAGAATTTTATAGGATTCTTTTCCACCTCATAGGATGAGATAAGAAATAACCTATGAATTTTGTTTGTATTTCTTTCTGGTCCATTTTAAGTTGAACATCCCAAACAATTATATTGTATTAGAATCTTAAGTTGAGATTTTCTATTATTCCCTCAATTCTAACTTTGCAATATGCAACTTTTTGCCTGCCTTGCCCCTAATTTGAAGTAAAATTTTATATCTGTTCCACTTTGAATTTTTTTCCCAAAGTATCCCGATTGAAAAAGAGGCTCGACCAATCAAAGGACGGGGATACCCTACGTTTTCTTTGATGTATACCCTCCGATAATAAATGGATCAGAGTCTAAATATTTTAATATTTTTTTAATTTTTTTGTTATTTTAATGTTTTTTTATAGTTTTTTAATTAATATATTTATAATTTTTATATTTTATTAATAAAATAAACTATTTTATTTTATTTTTATATATTTTTACTATGATTGTTAATTTATTTAAAGGATTTAGTTGATTTAATAGTTATTTACAATAATAATTTAATAATAATTTAAAATGATTGATTAAAATAATTGTACTATTTATTTAATTTAATAAATATTTTAATCACTCAAGACATTTATTGGTCGAGGGATGTCTCTGCTAGTAGACCCTCGAGCAATGAAAATCCAATGATTTGTGTATTGATTTTCTATAAATAGCTTGATGTGAAGAAATATAATTCATCTTATTTAACATTTTTTTTGTAAACATGTTTGTATGGGCTCTTGTGTTTTATAAGCAAGACAAAAAAAAAGAGTATTTGTCTAGATCCGCAATAGAATTTCAGAACACTGATTGCAACCATCAACACGGGTTTTCGAGAGCTGGGTGGTCAACGTATAAATTTGAAAAAAGTAGAGTATCATTGTCCATACATAACGTTGACGAATGTTATCCTTGAGGGTACATACATATATTATTGTTGCTCTATTAGAAAGACGGAGACCGAAAACACATACTTTTCATTTATCAACCGGTGAATGTACAATGAAGTTGAAGGATGTGAGTATGTTGTTAGGCATCTGTATAAATGGTAAAGTAGTTGATGGTCCTACTCAAGTAATCAATAATGTATATATTGAGAATTTAGGAATAAAGCTTCCGAATGAAGGGAAAAATGAGTCTTCTGTAAAAATTGTTTGGCTAGAATCTCTATTAGCAAAATTATAAAAAAAACTCCTCACCCACCGAAGAAGATAACATTTTTCATGCTAAAATATATATTCTACTCCTCGTTGCTAAAGTTTTGATGCCAAACAAGAGTCATAATTTATTGCATTTATTTTTGTCATCTTTAGTAGAAAACCTAGATAAATACAACACATATAGTTGGGGTTCTGGTTGTTTGGATACATTGTATAGACATATGTCAAAAGCGGCCCCAAAATAAGTAAAAAGCATGGGAGGATGCATTCTCTTTATCAGAGTTTGAGCATTCACACGTATACCATTATTTACTCTTGTTAGTAGCAGTGTGTCATCTCATCCATATGCATTATTCTTAATTTATAATTGCACTATATTACACACATATTAAACTCTACCAAAAATTAATACATTTCTTTTTTTGTAAACACAAGATGGTGTCAACGAGATATGAATTACGGGGAAAAAATCCTCATTATCATCTACGTGGGTATCGAGTCACAATAGACCACATGGAGGAAAAAGATATAAGTTTGTAACCTTACAATCTCTACAATTTCTAAGATAGTTATTTGCATTCTAACTATTATATTCCATGTAACAATTTATATGTAGGTCATATCTGTAATACCTATCGTGTGATTATAGTGATAGCCTGGTATGGAGTGTGAAAACATCTATAATCTGTTTCTTTATTGTTGATATGCATCAAACAGAAAGGGTCAAACTGCAGTTTGGGTTTGAGCAACAAATTTATTCTCATCCAAAATGTGTAAGGGAGCACTATGAGATGACCATGATCTAGTCAAGGGGTCTTCATTGACGCGACTTGAACAAAGATGAACTTAAAGAATGCAAAAAATAAGATATTTGATATTGGATGTGAACATGGTAGATGGTGAGTGTATGCCAAGTAAAGGATATATGCATTGGTTTAAGTCAATTCCATTTTTTCATTTTGCTAACACACAATTTTTGAATGACCCCTGTCAACACATGCCGTTTCTTCAACACAACAAACAGCCTCGACCATACATCATGAAATTCCTCAAGTGTACACATTACAGTTTGGGCCCCAAACATCTTCATCGCGCAACAAACATACAATCACACCCAAACCACACAATAACACACATTTTATGCCACCTCATTTCAACAAACTCCTCACACTCCAACCCCTCAAACAAACTACTACTACCATCAACAATATCAACAACAAATTACACTTTGACCACCCATACAATACACTCAAATTCCTCAACCTAATTTCGACTACTCAAACCCCCAATCTCAACAACATACCTTTAACACTTCATTCTCTCAACTCACTTCTAAATTCAATCCTGAAGATGTTTATTATCCTCCAATTCAACAAACTATACCAGACACATTCACACTATCAACACATTCAATCACCAACTTTAAACTCATAGATGAGCAATTTCTGGATATGTCAAGTTTTTCCATTCAATATTTGGATGGTATGGATGTAGCGGCTAATATATCACATGAAAATCAAAATATGTCTTCCGACTCTACTTCACCTCCTCCAAGATAGAGAACTGAAGAGTTGGACAACAGAAAACGCAAAAAAAAAAATCAAATGTAGAATAAGCGATCATTTTAATAAATAATATGTATATCATATTTTCATCAATATTAAATTAAGTATTTTTATATTTATATTTTTAATTTACTAGTTAAATTTTAGAAATAATTAATTGCTTAGCTGTCATAATTAAGAAAATATTACAAAAAATTATTACAATTAAATTAAAATATTATTTAAAAAATTATTTAAAAATTATTTAAAAATATTAAATCAATAAAATTTTATATTAATTATTATATTAAATAAAAAAACTAACATAAATCAATTTCATAAAAAAAAGAAGAAAAAAAATAATAATAGCCCTGGGCCAAGCATGGCATAGGGTCCTCTAAACAAAACGCTATTCACACCCTTGGGCAATGAATAGACGAAGTGATTCATAAACAAGGGCAATTTTTTTTTTTTTAAACTAGGGTGGGAATTGAATTTCAACTATAGGACATTGTAGGCAAAAAGTCACAATATGCATATACACATTTTCAATTGATTGAGGCATTACATGATTTGATTGGTCCCTTCAATCACCCTCATATTTCTATTCTTAATTTATTAGAAAACAAATTAACATAACCATAGCTTTTTCATCACTCAATCATTTATGTCACAGGGTTGGCTTCAATTATGCTTTTATAATCATGGATTCTGTGAATGCGGAAAAAGGAACTTCACATTGAAACTTTCATGTTTCACGACATATATTGATACTAATATTATAATAACTTTGATTGAACCATTGTACTTATCAAAACCCAATTAACAAGAAATCAAAGAGTGGTTCACACAGAATGGGAATGTTAACCACAATCAACTGCATAAAGGTTTGTATGGACTAAAATTTGAAAATTTATGTTTTGTTAGGCCTTATTTTGTACCATTAGGTTTGATTAAAATGAGTTTATTTCAATGTGAATAATGTTTGCGACATTTCTCAATCACATCTCTTTTAAAATATAAATTTATTTGAATGATACTTATCAAAAGTACTTTTAATCATATGATTACCAAGAAATCATATGAGTTTTATAATGAAGTATAAGAAGTGCTACTATAATATAAAATGAAATCTTTTAAACGGCTGCAAATGGAGAATGAAATATTATCAAAGATCTTGCCTTCATATAAATATACACTTTAAAACCTTTCTTTTTTGTGAAAGCTTAAAAGTAGAAGAGGGTCTCAATAGAGGTTTTCTTTTACTTTGTTGATAAGGATAAATTTGAAGGGATATAATGAGCATTTATATTAGATCAAAAGAAATCATATATATGTCAGTGTTACTTATATTCATCAAAAACCTTAAGGTATGAGATTTATAAATATTCTAACTTATAAAATATTTAATAATTATTTTTTTAACATCACAATCTCTCCTAAGAATGATTTCATCCACTTATATACTCTCTCAAACGGAAGCTCTTTTATCTACCTAAATTTGTACCATTGTTGATATATTTACCACATCACACTTTAATAGATCATGTCATTTGGTCACTACCTTGTCAGAAGGTCTTTCGACACAAGGAGTCGTTCACTACTGTTGAACCATCATGTTTGATATCATTATTGAATCATGAGGGGGGCACCACATTGGGTTAAAAACAACCATACAAGTTGAAAAAAAACACCACATCAATCATGAACCCATTAAAAATCAATTGCATGAACTTCCTAAATTGTCCTTTTCACTATAAATTATTTATAGTAAGAAAATGACATTTAAGTAATCAAGTAATGTTTATCTTTTACATTTTTATCCCCTATAAAAGCATGACATGTAAGATTCATTTTCTAACCTTCATCAATTAAATCATAATTAAATATTGCACTCACTCATTCTCTCTCTTGATTAAAATTTGAAATCCCTCTCACATTTCTTTTTTCCACACTTTCTCACTTTTATTTTAATTTTTACTTATTTATTTATTATCACTAAAAATACTAATAGTCTGTTTTTTTAATTTTAATAAAATTAATAATTTATTTTATCACATAGATCAAACTATCAATCTAATATCTAATTTATTTTAATCAATCATTGCCTTAATTTGAGAAATAGAATTCTTATTTCTAAATATTAACTTTTTTTTCTTTCTTCTTCTCACGTTTTTTTGTATAATCATTTGATACAATTAAATTTATATAATTAATATTCATTTTATAAATAAGTAAATCATTTCAAATTTTACATGTGTAACTAAATACATTTCATATCGTATCAAATACTTTTTTTTATCTCATGAGTCATTATCAACACAATGTCTATTTTATTTTAATTAATAATTTGTCTTAATTTAAAAGACATAATCCTTATTTAAAAATATCAAAAATTCATTTTTCTTTTATTTTCTTCTCACAAGTCATTTTTTCTTTTTCTTTTATATAATATTTTTTATTTTATAATTAAGTAACTAATTTCAAATTCACATCTATAAAAAAATACATTTTATATTGTATCAAATAAACTTTCACGGATAACTATCAACACAATACATATTTTATTTTAATCAATAATTATCTTAATTTAAAAGATAAAATCTTTATTTTCAAATATTTTTTTTTTCTTTCATCTTACATGTCCTATATAATTATACTTCATTTTAAAATTAATAATTGATTTCAAATTTAAATACCTATTTAAATATATTTTATACAATATTAAATAAATTTACAAGGACAACATCACATATGGGTATCTAGTTAATATCCACCCAACCTTAAAATATTAGATTTATAAATCCTCTCAGGTATAAGTGTTCAACCTTCAATCTCTTCACTTGTATCAAAACAAAATTTAATATAACGAAGTCTTAGAGATTCTTCAATCTCTTCTCGATATTATGTATGCATATGATTAGGCGTATTTTACGAAGGTATATTGGCTAATATGCATAATTTAATGCATAATTTGAAAGGTATGGCCAAGCCTCTAATATGCATAATATGCATAATTTAATGCACATCTTTGAAAGGTATGGCCAAGCCTCTAGTCAAACCATAAACTCTAACAAATATACCATTATATTATGAACATAACTAGCAGAAGGCGGAAATTAATTGTTAATATACTTGGCTTCCATGTTAGTACTATTCTTTATCTAAGGAATCTCATCTGCAAAGGTAAATTTGAAGTCAATTATACGCAATGTTTTGCTAACAAATATAATGCAAGTCAGTTGTTTCAAAGGCGTCACTTCTTTCCATGGCAAGAAGAGTTCAATTAGTAAGAAGTTTGATTTACAATGTATGTATTTATAACCTTTATATCTACTTTTGGTTTGAGTGTTTAAACAAATAGGTGGATAAGTGGATTAGAAATTTCATTTGGTAAGGTGATCTTCAGAAGAGAAAGCTTGTGATAGTTTTTTGGCAGAACATATGTACCATACATAAACTTGGTCTTAGATCCATAAGAGACAACAATAAAGGTGTTATATTTAATTTATCATAGACCTACATGAGTGCTAATGAGCATTGCTTACATTCACTGAGAGCCAGAGAGCCAAAACTATGAGAAGGAATAGTTGTGTAAGATATTACATTAAATCCTCCATTTGATTAAACATCAAATTTAAATTGAACTTGATTGATGAGTAATGCATGTGGCATTTAGGTGATGGTGAATATATCTATTTTTGGATTGACCATTGATTATAGGAACCTTTGATTCATATGTTGTAGATAGTGAAGTTGTTTCACCTCCTAGGTTTTTCACAACTATGGTTTGTTGTTTGTCAATTTAATTTTTGATTTATTTGTCGTAATTAGGTCTCCTCACATAGTTTCGTATTTTGGGGTTTGGTGATTAATCATTTTTTTAAAACGAACAATTTGGTTAAAGTCAACACAATATGTTTTTAGCCAATTAGTCAAAGATTTGGATTGGATCAAGAAACACATAATATCATTATTCAAATCATGTCAAGTCTTTATTTAGAATAACACTTCACTTTCGTTAAAATTTGAAATTATTGATGTGTGATTCGAATCACAAGATTAACTGACTCAAATCAAACTAAATATGAAAAATCAAGATTTTGATTCTGTCCACCTGATTCAAATAAAAAATAGTTCTGAAAAACGGGATTTTACTTCTGTGTATTTGATTTTAATCACTGGAATGTCTGACTCGAATCATAGAGATTTTGATTCGAATCATGAAAAGACTTGACTCTAATCAAATCATGCATGCAAATCTTGGATTTTAGTTTTGTCAAGTTGATTTGAATCATAAAAGTCCTGATTCGAATCATACAAATCAATTTTATGGGTTTTTAAGTCTTTATTCAAACCATTCACTCATGACTCTATTCATCGCCATTTACCCTTAACTCAAATCAAATGAGTATTTTCTCTTCTTTTTTTTGTCTTATCTATAAGACATATATAAATCATTTTTACAAATCTCTCTCATAACCATTTTATGATTTAGAACTCGCAATACACATTTTCTTTCAAATTTTCAAAAGGGTTTTGAATTTGATTTAGAGTTTTCAACCAAAATCTCTCTTCATATTTAACCTCTTGCATTTTCATTGTTGATTGGGTTAGATTCCCAACCTATAGGGTGGGTCTACGTGAAGAGGATAATTTAGTGATTAACGCGTTGTGACTATTTATTGAAGATTTTAGGGTTGACATCTTTCTGTGGTTGTAGCTATGATCGACAATAAACGGAAAAAGAAGGATGTTATTATCTCCGAGAAGTTGCTATAGACGAAGTTGGAGTTTTTCTTATCTTCAAACAATTCAAGGTTCAAGGAATCGATAGGGCTAAGTAAAGATCGTTGTAGAATGAAAGCTTAGAGTAATGATGACTTCTCGACAAGTGTATCAATAATGTCACAATAATAAAATAAGACCGAGTCTATAGGGACTGCTATTTAAGAAGACAATATTGTACAATGTGTATAAAATAGTAAATAGGGGGTTTCAGGTTTCAAATGCTAAAATAAAATAAAGTGTTCTGATAGAAATGCGAAAGAGGTCAGGTTGTGTATATAATCCCATATTTCTCTATTGTTGATGTTCGATGCATTACATGAATGACATCATCACTATAATCCCACGACAAATTAACAAAACCGCTATACCCAATCCCTTGGTGTATAACTCACTAATTTATACTCGAAGTTTTCTATCCCTAGTCCATCAACGTAAGCAAGATTAGGCAGTGCAATAGAGCGTTAATTCCTAAGCCACTACTCTGAGTTTCCTATCCATAGTCCACCAACGTAAGCACAATAATTGCCCTTAGGTCTAACAAATAGACTAATGTTCAGTATTTCCTATGTGCCCAAAATCAGATTAAGAGAATATCTCACATAAAAAGCATTAAGAATAAGGTGCAATTGAAAAGAATTACAATCAAGTTATTCATGTAACATCAAATCAAACATATGTCCTAACAATATCAAAATAGGTTCATCAAACACAATCTAAACTAAAGAGAATTAGCAACTCATAGTGCAAATTACAATACCAAAAATAATTGAGGAAATTGCATAATAAATCCCTTGAAGACTAAAATTTCAATGATCTCCAAAGCTCCTTCTGGTGTTGCAAACCCTTGCCAAACCGTCTAAAATTTAGAACCCTTGAAAAAATACCAACTTTCCCCTTTTAAAGCCTTCATAATGGAACATAATGTGTTAGAAAAATCTCAGAAAAAGGATCATCGTGTAACGCCCTAAACCCCACATATAATTTTTACGCATAATAATAATAATAAAAAATTACAATCATATAGGGTATCACGCATATTAGAGACACATCCTGCTCCGTAACACGGGTTGCAAAATATTATATAACACATGTCACCGTATGCTCGCATTCACTTAGGGTATCATTGTAACATAATCATTACCGAATAAAAAAAGAAATAATAATCACAATTAAGGATATTAAATCTCATAACTTCATAACACAATAACGCAATAACAAGAGTTGTAATATTCAACTCATCACCATGTTGAAATTCATCAAACATAAATAACAATTTTAGCAAAACGTTCCTAGCCCGGTGTTACATTGACCAGAGCAATACCCTGCTAAAGGAAACAACAACTATAAGAAGCCACTCCAAGAGCTACCTTTCACTTACTACAACAAGGCTACTCTTGAGTATCTGCACGATGCCCATGTAAAGGGAACATTCAAATAAAAGGGGTGAAATTATACTTCAATAATAAACGGTGAAAACAAATGAGAGTAAGTTATCGCATGACATCAACATACACATTACTCAATCAATACCAACATACTAAGTATTCTCATCCAATAACACATCAACAACAATCCATACAAATGTAACACTTATGTAATATACTTAACACCGACTCAACATGCATGATGTATCAAATATGAACACTCTAGTTCATTTTTCTCCATGATCCCCACCATAGGATTAGATTCCCTTTTGGAACTAGAGCATACCAAATCACTACCTTCATCATAAGTAACGTTTCACTAATCTCTCATAATAGGAATTAGCTACTCGCATCCGATTCATCACCATAGGATCGAGGCACTCCAAAACTAGATTGAAATATATACACCATGATGCACGGCTCACAAATAACATGCATTAACACAACAAGGTTCACCAAAAGAATTCCCCCCCACCACCACCACCACACACACACATACATCTCACCATTTATGTATCATATCATTTATCATGCAACCATCAATTCATGTTACAATGTCAATAACATCAACAAATAGCAGCAACTCATCATACATGGTTCCACGACATTCATTCATATCACTTCACCGAAAAACAAAAACATATCATCCTAAAGTCATCATAAACATCTCTATAGTAGATAATTGACTACTATGAGTGTAACTTAACATTAGAAAACATATAAGCATTTTGAAATAAGTTAAAAAAAAGTTTCATGCTTGAAAAGTAAGTTTTTAAGTGAGAAACAAGTCTATGTGCCGACACATATGATCCATAGGTTGACACATATAAGAAAAAAATTCCTATGTGTCGACACGTACGAGTTACAGGTCGACTCATGTACTTCAATTTTAAAGCTTGTAACATTTTGTTACATGTGTCGACACATGACCTTCATAGGTCGACTCATACTGCAAAAGTTTTCAAAAAAATCAATGTTCAAACCATCCAAACACTGCCTCATGTGCCAAAACTCATGTTACAAAAATTCATCAAATAAATCCAATTTTTCATGGTTATAACTTCCTAATTCATCATTTGATCCATAGTTTTCATGAATCAACATCATATTACAACACATCATCCTACTCAACATCTCTAAATCACCAATAACATAATTAGGTTAAAACCTTCAAACATCAATCATTGACATCACATCATCAACAACATCAAAACACAACATATGCATACATAAGATATATGAATTCCACACCAATTTCATCATACAACCAACAACTATAACACAAGAAAATAAGAATTTAGATTTAGAACACCCAATCTTAAGGAGGTTAAGGCTTCCTTCATCTACCTCACATGCTTTACACCTAATTGGTAGCCTTTTCTCCCCCTTACCTGATTTCTAACAAAAGCCCTTTGATCCTTAGAGTTCTTCTTCAACCTTAAGTCTTTTCTCTCACTCTTTATCTCTTTTGCTCAAACTCTCCAAAATATGTACTCTCCCTCACAGTTTCTCAAATTCCCTATTTTATTTCAAGACATATTTCCTTCCAAATAGACTTTTCCCCCTTTACCTTCAACTTATCCTTGCATCCCTTTCCTATCATCCATATTTTCGTTAATTTCAACATTACCCTCAATTTCTCTACACATCTTATTTCCTTATTATATAATTAATTAATTCAGATAAAAAATTATTCTAAAAAATTATTCATTCTAATAATCAATTAAAATTCTAAATAAATATGTCAAGCTCTTACTCTCTATATACATCTACTTCAAGGACACTTACCTCCACAATCACACCAAAAACAATTTAAAATACAAGTTATTCAAATAAGATCCTAAATAATTCAATTAAATCGATTAATTTAATTCGGGGTGTTACAACCCTCCCTCACTTAGAAGAGTTTTCGCCCTCGAAAATTACCTGAAGGAATCAAGTGAAATCGAAACAAAAAGGTTCGGTACTTGCTCAATCTGGTGAGTCTTCGATTCGACTTCGACGCCTTTTGTTTTTTCTTCTGTTTGCCCATGCACGATGCCGAATTGAGGTTTGATGATAATTTCGAGTTGCGAATCGACGAAGTGGATCCGTGTTTCTTCACTTGGTGTGCTGTAAATTGAAAAAGGCGAAGGTGAAGATGGATGCAATAATGAAAATGCGGTTCTACGTGTGGAGCTTATGAGACGTATTTCTATTCTGGTTGTTGGCTTCAGTTTATGAGAAGTGTTTCCTTTTGCCGCAGCTTATGAGGATAAGCGCCTTTTTCTTGTCGCTTCAGCTTGTACGATGAACCTGAGTGAGAAAGAGAAGACTCGGTTCTTCAGGTTGCACACTTTTGAATGCTTGGATGTTTAGGCCTAGGGCCCAAACGAACCGTCGATTGCCTTCCTTTGCCCCCTCATGTGCCTGCACTCCCCTTATTCTCTCTTAATCTTTTTGGGAACTCATTTTTATTTATTCTCTTGTTAATTAGAATGTAGTTTAGTTAGAATTTTAGATTTAGGATATTAGGAATTTGGGATATTGATTAGTTTGATTTCGATTTTAGAATTTATTAGAAGTTTTAGAATTAATTAGGATATTAGATTAATTAGGTTTTAGGACTTGATTATAATATTAGAATTTGATTAGAATTTCTTGATAATTAGAAATTTAGGTTGATTTAGAATATAGATTCATTAGAAATTTTAGAACTAGAATCTTTAGAGCCTAATTGGAGGTTTAGGCTAATTAGAATTTTAGATAATCTAATTAGATTAATGAGGATTTAGGATTTTAGAATTGGATTAGGATTTTAGAATCTAATTAGGTTATAATTAGAAACTTTAGAATTTGATTAGGTCATAATTAGATAATTAGGCTTGATTAGTTTTAACTAGATTTTGATTTTAGAACTAATTCCCTAATTGATTAATTTGTGAAAATTGACTCCAGTACCCTTGTGATTTAGATCTTGATGCATGTTCCCCTATATTAGGACTTGTAAATCATCTGATTAATTGATTAATCTTTAGGTATCTCCTGTGTGCATAAATCTCCAACTGATTTTCCCTTGATTGATTCAGTTTATCAAAGTTCGCTTTGATCAATTAAATCCCTTGAATGTGCTCAATTCCTCAAGCCTATTCAAGTGATCAAAATACTCTTGATCACTTGATAGGACAAGTCCCTTGTGTTCAAGTTGTACTGGATATACTGGATCTCAAGAGTTGTGCAAGACCTCAAGTTCAAGAATTCATTCAAATAAGTACGAGACAGACTGGACTACTAAACAAGCACTACAAAGGTGAGCTCAACACTTGTCAATCATGAGCCAAGTGATGCACCATTAGCCTTGAGAAATAGAGAAGGGGTGAGGGTGGAGAATTCCTATCCCCATTCTGAATATCTTTGGGTACGGGACGAATGACCCAATTGCTCATTGTATTCACATATATTCATATACTTTAGCATAATTTGATTCCAATTGATTGTAAAGTCTTTTCTTTCTTCAAAGACAATCCTTCATCACAGGAAGCTGCAAGGAAATTCAACTTCAACACTCGTCAGTTATGATGCAAATTGCACGTCATGAGCCTTAAGTAATAGAGAAGGGGTGAGAATGGAGAATCCCTATCCTCATTCTGAATATCTTTGGGTACAGGACGAATGACCCAATTGCTCATTGTATTCGTCTTTATTCATAGACTTTAGTGCAATTTAAATCGAATAATTGACAAGTCTTTCTACAAAGACGTGTGATGCAGACTGAAGATCAGACTTTAACCTGTTGGAGTTTCTTCTCTTCCCTCTTGTTTTCTTTCTCACTAAAACTAAAACCATTTTGTGAATAAATTCAAAAACAATTAACAATACAATTAAGATTGTACGCTACGAGCCTTAAGAAATTGAGAATGAGTGAGAGTGAAGAATTTCTATCATCATTCTAAATATCTTTAGGTACGTGATGAATGACCTAGTTGCTCATCATATTCATCTTTATTCATAGATTTTAGTATGATTCAAATCATGACCCTCTTTTCAGAATAAAAGTAAACTCACCTCATCCAACTCATTTTTGCCCTTGGGTTTCATTTTCAGTTTAAAACCTTTTCAGACAGGACGTGTTACTTCCGTTCTACCGTGAACGAAGTTTAAGCCTCCATGTGTGAGCAAAAAATGTTTAACTGCTAGAGTATGATCCGAGTACATCCATTCTATCGCAAACAAATAAACACTTAAGTCTCCCATGCTTGAGCATACAAACAAGTTGACAGTAGAATGTGAACGTTAGTATTGTTCATTAAAAACAACTAACACACTCGTCTTAGTTCCACGAACTACGGAACTCTGATTTCCTTATTGCACAAATGAGGATATGTAGGCACAAGGGATCTAATCCTTGGCGATCACATTAATTATTAATTTCTTTTTTCACATTGATTATTATTCTCTTCACCCTCTCGCGAGTAATCTTTAGATAATAACACCCGTTCTTGCAAAGAACAATCAAAGTGGTTCTTGTTGAGTACAACAGATATGATGGGTGCTAATATCTTTCCCTTACATAACCGACTTCCTTATCCCTTTTTTTCCACTGATTTTATCGATGTTTTCCATTTCCTTCGGGAATAAATAAAGTTCGATGGTGACTCGGCTATATCTTTGAATGTGTGATGCACTCAGGTATATTTCGTGTAGTTTCATAAGACAACTATTCCTTATCGACCAAAGATCCAATAAAATAAGGCCCATAAAATCCCATCCATACAATTTCAAAATAAAATATTAAATTAATTAATTATTATTTTATTATGAAATAAAATGATCGAGGAAAAACAGTACAATATATAATTGTTAGGATTTCTCTTGTAACCTTTTTTATTTATTTATTTTGTTGATGAATCACATATTTCTCAAAAACACAATATAGATAAACCTTAATATAATTTTAGATAGCAAGGAATATGCTAAATAAGTGTTGGGTTAAAAAATAGTTAAAATAATCACCAGTTCAATATAACTAATGACATAAATTGTTCACCATATATATTTACGAGAAAGATCAATTTCATGAAAAATTGACCTCTAAAATATGGTAGAATATCATTTAAGAGTAAAGGATAACAATCCTCAACCTATCAAATTTGACACGTAAGATCACAAAAAATATGATGGATTAATTTAATTCGATAGTCGATAAATACAAGTTATATCATATTTGTAACAACTCGTATAATATATATCTAGAATAATATCATACAAGTGTTATTAATTGGTACTGAACCAACATAAGTGCCTAATGACATCAATATATACACATGCCTAAACTAAAAACATCAATGGAACATGTTATACGATAGTGCATAAACAATAAAAATCTAAGAACTATGTGCAATATCTTCATTGCACACAACTCCACAGTGAAAGATCAGAATAATTGCGTCCCTTGAAACATCCATAAACAACTTCTCTTAGATTCAACTTGCAAGGAATACCTGAAAAATAACAACAATAATGGGATGAGATAATAATCTCAGTGAGTTCTCCTATCCTATGGGTCCACTCGGCTCTACAGGGTTCCTACTCGATTCTAACTCAAGTTTTCACCTTCCGTTACTTATGCATCATTCGCACCTTGTAACTAGGACTTGAGTAACTACGGAATAACCGCAATGTATGGAAACATGTCACTTGAGTTCATCCAGTCAAAAAATCATTATTCATATTCACGCAACATTGATCCCCAATCAGACCTACGTCTAGGCCAAGGCTTGGTTCACGCATGCCCGTATGATTCGACTTTCACGGTGGATATCAGGTTCCCCTATGGGACTCGAACCCACTTTTAAGAACCATCACTCGTATGGGACTCGAACCCACTTTGAGTATCTTTCACCGTATGAGACTCTAACCCACTTAGGTGTCCACCTTTCCCCCATGTTTGCCATGGTTGGGACTCAAACCCAATTGAGGCACGAATCATTGGTGCCACATCCCCACTTACCGCTTTTCATAAGCCTTGAAATGGTATGTGCACAATCATAACTAATTCCGAATACGTGATTAGGTCTCAATAACAAATAGGACTTTTGGAGCAACGCTCCTCACCAAAATGAGTCTTTTGGAACAAAGGTTCCTCACAAAATACAGAACAAATTCTCTTGATATCATATCAATTCTCATGGAATCATAACATGATCAATTCTCATTACATAAAATCACACATGTTCCATACAAAGCATATTGATTCGTTACCAAGTGAATACTTGTCCACGATACACACCTAGTTACCGTTACGTCCAAGCATCACCGTATACTCATTTCCATAACCTAGATTATTTTTCTAAGTTATTTATCAAGTTATTCTCATAGGTTTTCTCACTCATCTTTATAAGGTTTTTAATCATGTTATTTCACATTCAACATAACAATAATATTTAACTTTCATCATAATATATTATAATATGGAATAATAATAATAATCCTTTATGTTATCTTCCTAAAGCAACCATCCGCGTCCAAAACGGAATTACAGTTCTCAAATAATTTAACAATCTAACTTAATCAAGAATATATGTTAACATTTGTTCCTTGCACCAATATTCAATAACAAGAGCTTAGTCTAGTGGTAAGGCTTGTTCCATACCAAGGAGGTCCCGGTTAATTTATCAAAGAATTAATTCATGTCAATTGATTAATCAAATGAATCAATCGATTGAATGGAGATTTCTCACAAAAATTTCACTAAACCAATCGATTGATTCCCAAGGCCAATCGATTGGTAGTTGAAAAATTCCAACTTCTTCAAAAACAGAAAGTTCAATCAATTGATTGTTGCAAAGGACCAATCGATTGGTTCCTGGAAATTTTAACTTCTTCACAATAGAAGGTTCATCCAATCGATTGTACCCAAGGACTAATCGATTGGTTCTTCAATTTTCTTCAAAAATTCATCTGTTAACTCCATTTATTCCAACTCTAGCCATCTCCAATTCATTCCAACAACCCAACCAACATAAGCATCATGAAAACAAGAAACAACACCTTAATCCATCACAACATAACATCTATTCATATGGCAACATGAAAGATCACAAACCACATACAACAACAACAACATAGCACCAAGGGAAGTATGAACACAACAAATACATCATGGATTCACACAAATCCTAACCCCCAAAGCATAGATTATCCCCCCCCCCAAGGCTAAATCTATCTAAGAACTCACCTAGTAGAAGAAGAAGATGAAGTTTGGTGAAGATGATAGTGAAGATGGCATGATGATGATGGTGGTGGTAGTTTCCTCCTCTTTCTCTTTTCTTCTTCCTTTCTCCCTTCTCCTCTTCTCTACTCTTCCGTTTTCTTTCTTTTCTTTCTGATATCTCCATCTCTCCTACCTACTCTTTCTACTTCTTCTTATCCTTTTCTTCTTCTTTTCAATACCCACCACACAATATATATATATATATATATATATATATATATATATATATATATATATATATATATACATAATATCTAAATATATAATATAATATTATGTAATGGTACAAAATATTCTCAAGTGATATTTTTATCTTCTAGTACCAATTAACCAATCATTAATGTTACCAAAAATTTCCTCTCTTATACTTATTAATATTGGTATGTCTCTTTTATTAATAATTAATCTCTTCAGAGTTCACTGGTTACTCTATTGGTCCTAACTAACAACATTTAGAGCAGATAGGAGCTCTAATTGTTCCAACTGAAAAAAGATAGAATACATAGGAACTCAATTGGTCTTGACTGATAACTAATTGAGCATTTAAGGGAATATGGTATATTACATTCTCCCCTCTTAAATTGAAATTCGCCTCCGAATTTCCTTCACTCAACAAATAAACTCTTCTTGTATCAATGCCTTAGATCAACACCTGACTTCCCTTCCCTGCACTAAGTTACACAACACATAATTACGACATCTTATCTTGACTTGGTTAATCAATACTCATTAATCCTTCATAAGAAAACTTATTGATTCCTTAACCACACACAATATTGACTACTTTTCTCTTATTATTCCTTCAACAAATGCGACAACTTTGTAATCCATTTATTGATAATCTCATAAACTTCAGTTGATCTGATACTATATGATGTAAGTCTCTACTCCTATTAATTAACTTCTCTCGTACTACTCCAATGAGATAGCACCATTAGCACAAGATTGTCTTACTCTCATCCTTATGAGTAAAAACCTCTCTAATTCCCATAATCTCGATTGAGCCCTTTCTTCCATCACTTCCATTGTGATACTCCAATTCCAACAGTGGAACACCTGTGATTCTTAAGCACCACTGGTTAGCTAACAGTCTACTTAAAAGGTCACGTCTATCCTCCAGAGTAATCACCACCCAAATCAGTACTCGGACCTCACTGACATCCATTAGTAGAATAAATTTCTCGCTGACACACAGAGGTTTAGAATATGACCAACATCCTCCATAAGATGTATATATACAAGAGCCATGCGACTACAACCATAAAGGTGTATGACATTCAGATTTATCATGTGCTCAAATGAACTTATCCAAATTAGCTTGACAATATCCAATTCTTGTTACTATATTCCATATTAAATCCTCTTATAGGGTTTTGATTCATTTAAGATTTCTCCTGATATATGATCTCAACCAAAAACAACATAACACCATCAAGGAACTTTAAATAATCAACGAGACACCACTTCTAAGGAACCTTAAGCAAACTAGACTGTAATTATGAGTGTCCATACACCTCACAAAGTCACACATAATATTTCATACACATTTAGAGATAACATTTCAATTTGTATCCAAAATCATTCATCTCAATCGTCCTGTCCCATCTTCCATAATCTTAGCTCATGCTCTTACTAATATATAGTCTGAGTTACATGTTTAACTTCAGGAATATCTGATTCCCGTTCCTCCTTGGAAGTATAATTCATGAATCCTTCCAATAGGGTAGAGTACCATCGTACACATCTATTACCACTCTCACGGAGTCTACATCTAAGGCTATGAATCCGAATGAATTAACCAATGTTGTTGGTGTAAGCCCTAGAGGCCAATACTTTTGGTACTTGTATCGAATTATAAAAGGCATTTTCTTTATTATGGTTGATTAATAAAGTCCCTAGAATAGATATTCCGTTTAATGTATTAAGTGTGACTTAATCATGAGAACACATTAAACATAAGGGCACTATTCTTAAAGTATCCGTAGTCGAGCTTTAGTGTGAAGTGGGATAACATTAAAGCATTAAGACTATTATGTTTGTAGACTGATGATCACATCTCATGGATCATGGATAAAGAGTTATCAAGTCTTAAACATAGGTATGAATATTAGGAGTAATATTTATACCGGATTGACCCGCTATGAGAATACTATATAGAAAGTTATGCAAAGTGTCATAAGTTATTCTCATGGTGATAATAGTGTATACCACTCTTCGACCTGAAACCACTATGGATCCTAGATGTAGAGTCGAGTGCTTTATTGCTGATCCAACGTTGTCCGTAACTGGATAACCATAAAGACAGTTGATGGATACTCCACAAAGCATGCTGAGGGACATGAGTGTCCTAGATGGAATTTGCCAATCCTGCGTAACAGGATAAATGTCTATGGGCCCAATATTGAACTGGACAAGGGTGACACGGTCTATACCTTGTGTTCAATATAGACATAAGGGCAAAGGGGTAATTATACACATAATTATTATCACAGGAGGTTTTGTCAGATCACATGACATTTTCGTGACTTGGGTAGCAGTGATGTGTTGCTAGATACCGCTCACTGTTTATTATGTTAAATGCGTGATTTAATATAATTGCCAACGCCGCGAAAACCTATAGGGTCACACACAAAGGACGGATTGATGAGAGATAGAATAATTAAGGAACATCGTAAGGTACGGTGTACTTAAGCAGAATACGAAATATGGTAAGGTACCAAATACTTAAGTGATTTTGGCATATTATGAGATATAGGTCAAAATGCACTTAAGTGGGCTTTTTGGCTTGAAGCCCACACAAGTGGTTCTATAAATAGAGCTCTTGTGTAGAAGATTTGTATGGGAATACAACACAACTGAAGAGTTGGAATTTCGTATCTCTCTCTCACTCAAAGCCTTCATTCATAACAGCTAGCACTGCGATTGAAGGAATCCGTTCGTGTGGACTGAATAGAGACGTTGTCATCGTTCAACGTTCGTGATCGCCCCGTGGATCTGTATCAAAGGTTTTGATCATTATCAGAGATCTGCACCAAAGGTTTGAATCGCCACAAGAGGTAACGATTCTATCACTGATCATGCCTATTCGTAAGGATCACTAAATGGAGAAATTTTTAAATTCCGCTGCGCCTTGGATGGCAATTCTCCTACATGTCATACTATGACCAACCACTTCACACCTTACCAACATATATAATATACCTAACTAATCTCTTCCAGATCACCACTTAGTAGGTCTCTTCCAGCTCTGTTCCTTATAGTTATTCATAATCATAACAGTGGTACTTCTAAGACTTACTTAAACTGAGCATGGTTCACCAGGTTGATTTCCCCAAACGTCTGACTTTCATGATATCCCTACAGATGACCAACTATGCACTACACCTTTAGAAATCCCAATTTCAAAACTACCAATCTGACTTGTGGTGACTTGTAACTCCATCCTTAATTTGTACATCCACAACGGTACACTTATGACACTTAAGACACCCTTATCTCCAACATGGTGTGAAAGTTTATACTCCATGATCAACCAACCAAACACCCCTCAAGAAGATAAATAACAACCAGACTTCCAATTAGCCATTATTACTCTTGCAATTCAAATAAAATGCACTTAAGATGAACCTTATCATTGTCACACACTTATGACTGGAATTTTGTCTTCTAACCCAATACCTACTATACACTTCATCATACGGGGGTTACTTGTCTATATGACTTGCCACAGACAATCCTTATTGTCTCCCCATAAGCTCTTACAACATAACATATTTCACATCCTACACTTAGTCCTCATGCTCCAACTTGGCTTGTCTTTCGTTGTCTATCATCAACTCAACTTCTCAGAATACAAGACTCACTACTTAACAAAATGTGTGTTACTTTGTATCCATCTCAAGACAAGGAATCCATTACACATACTTGTGACCATAATGTTGATATCACATACTTCTATTAATACCAAGTTATAACTTCCTCCCCTCCACTACATACTCTAGAAATCTTCGATGCGAATATTCATCAACTACACGCCCATAACTTAGCCTTAATAAATCTTGATGATCCCATTGTACCTTTATCTAAAATGCACCACATTACAACAATTGTATTTCAACATTCACACTGCTCCCACACTATGCGTTCACATATCTTGCTATGGTATTTCCCCCAGTTCCATTTACAAAACCATTCTACTAGAATTCCTTAAATCCAAATACTTATTATTTTCTTCAACACAAATCTCCTTCAACCCATCCTACTAGAGCTTCCGTTGTTATATAATGCTTATTCTTTCTTCGTCACAAACTCTTATAATTGATCCTTAGGTAACTCAACATTCCATAACAGTTTCTTACCAACACTAAACCTTTGAAGAGCTATCCTGAATCTGATGTCCCTTCTAAGACTGAATATACTTGATTTATCTTTTAACCTTCACTTGGAATAGGTGGACATGTCCTCGAGTCTCTCCTTAGACTTCACCACTACCTTAGGCTCCCAACAAAACTGAACGTCCTTATCTCTCAAATCCATTTAAAAAGTTCAAATCCATCATAGTCATCTTCAACATCATCTTCTAAGTATCTAACCAACTCACTTGATTTATGTTCACTCTGCCTTCTTTTAACCCTTATCTGATGCAAAGTATCCATATCCAAATTTCCTCTCACATCCATAGCAACAACGTTACTTTGAATTGTATTAGTGGAGCTAGAGGTAACATAACTAGAACCAAAACTCACAGGGTGTAATTACTTATAATGAGCGAACAATTTACCTGAGTTCTTGAAGTTTAACAATTATCATTTTCCCTTTTTTCTCCCCATACATCGATCCAAAACATAAATCAAGATATTCAATCTTGTATCTAGGATCAAGATAAACAGCTACAAACAATAAATAATTTATACTTTCATCACTCCAATACTTATCAAATTTCTCTTTCATAGTCAATGCCATATTTTTCAACACAACATCTTCACCTTGAATCCATGATGTTAATGCACTATGAATCTTCAGCAACTTTCTAAAGAAGGAGTTAGCACTTACATTCAAAGAAGAAGAAAAAGTTAGGGTGGCGTCATAAAATATCTTCAAAAAACGAATAAACATGTGTGCACGGTTCCAATCATACACACTCAAAGTTTCTTTTACGATCTCAAGTTCAGATGCATATGAAGGATCATCACTATAAGACCCCAATTTTGACCATAAGGTCCCTCATGTTATCTCATCATTTGCATTGGCTTTTGAATCACACCTTGGCATCCTCCTTTCCCTTCATTCATTGGGTTTACATTGGGAGAGATCACCAAACACATTTGATTGTATCATTATTTATTTTTCTTTGTTTACTAACCAAAATGCCAAAATATGTCAATGTATAACTTTATTTCTTTTGTAGGTAGTGTGTGCATCCACCAGTGCCTCATCAAGCTCACGACTAGGATTTGAGACCCTTAGTGAAAGAGATCAATCAAAGAAAGATTCACATTGGTTATAAACATCATATATGGATCCCCATGTTCTTCATTTATTATTTTGATCAAGAATTCATCAAGAGTTTGAAGCTTGTTTGTCTTGGAAGCCCTAATTAATCTAGGTATCTTGTATGACTTCCTCAGAAAGTTTCTTCAAAAATTGGTTAAATATTTCAAGGGATACTTCATTATATATAATCTTATTCATATATGATCCTCCATGAGTCTCCAAGATCAAGCGAACTTCAAGCTTGCAAGATGGTTCAAGGTGGTTGACCAGAGAAAGTCAACTAGTCAAAACTGGGGTTCGGTAAATCCTATCTCCTACAATTTTTGTCATATGAAAATGATTCCAAGAGAAAATTTACTCCTTATGACATTATAAATAACTTTTATGTTGACATAAAGCACTAGGTTTGCTTGGAAAGTCATTTTTTATGGTGAAACATTATAGGTTATTTTATTTGTGCCCTAGTTAGAAGGTCAACTTCCGAGGACCATAACTTGCTCAATTTGTATGAGATGAATGTCATCCGAGTTTCATAATCAAATTCAATATGTCCTATCCAACTTTGATTCTTTGAGAAATGTCAAAATCAACTTGCAAGGGCATGTTCCAAGAGGAAACATTATAGGTCATTTTGGGCCATCATCATTGAACAAACATTTTTTCTCAACTTCTAAAATGCATAACTCCCTCATGACAAATCCAAATGAGGTCAAATTTGTGACAAAATTAAAAAGGTATGAAAGAGCTATAACTTTGGTGAAGAAACCATTTCCATTTGAAGATCATAGAAAAGTTATTCAAGATGGAAGAAGTGGTCATTTGACTTGGTACTTAGAAAATTTTCAATTATGTTTAATTTCTCCAACTTCCACCTTAAAATTCATCATGATCCACACCTCAAATTGAAAAGTGTTCAACATCAAAGTTGTTCTCCTTGATGTAAGCTTTCCAAAAAGTCAAAGATGACTTCATTTGGACAATATTTGCGAGACTTGTGCATGTTTCCTTTCATAGATTTGTTTTGGCAAGATTTGAATTCAAATAACCATTTCCTATTGCATGCTTACATGTTAATGTTTCAGTACTCATTTTGCACGAATTGGAGCAAGATCACATCATGAATTGGACCCAAATTAATGCCCATGCATCCATGCATCAAAGTTGCTAAAATTGGTAAAATTTTAAAGTGTGTGAAAAGCAACTTGATATGCTATATATACATGACCATTGTGATCAGAATGGAGATCCCTGCTTGCCCAAGCTTTGAACCATTGTTTCCCTAGCCTCCATTAAAGGATAAACTTGAAGATTTCACTTAAAACCGAGTTTCAATTCTCCTTCTGTTTTGAGATTGAAACTCCAAGAATCCAAGCCTCTCTTTGATCCATTTCACTTCCTGCAAGCTTCAAGAGTCGAGCCAAGGCAAATTAGAAGCAAGATCAAGCCAGATTCAAGCTACCCGAAGGTGATTTTTCAAAAACTTTGAGCCTTCGATTCTCTCTCAATTCTTCACCATTCTCTTTGGTTTTTGGTTGGCTGAAGTTCTACCAATGTAGGCAACAAGATTGAGTTGCTTTGAGGTCAAATTGAAGCAACTCAGATCATGAACCTCAAATTTCAAATCCATGTATCTTTCAATATACTTGGAATTGGATGAAATGAAGTTCAGATTCAAGCTCCTGAGCATTTTTCCTTTAATATCATGTCCTTACTTTTCATTTTTATGATGGTTTGTAGTGGACCATTTCGATGAGGTCCACCGGAGAAGATGACCAGAGCTAGGGCTCTGGTGGTGCGTTGACACCTTCCAAACCATCTGATCTCTTTAAATTATTTTAATCTTGGCCCTTGGTTATGATTACCATTGGTGTGGCGCATTAACTCAGGTCTTTGGTGGAACGTGCACGCTTGGCCATCAGATTTGCCACCTCAATTAATGAGGGAGATCTAATGGCCCTTGTTTTTTCTTATTTATTTTAATCTAATTTTATTTTTAAATAGTCTTTTTTGTTTAATTCATGATAAATCCATTTTTAATCCAAAAAATATGGGACTTTCACCAAAAATCTTTAAATATTTTTCTCCTCCAAATTTTGAATTAAAATTATTTTTTTGATTAATTTTGGTATTTTTCATGAATTAAATGTTTTTGTGCATATTTTTAATTGTTTTTAAATACTTCTGACTTTCCAAAAATCATGAATTTTTTTGTCTAAGGTCCTTTGACCTTGTTTGACCTAGGATAAATCCCTTGACCATTTATTTGGTGTTTTGAAGGGATTTGAGGTTTTGACCAAATAAAAATGCATTTTAATTCATTTTCAAATTGATTTTAATTGAATAAATGTTTAAAGATTATGTTGAGTCATTTTTATGGTCTTGTGATGTTTGAATTTATATTTAGGCCTTGGTCATGATTGATTTGACTATTGTTTGATCAAAACCATTGGATTTAGGGGATTAATGAAATGTACATTTCATCTCCCAAAATGAATGGATGGTATTGATCAGATGAAATTCCTCTCATGATCAATTTATGTTTCTATCTCCCCTCCCCTCTTCATATTCATCCCTATTCTTCCCCATTCCCCTCATTGACCAATGAAATCTCTAATGTCTAAATGCTAATTTATTCATCAATGACCTTGTGTCAGATGAATCAATACAAGTATGACTGAGATAGGTCCCTCCCATGTTCTTTTAGTGTGTGGTATGTTTTAGGAGTTTGATTCTTTGTACCAAATCTCTAACATGCATTAACACCTACATTTTTATTGCCCGACCTCAGATAGTTGTGACTTCTACATAATTCTAAGCTTAACATAGAGCTAAATTTGACCCTCAAAGCATATCATTCTAGTAAGTGAGATTGTAAGTCTCCCATTCTTCATGGCATTGTGTGGAAACTTGATCTTTTTTCCTTTCATGATAGCTAGTAGCATACTTGTTGAATTATTCAAGTTGAAGCCCTTCTCATGGAAGATGTCTTGGTTTAAGGATTCATACTTGTGAATGAATGATTGAGTGTTCTCCAAAGAATGACTTAATCAATCAAAACTCAACACTAACATTTGACTAACCATTGACTAACTCTTCTTCATTATGCTTTTACTTACAAGTCATTTACTTTATGCAATTTAAATTTCAGTCATTTATCATTCATTACCATTTACATTTCATGCAACTTGTTTATGTTCCAAGTCATTTTCACTTTGCTCACTTGAGCCATATCATGTTATTGTATATATATTTTTTTGTGTTTTGATTTTGTTTGTGATCTTAGGACCCTAAAACACCTAATAACAACAAAAACCCTAAAAAATACTTGTTGGACTGTTGGGATTTGATATGAACTTTTGGACTTAGAACTAGGAAACATTCCATGTGCTAAAGGACTTGACCAATACCAACATTTGAGACAGAGCTATCTTTGACTGTGCTTTCATCTGATGTAAGACCTTGAGTGCCCTTGATTCATTTGTTACTCTGTCTTTATGCTTATTGGTTATTTTGTTATTATTGTCTATGTCTGATGTTTTATTCTGAGTTGATTAAGGAATATCTTATCTGGTACATTGGAAGACACTGAAGACTGATAGCTATTTGAGTGCTTGCTTGGATATGGCTATCTTTATTTGATGCCTTGGTTTTCACTTGATGCTTGGATGTTTCTCATTGCTATTTTGCTTATTGCTTGATTAAAGTCCCAAGGAAAATGGGTTTCTATATGACATTCTTGTCTGCTGGATTGCATCTTATTGGTCAAATCTTTTCAACTCTTAAACTTTTAAATTTTTGCTTAGGGTAGTCTCTTCATCTCCTCCCACTTTCTTTAATTTCAAAAGCTCTCCCTCTTTTCAAAAACTTTCTTTGCTCGTGATTTAAAACTTAGACATACTTTAATGATTAGAAACTTTGGCCTTATTCCATTGAATTTTCAAACTTCTTTCCATAAATCAAATTTGTAAATAAACTTAACCCTATTGACTTAAATTTTAAAAGACAAAAAGAACTAACAACCTCATTCAATTCTTTGGCCTCTTGCGTCTTTTTACTTAAACTTTTGTTAAAAGCAATTCACCAACTCCCTTTGAAATTTTTACCACGAACTACGGGGTTTTGATCCCTCATTTTTTATGTCGGTATGTAGGCATAAGACCGAAGGTCTTGTCAAACACAAAAAATATAATAAATGAATTCTTTTCTCATCCCCACACTCTTTATTTTATCAAACATCATTTATACCAAAAACATATGCACACAAAAAGGGCTCCCTAGGAGTACCTATGACACTTTGGGTGCTAACACATTCCCTTTGTGTAACCAACCCCCTTACCTGTAATCTTTGACATTTTATTAGTTTTGATTTAAAAACTTCTTATCTTTGGGCTTTGTTCGTACTTTTCCTTTTTCCTTTGGAAACAATAAAAGCGTCGTGGCGACTCTGGTTTTAATGACGTCAAGTTCATCCATATCTTGATGGTCATGAATTTACCGCTACAAAAATTAAGTGGCGACTCTGCTGGGGAATAATCCTCAGTGGGTTTAGCCTACTTTTTTATGTGTATATATTTGTATAGTTGATGTTTGTATATGTTGTTTGTGTGATAGAATATGTTTGTTGTGCTTGGTGATCTCTATGTGGTGAGATAAGTTCTAAACCAAACTTGAGTGCAATTAAGATATGAAGATGGTATAGTCATGTTCAGCTTATGTGAAGTAGTCCTTAACAAGTTGACTTGAGACCCATCTACTAAATGGAGACCTCTTTAAAGTTACTGATGTCACACAAGTAATTTGTGGATAGGCATTACTTTCTCTAATTTAGGGGTCAGAGAAGTTGAGGAGCGTAGAACATTTAAGCCAACTTAGCCTATTTTAGGACATAGTGCGAAGACTGTTCAAGTGTAGATTTGATAATAGTTGTTACATGATACTACACTCAGACGAGTTTCTCTTGAGAATATTATGGGTTGATGAGTCAGTCATCTTAACCTATAATATCCGATAGATGGAATCAAGACTCTGGGAACTTTTTTTAGAATATGCTCTACAAGTTTTTATTCATAGTACACTCCTTTGGGATGGTTCTTAACCTGACTCCATGCTCGTGACTCACAACAAACCCTTTGATTCTTGGTTGATCTGATCAAGTCTCATGAATATCAATGGAACTTGGGTGTTGATAAGGTGAAAACCATAATCCACCAAAATGGATGATTGATCTTGTTGATGACTTGATCATCCCTTGACCTTTGCTTGTGTTTGCCTTATGTGTGATCCCTTGTTTGTGATTGTTGCATTCATGCGCATCATGACATTCATCACAATAATAAATTTCAAGGAAACTAAGGTCTTATTTGCAAATATTTTCAGACCATGGATTATGGACGAAGGAACACTAAGAAATACAGTTTCAAATGTCCTGATTTGAAAGAGTTAAGGAAGTTGTCATACTTTATAGTAGATCCATTGGACTTCAAGCAACGTCATGGGAAGGTTTTGTCTGTGCTGTCTACTGATGTGGTTGAAGGACTCTTGAGTGTTTTTGTGCAGTTTTATGACCCTCTCTATCGGTGCTTCACTTTTCCTGACTATCAGCTTATGCCTACATTGGAGGAGTATGCCCATCTATGGTCTAGCTTTGTCCCCTAATATTGACTTCTGAGTTCCTCATTGGTAGAGCTACTGGTTTTGCTCGAGCCGGTAACATGGATTCTTTTGAAGCTACCTTTGTTTTGCTCATCTATGGTATAACTTTGTTCCATAAATATTGATGGTTTTGTTGATGTTAACGCCATTAGAATCTTCTTGATTGGAAATCATGTTCCTACTCTGTTGGATGACCTGTATTTCTCTCTGCATTTAAGGAATTCTAAGGGTGGTGGGATTATTATGTGCTATGTTCCTCTTCTGTACAAGTGGTTTATTTCGCACTTGCCTCAGACACCTGCTTTTCTGGAGAACAAGCAACGTCTACGGTGGTCTCAGAGACTTATGCCTCTCACTAATGATGATATTGTTTGGTATGATTCAACATTGGATAGATTGATAGTTGTGGTGAGTTCTCTAATGTGCCTCTTATTAGTATGCAAGGAGGAATCAACTACAATCCTGCATTGGCTCATCGTCAACTTGGGTTCCCCTTGAAAGAAAAACCTAATAATGTTTAATTAGAGGGTATATTCTACCAGGAAGGTAAAGATTCCTAACTTCTGAAGAAAAGGTGGTGCATGCTTGGCATAATGTGCATAGCAAGGGAAGATCCGAGCTTGGTCCATGCAACTGTGTAGCTTTGGAAGCTTACACTATTTGGGTGAATAAGAGAAATTTTGAGCTGAAGATGTCGTACGCTTGTGAAAGACCTGTGTCTTTGGTTGTGGATGAGCCATCAACTCTCCCTAACTAAGATGTAGAGGAATTAGAAGACGCACTCGCCAAGATGAAGCAAGAGATAGATATGTGGGAAGAATGATTCCATGCTTTGAACCAAAAGCATGAGGAGTTACAACTTGAGTCGTAAGATAAGGATGTACTTATTGAGATTCTTGAAGACCGTGCAATGAAGAGATAGAGAGAGCCAAAGGAATTATTTTCCTCTAGTATTCCTCAATCTTCTGGTGCTTGGGAGAAGCTTGTTCTCGAGAAGGCTCAGATGAAGACATCCTTTGAGTCCGAGATTCGATGCATCCGCAGGAAATACACTCCTTTGGCTAGATCTTCTGATACAGTTTCTAGGGATCCTTAGGATGATAGTTTCTTTTTCTCTTATAATTGTATTTTGGTTTCTGAAATTGTACTCAGTATAATTCTTCCAAAATTTTATGAATAAAAAGAGATTTTTTATGGTCAAATTGAATTATTATTGTTGATTATTATTATATTTTGCAAATAAGACTTCATATATTCTTTGAAATTAAAAACAAATAAAAAACATTGCATTTCATGCATCATTTGCATAACAGGGTTCTTCCTCCATGTGTCTTATCAGTTCTTCTTTTGTGTATCAGCCAAGCTGACTCACCACTACAACACTCGAGCTAATCGACCGCGAAGAATTGAGCATCTAGAGCAAGAGAATAGAGAGCTAAAGGATGAGATCGCCAGACTTACGGTGCTAATGGAATCCGTGATTGTTGCTCAGAACCATCAGTCACCATCTCCTGTAACTCCTCCTCCTCAGAGGATTGTCATTTCCGAGATTGCTTCGCCATTTGTAACTATTGCTGCTGCCAGCCAATTTGTTCCCACTATGCCATCTGGATTCCCTTGGGGAGTGCCACCTAATTTTATGCTAGAATAGTATGCACCCACTTTTGTGTCTCTGCCGACATCTAGCATGGTCATATCAGTGCCTCCTCCTATCGTTCATACTCTTCCTCGTGTTGAGGATACTATCTACCACTCTGAGTCGTTTGAAGTTCCAGACATGTATGAGAAGATGGTTGAAATGAAGGATCAGTTTCTTGAATTGCATAAGGAATTGAAGACTCTCAGAGGAAATGACTTATTTGGTAAGAGTGCTGTTGAACCCTGTTTGGTTCCCAACGTCAAAATTCCAGTGAAATTCAAGGTCCCGGACTTTGAAAAATACAAAGGGAATACCTGTTCGTTGAGCCATCTTGTTATGTATGTTAGGGAAATGTCTACTCAAACTGATAATGATCAGGTGCTGATTCACTACTTCCAGGATAGTCTGACTGGAGCTGCCCTGAGGTGGTATATGGGCCTAGACAATGCTAGCATCCGTACTTTCAATGACTTGGGTGAGGCCTTTGTCAAGCAGTATAAGTACAACATTGACATGGCACCAGATATAGATCAGTTGAGGTTAATGTCTCAGAAGGACAAGGAGACATTCAAAGAATATGCCCAGAGATGAAGGGAGTTGGCTGCTCAGATTAGTCCACCTTTAGAGGAAAATGAGATGACCAAAATTTTCTTGAAGATGCTGAGTTCATTTTACTATGAACGAATGATTGCTAGTGCCCCCAATGATTTTACCGAGATGGTAAACATGGGGATGAGATTAGAGGAAGGAGTCCGTGAAGGGCGTTTGTCTAAAGATGAAGCGTCAACCAGTAACAAGTATGGCATGAGTTTTTTAAAGAAGAAATAAGGAGAAACTAATGTAGTGTAAGCTGGGAGGCAGAGGAGGCTTCATGTGAGGAAAAGTTCTCAATCACGTCAACATCAAGACCAAGTATCATCAGTAATTCCAGTTTTTTCTAACAATTCAACCATTCAATCAGTTCCAATTCAATAACAACCGCAACAAAGAACCAACAACAACAACAACAACAATCATCAACAAAACTTTGAGAGGAAAAAGGTATTTTTTGACCCTATTCCTATGACGTATGCAGAGTTGTACCCGTCTTTGGAACTCAAGAATCTTATCTAGCCAAGAAACCCTCTGCAAATTCCTGAGCCACTACCATGGTGGTTAAAGCCTGATCTTAATTGTGATTTTCACTAGGGAGCCCCTGGTCATGATATAGAAAATTGCTACCCACTGAAGTATGAACTTCAGAAGCTTGTGAAGAGTGGTATGGGGTCCTTTGAGGACAGAGCGCCGAATGTGAAAGCTAATCTGTTGCCTGCTAATGGTAACGCTTCCGTTAACATGGTGGACGATTGTCCCGAGAGTTTTAGAGTTTTTGATGTGAGGCGTATCCATAGATCTTTGGTGGAAATGCATAGAACTCTGTATTTGATTAGTGATTGTGAACATAACCATGATGGTTGTGTCATTTGTAGTGTGAACCCTCGTGGGTGTATGATTGTTAAAATGATATCCAGAAGTTGATGGATGAGAATTTAATCCATATTCAACAGTCAAGGGATATGGGAGATGATGTGAGTGTGATAGTGCCAATATTCAAGACCCTTGAGCGGGTAGTTATTCAGTATGATAGCAGCAACAACAATAATGGCAACAGATCGGTATCTTTGTTGGTAATATGGTTAGCGGGCCATGTCCCTTATGCATCCGATAAAGCTGTACCATATTAGTATAATGCCACAATAATTGAAAATGGTCAAGAGGTTCCTCTTCTAGTTGCAGACTTAGTGGTAAATATTGCGGATATTGAAAAGGTGACCCGTAGTGGTTGGGTATTCAGTCCAGTTTTTCCTAAGATTGTAGAAGATGTTTCCATGGGAAAGAAGGCAGAAGTTCCTGCGGTGGATCCAGTTAGTGCTCCAATGTGTCAGTCTGGTGAGTCCAATAAATTGAAGACTAACGATGATGATGAGGTGTTATGCCTGATGAAAAGAAGTGAATTCAACATTGTGGAGCAACTGCTTCAAACACTGTCAAAGATCTATGTGTTGTCATTGTTAATGAATTCTAAAGCGCACAGAGAAGCATTGCAGAAAGTGTTAGAACAAGCTTATGTTAAACACGATGTTATTGTGGATCAGTTTGACCACATTGTTGCCAACATCACTTCTTGTAATAATATGAGCTTTTGTGATGAAGAACTTCCTAGGGAAGGAAGAAATCACAATTTGGCGCTCTATATTTCGATGAATTGCAAGGAGGATGCTCTGTCCAATGTTTTGGTTGATACTGAATCATCGCTGAATGTGTTGCCGAAGTCAACTCTATCAAGACTCTCTTATCAAGGTGCCCCGATGAGGTATAGTGACGTGATTGTCAAAGTGTTTGATGGTTCTCGAAAAACTATCATTAGAGAAGTGGACCTTCCGGTGAAGATAGGTCTGAGTGATTTCCAAATTACTTTTCAGGTAATGGATATCCACCTGGCTTATAGCTGCTTGTTGGGAAGGCCATGGATTCATGAAGCTGGAGCTGTGACTTCTACTTTACACCAAAAGCTGAAATTTGTGAAGAACGGCAAGCTTGTCGTTGTTGGTGGAGAGAAGGCATTATTAGTAAGCCATTTGTCATCTTTCACTTACATTGATGCTGAGGAGAAAGTTGGAACACCGTTCCGAGCTTTGCCCATTGCTGATGAATTAAAGAAAGTTGGGGCACCCATGTCTTCTTTGAAATATGTGCAAGAGGCTATTCAGGCTGGTAGTATTAATAAGTGGGCCCGTGTTGTGGTAGTCACTGAGATTAAGAACAGAGCAGGGCTGAGATTTCAACCATGGTCATTCAACGCCAAATTCCAAGTTATGCAACCAAATTTCTGTAGTGGAGGGTTCATTCAAGAGAATGATCAACACTCAGTTGTCGTTATAGAAGATAGTGATGAAGACGAAGTTTGTGACAACTTTGTGACGCATGGCCAGACTTGCAACAACTAGGTTGCTATTGATGTTCATACTCTCATTCACCTTTCTAAGTAATTTGTTTTTATTATTTTAGAAAAATCCTTCTCCTACGCCTAAGGGAGAAGTGAATATTGTTGAGCATTTTACTTATTATCATAAATGAAATACAATTTTATTCATCCACATCTATGATATTTTATTTTTACTTTTTTGCTTTTTCTGAAAATGGTAATCACAAAAAACATAAATAAGTAATAATCTTTTCATCTGCATAATATTTGTTTGCACTTCAGTTCTCTAAGACCAAAATATCAAATCATTATCTAGGTTAGTTTTCAAACCCATTAATATAATGATCCTACTCCCGCTCCCAACTTTGATTTCCCTGTGCTTGAAACCGAGGAAGAGAATGATGATGATGAAGTATCTGATGAGTTATCATGTTTGCTTGAGCACGAGGAGAAATCCATTCAGCCGTTTGAAGAGCAGGTTGAACTAGTCAACTTGGGTTCCGATGATGATGTGAAGGAAGTCAAGATTGGGTCTCAACTATGTCCAGAAGCTAAGAGGGGGCTGATTGATCTTCTTCGATATTATTCTGATGTGTTTGCTTGGTCCTATCAAGACATGCATGGTTTGGATTCTGAGATTGTGGAGCATAGATTGCCGTTGAAGCCATAATGCTCGTTGATCAAGCAGTAATTGAGAAAAACTCATCCTGATATGGTAGTAAAGATCAAAGAGGAAGTGCATAAGCAGATTGATGCTGGATTTCTTGTTACCTCCGAGTATCCGTAATGGGTGGCCAATATTTTGCCGGTTCCTAAGAAAGATGGAAAAGTCCGCATGTGTGTTGATTACAAAGGTTTGAATAAAGCCAGTCTGAAAGATGATTTTCCTCTACCACACATTGATATGTTGGTAGACAATACAACTAAATTCAAAGTCTTTTTGTTTATGGATGGATTTTCCGGTTATAATCAAATCAAGATGGAATCTGAAGATATGGAGAAGACCACATTCATTACACCCTGGGGAACATTCTGTTATAGAGTGATGCCTTTCGGTTTAAAGAATGTTGGTGAAACGTACCAGAGAGCTATAACCACTCCTTTTCATGATATGATGTATAAATATATTGAGGTTTATGTTGATATTATGATTGATAAATCTAGTGATGGAAAAGAGCATGTTGAACATTTGTTGAAGTTATTCCAGCATTTGAGGAAATATAAACTCTGCTTGAATCCCAATAAGGGTATGTTTAGTATTCATTCTGGTTAAGTTATTGGGTTTCATTGTCAGTGAAAAGGGGATTGAAGTTGATCCTGCCAAGGTCAAAGCAATACAAGAGATATCGGCGCCCAAAATTGAGAAGCAAGTTAGAGGTTTTCTCGGCCACTTGAACTATATCTCAAGATTTATATCGCATATGACTGCCACATGTGCGCCTATATTCAAGCTTCTTTGGAAAGATCAATCTTGTGATTTGACCAAAGATTGCCAAAAATATTTGGATAGTATCAAAAAGTATCTGCTTAAGCCTCTGATTCTGTCCCCGCTTGTTGAAGAAAGACCCTTGATCATGTATTTGATTGTGCTTGAAGAAAGTATGGTTTGTGTTCTTGATCAGCAAGATAAATTTGGGAAGAAAGAATATGATATTTACTACCTCAATAAGAAGTTCACCCATTGTGAGAATTGATACTCTATGCTTGAAAAGACATGTTGTGCATTGGCTTGGGCTGCTAAGCGTCTGTGCCAGTATATGTTGAATCATACTACTTGGTTGATATCCAAAATGGATCCAATCAAGTACATTTTTAAGAAGCCTGTTTTAACTGAGAGGATCGCCCGTTGACAGATGTTGTTATCTGAGTATGATATTAAATACCTATCTCAGAAAGCAATAAAGGGTAGTGTCTTCGCTGACCATTTGGCCCACCAACCAATTGAAGATTATCAGTCAGTGCAATATGATTTTCCTGACGAAGAGATTTTGTACTTGCAGATGAAAGATTGTGATGAACCATTGCTTTAAGAAGGGCCAGAACCTGGTTCCCGTTGGGGCATGGTATTTGATGGAGCTATTAATTCATATGGTAATGGCATTGGGGCAGTGATTATTACTCTTCACGACACTCAGTTTCCGTTTACAGCTAGATTGACCTTCAAGTGTACAAACAATATGGATGAGTATAAAGCTTGTATTATGGGGCTTGAAGAAGCCATTGATCTCAGAATCAAATACCTCAATGTCTATGGAGATTTAAATTTGGTTGTGAATCAAATCAAAGGTGAATGGGAGACGAATCAACCCGGTTTGATACCATACAGAGACTATGCGATGAGGATATCAACTTTCTTTACAAAGGTTGAGTTTCATCTTATCCCTCGAGATGAAAACCGGATGACAAATTCTCTTGCAACATTGGCCTCAATGACTATGGTGAATTTTTGGAATGAAGTTCCTAATTTAACTGTGATGCGTCTTGATAGGCCATCTCATGTATTTGTTGTTGAAGAAGTCAAAGATGAAAAGCCTTGGTATTACGATATTAAATGTTTCCTCCAAAGTCAGATTTACCCGTCTGGGGCGTCTTTGAAAGATAAGAAGACTTTGAGGAGATTAGCTGGAAACTTCTACCTGAATGGTGATGTGTTTTATAAGAGAAACTTCAATATGGTTATGCTTAGATGCGTGGAGAGACATAAAGCAGTCATGTTGATGACTGAAGTCCATGAAGGTTCCTTTGGTACTCATTCCAATGGACATGTTATGGCAAAGAAAATGTTGGGAGCAGGTTACTATTGGCTGACAATGGAATCTGACTGTTGCAAGTTTGTGAAGAAATGCGACAAGTGTCAAATTTATACGGATAAGATTCATGTTCCTCCCACACTGTTGAACGCCATCTCCTCCCTGTGGACTTTATCCATGTGGGGAATTGATATGATTGGGATGATTGAGCCCAAAGCTTCGAACGGACATCGTTTCATTCAGGTAGCTACCGATTACTTTACAAAGTGGGTTGAAGCGGCATCGTATGCAAATGTGACCAAGCAAGTTGTTATAAGGTTTATCAAGAACCAGACTATATGTCGTTATGGTGTGCCAAGCAAGATCATTATTTGATAATGGATCAAACTTGAACAATAATATGGTGGAAGCTCTTTGTAAAGACTTTAAGATTGCACATCATAATTCTTCTCCCTAAAGACCTAATATGAATGGGGCTATTGAAGCTGCAAACAAGAACATCAAGAAGATTATTCATAAGATGGTTGTAACGTACAAATATTGGCATGAAATGCTCCCATTTGCTTTGCATGGGTACCATACATCCATCCGCACTTCAATAGGGGAAACCTCTTTCTCTCTTGTTTATGGCATGGAAGTTGTGCTCCCCGTGGAGGTTGAGATCCTATCATTGCGTGTCTTAATGGAAGATAAGTTGACTGAAGCTGAATGGTGTCAGACCATATTTGACAAGCTGAATTTGATTAAAGAGTAAAGATTGACTGCCATGTGTTATGGTTAGTTATATCAGCAGAGAATGAAGAAAGCTTTTGATAAGAAGGTTAAGCCTCGCGTGTTCAAAAAATGTGGCCTCGTGCTCAAGAAGATTCTATCTTTCAAACCAGGTGCTATGGGAAAATGGACTTCTAATTATGAAGGCCCATATGTTATTAAGAGAGCCTTTTCAGGCGATGCTTTGATTCTTACAACTATAGATAGTGAAGAGTTCCCTCATCCTATGAATGCGGATGCAGTCAATAAATACTTCACCTAAAATATAAAAGAACAACTCACTAAGTTGAAAACCAGAAAGGGCGACTTAGGCAAAAATGAGCGTCTCGGTGGATTGAAAACCCGAAAGGACGATCCAGGCAAAAGTTAGAGACATAAAACAAAAAATTTATTCCGGTAGATTGAGTACCCCACCTTAGGGCAATCTAGGCAAAAATTAGGGACTATGGCAAGTAACTGCATCCGGATGGTCCTGATCTTTGAGGCAGTTATGACCAACCATTTGGTTTTGATTCATCATTCTCAACCGAAGACAAGTACAGTAGATTTGGAAGTTGGTAGGAAGAGTAGTGATCCTTATATTTAATGAAGCCTTTTTCCATGTAAATTACCATTTCTCAAACTTTGTAAAGATCCATGGAGTCCCGCCATTTGCGGACTACCATTCTATTAAATAAAGTTGAGCTTTTATCCAATTATTTCTATTCTTATTTTGTTTATGTTTTAAAATTGATTTTTTATGATGATAATTTTGAAATAAATCAATGAATAATTATTTTTCTTAAAATACGAAAAATATGCACTATGAGAATAATCGATTTCAGTAAGGAATGTCAACAACACTCTAAGAACGGGTTTTGAAGTGTGAAGCATTGTTGTCTTCCCCAAGCAGTTGGTTTGGTAACTTTTTCCTCCCCAACAGTTTGTCGTTCATCCCCATCATGGTTAATAAGTTGCTCCCTAAACAACCTATTATCCCCGTTTGAGCTGATGATTGGTCCCATTTGCAATTCATCTTCCCCAACTCATGTTTTGCATCCCAGTTTGTGACTTGATGACTGAACCCCGGGTATCTCGAAATCTTTATTTTATCTCCAGATCCTAAATCAAATTTGTTTATGTTACATAACCATGGTAGTTTCTCCCCTGTATGAGTCAGATCCGGTTATCTTTACCTTGGAATTGGTTTATTTTGCAATTTCCAAGAAAAAATTGATGATTATTGAGGAATTTGATGGTCTTTGGTTTGTTCCAACAAGTCACAACATCCTCAACAATTTGCTCGATTCCT
This sequence comes from Lathyrus oleraceus, assembly GCF_024323335.1. Taxonomy (NCBI): domain Eukaryota; kingdom Viridiplantae; phylum Streptophyta; class Magnoliopsida; order Fabales; family Fabaceae; genus Lathyrus; species Lathyrus oleraceus. Next base: position 417,135,306 of record NC_066584.1, read on the forward strand.
CATTCAGAGTTTTATCTCTTGTATTCCCCGGTAGAGTTTGTCTTCTAATGAAGGTTCCCTTATTCCCGGTAATGCATGGTTCTGAGCAGTTTTGATTTTTGTCCCCTGCAAGGTTGTCTCCCATTTGAAATGGTGTTAACTTAAAATCCCCCGCAGCGTTGACTGATTTGGATCCTCAGCGATCCTTCTCTATCATCGGCATGTTTGGTTGATTATCCTTTAACAGTACTCTCTTCCCCCGCAGAGCTTGCCATGATTGATTGGAAGCATGTTCTCCATGTCTTCCCAGCCAAAATTGATTTATTCGGAGCTAGAAGATTTATTTTCATCCCTAGAAGATTCTCCAGTTGGTGTTTCCATCTTGTTGAGATTAGCCGAGTGTTTTAGTGATGATTCAAATTTTCGTTATTTATATCCTTTATGTTGTTTTTCCAGCATAATCATAATCACAAAAATACATATTCATGCATATATATCACAACATCAGATATCTTATTATGCATTTTATCGCATTGATTTTTCTTCTGATCCCTTGTTTTGGTGATATTATTTCCCCATGCAGATTTGATGTGTCTGTCATCTTTCAAATGTAGAGAGTCAACCCCTTAAGCAGAAAGAGTTATCCTTTCTCATTCCCCACTGAGTTATCTCCTCGTGGATGATGATTACTTCAGTTTCCTCCCCAGTTTATTATCTGGATGAAACCACTCCCCCTGAGTTATATCCTCATCGGGTTGAGTCTTTGATTGATCGTTTCTTTCAAGATCTTGCCTAGATAGATCTTTTGGTCTCCAAGAGTCTATTACCCAGTAGTTGGTAGTATTATTCTCGGTGTTAAGTACATTACCTTTATCCAATACCTGGTAAAATGTATTCCACTTCCTTTATTTTGCCCAGCAGAGTTGCCACTTAATTTCTGTAGTGGTAAATTCATGATGTCAAGTTCATCCATAGCTTGATGGTCATGAATTTACCGCTACACTCACCCTCTAAGCGGTTGAATGCTTCTTCATATTTAGAAGCTTCCTCCAACATTAAATATGTGGAATTCCATCTTATTGCTACATCAATTACAACCTTTTGTGAGCTAGAAATATTTGCATCTTTCACACACACACTTTAAACAATGCCAGTCTTGATGGAGATGACCTAACATGCTTGCAAGAAACCTTTATCTTAATAATGGATGAATCTATAAGACATAATCCATCAGACACGGTCAAATTTAAGATATGGGCACAACAACGTAAATGCATATAGTCCCCGTTAAGCAAGGTATTTCCATTCCATGCACTCATATTTCTAGACAAATAAAATAAAGCAACATTATTAGGGCTAGCATTATCTAATGTAACTATGAAAAGTTTAATAATTCTCCAATCTTTCAAGCATTTTTCTAAGGATTTACCTATGGTTTCACCCATATGATTAGAAACTAACCCAAATCCTAAGATCTTCTTTTGTAATTCCCACCCTTCATCAATGAAATGACATGTCACACACATATAAGAATTGAGGTCCACGTGCCAGTGGTTAATGAAACCATTTGATGGTTGAGAGACAATAAAGATCTTAATACCATATTTTCTTCCATATACATTTGCATACAATCTCTAACAACCGTTACACGACTAGGAATTTTAAAACGAGGTTGAGCACGACTCATAAAACCTTTAAATCCAACACCTTCAACATGTTTAAAGGGAAGCTCATCAATAATAATCATTTTAGCAAGCTCTAACCTACACTCTTCTTGATTAAATTCAAAAAGCTTTAAAGACACATTAATATCACCCTCTACTTGCTTCTCAAGTACAATAGTTTTTTCTGCCTTATCCATTACCCTATTTGGATTCTTACGACATTTCTTAAAATGTTTATTGAGATTTGAGGTCCCATGTGTATTACTATCAGCAACATATGGCCTATTACAATGAATACACTTAGCCCTCTTACATTATTTTACAAAATGATCCCAAGCATGTGAACTCCTATGAGCTTTTCCATGGTAACTACCTGTAGCGGGAAATTCATGATCATTAAACTATTGACAAGCTAGAGATCAAATAACAAGAGTCGCCACCGCGCTTTTATTTTTCCAAGGGAAAAGGGAAAAAGTACGAACAAAACCCAAAAGTAAGAAGTTTTCAAATCAAAACTAATAAAAAGTCAGAGATCACAGGTAAGGGGGTTGGTTACACAGAGGGAAGGTGTTAGCACCCAAAGTGTCCTAGGTACTCCTAGGGAGCCCTTTTTGTGTGCATATGTATTTTGTACAAAGTGATGTTTACAAACAAATAGAATGGGGGGATGAGAAAAGAATTAATTAATTATATATTTTTTTGTTTGACAAGACCTTCGACCTTGTGCCTACGTACCAACATAAAAATGAGGGATCAAAACCTCGTAATTCGTGATACAAATTCCAAAATGGATACATTGATTTTAACAAAATTTAAGTTTGAAAGGCACAAAGGCCTAAAATGGTTTGAATGAGTTAGTTCTTTTCAGATTTTTGAAAGTTTAAGTCAAGTATAGTTAAGTTTATTTACAAGTTTGATTTAAGAAAAGAAGTTTGAAAATGCAATGGCATAAGGCCAAAGTTTCTATTTTTTTGCAAAAGTGGTCAAAGTTTAGAACAAAAGTAGTTCACACAAAGAAGATTTTGAAAAATGGAGGGAGAGATTTTGAAATTAAATAAATGGGGAGAAGATGAAGAGACTATCCTATGCACAAAATTAAAAGTTTAGAGTTGAAAAGATCTGACTAAGTGGGTAGCAATCCAATTGACAAGAATGTCAATAGAAACCCATAATTCCCTTGGACTTTTAGAATCAAGAAACACACAAATGCACAATTATATTATCTTTAAGAGCAAGACATCAAATAAATATGGCCACATCCAAGCTTATCCATTCCATGATCTTCTTCAAAATAGCCCATGTAACAGATGAATTCCACAAGTCACAGGTTCAAAATAACAGCTTCATAATGATCATGTTGCAGATGAACTTAAAGATGTCTTGAATGGTGTATCAGATGAAGTTCAAATTGCACGCACTTGGTTCTTCAACAAGTTGGCATTGGCCAAGTCCATTAGCATAGGAAGGTTGCCTAGATTCTAAGTCCATTTGTCCAAGATCAAGCCAACAGTACACTCGAAAGTTTTTTAGGGTTTTTGTTATTATTATGTACATTAATGGTTAAAGACCATACAAACAAGCAAAGTATACACAAACAAAATATATTACACAATATGGTCCAAATGGACAAAGTGGAAATTGCATTAACATAAAAAATTAGAATGATATGAACAATGGCAAATGAAATAGAGTGCTAAAAGTAAATGGCATTAAAGTAAAAGCTTGAAATTGAAAGTTAGTAGTTAATAGGTTAGAAGTTAGTATTGTTTTGATTTTGCTTTTCATTTCAAGACATCCTTTGGAGAACACTCAACCCACTTATCACAATCATGAATCCTTGAGCCAAAACATCTTCCAAAGGAAGGAAAAAAGTCCAAGTTTCCACACAATACCATGAAAGAGGGGGGACTTACAATCTCATTAACTAGAATGCTTATGCCTTTTATGTCACAAATTTAGCGATATGTTAAGCAATCGTAATTGAACTTATGTAGAAGTCACAACTATTTGAGGTCGGGCAATAGAATTTTGGTGTTAATGCATGTTAGAGACATAGTATAATGGACTCTGCTCATGAAACATAGCACACACAAAAAGAATATACAAAAGGTGTGACCTAATCTCATCCATACTCATGTCAATTTTTCAATCAACTAGCATTAGGACTTTGAGATGTCATAGGCCAAGTGGAATGAATGAATGAAGAAAGGGAATAAGATGAAGTGGGAGGGGGATGAATGAAATCACAAATTGGTCAAAGGAGGACTTTTACCAAATTAATATCATTCATTCATTTTGGGAGATGGAATGTACATTCCATCAATCCCCTAAATCTAATCAGTGGCGGAACTGAGGGGGGACGTGGGAAGGCCACGGCCACCCCTCAACTTTTTATTTTTTTTAATTCATATATATTAAATTACTAAAACATCCTTATTTTAAATTTAAATTATTTTTTATTTTTTATTTTTCATTCAAAGTTATGTTAAAATACAGATAAGGTAAAAAGCTCCTACCTTTCCTTTCTTTCTCATATGAGTTTGCTACCGGCACCAGAATCGAAACAGATTAAAGTGATCGACATCTAACAGGTAAAAAACTTTATCCATTCTTCTTTTATAAAAAGTAACAAATTAAAGTGATTGCTTGATTTGTGTTTTTGAGAATTTTAGGGTTCTTCTTTCTTGATGTGTTAAAATAATCTATATGAGGTTTATTAAGCCATTTCATAACACTGTAATTTACAAATATAGTTATACACTGTAATAAGGTTTATTTAATCATTGTTGCTGCTAATTTCTAATAGTGAAGTTACCGGTATTTGAAAACGGATTAAAGTTGATTAATTAAGTTTATTAATTTTTTTTCTTTTAATTTTTATGTTCTCTAAATTGATTTTTGGATCTGATATGATATTATAGGAAGAGTAAAGATGAATAATAGGAAAATTGATTCTTTTTTCAAAAGAAAAACATGTGAAATTGAAAGAGAAGAGAGAGATGAAGAAATTATAATCCCGACATCCGAATCTGAAACAGTTCTTGAGAATCCAACAATTGAAGAGCATTATGGTTTTGAAAATTCTTTGGAACGCGATCCTGGAAAGCGTCCTCCGATTTGCCAATATCCACCAAATCAAGTGGATGTAATACGAAGAGCTTATCTAAAATAGGGTCCATATCAAATTCATTTAGAAAACTATCCTTTGTCTGGTAACGAGGATCATCCGAGAAGGTTTCAACATACTTGGTTTAGCATATTTCCATCATGGTTAGAATATTCACCATCTGAAGATGCCGCATATTGCTTACCATGTTACCTTTTTAGCAAAAAACTAAGTGGACGTCCCGGATCACTTGTCTTTATTTCTATGGGTTTTAGAAACTGGAAGAAAGTTAGGAATGGAAAACATTGTTCCTTTCTTAAACACATAGGGAAGGATCCTTGCTCACCACACAACGATGCAATGAAAGCTTGTCAAGACTTGTTGAATCAAGATGGTCATATTAGAAATGTTATTCAAGTGCAAAGTTCAAGTCAAAGAATGAATAATCGGTTACGACTCAAGACTTTAATTGACACTGTTCGTTGGTTAACACTACAAGCTTGTGCTTTTAGGGGTCACGACGAAAGTAGCAAATCAAGAAATCAAGGTAACTTTCTTGAGTTATTTAAACTTTTAGCATCCTACAATGATGAAGTTGCAAAAGTTGTGTTGGAAAATGCTCCACAAAATTGCAAGTATACTTCACATCAAATTCAAAAAGAGCTCTTGCAAATTCTTTCTAGTAGGGTGAAAAAGAGTATTCGTGAGGAAATTGGTGATTCCAAATTTTGTATCGTTGTTGATAAAGCTTGTGATGAGTCAAAAAAGGAACAAATGGCTCTTGTATTAAGATTTGTTGATAAAGTTGGTTTAATACAAGAGAGATTTTTTGATGTGGCACATGTTAAAGACACCACATCTTTAACTGTTAAGGAAGCAATATGTGATATACTTTCTCGACATAACCTTGATGTTTCTAACATTCGTGGCCAAGGGTATGATGGTGCTAGCAATATGAGAGGAGAATGGAATGGTTTACAAGCCCTCTTTATGAAGGATTGTCCTTATGCATACTATGTCCATTGTTTTGCTCATCAATTGCAACTTGCATTAGTTACATCATCAAGAGAAGTCAAACCTGTTCATAAATTTTTTGAGAAGCTGATCTTTGTTGTGAATGTTGTTTGTTCTTCTACAAAGCGTCATGATGAGTTACAAGCTGCCAAATTAGAAGAAATTGCTTATTTGTTAGAGATTGATGAGATTGTAACTGGTAAAGGTGCAAATCAAGTTGTTACATTGAAACGAGTCAGAGATACTCGTTGGGGATCACATTACGATTCAATTTCTAGCTTGATAAACATGTATGAAGCAACTTGTTTAGTTTTAATTTTTTTTGCAAAAGATAGAGAGAATTATGCTACACGTGGGGATGCAAATAGTTGTTACAATTACTTGAAGGCATTTGATTTTATATTTATTTTGCACTTGATGAAAGAAATCATGGGAATAACAGATATGCTTTGTCAAGCCTTACAAAAAAAATCAAGATGTAGTTAATGTTATGAACTTGGTTCGTTCAACAAAACATCTTATTCAAGGTTTGAGAGAAAATGGTTGGGATATATTGTTTACTAAAGTGGTATCTTTTTGTGAAAAGCATGGTATTGAGATTCCTGATCTTAATGATGTTCATTCAACAACAAGATTTGGACGCTCCCGTCTTGAAGAGAATTAAGTCACAATTCAACATTACTTTAAAGTTGAAATCTTTTTCACTACCATTGACAAACAGTTATAAGAGTTGAATAACAAATTCAGTGAGCAGACAATGGATTTGTTAACTCTTTTTTGTTCTTTATCTCCTAAGGATGGATATAAAGCTTTTAGCGTTGATACTATTTGTTCTTTAGTTGAAAAATATTATCCTATGGATTTTAGTGATCAAGAGAAGAATAATTTGAATTTTCAACTCCAATATTTTCTATTTGTTGCTCGTCAAGCATCAAACTTGAATAATTTATCAACTATTCAAGAACTATGTTCATGTTTGGTTGCATCTAGACATGCTGAAACTTACTTCTTGATTGATAAACTACTTCGTCTTATCATGACTCTTCCAGTTTCTACGGCCACAACTGAGAGGTCTTTTTCAGCAATGAAAATTATTAAGACTAAGTTGAGAAACAAGATGGATGATGGGTTTCTTGGAGATAGCATAACAATATATATTGAAAGGGAGATTAGTGCAAGCATTAGTTCGGAGTCAATTATTGACGATTTCAAGTCACTCGGAACGCGTAAAACATTACTTTAAGGTAGTTTTAAGTCATGTAATTTAAATTTTTAGTAATTAACTTTGTATTTATTTTAACTTTAATATTTTATTTAAAATATTATTTACATTTTATTTATAATCTTTATTTTACGTTAGCGGTCATCCCAAATTTTTTTATCTAGCTCCGCCACTGAATCCAATGATATTAATTTGACAAAGTCAAATCAACCTTGACCAAGGCCCAAAAACAAGAGTCAAACATAAACAAAGTCATCACAATTGGTCAACAAATTTATTTGACATTTATTCAAATTAAAAAATACTAAAATAGTGCATTTAAATTAAATATGGTTTGTCCAATTCCTAAAATCTCATCAAAACACCAAAGAAATAGCCATGAGATTTATCATAGGTCAAATAAGGTCAAAGGACATTGGAGAAAAAAATTCATAATTTTTGGACATTAAAAAATATTTTTAAACAATTAAAAATAAATACAAAATCAATTAATTCATGAAAAATATTAATAATGATCCAAAAAATAATTTTAAGTCAGAATCTGAAAGAGAAAAATATTTGAATTTTTTTGGTGAAAGTCCCATATTTTTTGGATCAATATTGAATTTAATATGAATTATTGAAAATAATGCAATTAAAATGAAAATTAAAATATCAGAAAAAACGTGGACCACTTGATCTCCCTCATTAATTGAGGTGGCAGATCAAGTGGCCAGAAACGCGCGTTCCACCATGGTCTCAAGTCAGCGCGCCACAACATTGGTATTTAAAACGCACGCTCCAGATTAAAACAAATCAAGAGGATCCTGTGGCTGTGAGACATGCCAACGCATGGACGGAGCTGTAACTCTGGTCTTCTTCTCCGGTGGACCTCACTGGACTGGTCCACCATCAATCATCACCAAAATTAAAAACAAGGACATGATTTTAAAGTAAAAATGACACTGAGCTCGAACCTGGCCTCAATTCACTCTAACTCCAAGTATATTGAGAGATACATGGAGTTGAAATTTGAGGTACATGAACTGAGTTGCTTCGATTTGGCCTCAAAGCAACTTAATCTTCTTGCCTATATTGGTAGGACTTCAGACAACCAAAGAATCAATAGAATTGAGCAAGAATTTGAGAGAATCGAAGAGATCAAAATTTCTGGAAAATACCTTCAATGGAGGTCTGGATTCAATTGATCTTGATCTTCCTTGTGCTTGATCTTACTCCACTTGCTTGCAGAAGACGGATTGGAAGTTTACAAGGCTATGGATTCCTGGAGATTTGAATTTCAAAACAGTGGAAATTCAACCTCAAATTCAAATGAATTTCTCAGGTTTATCCTTTGCAAAATGGGGGTTTGAGATGGGGGATCAAAGTTGGCGCGAATGTGTGTTAAATTCTGAGCATATGGAGCTCTATCTATAACCAATTCAGTTGATATTTGCACACTTGAAATGAACTTCCAAAATTAGCAATGTGTGATGCATGAGTGCATGGGCGTGTGCAGGCCCATGAAATCACTCTATTTGATCCATAATTGAGTGTAAGCAATGCTAAAGTCATGTTGGAGTGCTAAGCAATTGTGTATGGATGTTTGAAGTTTGATCCTTGCCAAGTGATGTCACCATGTTCATGCCATGCGCAGCCTATGCATTCCTTGTCCAAAATGAATGAATTTGAGCTCTTTGGAAATGTGAGATCAAGAGGAACAAATTTCATGTTCAATACTTTTTTATTTGGAGCTTGGAACTTGGAGAAATTTGAGGTGGAAGTTTGGAAATTTTTGACATATCAAATTTTTTTTAAGTGTCAAGCCATATGTCTCAATATTCCACCTTGCTTAACTTTTTATATGAGCTTCAAATGTGAAACGTGTCTTTATCAAAGTTGTAGCTCTTTTAAATAAATTCAAAATGGTTACCAATTTCATGTCATTTGGATTTGAAATGATAGAGTTATTCATTTTTGAAGCTTGGAAAAATCACTTGATCAATGGTATAGGTCAAAAGTGACCTATAATGTAACCTCATATCACATGCTCAAAAAAGTTGAATTAGCTCACAATACAAACATCAAAGTTGAGTTAGACACATTGAATTTTATTGTGCAACTTGGAAATCTTTCATCTCATAAAAATTGAGCAAGTTATGGCCTTGGGAAGTTGACTTTCAAATTAGGGTTTAGACAAAATGACCTATAATGTTTCAACATAGAAAATGATTTTCCAAGCAAAACTAGCTCTAGGTATCAACATGAAAGTTGTTTGGAATGTCATTTAGAGTGAGTTTTCTCTTGGAATAATTTTCATATGGTGAAAATTGTAGGAGATAGGATCTAGGGAGATCCAGTTTTGATCAGATGAATTCATCTGGCCAACCACCATCAACCAACTTGCTAACTTCCAATTCTCTTGACTTTCTTGGCTCATGGTAGATAATATATGCATAAGATGATGAATTTTGAAGTGTCCTTTGAGAAATTTTATCAATTGATGAGATAGCTTGTTGGAGAAGTTACTCAAGATACCCAGTCAAACTAGGGTTTCCAAGGCAAACCACCTCCAAACTCTTGAAGAATACTTGATGAATATAACATGTAGAGAACATTAGGACTCATATGTCATGCTCATAACCATCATTGGATCCATTCTTGGTTGTGCTATTTGTTCATGAGGGTCTCAAACCCTAGATGTGAACTTGATGAATCAATGGAATCAAGCCCTTCCTATAAAAAAGTTAGACAAATGCAAAGACATATTTTTGGTATTTTGGTTAGTGAAATGATAAAATACAAGTATGATATAATCACAAAGTGCTTGGTGATCTCTCCCAAAATAAACCCAATGAAAGAGGGGTAAGGAGGATGCCAAGGTATGATCCCAATGTTAATGCTTATGATGAAATTGCATGAGGGATCTTAGGGTCAAAATTGGGGTCTTACACTACCTCATCACTTTTAAAGTCTTGATCATAATCAATATCAATTGGATTTTTAACAACATTTGCAGGAACATCACCGATATTCATATTCTCCTGAATGAATAGAGTTAACAATAATGAAGAAGAATATAAACTATGAAGAATGAAACATAAAAATGAAGGTACCCATTAAGAGGAAAAAAAGAAAGAACATGAAATTATACTTACCATTTATGATTGATGATGTCAACACGATGAAAGACGAAGGGTAATGATGAAAACACAGACAATGGAGGTGCGACGACAGAGAGAGTTTCGGCTTTTGCCTGTTGAGTTCGTGAAAAATGGATACTAACAACACAATTAAATTTTAGTTCTAGGTTTGTTGTGGAAAGAAATAAACATATTTATTTGGAGCATGGTTTCATTTGCAATTGAGGGTTAAGAGTTTTGGAAATTAAAGTTAATTTAAGCCAACAATCAAAACCATAAAACCTTTGGAATTTTGAGAAGGTAGAAGAAGAATAAACCATTTTGAAAATTGAAATTAAGGAAGAAGAAGAAGCTGAGTGAACTTGAGACGTTTGGAATTTTAAAAGCGACTGGACGTGGAGAGGTTTCATCTATTTTTCGTTCCTTCCATATGAAATAATAATAGTAATAAATTAATGAAATATTTGAAAAATCGGGTTTGTGGATTTTTCGGGTCGGGTCCGGGTTTACCCGAAACCCATTTTTTTAATGGATTTTCTAATTTTTAAAATCATACCCACCCAATTATCCGATCCAATCCAATTTTTTTGGATTTTTTGGATGGGTTTGACCGGATTTTCCGGATTGAACCAACCCATGTACACCCCTACAAAACACAATCAATTAATTTATTGATAAATAATATTTTATAACAATTGAGTCTGATATAATTTATTAATAATTAATTATGTTAATTCATATTTAATTAATTCACTAATTAATCTAACACTATTTTCTTTTTTATTTGTTGAGTTTTTCGAACATTTTTAAAATTTTCTCTTTGAAAAATGTTAATTTTGAAAAATATTTATTTGAAGAAAATTTGCTATCGATAACTTAATTTTGAATAAGGAGAGCTAAAGTCTAAAAAAAAACTCTAAAAATTACAACTCGGAGAATTGAAATCCCTGTTATATCCTTAGCTAACAACTCATTGAGATCATCCAGATAATTGAAATGAATACTAAGTTTGTGATACAAGCTTTCTTGATAAATTTGTTTTTGAATTTTTTCTAGGATTTGAATTCTTTAACTCTAAAATGATTTAAAATGTATAAGACATTGATCAAATGTAACTAGACAATTTTATTTCAAGACTTCATTATTAATAATTTTAAGATTTAAATAAGACGTAAAAAAACTTAAATAAGTAAATTGTCCATATAACTGTTTTTAGTTTCTGTTTCAATATATATTTTTAAATGTTTCTTTTTCAATTTTTTTAGAGAACAATCGCAATTAAATTGAATAATTTTTGTATGACTAAAAAATATATTTTTTAAAATACTGATAATATAAATTAACTTTACATTATTAATTAATAACCATGTATGTTGTCAAGTTAAACTGATCACATAATTATATATTTTTATTGAAATAAAGTGTAAAATTTGAATTTTTTTATTTAAAATAATTATATTTTTAAAATAAAATTCTAAAATAACATATTTTCAAAATATTTACAGAAATAATCACATTTCATTAAGCATACGTTAGTCTAACTGACACATCTAATTTCCTACTTAACAGAGACACCAATGGCTTGAGCGCATGCATGCATTGAAGCCAATTGCATTGGCGCATACATACACTACATCATGCGTATGTGCCGATGCACTATGCATTTTTTATTTTTTATTTTTTATTTATAAATAATTAAATTAAATACGTAAATGAAAAATAATAATTAATATTATAATATAAAGTTAAAATACATAACAATTGACAAGAAAATTAATGACCCGCCCGATTGAACCCCCCCACCCCCTTCACATCCAGGTGTGTTACCCTGTCTTCGAGGTCTCCCACGATTTCCCTGAGGTGTTTGAGGTCTTTGAGTGCTGACATGATGCAATGGTGGTTGGTGTGAAGATCCGATGGAAAGTCTAGTGATATTTGATAGATTTATCATAATTTCTCCCCAATAGTTGGGGGGGGGGGGGGGGGGGGGGGATTGTCGCCAACGGCGCTTCCGTAATTAAGTTCAGTGTCCATGTTGTTGTAGTTGGATCATTGTAGTTGGATGGTTTGTGGACAGTATTTTGCCCGAATTGGGACATTGGATTGTTTTGGAAACGAAGCAATGGTTCATGTGGTGTACTAAAGTCAAACAATGGTTGGGTGTTATAGCGATGAAATGTTTGGGTATTCATAAGTGGCCGACTACAATGGCATGACGTTGAGTTGTATGAATCATATGAATCATTCGGGCTATAGACTGTTGTGGTGGCTGCGTATGGTTGTTGATGGTTAGGGTTTGATTCCTGGTTTTGAGTTTGGGTGTGTGGCATGAATTGGTTGTGTGTTTGGTGGTTGGGTGTATATGATAAGGTAATGGTATGAGGTTGGTAGTTGAGTTTGGGTGAGTTGACATTGTTCTTGGGAGAGGATTTGTTGTTGGGCGTTTGATGACGAAGCTCGTTGGCGTGGATCAATCAAATACCTTGACTCAGACACAAACTGTGGTGTTGTAACCGACCTAAACCATACCATATAATGTTGAGTTGGTCTAGTACCATATATGACTGGTTCGTTTAAGATGTGTTGTCGTTGATTCCTCCAATGACGACACATCTCTTTTGTGAAGTCTCTCTAATCGAAATAATACCATTGCCCATCAACTCTTTATTGATGCCAATCTCCCAAACACGTTAGAGGTTCTGGAATTTGTTATTGCATGCCGAACTGCAATTTTACATGGTCACTCTGATGCATCTCCATAGTAGTGAACCAAATGATTGGTGTTTTTACTGTCCAAATTGCATCATCATCATGGTGATCAAGATCTATATACGACCTCTAGATAAATTGTATAAGAATTTAAAATGATTAGAGGATATGTAATTGGATAATTTTTTAAGTCAAATATAAAGTTGTTTATTAGTAATACACCGTCTCGTCCAATATGGTCTAAAAGATTGCGATAGACTACTACAACGTGTTTGGGACACCTGTTGTAGTTCATCCCTTTAACTGACCACCTAGATCGAGAAGATTGAAAATATATTAGTTACAATTAGTTGTAATATAAAGTCTAATAAATTAGAAGATTTAATATAAACTTACTTTGTTGCATGGAGAAATGTGAATGACTTCTCGTTGACCAGGGCGAGTGACGACAGTCTTGACAACCCCATGTTGTAGCAAATAGGCGCAAGAATAAAATGTATAAGTATTTTTTTGGCATTTTTACACAATGAACTATATAAATGGAACAAAACAACTGAACCCTAACTATATGTGTCTACTTTATTTATGTTTCGTAACAACGACAAATACATAATATTTACCGTATTACCAGTACTTTCAGGAAATAAAAGATTATCAAATAGAATCATAATATAACGCCGAGCTTTAATTATCTTTCATACTTGGTAGATTCTTAGTTTAATGTTATACTTGAATAATATTGTTTAAGATATATTAAATTAATACCTTGACCCCTAGGTTGACCCGAAGTCTGTCCCGTAGTTGTGTCTTCACACAAGGGGGCACCCAACAATTCCTCACATATAAAATTATGTTGATTAACTCTACCATTTACGATCTTACCATCGATAGGTAGACCTAACAACATGTAGACGTCCTTAAGTGTGACGATACACTCACCGAAAGGAAGGTGAAATGTGTGGGTCTCAGGTCTCTATCTTTCTAACAAAGCAAGAATAAATTTGTAGTCAATTGAGTATGAGACTATGTTGAGTAGATTACCAAAACCGCATCCTCGAAGATATGATTTTATCAAAGAATCGTGTGGTACATATTCATGTACACGACATCGAAATCTCTTTGAGTCCTAATAAAACATAATTAAGAAATAAGTAAGAATAAGTAATAAACAATAGAGATATTTTGTTAGAAAATAAGAATAAGAATAAGTAATAAACAATATAGATTAAGTAATAACATACAAATGTCGTAATATTATCGATTGTTCCTCGATGTTCATCACCCATGGTCAATAAAGACATATTATTGCAGATGAGTTGAGTGTTGCAGATAGGTTGAGTGTTACAGATATGATGAGTGTTGCAGAGAGGTTGCGTGTTGCAGAGAGGTTGAGCGTTGTAGAGAGGACGAGTGTTGTAGAGATGTTAAGTGTTGCAGTATTTATAGATGAGAAAGTAAATTGAAAGTAACTTGAGTGTAAGTTTGATGGTAAGTTGTATTCACGGAAAAGTGTACTTTGCATGTGATTTATGTGAATATGCCATCGATAAGGGCGCATGCCTTGTCTTTTATGCATGTGAGTATGCACCATTGGTAAGACAGTTGAAAACGTGTTTGGCACTTGGGAGGAGTCATACTAAAAGAACTTTCAAAATACTCGGTGGCTCTTAAACATTATGCTCCAGAGACTATTGTCAATTTGGAAACATTGCTGGCGTAGACCCCACTTGTGCTATTGGTAATGGAATATTCCACTGACTCTTCTGGGCGTATCAACCATGCATCAAAGGTTTTGCTTTCTGTAAACCTATTATGCAAATTGATGGAACATGATTGTACGAGACATATTAAGGAACATTACTGATGATAGTGACACAAGATGACAACATCAACATTTTTCCAATCGCCTTTGCCCCTAGTTGAAGGGAAGACTGCTTGGGGATGGAGTTTTTCCTAAACAAACACATAAATAAATACAACACATACAACACATAAACAACAACACAAGAAACTACAACAAATAAAATACCATCATAAACAAATACAACACATAAACAACATAACTATGCGATTACAACCATCAAAACAATTTTGTGAGGAGTATACATCAACGTCTCTGTCAGTTTTAATATCCACCCAGAAACAAACTTTCCCATTTTGGTTGAACGTTGTATCAAGCCATTGAAATCTTCTGATCCTTTCATCCTCTGCAAAGTTTCCATCTAACCAACGATTCAAAGTCCTGTTAAGATATTCGAATGTATCTACATTTCAAAGTCGGATCTTCATCGAAGGTTGCACTGCTGAAAATATTAAATCAACATTTCTCTTATGAATATATGGACACAAGTATGAATATGTAGACATTTGAAAGAAAATTGAAGGAGATTGAAGGAAAATGGAAGGAGGGTAAGAAGTTGTGTGAAAAATTATGAGAGAGATACTGTATTTATAATGGATGAGTGGTGGAGCATTAACGTACACACATGACTACATGCATGCGCCATTGCATGTGACGTACACACATGACTACACATGCATGCGCCATTGCATGTGACACATTCACATGACTACACATGCATGCGCCATTGTATGTGGCATCCATGAATACAATATTTCAATGCATGCGCCCAAGTCATTGACGCCTCTATTCAATGAAAAAAATAGATGCGACAGTTCAACTACCGCATACTTCATAAAATATGATTATTTCTATAAATATTTTAAAAAATAGATTATTTAAAAAAAATCGTAAAACTTTTATATTCTTAAATGTCAATGCATCTCCACTGAAACTAATATTAAAAGTTATTTTAGGAAAACAACAATTTATTATGACGAAAAATTTCCAGATAAAAAACGAAAGTAAAACTAGAAAACAAAATGCATGCGAAGCCAAAACCATTGCGCCCATTAAGAAATGATGTGAAGTCGCTATCATGCGCCGTGTGAGTCAGTATCCTATCCTCTTCTTAAATAATTGGAAACATGAAAAAATTCACAGAACCCTTTTTATTTTATCCTTTTCATAATTATTCGTCACGCAATTTTATTTTCTCGCCGAGTTTTTCGTCCAGGTGGCGACTGACGCCCGCTCTCGCTACTCATCCTCACCGTCGATCCACGCGCCGTCACCGCGCTTCTGATTATCCGGTATTGTTAAATCCCTTCTCCTTCTTTTTCGATCTTAGATTTGCTCTTAGTTTATAGATAAACTGAATGGAAACTGTCACTTCGAAATCTCACTTTGCTTTGTTTGATTTGAGTGTATTTGTTCGTGATTTGATTCCTGTTTCTGATTTTCTTTCTCCTGCATTTGTAAGTAACTGAGAAACTTTGCTGATTTTTTTTTGCTTTTTAATTTGTTTTTTTTTTTGGAGTTGTGAATCTGTTTGAGAAATTGCGTGTTGTGCTGTTGGGAGTAGTGGCATTTAAGTAGAGATTTTAATTTTTTTTCTCGTCATTTTTTCTTTTTGCCCAGTGCATCCATAGGTTTTTTAGTTCGTGTTCATCAGATTGGTAAGAAAATATTTGTTTGGTTCTGCGGTGAAAAAAATTGATTCTGGGCAAATTGATTCTGGTTAAAAATAAGTTGAACTTGAACTGATTTGTGTTTGGATAAATAATTGCAAAAGTGAGGGGAAAAGGTGCAAAAATTATGTTTAGATTAAAAAATTACAAATCTTAGCTTCAAGTAGAACAAATTCTGGAAAATAAAATCAATTCTACTTTAGAGCAACCAAACATGTTAATATCAATTATACACATCCAGAATCAATTTTAAGTGCTCCAACAGTTAAATCAAACATACTCCGAAAGTATATGTAAATATTATGAACAATTTTGATAATTTTACAAGAAATGAAATCAATTACTTTATAGCCCTTTTTTAGCTGTTTTTTTGGGTTACATATTCTACATGTTTTTAGAGCATCTAGAAACTTGTGCTAGTCTTAAAGTGTTTTTGTTTGTTGGAGATTCTCCTTGCCTTAGCTTTGAAGGCTTTGGAAATTTGTAAATTCACTGTTACGTTGGTTTTGGTTATCTTACTTTTAAAAAAATAAATAATTCTTTTGTTATCTTATTGACATTGAAGTCAAACTTGTTCAACCAAGCATATTCTGTGTTATGATTTTTGAAGAGTGTAAGTGCATAAGAAAATATTGTTTAAAAAGTTTAACCGAAGGACTTTAAAACTAAGGAAAATCAATCTGATCGTTGATTTCGTTTGGTTGAAAAGGCTGTAGCTTTTGTTCTTCTAAGAGGAGGAAGTCATATATATAAATCATTTATGGCGTGCCGATGAGCAGAACTGATGTTATTTGCAGTAGAAGGTGGAGGATTCTTCTCTGCTTCGGCTTCAGGGTATAGCAAGGGCCTGAGCCTACTCCTTTTGGGACAGAGGAATGAGGATAAACCCATGAGAGTTGCACCCTGGAACCAGTACCAGTTGGTAGACCAAGAATCTGACCCTGAACTCCAGCTGGCTTCCACAAAGAATCGCCTTTCCCGCGGGTGTGCCTCCTTTGTTTGCTTTGGTCGCACTTCCGCAGGGCTTGATACTCCGTCACCTCTTAAAGTGGGCCCTGCCCAACAGCATGATGTTTCATCAGGGCTACCGGTTTCTAACGATGAAAAGGATCCCTCTGCTCATGTAGATGATACTAATAATGGTATAAAGGTCACACTTAAAAGTAGCATTAAAAGGCCACAAAGTAATAAATCAGTTTCTGTTGAGGATACTAATGAACAAGAAGCATCAGGCGGACATGGAGTTTGTACTCCTTGTGAT
This sequence comes from Lathyrus oleraceus, assembly GCF_024323335.1. Classification (NCBI taxonomy): domain Eukaryota; kingdom Viridiplantae; phylum Streptophyta; class Magnoliopsida; order Fabales; family Fabaceae; genus Lathyrus; species Lathyrus oleraceus. Next base: position 417,152,914 of record NC_066584.1, read on the forward strand.
CAAACAGAAAGAAGAAGAGTGCAGTGGACAGATGCTTGTGGTAGCGAGCTTGTTGAAATACGAGAATTTGAGCCCAGGTATTTGAATATTTATTTTATATATCAGGTGTAATAAAAGGAAAAATCTTTCTCTCCGTACAATGATACAATTTTAGAGGTCTTGTTTACCCGATTTTATCGTCAGGACGTGGGAGCTCCTGATACATTATTTTGTGTAATTGATAGAAGTGCATGAGATTTGCTAGAATGGCCTTCTTCCTTTTCCTAAGTCTTTGTATTCATTGTGATGACTGATAAGTGAAACTTCTAGCATTTAGCTTGAGGCTGAGTTGAATTAAATTGGTTTTACTTCTGAGAGATGAAGGGTGAACTGAGTTCTGATTAGAGAACATGTACAATGAGCTTTCCCAAGCTCAAAGTAATTTTATATTTTGTTCATTCCAAATTATATTGGGTTCAACTAATGCTGGATGATTAAACTGGTAGATCTTAAATCTCACTTTGTCTTTGCATAGGTATACAAATCTTCTTACAATTTCCCTTTGAAAATTAAAGGCAACTAGATATTTGTTGTGGATTAGTAATCCTCTAAAGTTTGAAGCTTTCCTGTCTTGATGTATGTTTTTCCTAAATCTGAGACTAAAAGCCATTGTTTCTTAAGTTGTCTATCTGTTTTGTATTCTTAGAAGATGATTATAGATACATTTGGAATGTCTTAATTTATTCTTTCAAATTTGGATTGATTTCTTTTTATCTATTTTGGAATTTTATGATGAAGCAAGGAGTGGCGCTTCTGTTGCCATGTGCTTTTCCTGAAGTTTTTGGGTGTCTGTGATCGGAGGTGAATAGTAATATATATTTTTTTGGGAATTTCAACATTTCTTGCATGCTTTTATATGATGTTTGATTAGTGGGTATTGTAACGTGGTTTCTTGGAACTGGGTTCGGAACTTAGGACAGTTTTGTTATTTTGATTTTATTTCTCGATATGGTTGTTTTTTGTTTTTGACCTATTATTACTAAAAGGGACCTTACCCTCTATTATTTTCCTATTCCATTATGATCAAATTTATTTTGTTGTCCTCAAGAAGTGTATAAACAAAACAGATTCATAAAATTTCCCTTTTTCTTTCTTTCTTTCTGGGTATGCTATCACTTAATTTCTGCTATTTTTTATTTATTTCACTTTATTGATCTGTCCAGACTTGATGTTATTATCAACTATTATTGGACCCAATTGGCCGACTTTCTACTTGGAATTTTCTGTGTTGTGGCTCTATGCATATAATGTGTATTATAGTTCTATACCATATGCATTTTGGCCATTTCTTTAGTATAAACCTGTATTACTTCTATGATCTTCAGTGGTTTTATCTGTTTTTTGCGTGGAGATTTTGATCAATTGAGTACGTTCAGCAATATTTTTTTGCTGTATCTGTAGGATAATCAGGAAGGATTTAATTTTAGTATGATTTGATTTTTATTTATTGCAGTCCATTAGTTTTCCTGATTATTGGGACAACAGTTATTGTGATTTCTTCTATGTAAACAGTACTAGATTAGAGTAATAAACATGAAAGTATTTTCCTCATTACTTTCTACCCGTTATCAAGCCACTTTGGTCGCGCCCGAGATATCTAGTTCTAGGAGTGAGAGGGTCTGTTAAAAGTTCCGCATTTGATGAGATATAACTTGGAAAATTGTTTACAAGTGGGAGCCATCGCTTACAAGTCTATCACAAATTAGGTCTTTACTGCATTAGATGTGTTTGTTAATAACCCTGTCCTATGCCCTGATAGGTTGACAACCATTGATTTGTGTAATGTGTATAATAATGCCATACATGTTACTATATGAGTTGGTTGTGGTAAAGTTTCTGACATTATTCCTTATCATTTTTTCCTTTTCACTTTTATGTTTTATTATCTGCCTGTAATTGATTGATTCCTTACGATGGAATTTGTCATTCAACTGCAGTGAAGTGGATGGATCAGATGATGAATATGATCATGGAAATGACAGAACTTGTTCCTGTGCCATAATGTAAATTGGAGTTTCATTAAGATTATTGGGTCATTCATAGGGATGTTCACTGCTGCTAAGACAGTCCATCACTCAGTTAAAGGCAAAAGGAGTGAAGATTTTTTGGTCCTTTGAGATATATACACACCAACATCTTGCTTGAGTGATTGTTTGTGTCTCTTCTACCATTACTTGCTGCGGCTTCAAGTTTTGTTCCTAATACCTCTCATCAATTTGTTGTATAATTCTTGTGTGAATTCTTTGCTTTCATCATTTTTATGCTACTTGGTGTTCTTATTTATAAGGATTAACAATTTTTTAGTTCTATGCTGTCTTATCAAAAGATCATACAAATATAAGCTTTTGTAAAGTATCAGTTTGACTGTTGACAAATTTGTGATAAGGATTTTTTTGAGCAATTGATTTACAGGCTTTTGTGAGATTTCTTGAAATTTGTGGTTTGAAGAATACCAGTTGTGTCAAATATTTCTCGATTGATTTGTTACCTGGTGTTCTAGAATAAAGCAAAGCTGAGAATAAAATTGCCGAGCTGATTGATTCTCTTGCATTCTCTCGCCTATTTCAATCTCTTATGTTTCAAATTTGGCTCAAATTGCATTGGGAAGGTTGTTGGTCATGTTCTTTTACTGATTGGGATCAAAATGAACCAATAAATTTATTATAGACCGATTATTACAAGATAGTACCAAGTATTCAATCAAATTCAGTATCATCAACCAATCTATAGGATTATATGGATAATGGAAAGAAAAAAAAATAGAGAGGATAATTATCAAAGAACGAAGGCGGAGAGCACTATGTAGTCTTTTCGAAGCACTTGATGCATGATTATGTTTGGGGCATTTTCAGAAATAGTGAATAAAACCATCAACAACAATCCTTGTACCAGAGTTGCAACTATCATCAACATTCAATTTTACAAAACATGGTTGTGGAGGTTTTCAACACACCACCTTTGTATAAATGTATCTAAGCACATAATGCTACTTCCAATAAATTTTCTCCAAAATTCTTTGACTTCTCCATCTCCATATCTTGAGTTCACAAAGCTACAATAAAAACTTGAAAAGACTAGGAGTGAGGACCTTCTTTTATCTAATCTTTAGGTGTGGATACTGAGAAGAATTATCAAGTATATCTGATAAAGATAGTTTTTCAAATCTTATGAGCCAAGTGACAATCCCTTGAGCAACGAAGCATATATTTTATAGTTGTAGAGAAACCACCATAGAGAGTACTAGTAGTGAGATTGTATTTTTTTTTAACATTGTTGATAGAGAGTATGGAGAGAAAGCAAAATAAAATGAGGAGTCTTTGCAGACGCCTTTATTCTCGAAACCCATTTTTAATTCTTTGTTGCTTTTCAAGTTCTATTGCGTGCCAACAAGTAATATTAGTTGGATTTAGGAGTATAAATTCTTGTAAGTAATTTCTTATCCACTTATCATGTGTTTCCTCATTATAAATAACACAATACAAGAAGGGTATTGGTCAACAAGTAGAACAGTATTTGAAGATTGATATTTCCTCGTTACAACAACTTAGAGCATAATTATCGGACGTATCTTATATATGCAAAGCAAATAGTGTCAGAAAATATTATTATTTAAATTCCATTGCATGCTTTTAATAAACTATTTGTTTTCTGCAACAACCTAGGCGTTGGCAAAATTTCTTCTTTTAACCGATAATAATATACTGAGTTGGAGTATATTGTTAGATTAATGAGACCCATTAGAGTTTAAAAGAAGTGGCATATATATTTAAAGAATCTAGTTTTTTTTTTTGAAATGGGAGGACCTAAACCCAAAGAAAGAAACTAAATACAAATACTTTTAGGGATGTTAATCCTTAACGTGTCATGGAGGAAAGCAGACACAATTTTTGGTGGACACTTGTTATAGAGGATTAGTTCATGGTCGTTTGTTATGTTCAAATTAACCAAAGTGTCATCACAATGATTAGCTTCGTGATAAACATGAAGGATCCTGAATGTGATGCGTGTCGGGATCTTGATTGCCTTCAATCAATACGTTTTGAAACTCATCTTGCCTTTAGGGTTCAAGGGATCAGTAGTCTCCGTCAAATCCACAACTACAACTGCAACATCAGCATTTACAATACAAGTCGACTTAGCCGGAGAACCCGGGGAAAGAACGCAGAATTAGTATCAAGGGATAATTCTACAAAAATTAAATGAGGAAAGTATATGTTCTGAGAGTCGTAGAAAAATACGCAAACGGAGAAGAAGGAAGGAAAATAAAAAATGTGGAAGAATGATATTTATAAGCAAATACAATGACAACCAAGAGTCAATCGATATTGATGACAATTGTTCCGATTCAGCGGTAGTGGGAAAGTTAGTAAAGGTGGTTGAAAATCCACCTAGGAAGTAATTGCAAATGATGGCATTTCCCCTTGGAAATCGTGGCGCAAAAAGGTGTCATCATTGCGCATGATATCATCAAAGATTACGCACAATCAAAATTTGATGGAAGACAAAACGTCAAGTTTCTCAGTCGAAACTGGACTTTTAGGGGGGCAATTTGTTAACGAGTAAATTTCGACTAGAGCAAAAGAAGGAGCAAGAGCGAGAGTTTCGACAGGCAAGATGGGCCAAAGGACATAGGCCAGGTCGAAAGGATGTCGACGGGGAACGAGGCAGTAGAATTCGAAGTCAAACAAGCAAAAATGAGATAATCAGTTGAGCAGAACATGAGAAAGACATGGGGCTGCAGGTTTAGACGCGTGGTACACTGTAGATGGCCAACAACAATGTAGCAGTTATTTCTCATTATTATTTCAGTAGATTTGATTTCTAGTTTTAAGGAGGTCTCATTTGTAACATTGTAGAGGGAAAACACTCAAAGTATCAAGCGTTTAGAGAAAAGAGTTCATTCCCACAAAAATGTATGCTTGCGCCCACCTTTACCTTCAAGCAATTTAAATTACCAAATCTTTTTATCTGCTTCGCCATTTACAGTTTATCTTGTCTTTCGTTCATCTATTTTAATTGCACATTTTACAAGCATTTCTTGTCTATCGTTTTCTTAATCCAAACATTTAAATAAAATATCCCATAAACTTAACACTTAGTTTAGGATTTTGTAGCCGATCCTGCAAGTAAACCTCAATAGGAGGCTAGAGATTGTTCGCGCGGGAACCACATGCGAATACTAGTACATACCTGTGAGGGGGATATTGGGTTTTTATAGGAAACTAGGACCCTTCATACCTTGATCTTCATGTATGCGTCGGACATTTGAACCTGTATCGGGCAGTATACACAGACTATCCAAAATGTTGTTGTACATTTAACTTGCATTATTGCATATCATTGTTGTAACAATGTATGCATATTGAACTGTTAGAGCTAAACTATTGCATCGTCGAACCTTTGAATCTATGATGTTGCATCTCATCATACCATCAAAAACTGATTCAACATATGCATTCCTTTGGGAACAAAAAACCTTTTTGCATGCATAATCTTGCATTTCATCAGACCAAACCGGGAGAGCTCATTGTTACTTGGCCTTTGTCCAAAACCTGCTACTGTTAAGCTGACTTCCAAGTATCCCTACAACAGGCGCAATAACCAGAGGATGATAATGGATTAAATAGAATAGAATCAGGCTACCATGAGAAAATATATGATCATTGTGAAGGCCCAAATGGGTCAACTTATGGAAGCTATGCAAGATTTGGCCAGGGGTCAGGAAGAAGCACGACAGGCTAATCTAAGGACGGCTATTGTAAATCCTTTTGTAACACTTCCTGTGAACCCATTAGGAGGAACTGATACACATATTGTGACTCAACTGTCTCCCGAGGGAGGTCCCATGTATCAAAATGTTGCTCATACGTTCAACATCCCTGTCAATAGGAGGACTCAACTTAAGATATATGATCATCACAATGTTGTCTTCACCCTAAAAGATAATTTAGTGTATGATGCCTTTGGACCATCGACTGCTGAGATGGAGACGAAACTCTGTGCTTTAGAGGAAAGAATGAAAGATATCAAAGGATCTAGTGCATTTGGGTTGGATGCTGTAGATATGTGCCTGGTGTAAAAATTCCTGCTAAGTTCAAGGTCCCAAACTTTGGAAAATACAAAGGGGTCAGTTGTCCAAAAATCCACATCGGGTCTTTTTGCAGGAAGATGGCTACTCATTATGATGATGAGAAACTGTTAAGGCACTTCTTTCAAGACAGTCTTAGTGAGGCTTCTCTCGAGTGGTGTATACTGTTGGAACACACACATATACGAACATGGAGGGAGTTAGTTGAAGCCTTTCTGAAACATTATTAGTATAACTCAGATATGGCTCCTAATCGAACTCATCTCCAGAGCCTTGCTTAGAAATCAAATGAATTATTCAAGGAGTATGCCCAACGATGGAGACACTTGGCTGCCAGGGTTCAACCTCCTCTTCTGGAAATGGAACTGGTAGACATGTTCATGAATACCCTTCAGGGGCCTTATCTTGACAAGATGGTTGGAAGTGCCTCTTCAGGATTTTCATACCTGGTCATTGCTAGTGAACGGATCAAAGACTGTTTGAAGAATGGTAAAATCCAAGATACAGCCAACGTGTTGAACGGATCTGGCCCATTTTGGAAACTTTAAAAGGGAGATGTTGCTAGTCATTAAGACATTATCATAACCGATTGTAAAATCGCTTACGTTTCTTCCAATCGATTGGTTTAAGGTCCCAATCGACTGGGTAGTTCAATCCAATCGATTGGCTTAAGGCCTTAATCAAATGAGTAGTTCAAAAAAGCCTTTAAAGAAAGTAGACAATTTCCTAATCACCCGACTTTTCCTTTAAAATATTTTTAGAAGATAAAATACGTTTTTTTGTGTGTGAGGGGAGGGGGTGTGCGTGTGCGTGTGTGTGTGTGTGTGCGTGTGTGAATACATCTGTGTGTTTGTATGTACGAGCACTTCATTGGAATCTTAAGTCTCTTACTTAATGAGGCTTGAGATGCCTCAAAGTTTGGTTGCTATCATCAAAGAGTTGGAAAGTCATTACCACCGATTTAAACAACCTTTGGTGTTGTCGTTATCAAAACTTTAGTCAAATTATAACCTGCATACCTGCAAGCACATAAATCCATTCTATCAGCATCAACAAGGGAAACATACCAATTAGAGGAGTAGCCTACTTCCACGAAGGAATTTTCGATACTCGCATTAACGTGGAAGATATAAGTCATTTCCTAGAATTCCAAATCGACTCACGAACATTGAGAGGTATCTGATGCTTTCATTCGACTATCTCGATGCACCATAGTTGTTAGGTTGCCACAAGAAAACAAATTATCATAAAGACTCGCAAAAAAATTGCAAAATTCAGTATGAACCTTTCCGATTACTGCCCCAAGGGACTTGATGGAGAAACTAGTTTGACATTTTGCTTCAGTAGCTAAAATGGCACCCAAATTCTAATAAGCTCGAGTGAGAGAGATAGCATGAGCAGTGGCCTCCTTGGCTTCAGGATCATTGTCACCCTCTACATAATCCATGTCGGATACAGGACTCTAGTTGGGCGCATTGGGACTATAGACATAAGGGTTAATTTCCAAAGGGTCACCGTAGAAATTTTCTACAAGACCTGGATGGTTAGCCTTAGACAATGACAAAGAACCTCCACCGTCAAAATCACTCAATGCGCCCATAGGAGCATTCCCCAAGTTGGTCATGACATAGACAAGAAGAGTAAAATACTTTGGGTAAGTAGACGAGAGGATACTTGAAGAAGAAGAGAAGAATTTGAAATCGTGCGACGCTCAAAAACTCTAAAACCCTAAATTGGAAAGGCCACAAGGGGACTGGAGGTTGTTGACGACCGGCGAAGGAATAAGGTTGCAAAATGACAACAAATTCCAAGAAGGACAGTTGAAGCAAAAAGTATCTTCGAAAAACTAAATCTCTCTTATATAGAAGGTCAAGCCAAATAGATCAATGATTTAGAATGCAAGACGACAGACTAACAAAAGGCAACAATTAGTTTTATGTGTTGGGAACATAAATGACATTGAGTGCATTTCAATGTCCTAATATGAGAAATTGGAAGGTACACACGTTAAATAGTACGAAGCGACATATATAGAGATCCACCTTTAATGCGCCTGTCCATCGTTCCCACAAATCGAATTTGTCAAGTCTCACTCACATTCAATTTGGTAAGTCCCCGAAGAAACTTTTTAAAGACTTCCCGTTCAACACTCCACGACAAGCCTTAGAGGCAATTGTTTTGGCCCGACCAATGATCCAATAAGGAAATACCCATTAATGCTTCAAAAGAGGTATAACAACTCGTTATGTCATGGGATAAATAATCCTACGCACGTGAGACCCTAGGTACATTCACACTTTCCACATTTCACTTTATCATTTTCTTGATCAGTATCACTGACTTAGGTCATGAAGTGTTAATCTTACAGGTCGATCATTGCGATTCATCGCACCAGAGACTTGCAACACCATATTAAAAGTCCAACTTTTTAAATTCTGATTCGAACATAAACCATTTTAAATATATATGTAAAACTAAACGGTAAGCATAAACATATATAAACCATCATATATATATATATATATATATATATATATATATATATATATATATATATATATAATATATATATATATATATATATATATATATATATATATATATATATATTATATATATATATATATATATATATATATATATATATATATGTGTGTGTTAATTAAAGAAATTTGTTCAAATCATTATAAATATTAAATTATTTTAATGAATTGACTATATTCTGTTATCATTGTTTAACCAAAATACAAATTAGATAGTAAACTAATATACTGTCTATTTTTTTATAATTGTAAAATGATCCAAACATCTTAACAATATCCAAGGGAGATAATATATTGTCATGAACATAAGTCAAACAATAGCCAAAATCCAATGGTTGATGTTGCACCTCAAATCTCCACTCCATTTAACTCGAACCACTTTCCAATGGAAACTTGGACATACCTTGTCCACACACACTTATCCATTGATTTTGATAACACATGTTCACAATAACTTCAACACAAAACACATCAAATTCAGAATCTTTTAGTATCATCAATCTCCTCAAAAAAATGTCTGTAACATCTTCAATCCCATGTATCAAAATCCCAACAACTTCTTCTTCATGTGCATCTTCATCAACTTCATCTTATTCTTTTAGATTCTCTTCTTTCAAACCTTATGCTGTTACTGTAAGAAACTCTATGAGTGAAGGTCCTTTGAGAAGACCAATGGCTCCTTCTGTGAAAGAACCATCTAATCTTCCTCAACCCTTGAAACCCTCACCTCCTTCTCAATCTCCACCACAACCTCAGAAACCAAGTTCTGCTGTTGTTGGGGATGATAAAAGTGTTATTACATTAGAGTTTCAGAGACAAAAGGCTAAGGAATTGCAGGAGTATTTCAAATTGAAGAAGCTTGAACAAGCTGCTGATCAAGGTCCCTTTTTTGGATTCATTGCCAAAAATGAGATTAGCAATGGAAGGTAATTTTTTTTAAACTTATAAGATGCCCATAAACTGTTTGTGAAAATGGTTTGACTTTGTATGATAAGTGCTTATGTTATAGGAGGTTATTAAGTTGTTTATCCGGTTATGAGTTAATTTTGAGTTTCTGCTGGGTTGTGTTGTACATCAAAATATTGATTGAAATGAACCTTAAAATTTGTCTCAGTTGTTTTGTGACTATAGGCTAGCAAATTTTAAGGGATGTTAATTCCAAATTTGTTACTTTTTTTGTCTCCTTTTAGACTAAGATGATAACCTTGGTTCTGTAGTTATGATAGAGATGAATGAAAATCAAGACGATTACGATGAGAAGAACTCACTTAAGCTGGTTCATATTAATAATAACGGAGAGTTTAGCTCCTTCCTTTCCTTAATTGGAATGACAAAAAGTTTTTTTGTAGAGTTCTAAAATTGTAGCAACCAGTGTAGGACTAGATTGTAAGCAATTAAATGATGAATGGTGTTTATATAATAATAGTACACTTCCTTACACAACAGCTTCTGTTTCTTGGTGTGGCTCAGCTACCTTGTGAAAGAAATTTCATATGCATGTCCTTTTAACTTTCCTACGAAAGAAGATGCCTTCAAGGCATGTCTTATTGAAAGTCATTATCTTTTCAGCAATCAGTAATTAGTAGAAAAAGCATTTCCATAATTGTAAATCTGATCAATATGAGTTAAGAACATACATAATTATTAGTGTTGTTTCTGAATTCTGATCTTATATGTAGTATTGTTTTTAGTTTCTTAAATTGTGTTATCTTTTGTTCAAAATGGATACGTATAAGTTCGGGTGAATGATGTTTATTCTGATATAAAAAAAAGTTATACGATACTTGGGCATCAAGGCTGAGTTTAGTTTATAATCACCACACTTCCTCTACTCCCAAGGCGTCTTTTACCAAAGGACAAACCTAACGAGTGTTTACTCAAGGCCCATAGCAGACAATACATCTGAAAAGTGGTGCAGCAAATCTTTGTCTCTAAGATTGGTGTTAATTGTGTCACAAAGTGACCTAAATACATTGGAATGTATGGATTTTGCAGCATTTTTTCTCTCCATTGGTTATAATTATACAGCTGTTGATTATGTGATATTCCAAGGCTAATTTCATCTCAAAGAAGCTTCTTATCAGCTACTTGTGTTTAATGAAATGTACTATTTTTAAAAGGATTATCTATAATCTTGTGTGGATTATCTGTATTTTTAATTAATCTGGACTTGATTCTTGTTTCTTCAGGTGGGCAATGTTTGGTTTTTCTGTTGGGTTGCTAACCGAGTTTGCGACGGGATCAGACTTTGTTGATCAAGTGAAGATCCTTCTCTCCAATTTTGGGATATTAGATTTGGAATGAATATAATAACTTTATATAAAATACATTGTCAATAGTTTCTTGTTGCTTTTGAATGTGTAAACAAGGTTTATCAATTTGTTTCATCTTCATATGTAGCAAGCAAGCTTGCTTTATTATGAAGTTAAATAACAATAATGTGATTATCCTTTTCCAGTATGCACAATTCTTGCTTTACATATGGCAAAAGTGTGAGTACACACTGTCATAACAATCTTAAGTTAACTTAACAGAAAATTGTAATGGTTTAAATAATGATACAATGCTCATCTCAAGGACAAATAACTAATCAACTGTTATAGTTTACTTAACAAAAACATGAATTGTAAACTATGTGCCAAAAACATTTCTTTTGAAAACTAAGTTTTCTTGTTGTAGAAATATTGAACCCAATCTTGCTGATAATGGTTTAATATTGATCCTTTTCTAGCTTAAGCTAACACTTTCTCCTTTTAGCAAGTCTTCATAAGTTGGTTACAACTACTTTATGTATTAGGAAAGTTGTTAGGTGTTACTTGCTAGAAGTAGTTAGAGATAGCAAAGTTTGTTAGATGCTCTCTCTTTCTGTTATATATACTTGTATGGCACACCATTGCACTTTAAGCACAATAACAAATATTGAATGCTTCATTTCATCTTCTTCCTCTCAAGCTCCATTCATGGAGTTTTATCTTCTCTTCATGATTTCTAAAACTATTTTCATGGAGATTTTGGATTCTTAACATAGTATCACACGCCTTCATCGATCTACCTTTTTCATTCATTTTTTGATTCGTTCCTTTTTTCCCCTGCTATGGCCCCGCCACAAATTTCTCCACCGCAACCAACTTCTGAGCCAAATAGTCCTTATTACGTTCATCCTAGTGATAAACCTTCATCTGTCAAAGTTACACCCGTGCTTGGAGGCTCAAACTACCATTCTTTGGCAAGATCAATGCGACAAGCCCTTTGTGGAAAATTGAAGTTCGAATTCGTTGATGGCTCCATTTAAGTTCCTTCTGATGAATTTGATCATTCCTTCTGCGCATAGAACAAGTGCAACATGCTTGTTCATTCTTGGTTACTCAATTCAGTCTCTGAGTCAATTGGTCAATTGATCGTGTTCATGGAAAATGCAATTGATGTATGGAACGATCTCAAAGAGAGGTTTTCTCAAGGAGATCTAGTTCGAATTGCAGAATTGCAACAAGAAGTCTATGCCCTTAAATAAGATTCAAAGTCTGTTACTGAATTCTATTCGACTTTGAAAGTCCTTTGGGAAGAGTTAGAAGCCTACATGTCAATTCCAACTTGCACTTGCAGAAATAGATGTTCATGCGAGGCAATGAGAAACGCTAGGAAGAATCACAAAATGCTTAATGCTATTCGATTTCTCACTAGATTGAATGAGAATTCTGCAGTGGTAAAATCTCAGATTTTGCTCATGGATCCTCTACCTGACATGAACAAGATCTTTTATATGGTTCTTCAACATGAGAGGCAACATAGTTTTGCACCAGTTGAAGACTCTCAAGCTCTAATCAGTGTATTCGGATTCAATAAATCCAATTCCAAACTTGGAAATTCTGCAACACAATCCAACACTTCCAAGTCCAAAATGAATGTAGTCAGATTCACAGTCTGATGTAGATTGAGTAGGACGTATTGATTAAAGGAGGTCCACATCCTGCCCAATTTGCATTAGAGTACCTAGAATTTGAAAGCTTGAATCTCTAAGAAACATTATACCTCTTTTAGGATTCCCTTTTAAATATCGAACAACTCAACATGCAACATGATAATGTATTTGGCTTGGATTCTGCAGAAATTGACTCAATTGTTGTGTTGCTAGTGTGATGTCAGGTATGATGTTGTTCAAGTATAATAGTCTGCCAATAAGTCTTCTGTATGCAGTAACATCTTCAAAGGGTTTACTTTGATCTTGATATAGTTTGATTGATGAGTTGAGAGGTGTGTCAACATGTTTTAATGCGAGTAGTTTTGTGTCTTTTAACAAATATAGGCAATACTTTTTTTGTTAGATGACAATCCCCTCTTTTGAATGTGCCACTTCAAGGCTAAGAAAATATTTCAATTTTCCAAGGTCCTTTATCTTGAAAGCATTGTGTAGAATTTGTTTGATACGATCAAATTCATGTAAGTATGTACCTGCCAGGATAACATCATCAACATAGACCAATAGGACTGTGGTGTGATCATCTTTTATCAGTGTGAACATTGAGTAATCTGATTTTGACTGAGTGTATCCAAGTTTGAGTAGCAAATTTGTGAGTTTCTCATACCACTTTCGGCTGGCCTGTTTCATGGAGATTTTGGATTCTTAACACTTGTAAAACATATGACATGTCTAACGAGAATCCAACATCACAATTGATATAAAACTTATTTTTATATCTTGTCTCTTATGTTTATACTATTAGGTTTCATTTTGATTCTCTCTAATTTAAACGTTTCAGTCTTGTTATCTTATGTTAGTAATGTTAGTATTAGTTGATCCTTTATGATAAGTTTGAGGGTTTAACTTGCCACCCATAATTTATACATGACAAAATCAAAATTTCCTGTAGTGTATTGTAAATTTCTGATGTATCAAAAATTTTGAAATTTTTGGGAAGTTGCAAATGATACCGGAAATTTCAACCTAAGTGAAATTTCCGGTAATGTTATTTGTTTGAAATTTTAAACGCTCAGGATTTTGCTGATAATTTTGGATGATTGTAATTGCACCAACAATTTTTGTGTGGTCCAGAGTAAATGCAAAGTTGTATAAATAAGGGGTCACCTGTTGTTTGATAAAAACATCTAAAAAAATCCTCTTCCTCAATTTTTGATTAAGGAAGAAGTTTACTTCAGTAGAGATTCACCTCCCGTAGAGTTTCAGCTACCGGATGACACCACATCTCTCGACGCCTTGACGTCCAAGTTGAATAAATTATTGCCTGGTATCGAAAACAAAAAGGTGAGAAAGATCGAGTTTCGTCAAGATTGGATTGATACTAACGGGAAAGTGAAATACAATCTTATTGAGTTGAAGGCCGATGAAGATGTGAAGGATATGTGGAGATCATTTTACCGTAGGTTAACAAAGGAGACGGTCGAGTTAAATGTTAAGACTTCAAGGTCCGTTGACGATATAATTAAGATGATGAAATGTCCAGAATCATCTGGTAGTGTCTAGGTTTTCTTATTTATTATCGTTTTTAAGTTATATTTAAGTTATGTAATCCATTATCAAATGTTAGCTTATGTTGATGTTGCATCAATGGGAGATCAAAAATATTATCTAATAAAAAGTTATGATGAAGATTTATGAGTAATATACAAATAATACAAATAATACATAATATACAAAAGATGTCTAAATAGCCCCCTGCAGGCTATGTGTGCAGCCAATATAAATCTCGCCATTTGAGTTTACCAAACCCATGAGGGTCTCCGTAATAACTGCAATCATATGGAGGTACTACTGGTCATCGACATCAACTGTAGGAGGCGGCGATAGAACATCATCGATAGGTACCCCAACATCAGAAGGTCCAATATCATTTGTATGTTCAACATGTGGGATGATGCAATGGTATGATATAGCGAGGTACCACTCTAAGTAACCATCCTCACACTACGAGAGGTGCTGAATCGTAATTGCTCAGTCTCTAATGGCACGACCAGAGCTGATGAAGTTACTCTGAAACCACCAATCAATGCCCGCAGATGGTATATCTGGAACTGGTCATGGGATGCTCTAAACATAACCTTTCTGTCGCAGACACCTCTCAAGCAAGTGTCTAACAACCATGGTCTCACGGTGGACTCTTTGATCTGTGTATGGTTTTCAGATGACATCATATACAGTCAACGCAACGAGCCTTATCATGTACTCAACAACACCACCAGGATGTGACTGCCTGACCCTACATCTTCTCGCCCGTGGGGATCCCACTGGGGGATGTTGTACCCTCTTGTCACATATGATGGAGAAATGCTTGTATATCCACCACTAATATCAAAACACAGACACAATAAATAATAATTAAGAAATGTTAGTCGTAACATTTAATTAAGAAATCAATAACAATTAATAATTTCAAGTATACCTGTAACATACTCAAATAACCAACAAGTTGTTCAGTCTCAAATATTGTTGTCACTCTAAGTGTTGTATACAAGATGGTCAACGAAACACCCCCCAAGCCCAACTAGTAACGTCAAGGCTACTGAACAGGAACACATATCGGTCGTCGATATAAATACCTGACTTGTCCATAAAGAGAGTACATGCTACTAGGTGTAACATGTACACCCTAATGGAAACTGCATAACTCCGAGTCATAACAAGCTCGTCATACCTTTCCAAAAGCCAAGACATATGAAGGTGAGCACCTCGATTGAAGGAAAACTCATTCTATACGACCTCCTCAGAAACTCCCAAATCTCGTGCAACAGTCATACATGCAAGCGACGAGCTAAGAACAAGAGCCATCCAGAATCTGACGCCGATGGGGAGATGGAACAATGAGGAGACATCATCCAGAATGATAGTCATCTCCCCAAATGGAATATGAAATGCAGATGTCTCCTTGTTCCATCTCTCAACAAAAGCAGTAAGTAGTGAAATGTCGAGCATGATGGGGGAGCAGTAGGCAAAATCAAGGAGCTCGAAGTCACGTACAATCCATTTCACCTCCTCAGGCATCAGAATCTTCAGGAAGTATTTCATCTTCGACTTGTGCGATGTCACCTTCAGTGGGATACAGTCCTGTAACAAACAATTTTTAAAAAAAATTAGCAATTAACTTTCATGGCACAATAATAAACAAATAAAAGTTAAACATAAAAGATATAGGGTTAAACATGCTTTTAGTCCTCATAAATATTGCAATTTTCACTTTTAGTCCCTCAAAAAATTTCATTCAAAAAATGCTCCTCCTAATATTTTCCATCCATACTTTTGGTCCCTCCTGTCAACGTCCGTTAACAGAAGTTGACATGGAACGCCACGTGAAAGTTTTTTGGTGACTGAACACACACGTGGTAGTTCCAACATAGCGAAGATGCTGATGTGACATGCCACATGGCTAAGATCAACACCAAACTTAAACCCATAAAATTTGTAACTAATTGGTAGCTAAAATCGTAGCTAATTTGTAACAAATTGAAAAACCAGAAAATGTATCCAATTTTGTTTACTATAGCCACCATTTATAAAATTTCTTATCATAGTTGGTGTCGATGGACATCCTTATCATTTGTCATACTTAGTGTCCATCACTATAACTTCAACTCTCAGAAACTCGGTATGCTTATTCATTCGAGCATAATTACTTCAGTTTACAAAAAGGGTTCAAGGTTTACAAGTTCTCCAAGACAAAATCGTGGAACTAGACAAATTGTGAATCACATGGCTGTCGATGCTCAACAACTCTCAAATATGATGATGCAGTTTCATCCTATATGGTTGATGCCGTAAGACCCCAATTTTGACCCTAAGATCCTTCATGTTATCTCATCATATGCATTAGCATTGGGATCACAACTTGGCATCCTCCTCACCCCTTATTCATTGGGTTTGCATTGGGAGAGGTAACCAAACACATTTGGTTGAATCATACCTTATTTTTATTTTTACTAACCAAAATACCAAAAATATGTCATTGTATAGTTTAACTCTTTTGTAGGTAATGCGCATGCTCACCTATGCTCTATCAAGCTCATATATAGGGTTTGAGACCCTCAATGCAAGGAGCTCAATCAATAAGTGTTTCACATTGGCTCTAGACATCATATATGAATCCCTATAATCTTCACATTTTATTTTGATCAAGAAATCATCAAGAGTTTGGAGTTGGTTTGCCTTGGAAACCCTAATTCATCTGGGTATCTTGTGTGACTTCTTCAACAAGCTTCTTCAACAATGGATCAAATATTTCAAGGGATACTTCACATTACATCATACTATGCATATATGATCCTCCATGAGTCCCAAAAGTCAAGAGAATGTCAAGCTACCAAGATGGTTCATGGTGGTTGACCAGAGAAAGTCAAATGGTCAAAGCTGGGGTTCCCTAGACCCTATCTCCTACAATTTTTGTCATATGAAAATGATTCCAAGATAAAAGTTACTCAAAATAACATTCCAAACAACTTCATGTTGAGGTCAAGATCTATGTTTTCTTGGGAAGTTATTTTTTATGATGAAAGATTATATGTCATTTTGTCTGAACCCTAGTTTGGAGGTCAACTTCCCAAGACCATAACTTTCTCATTTTTTATGAGATGAAATACATTCAAATTTCATGATAAAATTAAATATGTATACTTCAACTTTTATGTTTTGAGGAAGTGAAAATTCAACTTGCAAATTCATGTGCAAAGAGGAAATATTATAGGTCATTTTGGACCAATACCATTGAACAAGTGATTTTCCTCAACTTCTAAAATGCATAACTCCTTCATGCCAAATCCAAATGAGGTCAAGTTTGTGACCATATTTAATAGGTTTTAAATATATACAACTTTTATGAAGGAACTTTTCTTATTTTAAGTCCATAGGAAAAGTTATTCAAGATGGAAGGAGTGAATATTTGACTTGGGACTTAGAAAAGTTTCAAATATGTTTGATTTCCCAAACTTCCACCTCAAAATTCATCATGATCCAAGCTTCAAATGAAAAAGTGTTCAACATGAAAGTTGTTCCCCTTGATCCCACCTTTCCAAAAAGTCTAGAATCATCTCATTTGGACAAAGTATGAGGTACTTGCACATGAGTGTAAGTTGAAGCACCATTTGGATAATTTCAAGTTCCAATTTCCACACACACTTGCATGAGCTTCTAACATGATTTCAGCATATTGTACATTGGACTTTGGATCAGATGAAAGTATTTCACGGGCCTCATGAAAGCCCATGCATCCATGCAAGGGAGAATTTGAAAATTTTCCAAATTTGGAAGTCTGCAAATATCATTCACATTGGCTATAAATGGGACCCTTGATGATCAGGAATCGGATCCCTCTTGCCCAAGCTTCGACCCCCTTCTTCCCCAAACACCGTTGAAAGGATAATCTTGAAGGTTTCTTGAGAAACCGAGTTTCAATTCTCCTTCTATTTTAGGATTGAAACTCCAAGAGTCCAAGCTTTCTAACCATTCAAATCATCTTCTGCAAGCTTCTAGAGTCAAGCCAAGCCAAATTGGGAGCAAGATCAAGCAAATCTGGAGCTCCTTGAAGGTGAGATTTCAGAAACTTTTCTTCTTCGGTTTTCCCTCATTTCTCATCCATTTTGACTGATTGTTGGTTTACTGAAGTCCTACCAATGTAGACAACAAGATTGAGTTACTTTGAGGTCAAATCGAAGCAACTCAGTTCATGATCCTCAACATTCAAATCCCTGTATCTTTTCATATACTTGGAATTAGACAAAATTGAGGTCAGATTCGAGCTCCTGAGCATTTTTTCTTTAAATCCATGTCTTACTTTTTCATTTTGGTGATGGTTGATGGTGGACCAGTCCGGTGAAGTCCACCGGAGAAGAAGACCGGAGCTATGGCTCCGGTGATGAGTTGTCTTGCATCTCAACCATATGATCCTTTTAAAATGTTTTAATCTCGTGTGTTGCTTTTGAATACCAAGCCTATGCCGCGTTGACTGCAGTGCACCATGGAACGTGCAGTCTCATCCATCTGGTCTGCCACCTCAATTAATGAGGGAGATCAGATGGCTCTCGTTTTTTTGAATTTTTGAATTTTCCATTTAATTGCTTATTTTTCATTAATTCATATTAATTTCATTATTGATCCAAAAAATATGGGACTTTCACCAAAAAATTTCAAATATTTTTCTCTTTTATTTTATGAATTAAAATGATTTTTTGGTTTAATATTGATATTTTTCATGATTTAATTGTTTTTGTGCATATTTTTAATTGTTTAAAAATACTTCTGCCTTTTCAAAATTAATGAAATTTTTTCTCCAAGGTCCTTTGACCTTGTTTGACCTATGATAAATCTCTTGGCCATTTATTTGGTGTTTTAAAGAGGTTTTAGGTTTTTGATCAAACATAATTTAATTTAAATGCATTTTAATTTGATTTTTAATTGTTTAATTGTGTGAAAATTATGTTGAGCCATTTTTATTGACTTGTGAAGTTTGACTATGTGTTTGGGCCATGGTCAAGGTTGATTTGACTTTTGTTGGATTAAAATCATTGGATTTAGGGGACTGATGAAATGTACATTTCATTTCCCAAAATGAATGAATGATTTTAATTTGATAAAATTCCTCCCATGACCAATTTGTGTTTGCCTCATTTCCCCTCCCTCTTCATCTTCAATCCCATTCTATCCCATCCCTTTCATTGACCAATGAAGTCTCAATATCCTAACGCTAGTTGGTTCATCAATAACTTCATATTAGATGAACCAATACAAGCATGGATGAGATTAGGTTCATCCTTTGATCATTTTCTTTTTGTGTATGATATGTTTTAGGAGTATGGTCCATTATACCATATCTCTAACATGCATTAACACCAAAATTTCCATTGCCCGACCTCAAATAGTTGTGACTTCTACATAAGTCCAATTATGATTGCTTAACATAGCGTTAAATTTTGACACAAAGGCATAACATTCTAGTAAGTGAGATTGTAAGTCTCCCCCCTTTCATGGTATTGTATGGAAACTTGGCCTTTTTCCCTTCCTTTGGAAGATGTCTTGGTTCAAGGATCCATGCTTGTGAATAGAGGGCTGAGTGTTCTCCAAAGAATGACTTAATCAATTGAAAAGCAAAACTCCACTAACATCTAATCAACTAACATTTGACTAACTTTTATTATCATTTGCTTTTAATTTCAAGTCATTTCCTTTATGACATTTAAATTCAAGTCATTTAACATTTCATTTGCCATTTTTACATACCATTTAACTTGTTTATGTTTATGCCATTTTCACTTTGCTCACTTGAGCCATATATTGTGATTGTATATATTTGTTTGTGTATCTTGTTTGTGTTTGTGGTCTTAGGACCTTAAAATACCTAATAAACAAAAAAAACCTAAAAAATGTTTGTGTGGACTGTTGGATTTGATATGAGCTTTGGACTTAGAATTATGCAACATTCCATATGCAAAAGGACTTGGCCAATGCCAACATTTCTGAAACCAAGTTCTTGTGATTTGAATTCTCATCTGATGCAAGTATTGAGATCCACACGAGTTCATCTGCTACATGGTCTTGATGCAAATGTTACTTTGAACCAGTGTCTAATGTTTTATTCTGAGCCATTCAAGGAGTATGTCATTTGATACATGGGGAAGATTATGAAGAAGACTATGAAGTTGCTAGCTTGGATGTGGCTATCTTTATTTGATGACTTGTTCTTCACCTTGCTTGCTTATGGATATTGCTTGATTTAAAGTCCAAAGGAAAAGTGGGTTTCTATATGACATTTTTGTCTATTGGATTGCATCCCATTGGTCAGATCTCTTCAACTCTTAACTTTTAAATTTTTGCTTAGGATTAGTCTCTTCATCTCCTCCCACTTCTTAAATTTCAAATCTCTCCCCCTTTTCAAAACTCTTCTTTGCTTGTGATTTCTAACTTAGAGTTTATTGCAAACTAGAAACTTTGGCCTTATGCCATTGCATTTTTGAACTCTTTTCTTAATCAAACTTGTAAATTAATCTAATCATATTGACTTAAAATTTCAAAAGACAAAAAGAACTAACACTCATTCAAATTCTCTTAGGCCTTTTGTGCCTCTTTTAAACTTAAATTTTTGTTAAAAGCAATTCACTCACGTTGAAATTGATACCACGAACTACGAGGTTTTGATCCCTCATTTTATGTTGGTACGTAGGCACAAGTCTGAAGGTCTTGTCAAACACAAAAATATAATTAATTAATTCATTTCTCATTCCCACACTCTATTTATTGTAAACATCTTTTATACCAAAACACATGCACACATAAAAAAGGGCTTCTTAAGAGTACCTAGGACACTTTGGGTACTAACACCTTCCCCCTGTGTAACCAACCCCGTTACCTGTAATCTCTGGCATCTTATTAGTTTTGATTTGAGAACTTCTTATCTTTGGGTTTTGTTCGTACTTTTCCCTTTTCCTTTGGAAACAATAAAAGGGCGGTGGCGACTCTGATTTTATTGACGTTAAGTTTATCCATAGTTTAATGATCATGAATTTACCGCTACAAATGCCATTGGTTACTGTTGCACTGACTCTTATATATAGCTATATTGGTGTATCTGCTCTTGCTGCATTTCTTGGAACTGCTGTAGTTTTTCTTTTCACACAACAATATCTTCAGGAGGTTAGATGAGTTCATGATGAGCAAGGAAATGGATGAGAATTCAATGCAAAAAGAGGAGAACTGTGACCAATATTGTCAAACTCGCAAGTCTACTCATACTTGTAAAGGGTCCATAGAGTCGACTCGCAAACTCGTAGGAGTCTATGAAAAATTAAAAACTCGCAAAAAAATTTTTGAAAGAAAAAGACAAGAGGAGAAAATGAATAAAAAGAGCTATAAAGTTAGTTATAAAACCATCGAAGTAAAATCTAACTGGAGCACCATCATTCGAAGAACTTTACCATAAAAAGCACCAAATTCAGGTTTAGTCACTTTACTAGTTACCATGAGAAGCTTTAATATTGGAAAAAACACTTGGATCTATGAATGAGTATCAATCTTATTCAACTTTCAATAATCAAAGTAATTGGTGACATGGAACTAAAATAGACATGTATGATGCACCAATTAGTTGATAAGTTCATCATATGTCTAGTAAGGATAACTGAAGATGTATTGTTCTTAATTGACCAATTTATACTCCTAAAGGAGTTTGTTGTATTGGATACAAAAGAGGATAACGAGGTTTGTTGAACTAAGAATGCAAATGTATTATAATATATGTTGACGAAAATTCAGGAGGAAAAGTAAACTTATCGATCCATATAGATTATTTTAACTTCTACAAAACTAAGGTGATCATACTTGAAGTTAGCTAAATGAAAGACATAAAGTGAAAAAGAGTACACATAGGGTAATTTGATTGGATGCGCAACTATTGTGAAATTTAATATACCAACTAACTATTGAGAATTATAAGAAAAGAAACAATTAAGCAATTATTCAAATCCTTTTCCCATTTCATATGATTAATCCTTTCCTGAACCTATAAAGAGTCCTCTTATATCACTATTATTTAAAAAAATATTAGGCACGATGTCTCATCACACAACACGTCTTGTCTAATTAAGAACATGGAATAAATATGCCACAATTACATATACCCTATGTCTAGGGATTATAAACAACCTCTCAACAATATTTAGTTCTAATAGAATTATCTATGATTATTTCTCAAACACTGCCTAGATCAATTTCCCCAAATTCATAAATAGGAAAAAAAACATTAAACATAAACTATTACTGAATAACTATAAGAAGTAGATTTGTACATAAGTAAGACCTAAATGGATTACAAGGCTCACATTAATAATGGGGAGATTCATCCATGGAGACTTAACATAAGGGAACTAGCCACTGATCCTTAAGGAATTAATGGATAATTTAATTTAAAGAAAGCAATTACACCATACAAACAATAAAGGATAAAAACCTTATGATTCTTTTCCTTCTCCTTTGCTCAATCGCTTTAGAATATGTCTTTTATCTCATAAAATTTGGATTCCTAACAACTGAATACATTTTATAATTTATAGGAAAAAATATATTTTCTCAAAATCATGTCCCTCTTTCCTAATGACGCACCGTGATTTTGTGATGTTGGTGACATGTTAGCTTTGTGATAGTAAAAAATCATCATACCTCATATCTTGAGTGCCACAATATTTCCAATACTGAATTGATTTTTTATGCCCCAAATCACACCTTACCCTGTGTCTGACGCGACATGTGTTTGCTCAAACTTGCAATTTCTCTTATTTTATTATGTTTCATGTGTGTGAATCCTCTCTTTCTTTCATCATCATAAATTCCATGGTAATATCACATAGGTTATCTGGTTAGAATAATTTTTACATGAATTGGTCTTTTCCATGAATCTTCAAATTCATTATTAAAACCTTCAAAACATAAACGAATTAAAAGTAAAATTACTTAAAGTGAATGAAAATTATAATAAATAATATGCAATGGAGAACTATCACCACAATCCTAAACTTGAACATTTCCTTGTCCTCAAGGAAAAAACTTGAAAATTGAGATTATAAGAAAACATGAGAATTTACCTGCTTTGATAATAATCTCTAAGTTTGATGCTACTTACCAGAATACTTCCATGATCATGCTCATATTTTACTTTTGTTCTCATATCCCAAGATAAATAATTCAAAAGAAATTGATCATGTAACACTTGGTTGCAAGATAGGTAGATTGCACTTAAATTATCACATACCAGGTGGAAGAAATAAATTATATGTCAAGTTCAATCAACAGTAGTTCAAGCCACAAAAGTTTAGATGTAGTATATGGAAAAGCCTAGTATTCGGCCTCTGTGATGGACCTTGAAACTAAAGGTTTCTTTTTGGATAATCATGAAGCAAGGTTTTGTTCACATTATAAGAGATATCATGACTGGTAAACGTCACATATTGTAATGCAGTAACAACTGATCGATACTAATGAGGATCGTAAACCATATCAGAGTCATGCTTACTCAAATTGTAGGTGTTGACCATTGGAGTAGGCACCTATTAACATGCATCGTATGAGATTTTTGGAGTAATTCTATGATGTATTTGAATTGAGAAAATAGAATAGAGCCTTGAGTTAAACACTTCACTTTAATCCCTAATAAATATACAAGTTTGTCTAGTTCTTTTAATGCAAACATAAGATTGAGTTTCGTTATCAAATCATGTATGAGCTTAGAGATGAACTTGTAATGAGGATATCATTTACATATACTATATCATATAAGGAAATTTATTCCTTATATTATGTTTATTACTTATATCATGTATAAGACTATTTATTACTTATATTATGTTTATTACTTATATATTATTCTTATTATTATATTTATAATTACTATTATTGTTATTATTAACTATTATCATTATCATTTTAATTATTATTATTATTGTTGATTATTATTAGTTATCATTATTTGTTTATTATTATTGTTGATTTTTAATTGTTGATTATTATTGTGATCATTAATTATTAATTATTGATTATTATTGTTAATTTTATTATTGATTATCATTTGTTTTTATTTATTATTATTTATTATTATTGTTATTATAATAATAATAATTATTAATATTTATTTGATTAATTATTATTATTGTTATTATTATTATTATTATTTATTTATTTATTATTTATCATTATTCCTATTATTATAATAATTATTATTTGCTTACTATTATTGTTATTATTATTTATTAAGTTAATTAAATTATTTAATGTGTTAAAGAAAAATTCGATTTATTTGCCCCATCGGTTTTTCACATATGTAATGCAATTTTGGAGTTAAAAAATTTAACTTTAGAAATTTCTTAAACGCATAAAGTTTTGTTGACCGACCTCAGATAGGGTGATTCCTACATGAATCGCTTTACGATTGCTTAACATAGCGTTAAATTATATAGTTCAAATTTCTGATTAATTTCTGGTCCCTTGGCTTTCTCTTGGGCCTTCTTACAACGAGATTTTTGTTATTTACAGTTGCTTATTGAGTTTGTTTTTGTTAAACAGTTGTACTATATCCCCATTTGACAAATTCTAACCCCATTCTTTGATGTGTAATAAGTTTATTACTTTCATTTATATTTATTGTTTTAGTTGATTGTTAATTCAAAGATTAAAATCAACCCTTTTCAGAAAAGAACAAAAAAATAAACACTCGATCCAACATCGAGTCTTCTTACCAAATTAAATCCAAATTGAATGCAAAGTCGAGCATCTCCCCCGTTTAATCCAAACCCTTTTTATAATCAACTTGCAACGCTTGATCCAACGTCAAGTCGTTGATGCAAAACCTTTTTTGGTAATAAAATTGAAAGGCAAAGGACCAAGAGATGCACATCTCTTCAGACCCCTTGATTGTCGATCATTCGGAGCATACTAGATTCAAAATGATTATTAGTCTTTCAAATCAAAAACATGTTAAACAAACTTAAAATAAGGGGACAATGAGATCACATTCATGCATACCCCGAGTAAACGCGCGCTTGGTGCACACCTCTGCTCAAATATTCAGTCACCTTCCGCAAAGATCAAATCTTCATGATAAAAGTAACCCAACCAATGAAAATTGTTTTTTACCCTTGTGCGACTTCAAAAACATTTTCAGAAACGAGTATGCTTTATCCATATCGACGTGAAACAAACAAAGACTTCCGCCTCCAAGAGCGAGCAACAAGTGAAAGTTTAGTCACTCGATATGTCTAAAGGATGAATCCTTAATAGAAATCAACCCAATAGTTCTTTCTAAGTAGAACTACGTAGCATTGAGTTCTCCATAGCACCTGGAGATACGTAGAAGCAGGATTGCGAAATCTTGTCAAGCACATTAATGTTAAAAAATATTGCTTTAATAAAAAATGTTCTTTTTTTCTCTTTTCTCACTCGATAAGTAGGAGATCGCAAACAATATCACACTAACACTCTAACAGGAAACTAACTAAGTGGGTCCCGTTGAGTATAACGGATGTGAGGGATTCTAATACATTCCCCTTGCATAACCGACTCTCGAACCCAATTTGGTTACGACGACCATTTTCTCTTTGATTTTTGTGAGTTTTATTGATATTTTCCCTTTCCCTCTTTGGGAATAAATAAAGTTCGGTGGCGAATCTGTTTTGTTTATATTTCGAGTGTTCCTTACACTCGGTTATTTTTCACGCCACAACATGCTTCACTTCAATCCCTGACAAATATACACGTTTTCCTAGTTCTTTTAATGTAAACATAAGATTGAGTTTTGTTATCAAATCATGTATGAGCTTAAAGATGAACTTGTAATGAGGATATCATCTACATATACTAAATCATTTAAGTTAATACCTTTATGAGAGTATATGAAGAGAGAGTGATGACACTTGTTTGAAGTGAAGACAAACTAAAAAAGAGCTTGATGTAGCTTGTTATACCACTGTCTAGGTGCTTGCTTTAGATCATAGAGAGCTTTGTGTAACCTGCACACTAAGGTTTTATCAATGTTAAAAAATCAAGGATATTATTTCATATAAAACTCTTCCTCAAGTATTTCATTAAGAAAAGTATTACTAATGTCGATTTGTTGCAATTCCCATTTGTAAGTGGGTGTCATAGTAACGATGACCCTGATGGTGGTTGGTTAGACCACTAGTGCAAAAGTCTTATTGTAATAAAAGTCAAGTTGTTAATGGAATACTCTGGCTACCCAATGTGCTTTATATTTATTAACAGTACCATCTGGGTTTACTAAAACCTTGAAGACCCATCTACACCCAACAACTTTTTTGTGGCTTGTTAAATGGGTGGAAGTCCAAGTTTTATTTTGTAACAAGGAATTATATTCCTGTTTTATGGATTTAAACTAGTTCTAATTGGCCAAGGCTTAATTTGTTTACATGGGTTCAATATGAGCTAGAAAGGACTTGGGGTTAGAGTTGCCAGTTTTGATTCTAGTCAACATTGAGTGTTAGTTGTGAGTGACAGTAACATGTGGCTCATATGTAAGTTGCAACATATGAAGTGATTTGAAAGATAAAGAAGATACTTCTAGTATCTGTGCATTTTGTGTAATCACCTCTAATGTTAGTGTATGCCGAGTAATAGCTTATGACATTAAAGTCTGTTGTGGAATACCTTGTTGAGCATTAACCTCTGGTCTTAATGTACATTGAGAAATTTTCTACATTAACAGGGACAAGTGTTAAGATGAAGGTACAATGTTGTCAGGTTAGGGTGATAAGTTACATGCCTGAGCAAAGTTTATACTATAACTTAGATTAACATCATTGATAGCATGCACACTTGGAGCATGATAGGAGGTTCAACAATATATAAATTCATATGTTGAAACAACATGTATGGAAGAGGCAAGACATATTTGATTAATGATTAATAAGGGAAAGGTCATGGTTTTAAGTATCATGTTAAAGGTGCTAGTTTAAAATAAGGTAGATTAGGGAAACTTACAATAATTAAAAGAAACATCCTTGGATATGAAAATTCTACCTTCCTTGCTTAAGCACGTATAACCCTTATGTTGAGATGAGACACCAAGGAAAACACACTGAGAAAAGTGAAGCATGCATATACAAACACCTTTAGGACATTTTTGGTGGTACACAACTTTGTAAAATGATAGGTAAGGAGAAGAGTGATTAGTTAACACTAAGGTAGGAAGCCTATTCATGATATAAACAGTAGTAGTAAATCTATATCTCTAGTAGGTACGGGGAATTAAGGCATGTGCAAGCAATGTTATGCCCATCTCAACTATTTGTTTGTGTTTTTGTTCAATAATACCATTTAGGTGGAATGTTTGAGGACATGTTAGCCTATGAACAATACCTAAGTTAGTTAGATACTTTTTGAAATGCCCAAGTTGTCCACCAAACTCATATTGCACTACTTTGATTTTAGTATTAAATTGTGTTTGAACAAAAGCAAAAATAAATAAATTAAAGGCATGCATATCATCATATTTAAGCTTCAAGAAATAAATCCATATATACTTATTATAGGCGTCAATAAAAGTAATGTAATATCTATAGCCACAATTGAATAAAAGGGTGTAGGGTCCCATAAGTTAGTATGGGGGACAAATGGACACCCATTTTATGAGCTTTACCTAAACAACAAGATCCACAGAATTGAGGTACATATTTATTGACAACATTAATATTACACAAGTCAAGTATAAATTTGATAGTATTAAAATTGATATGTCCTAACATATAATGCCATAAAGAATTATCATCATAAGATGTACACTTTTCTAGGGTAGATGAGTAACAATTAGGACTGCTATAAGGGATATGGGAAACTAAGCCATAAATGCTCGAGGATTCCAATTGAATATGAGGAATGCAATAGAGACCATAAGCATCCATGAATCCTTCAAACACAACCTCTCTAGAAAATTGAATTTAACAAATAATTTGTTAGCATGAAATTCAAATATGACATTATCATCTTTTGGCAAATTGTGAGACAGACATCATGTTCCTAGTGATGGAGAGAATTTTCTTGAGCACTATCATATAGTTAAGCAAACATTTTGAAGCAAATTGAGATGAACCAACAAATTTTATGGTGAGACCTTGACCATTACCTATATGCACCTTATAATTTCCTAAGTATAGAACAAAATTATACATAACATAGTCAAGAAAGGTTAAATGACGGGATGCACCATAATTAGCAAACCATTGTTGGAACAAGTTTGGTTCTGTAACTATCTTTGAGTTTTGATGATAACAAGGTGTAAAAGAATAATTTTATACTCTAATAGTTTGTTGAGTATACAGACTCTGAACAAGCTAGAAGCTAAGTAAAGAAGAATTTGATCAAGTCAAAAGATGAGTAAAAATGACTCTGAACAAGCCAGATCCTAAATAAAGCAAAACCTGAACAAGTCAAGACGCTGGACAAAGCTGATCAAGTCAGACTCTGAACTCTGGTCATAGAGAGACTATGGACTATGATAAAAGAGATTATGAATCTGAACCAAAGTGATCACATGAAGAAGTTCTGAAGTTAAAAGTCAACTCTAGTTTCACCAGTCAACACTTCTGAAGAAATCATCTCAGACATAACCTGATTCATTCAAGCCTCATTTTTATTAGACTAAGAAGTCTATTCTCAAGGCTCTGAACTCTTATCATGTTTTAAATCTCTGATATGCAAAGCAAATGTTTTGGATAAAAAGGAATGAATAAATAGTCTATGTGAACAATACATGTTAAGCTACGAAATCAAAAGGGTTGTACAACAAAATTAGACAGGTTGTCTTTGAGTTTTGTAATTTGTTTGATTATTGGATTAAGTCCTTATTGAGAAGGAAAAATCACTCAGGCGAGTAGACTGGACATAACTTCGTTAACAGCGAACCAAGAGGAAAATGCTTGTGTTGACTATCTTTGTCTTATCCTTACTGTTTGAGTTTTTGGGTTGAAAAATGTTTCTAATCTAGAAACCTAATCCAAATCCACTTTATTGCATTTCTTGAACCTTAAACCATGCCTAACACTCCAACTTCCATAGCAACAAGAACTCCTCGGTATAGGGAAGTTGGTCCTTTGTGGAAATCACTGTAGTTGGTTGAGTTACCTTCTTATAATTTTCTCTGACTGAGTCAACATGAGCTTGAGAGCTTGCATTTCTTTGTGTAATATCTATACTAGTAGAAGGCACAAAAATATTTATCATATTTATGCCAACAATAAAGAATTGCATGTTCATACTTGCCACAGAGTTGGTACATAGGTATGGAGCCCGAAGATCCATCCTTGGAATGGCCTCGACCACGATCACGATGATTGCACTTACAACCATGAAATAGAGTACCATTGTGATTGACTCTTGATTCTTGATGTACAATATTTGTAGAAATGTTGGAAACACAAAGTTCTTGTATGAACTTATCGTGTTTAAATTTTTGAACATAGAGAAGTGCCTCAACATCATACTTGGTGGGTGGTTTAGATTGACCATAAATTTGCATAATGAATGAGCTGTATTCCTCAGGGAGTCCATTAATATCAATATCAATTTGATCTTGCTTAGTGACTATGTCTCATACTGAAAGTTATAAATCATCAATAACTTTGATGCAAAAAAAACAAATTCTGAGTCTGGATGATTTAATTTCTTTATTGATTTAAGTTTGTTTTGTAACTGATGAACACACTCTTTCATTATGACACAAAAATGTTTGTGGAGTTTCCTAGATTTCATACAAGCGCTTAACAGTTAGAACCCTATGCAACACCAATTCAGAGATTGTTAAAGGAAGCCAAATAAATAGGGCCCTATCTTGAACAATTCGGGTTTCATAATCATTATAAATTGTTATGTTGATTTGATCTACCCAAATTTTAAACAGCAGAGGGATTTTCGAATTAACAACATATCAATGAAGTTTATTTTGTGTGTGAGAATCACATGTTTAACTTGTTAATTCCATAGCAAGTAATTTTTGTCTTGTAGCTTAATAGAAAGTTTTAGATCAAAAGAACGAGATGGTACCAAATGTTCGAAAGGAGAAATGGTAACTTATGCTGACGAACGATTCTTTAAGATACGTGACGATGTGTCATCATCCGCCATAATGAAGCAAATGAGCAATCAGACTAGGGAAGAAGAAGAGGAAGAAAAATCACGGTGCAAAAGCAAAAGAGTCAGAGATAGGATATAAGATCATGTGTGAGCTCAAATGAATCTCTATTGCATTATTAACTACTAGTTGATGACAATCTTAGGATGTGTAAACTCAAAAATAATCTTCAATTTTTTTATTATTTTTAATTTTAAAATATAAATTATATATATTTTTTTAGTAGTTTATTAATTAAAATTTCACATAATGAATAAATAAAATGTATCAATTTAAAAAAAAAAAAAACTAAAATGTACTAGTATCAAATTTGAATCCATATTTTTAGACATCTAAAACATGTCTCCATGTGTTTCTGAAATTGACTAGGGACCATGTCTCCTTGTCTTAGACTCTGAGTTCATGTCCTTCTCCAACTCTCTCTCTCTGCACTGTAACTGACAGATTCATTCCAATTCTATTTTATTCGAACCGCGCAGTCATTTTCTCTCTTCGGACAAAGCAAAGCCATTTCAATCTTCCATTCCATTGGTTCTTTTTCTCTACTGTACATTCCTACTCTGCCGGCTATGGTCGGCTATTCGCATTCACATTCCACTCTCTCTTCTCATTCTTCTTTCTATATCTTTTCCATACTCATAACCTTTTCAAGATCAACAAAAGTCCATTAACATGGGCTGTGTTCAAGCCAAACCATCAGAAGAATCTGATGAAGGTACTTCAAATTACAGAGGACTAAACAGATTCAAAATGGAAAATGGGTATGTTCCAAGTTCTGATTTTGTTGCTCACAGAAGATCCACTGGTCAGAGTCAAAAACAGGTTGACCAGATTAAGAACTCTGATCAACATCGTGTCTATGAGAAACAACCCAGAAAACATAAAGTAGTTGTTGATTATAGTGTTGCTGGTAAGGGAAAGAGAAATGGTGAATTGAAAGATAGTAAGAAACAGTTGAACAAGTGTTTTGAAGATGAGCTGGTTGATGGATGGCCTAAATGGTTAGTTGATAATGTTCCTTCTCATGGGTTGGATGGTTTGGTTCCAAAGAGTGCTGAATCTTACAAAATGATTGATAAGGTTAGTTGCTATTCCTTCCTATCTCAATTCTCTTTTAAGTTTTACTTTTTTTTTTAAATTTGGTATAAAATGGATTAAGCAGAGGAATTATGATAAAGGGTTGTGGAAATTTCAGTACAAAAAGTTTGGTTTTTTATTGAATTTAGCAGATAATTTTATTTTTCTTGTAATGCAAAAAAGGGTTGGTCTGGTCTGTTGGTGAAGACTTGGGTCCTGAGAGTGTGTTTCTCTCGAGGTCTTCGAATTCGCTAGGTGCTAACAATTCCTGTGTTGGGTCAGTCCATACAAAGTTTCGCTCTGGCTTTAAATGGGGCCCCACAAGTAGACGGTGGGATTGGTTCCCTTGGATCGGTGGCGCAAGACCGGATACCAAACTACAGTTGACTTGAGCTATGTTATTTACATTTTGCAGGTAGGACAAGGAACCTATAGCAATGTTTATAAAGCTCTAGATCGAGACACGGGCGATATCGTGGCACTAAAAAAGGTCCGCTTCAATACATCGGAGCCTGAAAGCATTAAATTTATGGCAAGAGAAATTGCGATATTGCAGAGATTGGATCATCCCAATGTAGTGAAACTTAAAGGGTTAGCCACTTCAAGAATGCAGTACAGTATATATCTAGTTTTTGATTTCATGCCAACAGATTTATCAAGAATTATTTCTCGACCCGATGAAAGACTAACTGAACCACAGGTTAGACAATTTAATTTGTCGCCTTGAACATTTTATAGCATTTTGATTCCTTTATTCTAGCTTAATAATCTTAAAAAGTTAATGTAGGTCAAGTGCTATATGCATCAATTGCTTTCAGGTCTTCAGCATTGTCATGATAGAGGAATTCTGCATCGAGATATAAAGGGGTCGAATCTTTTGATAGATAAAACGGGGATGCTTCAGATTGCAGATTTTGGACTTGCTAACTATTATAGTACAAATCAAGACCAACCTCTCACAAACCGGGTTGTGACACTATGGTACCGAGCTCCGGAGTTGTTGTTAGGCTCCACGGATTATGGAGTCGGTATTGATCTATGGAGTGCTGGTTGTCTCCTTGCAGAAATGTTTAGAGGAATTCCAATCATGCCCGGAAGAACTGAGGTGATTAATAATTATGCAAATCTATTTTATTTCCGAACTTAGAACCTAGCTCGATAGATGACAAATTTGCGAGATGTTGTCTGCGTATATCTGCTAATCACGAACTTTCCCTGCTTCCAGGTTGAGCAACTTCATAGAATTTTCAGGCTATGCGGGACACCATCACAAGAGTATTGGAAAAAGTTGAAACTTTCTACAACTTTTATACCTCCAAAGTCTTACAGACCAAGTCTGGTAGAATCATTCAAGGATCTTCCCCCATCATCTTTAGGTCTCTTATGTACACTTCTTGCTTTAGATCCTGCATTTCGTGGCAGTGCATCTAAAGCTCTTAAAAATCAGGTAAGTAAAGACAACATTTGCTTCTCCTTACTTGAGTATGAGTTTAACTCTTGTTTCGTGAAACGAGTTTACAATAATTACATGCTTAAGTTATTCCAAATTTTCGTGCAGTTTTTCTTTACAAGTCCATTGGCTTGTGATCTGTCTGGTCTGCCTGCAATCTACAAAGGAGACGATGAGCATATTCAAGCCAAAGAACAGATCAAGTAAGTTAGCCTTTAGCTATAAAGGTTTCGTACTAGCAGCGATCTCTTATTGTTTTGCTATTATTTACAGGTATATGAACTCTAAAATTAGGCGTTCACGTACATATATGGAGCGTCGAAAGAATATAGCGTCTAATAGGCCAATAGAACATACGGCATCATCTAAAGAGGCGAGTATTAAATCTTCTGCTTCAGAACATCTTGCGACTGATGAAAAGTTTCCCATTTACATGCTTGATGGGGTTAGAGTAATTTTTTAAATTTATTTTGCAAATGATGCTATAACATTTTGATTTATGGTTCTTATTTCAGGTATTGAAAAGTAACGGTGAGGCTGAAACTTATGTTCCAAGTGAAGAACCAGGTAGTGCAACAAGTAGTACTTCATCTAGTGTAAACCAAGCTGGAATTGGGGACCATTCATCTCTCTTTCTCTCTCCATTTATGGCTTCTGATCAAAAGATGTCCCACAAAATCCATAGTCATGCTAATATTGGTGAAAAAAACACCAAGAACCTTCCTCCATTATCCAAGTCAAAACCAAATACAACCAAGAAAGATGATAGCAGATACAGATCAGACCAGATTTTCAGGTCCACTTCCACCAGAGAATTTAGGAAGTTAAAAACAGATCAACATTTACTCTTTGATTAGGAATCCGAAATTTTGTATACCGGAAAAAATTGATTATTTTCATTATTTCATTTGATTTGATGTAGTTTGAAAGTTCATCTACATATTCTATATTAAAATTGATTATTTTCTGCTTAGGTACCAATAATCAATGTATTTATTTACTTATACATGTCATTGTTAAGGCTAAGATATTTTAATTGTTCATGTCATACATTATTATGTGAAGTTAGTTGAGTTGTCACTTTCTATGATAGCCTATTGTCAAAATCTCTAATTCCTACTTGTTTTATTCTTTTGGCTTTTCTAAGCTTCATAATCAATTGATAGAGTCCTGCCATAATTTTTTTTTGGATTAAGGTATGCTGAACATGAATAAGGACTATTAAGTGATATTGTGATAATCACCAGCCTTGGTACCATCTGTTTAACAATGAAACTCAAACGGTTAAGTCCAAGTACAAAATTCCAAACTGTAATAATGACACGGGGGCGTCTTTTAGGGTGTGCAAGGCAGGCTAAATAACAGGGTTTGTTGAGCACAAAAAAGATAGTTGAAGTTAGTAAAGTTACTTGTGCAACAAGTTAACTTTACTGTTGTAACTGTCGAGTGAAATTAGTTGTAACTGTTGTAACTACTTTCTTCTAGGTGGTTAAGATATAGTTGAGAGTTAGTTGTTGAGAATAACTAACTATAACTACTATAAGTAGTATGAGGTTCATCATTGTGTAGTAGATTTTTGTGTAATTCAATTCACATAATGCAATGCAAGCTATTCGATATATTTCAATGGTGATTTTAGTTAACTTTCACAGGGTTCAAAAAATGTCATGGTTAAATCGTATTCGTACCCAAATAGGGATCATTAAATACTTGTCCGGTTAAACCGTAGTTAAATAAAACCTATATTAATTTTTTTCATGGTTGAACCGTAGTGATAGATTCACATTCGTTGCCTCAAAAAACTTAAACGGCCTTGCAGTGACAGATTCACATTCCTTAGCATCTCTGGTTGGACAAACAATTTTATAAAGCACTTATATAATATAAATTAGTATAAACACTTATCATACAAAGTGTTTATGCATAAGTTATTTCTATAATAAAAGATAAAATAAAGTCAACTGTTTTCATAAAAATTATAAGTTAAACCATCCTGAAGAGTTTAGGAAATTAAGCTGAAAACTTGTCATAAGATGTTCCCAAAGCTCTTATGCTTGTAGATAAGTTCAAATAATCAAAACATTCTAGTTTGCACATATTAAGTATGAAGGATATGAAGTAGAAAGCCAAATTAAGATTTTAATTATTGCCTGCTTGATACTAAGCATTCTAGTTTGCACACTTTTGATGACATTTTGATTCCTTAAATATATTTCAAACATAGCATGTCCCTAATTCAGTTTTCATGCAAAACATCATATCTTACAAATACATCTCAGAAATATTGTTCCTCTTTAATTTGCTTCAATTTCTTACCTTGAAAGCTATGATTACTGAACATGTGATTCAAAACAATTCACACACCGTAATCGCTGAACTTGTTCTTGATCCACTTGAAACTGTTTCTTACACTACTTTTAAGCTTTCCCTCCACTGTCAATACATTATAGGACTTGATCCTCTTCTTCCTCTTAAGCTCTGAGTCATTTGATGCAGCAAAACTACTTCCTTTATCACTTGGTCCATTGAAGTTATAAGAATTGGACCTTTCTCTGAATCCAAATTCAGTGTAGGAACAAGAGTATTCAGGATATGACTTGCTTTTCTCCATGAACAATTCTTCTCTTTGTTGTCTCTCTCTATCTATCTCTCTTTCACTACATGAAACAAAGAATTGTTTGTATTACATGAATAGACAATGAGAGAAACTAGTGTTGAGATTTTAATAAGGGAAGATTTAAGTCATGATCAAGTGTGGTGGCACCCCATGTGTGATGTTGGACACATAGCTACCTCTTAATGAATTTTATAGAATCATGAGGGTGATTAGTAGTGTGGGAAGTGGGACATACTTTTAGAGGTTTTGGTTGGAGATGCCACTATCTAATAGTGATGATACAATGTGAATTCTCATGGCAATAGATTGGGACCTACCCTTTTTAGTGGGGGACAAAGTTGCCTACTTTATTTAGTTTTTGACACTCAAGAGATAAGCCACTAATCTTTTGTTCTAATCAAAAGCAGACGATTTTGGCTCTAGCACATCAATCATTGTCCGATTCAGTTAAATGAATGTCTACACAGCACGCTGCATCACTTGCGAATGGTTTCAACCACTCTTGATACATACGGGTAAATCGTGTCATTTAAAAAAAATCATTCTCACTAAGATTATTTTTTATTTCTCTCATTGACTTGAGCGTTGGAGTGGAGACGTTGTAGGTGAGCCCTCTCCATTACATTGAAACTATCACTTCATTACAGCGAAAAACAACTCCACCACCTCATCTTTCATTTCTAATTCCTAACCGAATAAAATATTTTAAAAATCAGACCGAATCTGACGAATGACCCAACCCTTTTGCATGATTTGCTAGCTATGATTCATTGACATTTATTTATGTTGTTTGGTCATGGGGGAGCTTCTAGTGTCCCAACCATTTATATGAAATGAAAATTGGAGTCATCTTCCACCAAATGTCAAAATCAGTGGCTTAGTGCTCTGTGGGCCTCAGACTCTCATGCATGTCACATATTGAGAAAAGATTACCTTGATTCTTGATTTTGCTTTGAGACAAATTATGTAATACAATTATGATCTGCAAAACTTTGATTTATCACATTCATATCTGTATTATTAGTAGTGCAAATGGGACAAAACCACTTGTGTTACACGTTTTGTGACCAAATTTCTTATGAAAAACTTAAAATCCATATCTTTGAAAATTTTATTTAACATAATATATTTTGAATTATATTGCATGATTGAGGGTGTCATCAACTTGTGCTGTCACATATCTTAATGATCAGATCTTAACTTTCATTGATGAAAATACAAACAGAAGATAGAGTTTGTATTTGACATTGTTTCGATATGTAGTGATTACAAAAACTAGAAAACGAAAATTTGAGTTTTGGGTACATGTAGACCCCATGTTTGGTTGTATGAGGTACAAATTCAAGTGGATTATAAAAGCTTTGGTTCTTTTTATCCTATAGATTCGAATAAAGAAAAATTCGAAAAATGCAAATAGAAAAGAAAGCTCTATAAATCTATAATAAAAAAACTAACATAGTCAGGATTTTTCAAGAACAAGCATATATAAATATGTTATTTAAATTTTTAACAAATTAACTAGCAAGATACCCGTGCGAACGCACATATAAATTTATTTAGTATGATATAAAATATATTTAGATACACGTGCAAATTTGAAATAAAAAAGAATTTAGAAAAAAAAGAAAATTTTCTCATATAAAAAATAAGAATTCATCTATCAATTAAAAATGATTGTTAATTAAAATAAAATAGATATTGTCATGATAGTTCCCAGTGAAATAGAAAATTAATGATGTGCATCATTATTGAATGATATTCAATTTGATACAATATAAAATATTTTTAGATATCCATGTCAATTTATAATATATTACTTAATTGTAAAATGAACAATGGACATCTAAACTCAATTGTATTAAATAATGATATATAAAAAAGATATTTGTGAGATGGAGAAAGAAAAAAGTTCACATTTAAAAGTAAAAAATCTATCTGTTAAATAAAGATAATTGTTGATTAAAATAAAATAATTATTGTCCTGATAGTGCTCTGTGAAATAAAAAGTTAGTTGTGTGCATTATTATTGATTATTATCTAATTTGATACAGTATAAAATATATTTAGATACACATGTCAATTTCAAATAAGTTACTTAATTATAAAACGAATAATAATAATAATACAAATTATGAATATTTTATATATATAATAATTATATTTTTATTTTAGATAAATTTTGTGTTTTAAAAATTCAATATTTTTCTGTGTTTTTCTTTGTTAAAATGAAAGTGAAACAGTGTGAAAAAAACGTGGAGAGAATTTGAAGTTTGAATTAAGATAAGAAAAGGAAGAGTGCGAAAGTTAAAAGTAAAAAGTGAGAAATGAATGAGGCGGCAAAAAAAGATAGTTTTAATATTTTTAACATTTGTTAATTATAAATATGTCTTTTTACTACTATATATATATTTTTAAAATATATTAGATAGATTGGTGGTAGTTTATTTTAATAGATAGATAATTGATAAGAATATTCCTAATTTGTATTTATTTTATTGATATTCAAACACAAGAATAAATCCCGATATTTGATTATTTTATATATGCATATTTTAGTCATGAATTAAATTCTAGACTAAATGAGCACATAACTCAAACATCTAATATTTGTGTCACACCATATTAATACTACTATTATATTTATCATTAATAGCATTGAAAATTATTTAATAAATATATGTGTCACACATCCATCCATGTGAGTGTTAGGAAAATTCTAAACTTAAAGTTAACTGAATCAATCTTGATGAATAAGAATCAATCTTTTTGATTGATCACGCCTCTTGTTCTTCACCATTTACTCGGGTAAAACAATCATTCATTGGTTGCAAGATGATTCTACACTACACAGAGAATTGAAACAAGAAAACAAGACAATTAAAAATGAGAGAAACATTTTTTGTAGGAAGAAGATGAATGTATTACTGTGCAAGCTACACTCAAGGTGTTTGCTACGATGTGTGTTAATCATAACTGTGATTTATGAACTTACACAATTCTTGCAAAACTTATATTACACATATTACAAATAAAATAGAGGTCATCTCTATTTATAGATGATATTACTTGCACTCTAAGTAATCTCAAAATAACTAACTTAACTAAAACTAAGCTAAGTCAATCCTCTTCGACTCTATTGACTCCTTCGACAACTACATGTTTCAACTGCATGCTTCAACAGTCTCTATTTGACTTTCTGTCAAATACAGTTAATACAGACTATTTTTGATGCATGCTACTTCGACACCCACTAAAACACCTTTCACTACCCGCCAAATACAAACTATTTCGACTTCGACATAGCTTTAGCGGTTTCACAATGAGAAACAAGATAATACTCATAAACACCTAAAACGGATATACGAATATTTTGTGCTTTCCAATCATGTGACCACAAATTTCTATCATTATCATTCCATTGACCTTACAGTTTTGGTACGATGATGCCTTCACCATTAGTCATTGTAATTTTATTAGGACCGTTGATGATGACGTCCCATACACCCTTATCAACGGAGTTGATATGGATACGCATATAAGCTTTCCAATGGCCATAATTTTTGCTGGTGAAAATAGGTGCTCTATTATACGCCCCTTTAGGTTCGGTAACTGTCATACCCCAACATGCATCTCACCCTTCACAATGATCATCTAGGTCACTAAGCCTAATCATATGCATATACCCATGGTCATTCATTTCATATGCATAGCCATGGTCTAATACAACATGATATATATAATGGACTCCAAGCTTTGTGCTTGTACCTAGTGGAAACTAAGGTTTCTCTGCAACTTGAGGTGGTTCAACAATCAAACCATAATCTAAGGATAGCTCATGATGTTTGTGTATGTGCTTGTTATTGATGATTCAACTGTGGCTTCTTGATGAAACAAAACCCTAACTTAGGGATCCTTACTTGATCAGAGCTTCCACAAATCCTAATTATGTCCGATGCCCTTGTGTGTGGCCTCCTAACCCTAATTTTATAGGATTCACTATCATCCATTTTACATGTTCATTTCTTGGCCAAACTCCATGCAAGTTCCACTTGTCCTTGGTCCACTATGAGGTTTCATTGGTTGGATTGAGTTCATTTCAAGTCTTTACATGTTCATCTGTTACTTGATGGTATCCTTTGGTTCAAGCCCATTCTTATGGCATCACAAGTTCCATTTGTCTCATTCATTGTCATTTCATCTGGTCATTTTCATCTGGTCATTGCTAGTTCTTAGTTGGTTTATGACTAGTTGTTCATGTTGGTGTAAGCCCTAGAGGCCAATACTTTTGGTACTTGTATCGAATTATTTATTAATAATAAAAGGCTTTTTCTTTATTATGTTTGTCTAATAAAGTCCCTAGAATAGATAGCCCCGCTATGAATATCAAGTCTTAAACATAGGTATGAATATTAAGAGTAATATTTATACTGGATTGACCCGCTATGAGAATACTATATAGAATATTATGCAAAGTGTCATAAGTTATTCTCATGGTAATAATGGTGTATACCACCCTTCGACCTGAAGCCACTATGAACCCTAGACGTAGACTCGAGTGCCTTGTTGTTGATCAAACATTGTCCATAATTGGATGACCATAAAGACAGTTGATGGGTACTCCACGAAGCATGCTAAGGGACATGAGTGACCTAGATGGAATTTGCCCATCCTGCGTAACAGGATAAATGTCTATGGGCCCAATATTGAACTGGACAAGGATGACACGGTCTATGTCTTGTGTTCAATATAGACATAAGGGCAAAATGGTAATTGTACACATAAGTATTATCACAAAAGGATTTGTCAAATCACATGACATTTCCGTGTCTTGGGTAGCAGTGATGTGTTGCTAGACACCGCTCACTGTTTATTATGTTAAATACGTGATTTAATATAATGGCCAATGCCACGAAAACCTACAGGGTCACACACAAAAGGACGGATTGATGGGAGATAGAGTAACTAAGGAATACCGTAATGTACGGTGCACTTAAGTGAATTGTAGAACATCGTAAGGTACGGTGTACTTAAGTAGAATACGAAATATGGTAAGGTACCACACGCTTAAGTGATTTTGGCATATTATAAGATATGGGCCACATACACTTGAATGGGCTTTTTAGCTTGCAGCCCACACAAGTGGTTCTATAAATAGAACCCTTGTGTAGAAGCATTAGTGCAGTTGCAATTTCGTCTCTCTCTCTCTCTCTCTCTCTCTCTCTCTCTCTCTCTCTCTCACTCAAAGCCTTCATTCGTAGCAGCTAGCACTGAGATTGAAGGAATCCGTTCGTGTGGACTAAGTAGAGGCGTTGTCATTGTTCAATGTTCGTGATCACTCTGTAGATCTGCATCAAAGGTTACAATCGCCACAAGAGGTAACAATTCTATCACTGATCATGCCCATTCGTAAGGATCACTAAAGGAGAAATTTTAAATTCTGCTGCATTTTGGATCGCTCTTCTCCTTCAGTGGTATCAGAGCCACTTATGAAACCATGCATCTGATAGCTGTTTATTTTATGTATTTTCTGTATTAATACGATTAAAAGACAGAATAAATCAAAGAATAAACGAGTAATTAAATTTGGCATCATGTGTGTACGATTTGGATTATTGATGTTGACTATGCTTTGGAATCCGACATTAGTATGGTGAAGCATCGATGCATCGATCGTCCATAGGTTATGCAATTGAGATCGATCAAGTTATGTATATGATATAAGTAATCCTGATGCAAAATACAGTATATATGATATACTACTTCTGTTTCGTTCATTCAAACACTTAATGGTTGTTTTCCTTTGAGCGATCAATGGTCGTTTGCTTCTTGATCCGACATTAGTATGGTGAAGCAATGACATGTTGATCAATCATACTGAATCAACAATCGAGGTGTGTTTGACGGTCTGAAATTGTTGCATTAGGGTTAATGACGGCATAAGGGTTGTGTTGTCAAAGCGTTATGCGATTAGGGTTGTGACTGCGTAAGAGTTGTGCTTTAAAGTATCAAGTGTTGATGCGAAAAATGATGTCGATTTCAAATGAATTGTTCATTAAAATTTTCGGTCATGGGCGCTGCCCCCTTGACCCCCGTCCGCTGATCGGTCAGCGGAACCACCGTCCGCTGACCGGGCAGCAGAACCCCCGTCCGCTGACCGGGCAGCGGACCCCCGGCTAACTCTGCATAGTGTGATCGGTCGCCGAAATTAAATTTGGTTTTAGTTAATTAAAAGAATTAAAATTAATAATAATAATGTGTTTATTATTATTGTCTTATGGTGATCGGTTATGGCCTTAGTTTTCCTTTATTTTGTTTTGGGTTTTTAAAATACGACCTGCGTGTCGTGCCTCTCTTTTAATCTCTTCATGTAACTTCTTTTCTCATCTCACTTCCTCGTATGTAAAACGAGTTTCTTTTATGTAATGTAATGTTATGAAGAAAGAGAAGAATTCAATATCAAAGGAGGACAACCTTGAAGATCTTGCTTGGAGAAGCTTAGATCGTTATTAGGTTAGTTTAGGTTCTCTCATTGGCTTGGGAGAACAATTGCGCTAGGGGCCATAACTGTTTCATTATGTATGTTGATGCATGTGAATGTATGTTGATGCATGTGAGAGACGATTTATATGATAAATAAGTCGGTGAGATCAGAATAATTGCAAATTCCCTCAAATTAAAT
Organism: Lathyrus oleraceus; assembly: GCF_024323335.1. Lineage (NCBI taxonomy): Eukaryota > Viridiplantae > Streptophyta > Magnoliopsida > Fabales > Fabaceae > Lathyrus > Lathyrus oleraceus. The sequence continues at coordinate 417,195,024 of NC_066584.1, forward strand.
ATTAAGTTTATGCTTTCTAAGTTTTAGCACTCATCAAGACTAGTATCGGATAATGTAGGTTTCGCCTACGCGAGGTGCATGTTCTATATTAGTAAGGTGCGATGGGATAATTGTAATATCCAATTACTAAAACAATGGGTCAAACTTAACTAAACAAATTATAATAAGATTATATATGTTTAGAAGAAAAAGTTGGTAATGATCCATGTGATGGATTGGAATAAGGAGTTATTCGCCCAACTAAAATATTTGAGAGTTGTATTAGATACAATTGGAAGGAGTTCCTACCTAAATAACCTAGTTTTGTGTAATCCGCCTACGCGGACTTAAAGCAAAGTGAAATGTGGATCTCGACCCACTAGAAAATCTTCCAACGGGATTTTCCGAATCAAATGGTGAGGGTCATTTGTTTTGAGTAAAATAGTGGGAGCATATTTAATTAAAGGCCTAATTAAATATGTTATTGATACTTATATTTTCATTATTTTCATGTAGATTACCATGACAACAAACACCTCTAACAACATTTTGTGATCAATCCTTGACAAGGAAAAATTGTCTGGGACAAATTTTCAGGATTGGCACCGAAATCTGAGGATTGTCCTCAAACATGATAGAAAGCTGTATGTCTTGGAGAAACTTGTTCCTGAAGAGGAACCTCCTAGTTCTGCACCTAAGGCAGAAAGAGATGCTTATAAGAAGCATGTCGATGATGCCAATGAAACTGCTTGTCTCATGCTATCTACCATGAACTCAGAGTTGCAAAAGCAACATGAGAACATGGCAGCATTCGATATGATCGAACACCTGAAGATGCTCTATCAAGAGTAAGCAAGGCATGAAAGGTTTGAAGTTTCAAAAGCCCTTTTTCAAGGCAAGTTAGCTGAGGGAGTCCCTGTAGGGCCCCATGTGCTCAAGATGATTGGGTATGTGGAAAACCTTGAGAGGTTGGGTTTTCCCCTCAGAGAGGAACTTGCGACTGATTTAATCTTGCAATCGTTGCCAGATAGATTCAGTCAATTTGTCTTAAATTTCAATATGAATGATATGGACAAATCTCTTCCTGAACTGCTAGCCATGTTAAGAACTGCTGAGCAGAATCTGAAGTCAAAAGGGAAGTCCATTCTGATGATCGGAAATGGAAAGAGACAGAACAAGAGACCCACCAAGCAGGGTGATAAAGGTAAAGGCAAGGAATTTTCCAAACCTAAACCCACTGTTGCTTCTTTGAAGCCTAGTGGAGGCATAGCAAAGGAAGACACCTGCTTCCATTGCGGTAAGACCGGACACTGGAAGAGAAACTGCCCAAAGTACCTGGAAGATAAGAAGAATGGAGTAGAGACTTCAACTTCAGGTATTTTTATTATTGAAATTAATTTATCTACTTCTGCATCATGGGTATTAGATACTAGATGCGGTTCTCACATTTGTACCAATATGCAGGGGCTAAAAAGGAGTAGATATTTGGCAAAAGGTGAAGTTGACCTACGAGTTGGCAATGGAGCAAAGGTTGCTGCTTTAGCCGTAGGAACTTATGTATTGACTTTACCTAGTGGTTTAATAATTCAGTTAAAGAACTGTTATTATGTACCTGCAATTAGCAGGAATATTATTTCCGTTTCTTGTTTGGACAAGTTTGGTTTTTCATTTATAATAAAGAACAATTGTTGCTCAATTTATTTGAATGATATATTCTATGCTAGTGCACAAATGAACAATGGACTATATGTCCTTGATCTTGAAATGCCTATTTATAACATTAATACTAAAAGGATGAAACCTAATGAGTTAAATCCAACTTACCTTTGGCATTGTCAATTAGGCCACATAAATGAGAAATGCATTTCCAAACTCCATAAAGATGGACTCTTGGACTCTTTTGATTATGAATCATATGAGACATGCAGATCTTGTTTAATTGGAAAGATGACAAAGTCTCCATTCACAGGAAAAGGTGAAAGAGCTAATGATCTCTTGGCCCTCATACATACTGATGTATGTGGACCACTGAACATACCAGCCAGAGGAGGTTTTCAGTACTTCATCATATTTATTGATGATTTCAGTAGATATGTTATGTGTATTTAATGAAACACAAATCAGAGTCCTTTGAAAAGTTCAAGGAATTCAAGAATGAAGTACAAAACCAACTAGGTAAGAATATTAAAACTCTTCGATCAGATCGAGGTGGTGAGTGTTTAAGCCTAGAGTTTGATGACCATCTGAAAGAGTGTGGGATCCTATCCCAACTTACTCCTCCTGGAACACCCCAATGGAATGGTGTATCTGAGAGAAGAAATCGAACCCTGTTAGACATGGTCCGATCCATGATGAGCACGCCGATCTTTGAAACTCCTTTTGAGGACATGCACTATTGACAACAGCTTACACACTTAACCGTGTTTCATCCAAAAAGGTTAAGAAGACACCATATGAGATATGGAGTGGTAAGAAACCACATATGTCTTACATGAAGATTTGGGGTTGCGAAGTTTATGTGAAAGGACAAATTTCAACTAAGCTTGAGCCCAAATCTGACAAATGCTTATTTGTGGGGTATCCTAAAGAAACAAGAGGGTATTACTTCTACAATCCTTCTGAGGACAAAGTATTTGTCGCTCGAACTGGAGTTTTCCTAGAAAAGGATTTTATTTCCAAAGGAATCAGTGGGAGGAAAGTAGAGCTTGAAGAAATTCAAGAATCACAAAGCATTGATACACCTATGGAGGAATTAGAGCAGGAAACACAAGTAGTTGTGGAAGAGCAACCTGCTCAAGTAGAACAAGACCAGCGTAGGTCAAGCAGGATATGTCACCTACCTGAGAGATATGGATATCTCATAACTGATCAAGGTGATGTATTACTCATGGATCAAGATGAGCCTGTGACCTACCAAGAGGCCATAACTGGTCCCGAGTCTGAGAAGTGGCTAGAAGCCATGAAATCTGAAATGGATTCCATGTACACAAACCAAGTTTGCAACTTGGTAGAGCCTCCTGTAGGAGTTAAACCTATAGGATGCAAGTGGGTCTTCAAAAAGAAGACTGACATAGATGGTAAGGTACATACCTATAAGGTAAGACTGGTTGCAAAAGGATATAAAAAATTCGTGGGGTTGAATATGATGAAACCTTTTCACCTGTTGCAATGCTTAAATCTGTTCGAATTTTACTTGCTATCGTTGCATATCATGATTATGAAATATGGCAGATGGATGTCAAAACTGCTTTCCTTAATGGGAATCTTCTTGAGGATGTGTACATGACACAGCCTGAAGGATTTGACATACCAGAAGAAGCCCAAAAGATATGTAAGTTACAAAGATCAATCTATGGATTGAAGCAAGCTTCCAAAAGCTGGAATCTTCGTTTTGATGAAACAGTAAAACAATATGGATTCATCAAGAATGAAGATGAGCCTTGTGTCTACAAGAAGGTTAGTGGGAGCATGATCGTTTTCCTGGTATTATATGTAGATGACATATTACTCATTGGAAACGATGTCCCTACCCTGCAACAAGTGAAGTCTTGGTTGGGGAAATGCTTTTCTATGAAGGACCTGGGTGAAGCAACCTATATATTAGAAATCAGAATCTATAGAGATAGATCACAAAAACTACTTGGCCTAAGTCAGAGTACGTACATAGACAAAGTGCTGAGACGCTTTAATATGCATGATTCCAAGAAAGAATTCATACCTATGCAACATGGCTTGTGTCTATCAAAAACACAATCCCCTTCAACTAAGGAAGAAAGAGATCGCATGAATAAGATTCCATATGCATCTGCAATAGGATCTATCATGTATGCCATGTTATGTACTCGACCAGATGTCTCGTATGCTTTAAGTGTAACGAGTAGGTACCAATCTGATCCTGGTGATGCTCATTGGGTAGCTGTCAAGAATATCCTTAAGTATTTGAGAAGGACTAAGGACTCATTCTTGATATATGGAGGTCAGAAAGAGTTGGCTGTAATTGGATACACTGATGCTAGCTTCCAGACAGATAAGGATGACTTTAGATCGCAATCTAGTTAGGTGTTTTTCTTAAACGGTGGCGCTGTGAGTTGGAAAAGTTCAAAGCAAGATACAATTGTTGATTCTACAACCGAGGCCGAGTATATTGCTGCCTCAAGTGCAGCAAAGGAAGCTGTTTGGATTAAAAAGTTCATTAGTGAACTTGGCATAGTTCCTAGCGTTATGGATCCCATTGGTCTCTATTGTGATAACAATGGTGCTATCGCACAAGCTAAGGAACCTAGATCTCACCAACGATCCAAACACATACTTAGGCGTTATCACCTCATTCGAGAGATAATAGATAGAGGAGATGTGAAAATATGCAGAGTACCTACACTTGACAATATTGCAGACCCACTGACAAAGCCTCTTGCGCAGCAGAAGCATGATGGTCATACTAGATCTATGGGCATTAGGGGTATGCCTGATAGGCTCTAGTGCTAGTGGGAGATTGTTGGTGTAAGCCCTAGAGGTCAATACTTTTGGTACTTGTATCGAGTTATTTATTAATAATAAAAGGCTTTTTCTTTATTATGTTTGTCTAATAAAGTCCCTAGAATAGATAGTCCGTTTAATGTATCAAGTATGACTTAATCATGAGATCACATTAAACATAAGGACACTATTCTTAAAGTATCCATAGTCGAGCTTTATTGTGAAGTGGGATAACATTAAAGCATTAAGACTATTATGTATATAGACTGATGATCACATCTCATGGATCATGGATAAGGAGTTATCAAGTCTTAAACATAGGTATGAATATTAAGAGCAATATTTATACTGGATTGACCCGCTATGAGAATACTATATAGAATGTTATGCAAAGTGTCATAAGTTATTCTCATGGTGATAATGGTGTATACCACCCTTCGACCTGAAACCACTATGGACCCTAGATGTAGAGTCGAGTGCCTTATTGCTGATCAAACATTGTCCGTAACTGGATGACCATAAAGACAGTTAATGGGTACTCGATGAAGCATGCTAAGGGACATGAGTGACCTAGATGGAATTTGCTCATCCTGCGTAACAGGATAAATGTCTATGGGCCCAATATTAAACTGGACAAGGATGACACGGTCTATGCCTTGTGTTCAATATAGACATAAGGGCAAAAGGGTAATTGTACACATAAGTATTATCATAAAAGGATTTGTCAGATCACATGACATTTTCGTGTCTTGGGTAGCAGTGATGTGTTTCTAGATACCGCTCACTGTTTATTATGTTAAATACGTGATTTGATATAATTGGCAATGCCGCTAAAACCTACAGGGTCACACACAAAAGGACGAATTGATGAGAGATAGAGTAACTAAGGAATACCGTGATGTACGACGCACTTAAGTGAATTGTAGAACATCGTAAGGTATGTCGTACTTAAGTAGAATACGAAATATGGTAAGGTACCACAGGCTTAAGTGATTTTGGCATATTATAAGATATGGGCCACATACACTTGAGTGGGCTTTTTAGCTTGCATCCCACACAAGTGGTTCTATAAATAGAACCCTTGCGTAGAAGCATTAATACAGTTGCAATTTCGTTTCTCTCTCTCTCTCTCTCTCTCTCTCATTCAAAGCCTTCATTTGTAGCAGCTAGCATTGAGATTGAAGGAATCCGTTCGTGTGGACTGAATAGAGGCGTTGTCATCGTCCAACGTTCGTGATCGCTCCGTAGATCTGCATCAAAGGTTACAATCGCCACAAGAGGTAACGATTCTATCATTGATCATGCCCATTCGTAAGGATCACTAAAGGAGAAATTTTAAATTTCGCTGCATTTTGGATCGCTCTTCTCCTTCAGTTCATGTGTCTATGGATTCATCATATAAATCTCATTTCCCATGGGTCCATCCTAGGGTCCTTGATTCATTAGTCATTTGTGTCATATGAGATTGCTCCTTCAAGTCAACTTCCATTTCCATTTATTCCCAATGCCATTAGTCTTTGATTCATTCAAGTTTTTTCATTCACACCCTTCATCATACATGCAAGCTTGTGGGAGTTAGGTTTGATTAATGGGAGTCCTAGTGGTTGGTCATTCAAGTCCATGTTTAATGCAATTCATTGGATTTCCATTAGTCTATTTTAATTTTATTCATTCATTCAAACTTATTTTAGAGTACTTGTATCAAATTGATTTCAAATTGAATTTTGGAGGGAAATGGCCATGTGAACTCAAATGTGTTTCATAAGAACATTTTTCACTAAAAAAGATGCATTTCATTCACAAAAATAATTTTTACATTGTCCATACATGATCATAAGAAATTACAAAGAAATTGCAACTTTTTGCATAAGTTGACTTTTGGTCAAATGTTGACTTTTTGGTCAACCAGTTAACTAAAGTCAACTTATCATGTCAAAGTCTATAATTCCTAATTTCCTTGGTCTCCAAGCTAACATCATCTTTTCATTTTCCATAACCTACAAAGCACCAAAATCCAAAAAAAAACATATAAGGCAATGTCATTATCCAAACCAAACATACCAAAACACATAGCCATGACCTTTTCAACCTAATCCAAATACATATCATAAACCATCCCTAAAATTCTACCATTTTAAAGCAAACATTGCCACTATATGCTTTCATTACCATGCTTAAAGCCTAAATAAAGCATAAGCCATACATGTCAAGGAAATTTCAACACAACGTTCCATTCAAACTACATATACTAGCAGCATTCCATTAATCACAACAGTTCACAGCCAAAATTCATCAACACATGCTAAACATAATAATTGGCAACTGAACCAAGCATTCCATACATACAATACCTAACACATACATTCATTTACAACAAATTTTGTAACCTAAACATTTAGTTTAAGCAAAGCATCTTCACCATTCATGAAATGACCTAGCTGACCTGCAATTCACATGGCTACAAAACTAGCAGGCCAGCATCCAACCAAGCCATATTTCAACCACAAGCCACAACCTTCCACAAATCGAGCCAACATTTCAAGATCAACAATTTTCAAAGTCAATAGACAAAGCATCGCAATTATCCGATAACAAAGCTAGCTAGCATCTCATATTCATTCCTATAATAGTCCATAACAAAAAACTAACTAACCTAATTTCCCTAACAAACTTTCACAAAGTCAATTTCAAATCCCAACAAACTTCTAACAATTTCTCCTAATATACCAATCAACTTCCACATTGGTAACAACCTATCAATCGAATCCTAACCGTTTTCAAACTCACACAAACTATAACATAAACTTCTAACAAAAATTATAGACGGTATGTAAAATAATACACATCACAAATCTTAGGGCCAACTCATTTTCCAGTTTTCTTCCATCACCCACCTGAAGTTCCTCAAAAATAGAAATCCATAAGTCACTCACCTTAAACTCAGTTCGGAGATTTTTGATTCATCACCTTCAACTCTCGTTTTGGAAGATTTTCTATTCATCACATTTTCAATCTCAAACTTTGCTTCTCACGATTCATCACCTTCACTTCTTACAACTCACCTTTTTCAATCTCAGAATCTCTTTCACCTTTCACTACACAGGACAATCATCATCACCTTCATCCTCACACACGCCACTCTCAAACTCACGAATCAAGAAAATAACAATCACAGAACAACATCAATAACAATGAAGGAGTAGAAGGGGTAGAAATAGAACATGGTTTGTATTTTGTCTAATAGTCTAGGGTACTTCTTTTATTAGTTCATCATGCATGCTAACTAAAAATATAAAAACAAACGATAAAACAAATCATTTCAATAGAAACAAAAGGTACTTTATCCAACTTCAAGTTTTTTTCCAAATCAAACTCACACCATTGTAACGTGAGTACTTGATTCAACATCAAGTATCTCCCATCCATGATCCATGACCCACATCTCTTCTCCATTCTCTTCTCAACCTCATCCTATCTCTCTATCTCCATGCTCCACACACTTTTTCATAATAAACTCAAACACTTGATCCAACGTCAAGTGCCTTTTTCAAAACCTTTCCATAACAATTGGAATTGAAAAATGGGGTGTACGTGCTTGTACACAACATTCAAGTATTTGGGTTGTCGGTCATACCTAGCTTGAGGACCCGACACTTGACTTCCACCTTGAAACATCTAATGATTCAAACAAGTTAGATCTAGGTGCTACGAGGGGAAAAAAGGGTAGTTAGGATACCATTCTCATCTCGACTCCCAAGTATTCTGATTGTTGGTCGTACTTAGTCAATGGTCAGATGCTTGTCTCCCTCTAAGTTCCAATGATTAGACTTGCCAAACCTTTTTCATAATTCAAATATCTTTTGGATGAAAAAGAGTGGTTAGGATAACATTGTCCTCTCAACTCTCGAGTCTTTGGACTATTGATTATATCTAGCCAAGGGTCTGATGCTTGTCTCCGCACTAAAAATAACCCCAACAAATCAAATCATCTTTTACCTCAGTGTACTCTTCAAACCTTTCAAAAAGGACGTGTTACTTCCACTCTACCGTGAACGGCGCTTAAGCCTCCATGTGTGGGCAAGTAATGTTTAACTGCTAGAGTGTGATCCAAGCGCATCCACTTTACTGTAAACAAGATAATACTTCCCGCTCCCATGCTCGAACATACAAGAAAGTGAACAGTATCACGTGAACATCAATATTGTTCAGTTAAAACAACCAAACATACACTTTGTTTGTGAGCGGAACTACGGAGCTCTGACTTCCTCGTTGCACGTATAAGGATACGTAGGCACAAGGGCCCAAATCCTTGGCGAGCACACTAATTTAAAGCTTATTCTTTCCTCATCTTATCTCTATTCATCTCATTCATCGATAGCAAGTAACATCCAGATAAACAACACCCATATACCTTGATACAAGCAAGTGGTTCCCATCGAGTATGATGGATATGAGGGGTGATAATACCTTCCCCTTGCATAACCGACTTCCAAATCCTCTCTTGGTTGCTAGACCATTCTCATTTGGGGTTTTATCGCTATTTTCCATTTCCTGTGGAATAAATAAAATCTGGTGGTGACTCTGTATTTTTCACGGTGCAACAGTAGCCATTATCTAATAAGCAAATCTTAAGACCGGAAACAATCGGAGCTCATGATACCACTTATTAGAGGATAGGCCTAGATCTATAGGGGGTGGGTAGATCCCAAGTTAAAAATTTATCCAAAAATTTGACTTAGAAAAATTTACGGCGCAGAAGCAAGTTTCAAATATTTCTTGGATAAAAAATTATCTAACCGAACCTACTATTTAATAGCCCGGATATGCGCAAAGGTGTCAATGTTATGATAATAATCCACAAGTCAATAAATAACAATTAAACACAACTAATTGAATACTCTACAATAGTAAAAGGTCGTCTCCAATGATATCCACACACAAAAAACTAAGTCAAACAATTTGTCGAACACTTGGTATGCGAAAAACAAAGTTTGGAATTTTATATGGTGTTTGTAGTTCTAAGAAATCCAATCAAAATCAAATGGTTAGTGATCAATACAACAAACACAAGATTCAAAATGTAATCAAAACTATGATCTAAACTATGTTGATCCAGTGATCAAAGCAATCAAAAATTTGCAAATCGAAAAATAAAAGATATATATATATATATATATATATATATATATATATATATATATATATATATATATATATATATATATATAGAGAGAGAGAGAGAGAGAGAGAGAGAGAGAGAGAGAGTATACAAGGATTTTTTTAGGCAATTCCCAATCGACTTCGCTATGGGTACGTTTTCCTTCAATTCTAATTCAAATTCAGTTATTATTATAATAAATCTTACTTTGCAAATGTATGTATACAAGAGATGAGAAATCAAATCCCACGAACCCTAAGTTTGTTCTTGACTCTAGCACCTCCAAAAAACCTTGATCAATCTTGATCAAGTAACTAACCGTGTCGCTTCAATTCACATGTTGCTTCTACTTCCTTGCAAGGCACCCCTTGTCCCAATGCTTTCACCCGACTGAATTAATCCCAAATGCATGATCATGTAACCAACAATGTCGCTTAAATTCACCTGTTGTTTCTACTTCCTTGAACGACCTCCTTGTCTCAAGGCTTTCACCCGACTGAATTAATCTCAAGCGCACACTTGTTGAACATAAGATTTGTCAACATGATCCACTGTTTCACGCTACTCCCTTGCACAAAACACCTAGTCCCAAGGCTTCCACTCGATCGGATCCGAATTGCACAATCTTGTCCAAAACCTTCAAACCCTAAAGATCTTGTACGAAAACCTCACCTCGGTTTTCTTATTTTAATCCCTCAAAGATCTCAACCCAATATTCTCGGTACAACAAACCTAATTGGACGTTATCAATCCTAATCTAGATGACACCCAATCAAAAAATGATTATGTGTAGTTTGATTATGTGTATACACAGATTGAGTTGAAGATGATAAGATTCTTTGAAATCCTGGATTCATGTAGGTTTTACTCACTCTAGAAACCTTACTAGAGAAAGATGCATGTACCATGTATATATATAAGACTCATAAGAAGCAAAATGAATGCAAAAGGAATGGAAACAAATTCAATTTTTCAAAAAAATTAATCAATAGGTCGACTTATACGAGTCATGTGTCGACCTATTCAAGTCATGTATCGACCTGTAAGGTTATGTGATGCCTATAGGTCGACCTGAAGACTCAACACGTGAGACAGAAGCTGCAGCCTTTAATACTGCAGGCTACGTGTCGGCCTGTACCATTTATGTGTCGACCTAAAGTTTAAAAATTCATCTATAGGTCGACCTGTAGTCGTATGTGTCGACCTGTGATGAAGGTTTTTCACTTAAAACTAAGGTTCTCATGCTCAACACAACTTTTCGATACACAAATATTTTCCAGACCATTTCCAACAATGCTGGCATGCTTCCTAATGCAAGAACACTAAAGTGCACAACTAGACTCACATGAAACCGTCCAATGTACATAAACGTTATTTCCTAGTTTTGACATCATTCAAAAAATATCTAAACCGAAGAATGCACTCACAAGTACCACGAGGAGAACCTCCAACATGGCTAGTTACTTTAGAACTATCAACCATCATGGAAAGAATATTTTTCTCAAAATATTTTTTGCACAACGGTTAAGTGTTATAGTACATACCATACTATGATGCCAACTGAAGGTGAGAAAAATACACAAAGGGGGGGGGGGGGGTTAATTGTGCATACCAAAAATTGTTTCGCTTCTGATAATGTAACTTCAGAATATGAACAACGTTTAGAGTCCGATATCAAAAATAGTAACAATAGTGGAAACAATAATGATCAGAAGTAAAAGCAAGCAACACACAAAGATTATCCTGGTTCCTCTCCTCAATTGATAGTAGTCCATTCCCCTTGTCTCAACAAAAGCTTTTCATTATAATCAATAGATTACACTTTGCTCAAGCACACTTGCAAGAGACTTCACTTGCTCAATCAACCTAGAAAGAGACTCCTGCTCAAGCAACCTTGCAAGAGACTTCTACTCAATCAACCTAGAAAGAGACCTCACTGCTCAAGTACACAGACAAGAGACTTCACTACTCAAGCATGAAGACAAGAGACTTCTTCTACTTTAAACAAAAAATTTAGTAGAAAAGATAACCATTATACTTAGATACACAATCAAAAGCAGGGCCAGCCCAATCAATTCAGAGGCCCAGTTCTAATTTTAAAAATGGGCCTATATATATATATATATATATATATATATATATATATATATATATATATATATATATATATATATATATATATATATATATATATATATATATATATATATATATATATATATAATTTTAATGATTAAAAATGACAAACAAAAGATAAAATTATATATTAACCAAATGAAGTACCAAAAAGTTCAAAGGTATTGTTTAAACTACTAACACCATTTCTTACAACTTAAATTATCTAACTACATAAAAAGAGTCTTCCTTCGAACACTTTTTGAAGCAAAATCGTCAACTAAGTCTTCATATTTTATTGTCTCCAAAATATCATTTTCAATAGCTATTAATGCCAATCCATTAAGCCTTTCTTGTGACATGGTAGACCGCAAGTAAGTTTTTAACAACTTCAATTTTGAAAAACTTCTTTTCTGCAGAAGCAACTGTCACAGGAATAGTCAATAAGATTCTATATGCAATAACTGTATTAGGAAAACAATCCAAGCCTTTTAAAAATAATAATGTATCAGTAGGTCTTATGGTTTCTTCAGGCAACATTTCTCTTAGTAACTTCAACTCTGCAAAAAATTCATTCCCATCAATATCAGATTGCTCATTATGTTTCAATGCCTGCTCAAAGTTAGTACAACAAGACTTCAAAGTTGCATCATCTAATGATTATAACTTGTGAGAAGTAAACAAGAAACCAAAAATACTTTCATACTCTTGGTATTGCTCAAACCTCTTATTAAGAGAAACAACAGCTTGATCAACAAGGTAAAGAAAATAATTAACCCTGAATGATTCTTCTTCTGATAGCTCGACTGATAGGATATTCAAATTCTCATCAAATTTCATTTTTCTTTTAATTATACGCCTTTGAGGAAATATTGGGGCAATATTCAATTCCACCGCAATTTCCTTAGCGTTAATCAATACCTTATAAAAACTTGTTTCTCTATATCCCTCAAAATACGAAATCAACCCCTTAATTTTTTGCATAGCAACATCAATAAGCATATTCTTTTCCTGTAAAAGCTGGCTAACAGAATTAATTGCAGATAATATTTCAAACCTGTCATACGGTGAACTGGACTTTTTTGTGGTTTTAATCGCAATGTCGCGGTTAGCAAGAGTCGCCACCGACTTTTCTTTTATCCAATAAGGAAAGGTGGAAAAGAACAGGAAAGACCTTAATTTAGATTTTGGGTTCGGGAGGTACATTATACAAAGGGAAGGTGTTAGCACCCTTTGTATCCATGGTTATCCATGGGCTCTTAATTGCTCGATCACTTATATTATTTTTGTCTAAAAAAGTGTTTGTGAATTGTTTGGAAAATTGTTTTGAAAAGAGAATTTAACTTTGTAATGATTCTTGTATGAATGTATACAAAGTGGTTATCCCGTTTTAGTTTTGAAAATTGTTTAGAAAAATATAACTCGGTAATGATTCTAGTATGAATGTATACCAAGTGGTGATTTTCTAAAGGCATTTTGAAAGGTGTGAGGTGCAAAAAAAAATGTTTTAAGTTGTGAGCCAGCAATTAAGAGTTATACCGACCCAAGGTCTTTACGGGCATTTCCTATCCTTATGAGGGTAAAACTGTCCTTATTATTGAGAAATAAGTAGTTTTATCCTTTGGATGTAAAAGGGTCATCGTAGGGTCATCGATTGGTCATTGAAGGCAACAGTTATGAGGATACCTTAGCATTTGAAGGGACTATCATCATTTAACCGTAGGCAACATCGGAGGGTCATCGAGGGACAAAGTTGTATATTCGAAGGCAACATCCGAGGGACTATAATTTATTTTATGATGATTTAACCGAAGGGTCTTTGCTAAGGGTATCCCCACGTTCGCGGGACATGACCGTAATATCGTAATCGTAAGGCAACAAAGAGAGGTCCAAGATCACTTATTCAAAGGCAAAGTTTTACAATTAATTATATAATTAGGATGAAACTCCACATTAAAATTATTAAAAATAATATATTAAAAAAATTAATACATTAGAAATTAATACATTAAAAAATTAATTTAGGGTGAAACTCCACAAGGGTATCCCACAAATAAAGTGGAATACCTAGCCAATAACCTTTTCCTGGGATATGTGAACCTTTACGAAACTCAAAAAAAAAGAAACATGTCAGAACACTAAATCAGGGTGCAATCGAAGATTACACCGGAGAAATATCACAACAATAAATAGGATAGGATCAATAATGCATGGCTATGATAAAAACATAAAAAAAAACAGACTAGAAGAATCAGGTACTGTCTCGTTCGCCTCTGCCTCGCCTATCGAAGGCCACGGATTTTGAATTTGAAAACAGCCCCATGTTAGGAACTTTGAATTTTATGGCATTTTATCACAGGAATAACATGGTCAAACATTCAGGGTATTCAGGCATATTTAAATTCCCATACGAAAGCAAATTATATATCAACATTTAATCATGATGTATTATATATGTAGATATGGCCAATTGAAAGTATAAACAATAGAGATACGCAAACCTGTTTGCCAATTCAAGGTTGAAGGGATTGACCACTTGTAGTATCGGAATAAGTTAGGCAGCGGGAATTGGACGGCGATGGCTTCGGTGCAGATGGGCTGCCTTCAGGGTTTCTTTACTCTGAATTCTCCGGGTAGGCAGGGTTCCTATGCCAAAGTTTCTATCCGTCCTTCTCTGTTCTCTCTCTTTCTTTTTCCTCAAGGTTTTGTTCCAAGGAAACCTCAGAGTGTTTTGCTTTTCTTCCTTCTTTCTCTAGTAAATCTTCCAGTGTAAACTCCAAGTGTAACTCCCCTACTGAAACTTCAGTATTTATAGACTAATTTCGTGGGTAATGGGCTTGGAATGAGGGAGACCCAAGTCCAAAATAATTTGTTATATTTTATTTATTTATTTATTTTAATTATTTAATTAATTAATTAATTAATTAATTAATTAATTAATTAATTAAAAAAAAATTCTTTTTTTTTTTTTTCGTTTTTTTTTTTTTTTTTTTTTTTTTTTTTTTTAGGAAAAATGATGGGTAATTTTTGGGGTATGACAGCTGCCCCTGTTCAATATTCTTGGACCGAGAGAGTTAGAATGGTGTATACGCCATTCGTGGTCTGGAGGTGGAAGATTATTGAACACTAGAATGCCCCAAAAATTTGCACTTGAGAATCGACAGTTGGTCTTGATGGAGATGGGCTTAAAGATGCCATCCGGGAGGTTTGATGACGAAAGCTTCAGATCGCGCCGTATATTAGGCCAATTTGAAGACATGGGTGCCACACTGGGTCGTACGTTAGACCGTATAATGAGTCATCCATTAGGCTGCCGACTTCGCTGGGGAGTCGGAGTGTGTCATATGCTGTTGGGGATAAAGGATCAGAATGGACCATACGCTAGATCGTATCTGAGTTGCAGAATGAGCCGTACGTTAGGCTGAATCTGATGACGAAAGGGGTAGTCGTACGTTAGACTACACTTCAGAAATGTACCGTATGTTAGGTAGCATCTGAGGGGATGGACATCCGAACGGGTCGTACGTTAGACCGTCGCAGAATGAGTCGTCTGTTAGGCCGCATCTGATGATGAAAGCGGTAGTCGTACGCCAGACTACACTTCAGAAATGTACCGTACGTTAGGTAGCATCTGAGGGTTGTAAGATCCAAACGGGTCGTACGTTAGACCGCGTTGGGGTTGTTGAAGTTCAGAATGGATCGTACGTTAGATCGTATCCGAGTTGTAGAATGAGCCGTCCGTTAGGCTGCATCTGAAAAAGAAAGTAGTCGTACGCTAGACTACACCCCTGAATGTACCGTACGCTAGGCAGCATCTGAGGATTTGAAGGTCCAAATGGGTCGTACGTTAGACCGCATTGGAGTTGCTGAAGAAGTCATATGTTGGGCTGAATCAGAATGAACCGTACGTTAGGCTGTATCTGATAACCTGTATATGTTGTACTTGCAATAAATGTCTGGGATGGGCTTAAAGATGCCATCGTTAGGAGGATATCGAAGTGTTGTCAGAATGAATGTTCCCATGAACTGTATTTGAAATATGTATCTGAATCTTGAATGTGATTGATAAAGGTGTCTGTCTGAATGAACCTTTTATTTTGACTATATCAGGAGGATAAATAACCTGCAAAGAAAAGTTAGCTTCATGCTATGTCATGATGTATGAGATGTTTCGTGTTATGCTAAAATAAATGCGAATGTTGTATGCATGCGTATGCTGTGAAATGATGTAATGAATGAGTTATGCGTATGAGAAGTTCTGCTTGGGGACTCTACTGGGGAAAATAAATCCCCATCTACTGATTTGAGACATTTGTGTCGATGACCCTTTCTCGGCTGGGGATGCTTGATTTCTGTCTGATGGTGGAAATATTCAACAGAGCCTGGCTGGGGATGGATGAGATGATCAATCTGTCTGGTGACGCCGACCTCTGTTGGGGAATAGCTGGCTGTGCCGGGGAATACTGCCAATTTCTTCTGGGAAAAATAGGCTTGCTGGGGAAGAGAATTGGTAGCGGATTCATTGGAAGCATGGTTAGACCTTATCCTCGATCCTGAAGTCTTGTAGTAATTGCTATTGCTATTCTATGCATGTATTTTGGTAAACATTGGTCATATTCAAATGCATATATTAATTCAAATTAAATCAATGGACGTTTACGCAAACAAAACAGAAAAAGAAAAAACAAAAGCATCTTTTGAAAGAAGGTTGTATTGATTTTGAAAGAAGGCCTATAAACAGGCAATTTGTGTACAAGGAGACAGAAATCCTAGTAAGAGGAAATTGTCGAAAACAAAGAGAAAGCTATGTGGAAGAAGTCCTATTGATTTTAAGCCTACTACTGTCATTATGTCTTCGAGCATCTCATCCCTTGCTGTCGGATAGAAGTGATTGGCTTGGTCAGTCCCTCGAACTTGGATGAAAGTTGACTGAGAACGGGACATAGTCATACACTTTAATCCCTAATTTTTGCCTGGACCGCCTTTTCAGGTTTTCAGTCCACCAGGATACCCTTTTTTGCCCAAGCCGCCTTTTCAGGTTTTCGACTTGCCGGGTGTACATTTTTTTTATATATCCCTAATTTTTGCCCGAACCCTTTTGGTTCGCCGGGATGCCCTTACTTTTGCCTAGATACGTCGATCTAGCGGGTCTCTTTTATGCGTAGTATTTTTTAACTATGTCCGCGTTCACGGGATGTGGGAAGTCTTCACCATCCATAGTAGCGAGTATCATGGCTCCACCAGAGAATACCTTCTTAACCACAAATGGCCCTTCGTATGTGGGAGTCCATTTGCCTCTGGGATCACCTTGTGGTAGAATGATACGCTTGATCACCAAGTCGCCAAGTTGGTACACCTGTCTCTTAACTCTTTTGTTAAATGCCTGGGTCATGCATTTCTGATATATCTGCCCATGACAAACAGCCGCAAGTCTCTTCTCATCAATCAGATTTATCTGATCGAGTCGAGTCTGAATCCATTCATCTTCATCTAAGCCCGCCTCTTTCATGATTCTTAGAGAGGGAATCTGAACTTCCACTAGTAAGATGGCTTCCATTCCATAGACTAAAGAGAACGGAGTTGCCCCTGTCGTAGTGCGCACTGAAGTGCGATAACCGTAAAGAGTAAAGGGTAACATCTCATGCCAGTCTTTGTATGTTACTGTCATTTCTTGCATGACCTTCTTGATATTGTTAGCAGTCCCCACGGCGCCGTTCATCTTTGGCCGGTACGGAGAAGAGTTATGGTGTTTTATTTTGAACTGCGTGCAGAGTTCAGTAATCATCTTGTTGTTCAAATTAGTACCATTGTCAGTGATAACTCTTTCAGGAGACAGCAGGTTTCTCAAATAGGTATTTGATAGAATCCATCTTAGAAGTCAATAAGGTGGTATGATTCAACATATACTGTCTTAGTCGGCGAGCAGCCCAGGCCAAAGCACAACAAGCTTTCTCGGGCTGTGAGTATCTTGTTTCACAGTCGGTACCTTTTGCTAAGGCAGTATATGGCATGCTCTTTTCGACCAGACTCGTCATGTTGCCCCAACACACCTCATTGAATTTTCTAACACGGTCAAATACGTAATTAAAGGTCTTCCTTCAACTGGTGGCATCGGAACTGGAGGTTCTTGGCGATATTTCCTGATTTTGTCATAAGCTTCTTGGCATTCATCATTCCATACCATCTCTTGATTTTGTCTCAGTAATTTGAAGATGGGTTTGCAGGTAGCAGTCAAGTGTGGAATGGATCGGGCAATGTAATTCGAGTGCCCCAAGAAACCTCTGACTTCTTTCTTGTTTATTTCAGTACCCAGATTTACAATTTCAATTGATTCCTCATGCGGCTGTATAGTCTTTTCTTCTTGCAGTAGTCGGGCAAGTTCTCCAGGGACTTCACAATCTTCCTCGCTTCCATCCTCGGCTTGGTAGATCGGATTTTCAAAGTCATAATGAACAGTAGCAGAGTCATTACCAACAGGATCCAGAGTGGATATGGATCGGCAAATTGTTACGTGAGTGTGTGCAAGAAACATAGCTTGTTTGAAAAATGACAGGAAAGATAAAGAGCGCAATATTTGAATGCAAAAAGTCCATTGATCTATTGAATATGAATATGCTTATGAAAATGACAAACCCCTAACAAATTAGCCATTGTGCCTCGGGCATAGACACAATGCTTTAAGAAGTTTGATTGTAAAAGAAAATTAAAATTTGCAATTCTAGAATAAACAATAACAATTACTCCTGACTAAAGGAAATCGGGATAATGTCTTCAGTCTTCCAATTGTTGAGTCCGTCACCAATTGTTGGGAAAATCCAGCTATCCAAGTCGCAATCACTATCAGCATCTTCCATAGCATTAATCTGATTTTTGACTATCTTTCCAGAGTTAAACCCCAGGCCAGCTTTATCAGACTTGTACGGTACATTGATCAGTTGACCCCAACCAGCACGATCACCATTTTCAATCGCGGCTTGAGCATCTTTCAGAGAGATCATGACAGGGGGAGCACGAACAACCTTGGGCACAAGGGGAGTTGGCTTAAGGACAGGACTGGGTGGAGGAACCACTTCAAATGACTGAGAAGGAGTCTCAAAGAATTCACCATCCATCTCGACGTATTTGAAGGCTTGCACACTACTGACAATATACTCTTCTTCTCCACATACAGTGACAACCATGCCTGCTATTGGATACTTCAGCTTTTGGTGAAGCGACGAAGCTACCGCACCTGCCCCATGGATCCAAGGGCGTCCCAACAAGCAGGAGTAGGCGGGACGAATGTCCATCACGTGAAAGGTAGTGTTGAAGACTTGAGGTCCTATCTTGATAGGGAGAACCACTTCACCATAGACAACACTCTTCGCACCATCGTAAGCACGCACCACAACATCACTAGGTTTCAGTTCAATGCCTTTGTAGTCAAATTTATCGAGTACAGCTTTCGGGAGCGCATTCAAGGAAGAGCCGTTGTCGATCAACACGTGAGCCAGGGTGATCCCCTCACACTCGATGGAGATATGCAGAGCTTTATTGTGATTCTTTCCTGCTGGCGTCAGGTCAGCATCGGAAAAGCCTAGGCCATTGTCAACAGTCAAATTAGCAACATAATGTTCGAATTGATCGACGGATGTTTCTTGAGGCACATGAGCGGTCTTCAAGAATTTCATCAATGCATTGGCATGGGATTCAGAGGATAATAACAAGGACAACATTGAGATTTTAGACGGAGTATGCCCCAATTGTTCCACTACATCAAAATCGCTCTTACGGATGATTTTCAGCATCTCTTCCATTTCCTGTTTGGCAACATCTTCAGAAGTAACTTCGACCGATGTCTCTGACTGAGGAGGATTGACTGGTCTTTTTCCTCGAATTTCGGGAGCGGGAGGTGAGATTTCTGGGGAGTAGATCCTTCCACTTCGAGTAACTTTACTAGTCCCCACAATATCATTAGGATTAGCAGAACTACCAACTTGCTTTATGCCATGGATGTAAACGTCGCCTCCATAGTTCCACGGAATAGCTTTGCTGGAGGAATATGGCACGGGGCCAGGTGCGGTAATAATCAGGGGAGCCACTTTGGGCTCAGCGGTAATCTTCACAGGCACTCTAGTAGCGGTAATCTTCACTGGAGCTTTGGACCTAGCAATCACAGATACCTCTTCAATAGAGTTGTCCACCTTAGGAACCCTTTCAAATAGAATTGTACGATCATCCATCAGCCGTTGAATGCCGTTCTTCAACTTCAAACAATCATTGGGTCGGAGTACACAGAGATCGCAATCTTCAGCACAACCTGGAAATAAACCAGCTTGCAATAAATTCTTCTTAACGATCAGGAGAGGAGATGCTAAATCAGCAACGTCAGTAACGTGAGAATTGTCGTCCACAACATTAACATTCTGGTCATGATTAGGCATAGGTGCTGTGATGACATTGGGGGTCGCCGGAGGATCAAATTCAATTTCTCCAGCGTCGATCATATCCTGAATCTTGTTCTTCAACAACCAGCAATCATTCGTATCATGCCCGGGGCTATCGGAGTGATAGGCACACCTGGCGTTGGGATTATAACGAGGAGAAGTAGTGTTGGGATTCGCAGGAGGGCCTCTGAGGGTAATCAAATTGGCCTTTAACATACTCTGCAGTGCTTGGGTTAAAGTCATATTGATCTTGGTAAACTGTCTTCTCGACCTGTCTTGTCTGTGTTGGAAGTTCTGAGATGGCGGTGCGGCAATTGTAACTGCCCCAACAGTATGGTCACGATTCTTCTTGTTATGCTTCCTCTCACTGTACACAGCATTTGATTCATTCTTTCCCTGATAGGACTTTTTGGTGCTTGCAGAAGTAGCTGCCTGTATCTTTCCACTTCGAATGCCGCTTTCAACCCGTTCACCTGTCAAGATAAGTTCAGTGAAACCTGACGAGGAACTTCCCAGTAGATGGCTGTAGAATGGGCCAGTCAGTGTACCCATGAACATGTCCACTAACTCTCGATCAGTCATAGGGGGTTTGACTCTGCCAGCCAAATCTCTCCACTTTTGAGCATATTCTTTGAAACTTTCTTTAGAGCCCAAAGTCATATTTTGTAGCTGTAGCCGAGTAGGCGCTAACTCAGAATTATACTGGTAGTGCTTGTAGAAAGCTGTTGCTAAATCAGTCCATGTGCGGATGTTAGAGCTCTCAAGCTGATAATACCACTCTAACTGTGTGCCAGACAGACTCTCTTGGAAGAAATGGATCCACAGTTTCTTATCAGTAGTGTGCGGCTGAATCTTTCTCACATAAGCCCTTAGATGCATCTGAGGACAAGAGGCACCATCATACTTAGTGAAAATGGGAATCTTGAATTTGCGGGGAATGACCACATCAGAGACCAGACCCAAGTTTTCGAAATCCAGACCGGGCACTTTCTGCCCCTCCATAGCTAGCATACGTTCTTCCAGCAACTTGTACTTATCATCCTTCGGAGAGTACTGTTCATGTTCATAATCTTCATCGTCGTCCTCAGAATTGACGAGATTAGGATTCTCATCTTCCGAATCATTCTCGGTCTCTTCTTCTGAATCCTTCGGAATTCTAATCTTGACTCCTGTAACCTGTCCCTTAAGCCTTCTCCCCGGGTTGATGTAACCCACAGGTTTCTGGTCCTTCTTCTTCTCCATCAAAAGAGCTTTCAGTTCTTCCTGCCCCTTAGATAAGCTCAGCATCATTTCCTGGAATTGAGCATTCTGGGCCTGGAGATCTTTGACAGTTTGTTCGAGAGCCATTGTTCAATCTGTTTGAATCTGCTGGAATCTGTTTGATAGGAAAATCGTGAGAACACTGATCCTTTAGAATACCTGTTATGCGATGCAATGCAATGTATGAAATGTTTTCAAGGACTTTCGGGATTTAACTTTGCATAAACTACCAAAAAGAGCTTTTTTTTCTTTTCTCTTTTGTTTTTGCTTTTGTTTTTGTTTTTTTTTTTAGCAGAGTTAAATCCCTAAATCCTTGAAATGGTTAGTACAATGCCATGATGTTATGATGTTATGTTGTTATGATGTCATGTTGTTAGATAAATAACAAGCACAAGCAAGTCACACAACAATCATTCCTAGGTTTTAAGGCTTGCGTGAGTTCCATAGGTAAATACCCTCCCCACTGAAGTTTGGTTGGTTCAACCTGTCTTAGAATAGTAACCGGGTTCTAGAAGGATCTCAAATCATTGACCTTTCCTTAAGTCCACTTCAGTGCAACACCAAGTGGTTGACCGAAGCTTCCCTAAAGTCCAATCTCAAAGAGTGTAGTATCGAGTCTCAACCAACTCCAATCGGAACCGAAGCCAGTTATCTCACTACTTTCTAATGGCCAGGATGAGTCAATTAGGGTTCTAAAGGTCTGGTTAATGCTTTTATGACACCACGCGAATGCCAAATATTTCCTCAACTAACATGAGGAACATCAGGACATCCAAAGTGCCACATTAACCGTAGCCATCATTTTGACCATTCCAGTATACGCCGGACAGTCGCGATGATCTCTTGCTACTTACCTAAGGTACACTAGATCCGGGTGTAGGATCTTTCACTCAAGCATAACATACCCAAGCAATCCCTTAAAAATAAATCAGACAAATTGAATAAGTGATCTTGTTTTTAAGGTAACCTCTCTTTTTAAATATTTAGGGTCCCCAGCAGAGTCGCCAGTTCTGTCATACGGTGAACTGGACTTTTTTGTGGTTTTAATCGCAATGTCGCGGTTAGCAAGAGTCGCCACCGACTTTTCTTTTATCCAATAAGGAAAGGTGGAAAAGAACAGGAAAGACCTTAATTTAGATTTTGGGTTCGGGAGGTACATTATACAAAGGGAAGGTGTTAGCACCCTTTGTATCCATGGTTATCCATGGGCTCTTAATTGCTCGATCACTTATATTATTTTTGTCTAAAAAAGTGTTTGTGAATTGTTTGGAAAATTGTTTTGAAAAGAGAATTTAACTTTGTAATGATTCTTGTATGAATGTATACAAAGTGGTTATCCCGTTTAGTTTTGAAAATTGTTTAGAAAAATATAACTCGGTAATGATTCTAGTATGAATGTATACCAAGTGGTGATTTTCTAAAGGCATTTTGAAAGGTGTGAGGTGCAAAAAAAAATGTTTTAAGTTGTGAGCCAGCAATTAAGAGTTATACCGACCCAAGGTCTTTACGGGCATTTCCTATCCTTATGAGGGTAAAATTGTCCTTATTATTGAGAAATAAGTAGTTTTATCCTTTGGATGTAAAAGGGTCATCGTAGGGTCATCGATTGGTCATTGAAGGCAACAGTTATGAGGATACCTTAGCATTCGAAGGGACTATCATCATTTAACCGTAGGCAACATCGGAGGGTCATCGAGGGACAAAGTTGTATATTCGAAGGCAACATCCGAGGGACTATAATTTATTTTTGATGATTTAACCGAAGGGTCTTTGCTAAGGGTATCCCCACGTTCGCGGGACATGACCGTAATATCGTAATCGTAAGGCAACAAAGAGAGGTCCAAGATCACTTATTCAAAGGCAAAGTTTTACAATTAATTATATAATTAGGATGAAACTCCACATTAAAATTATTAAAAATAATATATTAAAAAAATTAATACATTAGAAATTAATACATTAAAAAATTAATTTAGGGTGAAACTCCACAAGGGTATCCCACAAATAAAGTGGAATACCTAGCCAATAACCTTTTCCTGGGATATGTGAACCTTTACGAAACTAAAAAAAAAAGAAACATGTCAGAACACCAAATCAGGGTGCAATCGAAGATTACACCGGAGAAATATCACAACAATAAATAGGATAGGATCAATAATGCATGGCTATGATAAAAACATAAAAAAAACAGACTAGAAGAATCAGGTACTGTCTCGTTCGCCTCTGCCTCACCTATCGAAGGCCACGGATTTTGAATTTGAAAACAGCCCCATGTTAGGAACTTTGAATTTTATGGCATTTTATCACAGGAATAACATGGTCAAACATTGAGGGTATTCAGGCATATTTAAATTCCCATACGAAAGCAAATTATATATCAACATTTAATCATGATGTATTATATATGTAGATATGGCCAATTGAAAGTATAAACAATAGAGATACGCAAACCTGTTTGCCAATTCAAGGTTGAAGGGATTGACCACTTGTAG
The DNA here is from genome assembly GCF_024323335.1 of Lathyrus oleraceus. NCBI lineage: Eukaryota > Viridiplantae > Streptophyta > Magnoliopsida > Fabales > Fabaceae > Lathyrus > Lathyrus oleraceus. Next base: position 417,218,930 of record NC_066584.1, read on the forward strand.
TATCAGAATAAGTTAGGCAGCGGGAATTGGACGGCGATGGCTTCGGTGCAGATGGGCTGCCTTCAGGGTTTCTTTACTCTGAATTCTCCGGGTAGGCAGGGTTCCTATGCCAAAGTTTCTATCCGTCCTTCTCTGTTCTCTCTCTTTCTTTTTCCTCAAGGTTTTGTTCCAAGGAAACCTCAGAGTGTTTTGCTTCTCTTCCTTCTTTCTCCAGTAAATCTTCCAGTGTAAACTCCAAGTGTAACTCCCCTACTGAAACTTCAGTATTTATAGACTAATTTCGTGGGTAATGGGCTTGGAATGAGGGAGACCCAAGTCCAAAATAATTTGTTATATTTTATTTATTTATTTATTTTAATTATTTAATTAATTAATTAATTAATTAATTAATTAATTAATTAATTAATTAATTAATTAATTAATTAATTAATTAAAAAAAAATTCTTTTTTTTTTCTTTTTTTCTTTTTTTTTTTCGTTTTTTTTTTTTTAGGAAAAATGATGGGTAATTTTTGGGGTATGACAAAACCAAATAACTATAGCCATCAAAAACTCAAAATCACCAAGCTCATTTGTTGCTAAGGATTTAGCTTCATTTTGTATTTTAGGATCAAGATCATTTTCTGACACTTCAAGCAAAGCTTCTGTAAATTCTAACATTTGAGTTCTTATAGCTTTGACACTTTCTACACGACTCTCCCAACGAGTGGATGACAACAATTTTGGAGTCAACCATTTTACATTATCTTTCAAAATTTGCCATCTCTTAGTAGAATTGGCAAAAATTGTATAAATGCGTTGAACAACTCCAAAAAAATTCCTAGCTTTAATACAAGAGTTAGCCATATCACACAATGCCAAATTAAGACTATGACAACCACAAGGAGTATAAAAGGATCTCGGATTTATGTCTAAAAATCTCTTTTGCACACCTTGGTGTTTTCCTTTCATATTGGACCCATTATCATAACCTTGCCCTCTCACGTCAAATAGGTCGAGACCAGGTTCTTTCCATTCATTTTGTAAAACATCAAAAAGCCCCTGACCACTTGTATCATTCACATTCAAAAATCCTAAAAATGATTCATCAATACTAACAAAAGCTGAAGAAATATCCACATATCTTATTATCAAAGACATCTGCTCTTGGTGACTAACATCAGGAGTACAATCAAGTATCACTGAAAAATACTTTGCCTGTTTGATTTTTCTAATGATTTCAATTTTAATCGCAGAACCAAGCAATGAAATCAACTCATTCTGTATGTTATGCCCAAGATAATGAATATGACCTTTTTGAGTTATAACACGTCTAACATGTTCTTGGATGATTGGGTCAAATTCAGCTAACATTTCAATCAAACCCAAAAATTTTCCATTGCTATCTTCGTACAATTTCTCCTTAGAACCACGAAAGGCTAAATTACGAAAGGCTAAATTATGTTTAGCAAGAAATTTCACTATTGAAATAACTCTTTTTAAAATATTTTTCCAGTGATCCTTTTCTTTCTCAATTAATCTTTGAGTTATTTTATCAATAATTTGAAATTTTTGTAGCCTTTTGCGATACTCATACCAAGTAGTCATATTTTTGACATGTTCCATGCCTAACTCGTGCTCTTTAATTCTTTCACCAACATGTACCCAATCACTGTAACCCTCATTTGTTAATTGTCCCATAACAATCCCATTTTTAAAAACTTTACAACAAAAACAAAATACTCTATCAAGCTCTTTCGAATAAACAAGCCAATCTCTATCACACACCTCTCCATTTGCTAAAGTTCTAGTATACAAATTAGCCGTAAAACGTTTATTCAAACTATCTCTAGGACCCTTCACAATAGAATTATCTCTTTTAGGACCTTTCACAACTAATAAATCAATCAGTTTAGATTGAAGACGATCACAATTTCTTGGATCAAATATATCATAATCAACATTATCATCATCATCATCATCATCGGCATCATCATCATTATTAACTTCATCAACAATTGGCACACTATCAAGATTATCATTTTCAATGGGCACACTATTAAGATTATCATTTTCAATGGGCACACTATCAAGATTATCATTTTCAATAGGCACACTATCAAGATTATCATTTTCAATAGGCACACTATCAAGATTATCATTTTCAATAGGCAAACTATCAATATTATCAACATAACGACTTTCATTTGAAACTTGTGGTTCTTTGATTAAAAATTTATCAAGAGCTCCTACTTGAGATTGAATTAGCTCTTCAATTTTTTTCTTTTTCTTACGTTTATCATTTCCACATTCAAATTTTCTATTCTTATGAGGCATAATAAGAAAAACCTGAAATTTCTCACAATGTCTTTTGTGTCCGTCGATGATCTACTAACTATCCTGTTGTGAAATTGTGTTCCTACATCAATAACAAAAAAAAATCAATTATATTAAATAAAAGAAATTATAAATTAATCATCAAAAAATATTAATAATTAAATCATGGAGAAAAGAATTTAATTAATATTCAATTATATTTTATTATGTTGTGTTCTTTTCTAATATAGTACCATAAAAAATTAATAATTATAAATTAAAAGCAAATTATAAATTAATAGTAAGAAAATAAATTACATTTAATTAAATAAGTTATAAATTAATCATAAAAAATATCAATACTAATACATACTAATTTTGCTTTGAAAGATTCCAAATTGCAATTTGGTCTTATGAGAAAAAGTAGGTATAAAAATCGTCACCAACACCAACAATATTCTTGTTTTGAATTTTGATACTACTGAGTAGTATATACTATATACAGTATACTAGTATCCCATTTTACCCTAAAATTTTATTTATTTATATATTATAATTTTATAAAGAACACAAGTTACCCTCATTTCCACCCTAAAATCTAAAATCTAAAATCTAAAATCAATATTGATACAAGAACTAAAATAGGATTTCACCCTAAAATTTAAAATAAATCTAAAATTACTATTTTTTCTACCTTCAAAATCAAATAATCACAATAAAAATAAATGGAAAGTAACTAATTGAATAAACTAACCTGATAAAAGAGAGGATTGAAAAGGAAAAATAAGATTTTTTTTCTGGTTTCAAACATCTCTAACAGAGAAAATAAGATTTTTTTTCTGGTTTCAAACAGCTCTAACAGAGAAAGAGAGAAGAGAATAACGTTTGAGAGGAGAGAGAAGTGAGAACGTGTGAGAAAGGAGAAAAAAAACATTTGGTTTACAAATATCCTATTTTTCAGCATTTAATATTTTATTTATTAATTTTTATATATTAACTAATAATAGTTAATTTGAGGCCTCACAAAAAGTGAGGCCCTGTGCTACTGCACAACTTGCACAGGAAAAGAACCGACTCTGATCAAAAGTATAGTAGTTGTGCAATAACCACAAAGATTCTTAAGCTCTTAAGATTTCTAAGATACACAAAGATAAGAAATCTTAAGATCTTATACAATAACAGTTATAAATGAAAGCTCAGAGTTATGCTTAAGATATTGTATTGAGTTTTTGTGACCTTTCTTCAAATCTCCATTTCCTTTTATAAAGGTAGAGAAAGAGCCATTGGAGGGTTGAGCATAAGATCAAACTTAGTGAAAAAGAATGCCAAGAGAGACGTTGAAGGATGTATTTTGTTAGAAGTATTGTCCACTGAATAATGGCATTGTTCATAGCACCTTTCGAAGTACTAGGTATCTACCAAAAGGTAGAACAGACTGAAGAGGTCACATCAGCATTCTATGAGCCTTGCAAAATGAAACCCTAGTTGACTATGTTCAGAAATCTGGAGCTTTGACAATACTGGTCTACTTTGGTATAATGTATGGATCGGAGGCTCCTCAAGCCTTCAGAGTCTAAGCTGTCACCAAAGACTAGAACACATGACCATAGTCTGAACCTTCAGAAGTTGATGAACACATTCAGAGTTATTAGATTCTGATCAATTAGAATCAGAGTTATATTGATTATCCACATATGCTTTCAACACGATCAATTTAGAATGAATTATATGCTTATGATCATGTACACTTGAACATATGTTAGTTTATCCATTTTTTCATTAAGTACTTTGTTATCATCAAAACTCAAGGGATATGAACAATCTTGTTCCAACATACATCTTTGTCTTCTCTTCTTCTCACACTATTGTTGTTTGATTACCAAATGAAATGAAGGATACTAGGGTTTAAAGTGGTTCAAATGTTTTACAAAAATATTAGGCTAAATACCCTATTTCGTCCCTTAACTATACATTTGGGTCCCTTATCTTTTAAAAATTCCAATTTGATTCCTTATTCATTCAAACAATGTCACATTTGTCCTTTCTATTAGCTCTGTTAGTCAAAGTCAAATGAAGTAGCCACATCATATACACTTGGCACTGATGTGGAGATTAAATTAAAACACACACTATAAATTTGACTGATTAAAGGGAAAGGCTCAAATAAAGTTGGCTTCTCATTTTTATTTTTCCATTCACAAAATCCTAACATAAATGACTTAAAGATTCTGAAAGGTTTCGAAGGAGTTAGAGGTTGAGGCGGAGAAGTTATTGTTTTCCACTACCTCATTTTCATTTTGGAGTGGTAGTGTTTGGTTGATATAGTTTTTAGTGAGGATTAGAGTGATGAGATTATTTAAACGATAGAATATTGTGGTTGGTAATGGACCAACAATGTTGAAGTTGAAGATGTTGATTTGAGTTACAACGTGTTCGTTGCATCATACATTACATCAGACCAGTTATAAGGTGTATGGTCACAGTTGTTTCACGTGGAGAGAGAATAGTCATGATCGTTTTATGAAAAGCTTGAATTTCTACAGGTAGAGACTTTTTTGGTTGAGATAGAAAACAATTGGTGGGGTGAAGGAGGATGAAGAAGAGAAAGGGAAACAAAAGAGGAATTAATGGAAGATGTAATAGAGAAACAATGTGTGTTGTGTATTTCAATGGTTTGGTTGTTTATTCTATTTGGCCTTACTAAAACAACTATAATGATTAACAATACTCTTCTGGTTTTTAGCTTTGTGTCTTCTTTCACTATAAAAGGCCTACACATTGATTTGATGGTATTCAAAAGTGTTGTCGATATTATAACATCATTTAATTTCTTTTGTTCACTTAAGCAATACCATTTCAAAAAAATAAATAAGTTTTACTACTTATTAAAAATAGATCTTGATAACTTAGTGCTCATAATTCATTCTTTCCTTCGACTCATTAAAGGATTTTATGGATTTAAGTTATGACGATGAAAGCTATGGAAAAGAAATGAGAAGAAATAGGTTTATGCCCTAATTTAGGATTCATATGTGAGAATAAATGAGAAGAAACTCAAAAAAACGAAGAAGGTGGTGATAAGATGCCAAGTAGGATACCACATGTGCAAAAATAGACATCGTTAGTAGGAATTAGACAAAAGGACTTATATGACACAATTTGAATAAATAAGAGATTAAATTGGTCTTTTTAAAAGCTAAAGGACCAAAATGAACCCAAAAGTATAGTTAAGGGACGAAAAATAGTATTTAGCCAAAGTATAAACTTTAAAAAAAACATGTCAAATTACATAATGCCAAGTAGATTGTCACATATGCACAACTTAACGTTTTTTCCCTTTAAATTTAACATAAAGGACCAACTTGACTAACAAAATGGTATTTGAGGGACTAAATATGAATATTGATTAGTTATGAGACTAAAGTGAAACCTTAAATTAAGTTAAAGGGTCAAAAGATGCATTAAGTCATTTATTTTAAATAAAAAAACAATTATTTATTAAATGCAAAGAATTTTAGAGAGAGAGAGAGCGCATACTTCTTCTAAAATATGTATTTCTATGACACTTTCTCCTTTTTCTCCGTCATCCCCCCTTTTATTTCCACCATTGGTGTTTTGTTTAATCAATCACTACTACTTCGACAATCAATGTCTGCCACCAAACTTTACATAATTGTTGAATATATTTTACTATTATGTTTAATTTTGTGTATCTTAAATATTAACTTGATATAAGTTGTATTATAAATTAATAATCTTTTTTTATATTATTATACGTTCGTAATTTCACATTGTAAGAGCGTGAAGTCGATTTCAAGTATCACAAGTTGACTATTTTAGTGTACACTTTGATGTGAAACATTAATTCTTTTTTAAGATATAGAATTGAAATAAAAATAATTTAAATTAAAGTTTTAGTATATAAAAAATAATTTAATAATAGTATATAAAAGATATTTATATCAATAAATTTAAATACTAAATTTTAATTAACTTAAATATATATTTTATTATAAATTAAGAAATATCTTTTTATGTCATTTTAATTTTATCAAATGCCTCAATTAATTTTTCAGCTATCAATATCAGCCATCAATTATAAACTAAAATTTATCAATTATCAACCATCACCCATAAGTTATATTATTGTTTTTCACTATTATGTCAATTAATTTTTTATTTCAAAAAATTTAGAATTTTTTTTACAAATAATAAATATTTAAAAACAAAATAAAAATTGTAATTTTAATCCGCAATCCAACACATCATATCAAATAGTGTCTTCTAAAATAGTAAATTACAATTTTGTTTTTATTTGGGCCGAGGTAAGAATGAAACTGATTCATTATAGTAATAAGCCACGAATTAAAAATCATAAGTTGTTAAAATTGGTCTTAACTCCAAACTACATCTATCAATGAGGAGTCCAATTTAGTCATTTCATCCTAAACAACAATGATATTTACGTACTAACGTCAAAATAAGGAAGAAGGGGGCAAAAAGTAAATTTAGTCATTTCATCCTAAACAACAATGATACTACACACTAATCTTTCCTATCAAATAAATTATTTAATTTGTCTGTGTATTTCTAATATGTGTAAGTTGTATTCTATAAAAAAAAAAAGAGAAAATAAACGCATCATATATTGTGTCGGTATGAAATGAAAGAGTTCTTAAAGGAAGACATTGCACTAATGAGGTAGGTGACAAAGCATGAGTTAGTGGAAAAATAAAACATGAGTAACATGTTTTTGAATTGTTAAACCCAAATGAATGAGTGTTAAATTATTCCTGTTATGGCATTCATTTTTTAACCAAAAGTTAGTGGTTGTCATGTTTAGGTGAAGATTAAACTAAAAAAGGATTATTTATTACATGTGGACCACAAAAATTGAAGACAATGAGAACACTCTCTTTAAGTTCATACAGCAAGGCCAGACATCATAATTCTACCAGACATTCCCTGCCACTTGAGTGCATGCCTCTGTCATTTTTTTTTTAAAGTTTTAAAGTGTTACAGTATTTTTTTTTATCTTTATCAAAAAAACTAATTTATATTTATTTTATTTTTTTCTCTTTATAATAATTATCAGTAATTTTGAAAAAAATATAATTAATATTATTTTGAATTTTATAAATTATAATTAAAAAAGAATAAAAAATTATTTTAAAAGAGATACTTAATTTTTTTTGAAGAAATACTACTAAATAACCGTGATTCGGTAGAATTTTGGTTAGAGATATATATGAGTTGAGTCAACTCACAAAATCTAGTCAAATTTATCTTAAAAAATTCAAAAATGTAAATTGGGTCGGACAATTGAGTGAGTATGACTTTAAAAACTAAAACTCCATTAAAAAAATTAAATTTTGAGTAAAACCGGATCCAAATTTTAAAAATTTCACTGAACCACTAATGAAACATTTATTATTATAGTTTTAATCGTTTTAATTAATATTAATTTCGTTATTGCAATTTTAATCTATTGAACATTTACTATTTTAGCGAATAATGATTTTAATTAGTTTTGGATGTTTCAATATTTGGTTATTTTAATGTTAATACAATTTTATGTCACTGAATTTAAATTTTTTTTATTAGTATTTATGATAATTCTTATTAGTTGATGTTATCATTTATTATTTTATGATTTTAAAAAATAATAAAAATAGATTATTTAATTTTTTTAAGAAGATAAAAATATTGAGTAATTTTTATGATAAAAATGACAATTCCTCATTTAATATTAATAAAACAAAAAAAAATATTTGGACAACACACTACTCAATCCAACTCGAAAATTAGTAGATTTGTCAAAACCGACTCAATGGTGCAATTTGTGGTTATTTTACCTTACTCAAAACGGAGTGTTTTATATGAATTGGGTATTAGATTTGACCAAACATGCTTATATATACCCCTAATTTTAGCGACTTTTGCGAGGTAAGTCATCACGTCTTTCTCTCTATTTTTTTCTTAGTGTATATTTGGATTGACTATAGATAAAATTAATTTTGATAGAATTTAGTTGAGTAGATTTGATTTCAATATAATTGAGTTTAATATAATTGATTTATATTTAAATACAATAATATATAAGTCATCGTTATCAACTAATGTTATTAAAATAGTTTTTATCAAAATTATTTTTGAATGAATAATTATTAAAATGGTAATAAATTCCAATACAAAGAAAAAATGGAAGAAGCAATTGATGAAAATTAAGGAGGGTAGAAAAAGAAAAGGCAATTTCTTTTTCCAACTTTATAGTTTCTCCCAAATCCTTGGTGAAAAGTAAAAATGATCTCAATTTTCGGAGATGCTTATCCGAACGCACTGTTTCCTTATTTTTTTAAATTTTGATTTGGAAATGTATCTTCGTATTTGTTTTAGGATTTGTTTGCAGATGCATACCCGAAATAACCCTTAATTTAAAATCCATTGGGATATTCGAAAATGCACATCCAAACATGTTTATTGTATATATATCACGTCAGACCCTCCCTCTTCTCCTTCTTCATTTTCTGAAACTTTTTCGTTAACTCCAAGCCACATTTGAAGCTCGTAGCAACATACTTCCAGACCATTTTTCAAGCTTCCTCAAAGATAAGCACTACTCTACTCCAGACATTTCAATCTCAACTAATTACACTTATTCATCCTCAATACTTTTTTGAGTAAGTTTCTCATTTAACTTATTTTGATTTTTGATTAATGTATTAGGTAAAATAACTTGTTATAAATGCATTAGGTAGTAGTAAAATTTGTAATAGATAGTTGTTAGAGACATGCACTATGATTTGATTGCATTTTGAGTTGTTAGGGCAAGACAAATATCAATTTCTGCCATTGATGCAAACACAAGCTTTTTTGGAGATGCATCTTCGAATTTGTGGCTTAGTGATTTTCAGAGATGCATATTCGAAACTGTATTGGATGCAAACTAATGTCTTTTTCTTGTATTATTTCAGGAAAAATGGTTGGATACAACGACGACAGACTGGGACTCGGCCATGAAACCCAACACATATTTGTTCGATGGGAGAGGGATAGACTTCAGAATGAGTAGGCAAGAGTTAGGCGGGAAACCGTCCCTAGGCCTCTTGAGGGGGAATCATCTACTTCTAGGAGTCAACTGTCATATGGGTCCTTTTCCCAGGGGCACGTCTCCCCTGATCACGTAGATCGGGAGAAAGCTTGTGCTGCTCCACATGATGGTGTTCCTCCACTTACATACCCTTTTCCAAGAAGGCCATCTAACACCTCCTTACTAATATTTTATTTTTTTAGCAGGAGCGTGATTGTTTGAAGTCTGTTAATCACAACAGGAAGGATTATGAAACTTTATCAGCCTAAGGATCATTAGTTCTAGAGTGTCCTCCAGTACTTCGGTCTTGCATGCCTATATTCTTCCGGGTAGAATACCATTAGCCATGACATGCAGGGGACTTTTGTTGAGAGATGGCATAAGGAAACGTCATATTTTCACTTCCTCATTGGTGATATGACGATCACCCTAGATGATGTTGCTTTCCATCTACACCTTCTTATCAATAGGAGGTTACTTGATCATTTCAGGATCAAACGTGATGAATCCTAGGAGATGATGGTCATTTATTTAGGAGTTGACCCAACTGATGCCATGACGCAGTGTGAGAGAACCAAAGGTGCACATGCCAAAATTTCTTACTTGGAGACACTATATCAAAATAACTTGGAATTGATCGAGAATGTCGACGACGATGATCTATAGGTTACCTACCACCGGGAGTGTGCATTGAGGTGTTTCCTCTTATTCTTGATTGGCATGTCCATTTTTGTGGACAAAAGTGAAACCTACATCGATGTGGCATACCTTAAGTATTTCATCGACTTTTCGACCATTCAAGAGTGGAATTGGGGGGCGCTTGTTTGGTATACCTGTACTCTAAGTTGCGTGAAGGTTCTCTTTGAATGACAAAGCAAATAACAAGCTCCTGCACCCTGTTGGTGATAATTTCTATAGTCACTATTAATATTAAAACCATTTTTTTACACTTGTTACTAATACTTTTTTCTTATTCATTTTCAGAGATGAATCTTATCCTACTTTCACATTATACACGAGTTTGATCATGTGCTATAGTATACTGAGGATTTGCCACATGCTTGCTTATATTGCCCATGCAGAGAGAATGATGTTGTGCGACCGTTCCACAAATATCTTGATGACATAATGGCGGATTACGAGAGTCATCTGGTACCATAGGAGTATCGGAGTATGGCAACCACAAGTCAATGGTCTTATGTGGACGATTACATGATTTGGTTCTATAGTGTGTCACGCCCTGTCATAACACCTGACACTCCTAGACGTCCACCCATGTCTGTTCATGAGGAGATCCTAGAGAATGAGCAAGCCAGGGATGACCATGTCATTTATGTGTTACCGATATGTCAGAATATTATGTGAATTACGTTGGAGGGTATATAGTTTGGATTGTTTGAGAGAGATGGTGATGATGCAGTTTCCCTAGCACATTCCATTCTTACTGAGGCACAAAATGCCTTGGGTTACCGACGACAAAGTAGGAGCCAGATGGTTAGGATTAGGCATGCGTAGTAGATATTGTTTTTATTTGTATTTCGAGATGTTTTTGTATTTTTTTGTCATACTTTGAGAATAATGTTTGTAATATGATTGAATGTTTTTTTAATTAACACAATACCTTGTTCTATGATATTCGTGTTTATTGACGTTTGAATCAAATAATGGAAATATTAGTCTAATTAAAATGACTTTGGATTAATAAAAAAATACAAACTTAGGACAATGTTTCTGCCCAATAAACACGCAGAGAAGATTTCAGAGATGCATATCCGAATTCATCCAAAAATATTCGTAGATGCATCTTCGGATCAATTTTTGACAAAAATATGATGGTTACTTGATTTAGAAAATAGGGAGATTTAAGGTGGTACGAGATGAATTTCCGAAACTTTTTAAAGGTATTTTTAATTTTTTAGAAACGTCAACCACACCATAAAGACGTGAAAAGAAATTATAAAAAAAATTAATGAAATTGTGATAATTAAAATATAATAAATATAAAATTAATTCTTAATAACCTCAGAAAGCTAGGAACTGAAACTTTCAAAAGAATTGTTTTTGGAGAAAAATCCAAACAAAGAAAAGAGGGACCAATTTTCATGTTGAAGTGAAACAAAGATGCATTTTGGAATTTATAAAAGTCAATCCAAAAAGGCACTTTTATCACTTTTACTCAGCTACTACTCTGTTTTTTATTATAAGTTCTTTTAAAAAGATATTTTATCCCACAATATAAGTTATTTTATGATATCAATAAATCACTAATGTTATGTTTCCTATTATATCTTTAAATATTTATTATCTTCTCTCTTTTCAATTATGTCAATTTGTGTTTTCAATACCATTAATGAAGGACAATTTTGTAAAATATTTTATAATTTCTCTTTTTTATACTATAATTATTATATTTCTTAATACGTGTGAAAAATAAAAAACGACTTATAATAAAAAAACAGAGGGAGAGGGAGTATTTATCTTTTAATTTTATTTAGTTTGACACTAATAAAACATAACTAAAGTTTTCAAAGTCATGAAAAATTAAAGTTATTTAATCCATCTTGGATGATACTCATTTCGAAACGACTTATAAATTAAAAGAAACACTCATTTTTTTTACAAATTATAAGAAAAAAAATCAACTTAATTTTATTTAAATATTTTATTCTAAAAAAACATTTTTTTAAAATTAAATATAAATTATATTTAGTTTTATTTCTCTTTTATTTTTTTTTCCATAAACAACAATCAATCAAAATTGATTTTACATCTTTCTATATAATATACTTAAAAACACAAACATTTAAACTTTTAAAACATTTTCGTTAACAGAACTCAATTAATACCTATATAGAGACACCTGATGCACGAGTGCGAGTTGAAACCTGCAATACCTCATTTATTCATCTTTAATAAGATGGACTTCAATCACTAAATTAATTAAAAAAAGTTTCATAATAAATGTGAAATATTAATTTTTTTTACTTATAAATTTATAATTTGAAAGATACACTACCTCAAAATTTAAATAATGACTTAACATAGTATAAAACAATTATTGATCTTATTCTATTACTGAATTAATTGCCTTGTGAGTAATTTATTTAAGATTTTGCAAAGGGAAATTAAACTTCCTTTTTCTATAAAAAAAATTAATCAGATGTAATAATATTCTATTCATTTTTAAATGGACGTCATTTAAGATACTTGCACACAAATTAAAAATTATAATAATACTGTCATAAATAATACATCTTTATTAAACTAATCTTCTAAATGTGTTGGAAATAATATACTTAATAATAATTAAAGAATACAATTGAAAAAATTATAATTATTTTTACATTGAAAAATGAAAATAACATTTTTTTTGTTAAAACAATGATCATTTTAAAATGAAAGGAATAATTATTTTGTATATCAAACTAGTAAAATATTTATGTCCATGCACGTATACCAGTAAATTACACATTTAGTTTCAAAATATAAAAAAATATAATGAAAGATAAAATGGTTTAATAAAAAAAGTTTATTATTTTTAAAAGAGATAATAAACATGTAGCTATAATTTTTCATATATAATAATATTTTAATAACAGTATTTTTTTATATAAGAGAATTAAATATAAAAACGAATTCAAACAAAAAAAGGAAAAAGACAATCCATTAACTTAGTACCATTAAATAAATTTTCAATTAAATACAATTCAAAATATTAAAACAAATATTTTTTAATTTTAAACAAAAGAGAATAATGAAAATATTGAAAATATTGAATAAAAACGCAAAAAGTTTAGAAGAAAAAAGAAGAAAGATTATAGAAAAATATCAAATTTGTTTTCATTCTCTTTTATGTTCTCGTTTTGAGTTTCTATTTAAAAATGATATAAAGGATGAACTTTAAAAGAGAATAAATCTCAATATTGTTTGTAGCTCAAAAAAGAAAAGGACAATAAAAATTAAGCAAAATTCAAATTTATAGATTTTAAGTAACCGAACACAAGTAATTCTTTGAGATTTTTTTTTCAAATAATAAATTTTTCCAATTTAAATTTTTCAATAATCAATATTTTAAATTACTCACCAAAATAACCAACCATATTTCAAATAAAAAAACATTGCTACAAAAAATACATATAAGACGCCTATACTATCAATACACCAATAACACTGACTCATATATTATTCGTTTAAGGGGAGTCACCATTTCCCCTAACGCCTACATGCATTGCAACTCTATATAAAACAATGTACCACGACCTGATATCAATTTTGTAAAATAAAATAGGACCGGTGCATATCTATCTTTCTCTTGTTTGATATTTGGCAAATAATTATCTACTTTTTGTTGACTTGTAATTCTTTGTGTCGAAGCAGGTTGCTCGACAGAGTAAGGAAGTGTCGAACCACCTATGCCTATTTTAGTAGTGTTAGCTATTTTGGGCTTTTATAGTTTTGGGTTTTTATAGTTTTGAGCTTTGACTTGAGGTCCAAGTTAACCTAAATCTATAAATAGAGGGAGTAACCCTTATTTTTGTAATAGAGGTGAATATAGCATTCATAACATTGTATTCACAGTATTTTGCAGTTGCAAAGTGAGTCAGAAGTTTTCCACAGTTTGTGGGCAGAGAGAAACTATGCAGAGTTTAATTCTTCTTCTCCTTCATCGTTCTATACACTCTTTCTTTCTTGTTCATCAAGATTGATTGAAATTCTCCATAGGTTTTGAGGGATTTCTAACATCTGGTATCAAGAGCTCCGATTTAATCGATTAGTGGGAAGAAAATCACCATGGCAACGAATCATCCAAACGAGCATTTTCCAGCAAATCTTCCGATTCTCAAGAACAACAATTATGAGAATTGGTGCAAGCAGATAAAAGTTGTGTTATTTTATCAAGATCTTTGGGATCTTGTGAAGGAAGGAGTATCAACGCTTGCAGAAGCTGCGACAGATCAAGAAAAGGCTGCACATAAAGAATTGAAGAAGAAAGATCATAAAGCTCTCTTTATAATCCATCAATGTGTTAATGCAAATAACTTTGAAAATGTTAGTGATGCAGAGTCAGCAAAAGAAGCATGGGAAATTCTGGAGAAATCGTTTGGAGGCGCGGAGAAGGTGAAAGAGGCGAGGTTACAAACTCACAAAAGAACGTATCAATTGCTTCAGATGGAAGACAATGAAAGCATAATTGATTTCTTCACCAAGGTTACGAAATTGGTGAATCAAATGAAGGTATGTAGAGAAGTGTTGACATCAAGATTTGTTGTTGGAAAGATCTTGAGGTCGTTGGCTCCAAAGTTCGACCATGTGGTAGTAGCCATAGAAGAGTCGAAAGATTTGTCAAAATTGACAAAGGAAGAGCTTTAAGGGACGCTTGAATCTCATGAACAAAGAATGGATGAAAAAGCTGCAGGAAAGTCGAAGAGTGATATGGCTTTGCAGACTCAATCGGCAAAAGAAAGAAAGGGTAAAGGAAGCTGGAATGGCAACAAAGGCATGAGAGGTTACAACAATTCGAATGATCGAAATCAGCAAGAAGGAAACTGATCGAATCAGAAAAAACCCTGGAACCAAGGCAACCAAAGAGGTGGTGTTGCAGGTAGAGGAAGAGGTGGTGGTCAAAATCCAGACAAGAGTCACATTCAGTGTTACAATTGTCAAAGGTATGGTCACTATTCTAGTGATTGTCCAGAAAAGCAGAAGAATCAAGAAACTTATGCAAAGTTGGCGAAACATGAAGAAGAAGAGATGTTGTTGATGGTTACAACAAGAGAAGAAGAGAGATTCAAGGACCAGTGGTACTTGGACTCAGGATGCTCATCACACATGTTTGGAAGGAAATATTGGTTTGTCAACATAAAGCCCTCAATGAAGAACATGGTGAAATTTGCAAATGACAACACTCTAGCAGCTGAAGGTGTTGGTGATGTTCTGATTATGAGGAAAGATGGCAAGATGTCAGTAATTTCAAATGTGTTGTACATACCAGGCATGAAGAGTAATTTGCTCAGCATAGGGCAGTTGGTCAAAAAGAACTACAAGGTGTCGATCGAAGACAAGATGATGAGAGTTCTCGACTCAAATGGAAGGTTGATCTTGAAGGCTCCAATGTCTCATAATAGAACCTTCAAGATTGAACTAAATGTGATGGAGCATAAGTGCCTTGCAACAACAGCCAACAGAGATGAATGGATATGGCATTACATACTTGGTCATCTCAATTTCAAAGACATCAGAGATTTGAAGAAAAGAAATATGGTTTCAAGATTACCAGAAATCGACATTCCAAACGAAGTGTGTGAAGAATGTGTGCTGTAACACCCCGAATAAAATAAGAGAATTATTTAAATTAAGTTAATAATATATTTATTAATTTAATTAAATAAATTGAATTATTGAATTATTATTATTATTATTATTTGGAATAATAATTAGTGGAAAATATATAAGTTGGAATAAGAGAAAAGGGTTTTCATTTTTGGTAAAGAGTTTTCACGTGAAACAGAGAAGCGGCTGAAAAGTGGAAAGTGGAGAAAGGGCAAAGAGGAAGAGCTAGAGAGCAAAGGTTGAAGAACGGAAAAGCTTGAAGCTTAGAGATTGCCGGATTATCTCAGGTAAGGGGGGTTTATCGTCGTTTAATGGGTATTATAGATTAACATGTCATGGGTAGTGATAAACCGTTGAAGTGACCCTAATTAGGATGTTGAATGCTGAAATATTGTGATGAATGAGTTGTATTAAAGCTGTAATTGAGTCCGTAATTGTGTGAGTCGTGTTCCCCCGAACGTATAGCTTTTTACGGAAATTGAATCGGAGGTCCGGAAGTCCTCCAACGGCGGAAAATGCGGAGAACTCTGCATTCTGCCTTGTGTTAGCGCAGGAACTGCTGTTTTGTCTGCGTTAACCGGTTAACCCAGGGCGTTAACCGGTTAACACTGTTATATTTTGTGAAAATGTGCTGTTTTGCCTGCGTTAACCGGTTAACCCAGGGCGTTAACCGGTTAACACTGTTGCGTTTTGCCAGAAAGTGTGTTTTGTCCTGCGTTAACCGGTTAACCCAGGGCGTTAACCGGTTAACACTGTTGGAAATTTGAAAAATTGATATTTTAATGTTGTGAACCTAATTGGTGATTGGCCTATTATAGTTAATTGTGATGAGTAATTTTGTTGGATTTATGTTATGAAGTGTTGATACGAGTATGTTGCTGAGTTGTTCCGTGTACGGAAAGTTGTTGAAAATACTGAGTTGTAGGCTTGGTGAGCCAAAGTTGATTATAAGTTGATGTTGTTGAAAACATTGTTGTATTGCTATTATTATTATGTTGTCGACAGTTTAAAGTCGTGTATGCCATGTACATTCATATGCATTAAGTCGGAGCTTTGCTCACACCACGTTGGCCTGGATTGGCAAATTTTAAGTTGAAAGTTGAAGGCTTATGCCTTGATGCCCAATAAAATGGCAATGATTTTAAGTTGGGAGTTTTACTCCGAATGGTACCACATGCATGACGAGTCGAGTCTCATTAGAGTTGCATTGTGTTGGCTTGTTGTGTGGATATTTAATTTAATTGAGGAGTGGAATTGTGTTGATATTAAGTATGATGTTTGAGTTGATGTGCCGTTACTGGATGTATGTTACGATTAGGGTGATGAAATGTGTGAATTTACTTAGCATTACATGATGATTTATAATGCTTATTATATCGATTGAGGAACTCACCCTTACAACTATTTTTCAGGTAACGAACAAATGAGTTGAATGGAAGCTAATGCTTGGAGTCTAGTGTAGTCTCCTTAGAGGGTCGTGCTCTGATAGATGTAACATCGGGACGGGATGTTTTAATTGTTTTTTTGTTGGTTGTTGAACCTTTTTTTACCTGTAATATGTTATATGTTTTGAATGGTTAGTTGATTTCTATCCGCTGCGAATTATGCAAGAAAATGTTATTTTGATTAAATAAAGAGCATGACAGTTATTATGGTGTGAAATGTTGTGTGACACCCTTGATTGCATATTTACTCTGATTGATATGTGTTATTTTAATTATATACTCGGGGTATTTTAGAAGGGTGTTACATTAGTGGTATCAGAGCAGGTCGGTCTGTCCGGCCAGTTGTCGTGTCGTTACTGTCTAACAATTGTGTAATTGTTACTAATCTAACTTTAAGTTGTGTTGTATTGATAAGTTGAAATGGCTGGAAGGAATGACGCTGCAATGGCTGCCGCAATGCAAGCGATGGCACAAGCTGTGCAGAACTTGCCAAATGCTGGTGGTGATGCTGGATCACGTAGCTTGGCGACTTTTCAGAGAGAGAATCCTCCGGTGTTTAAAGGGAAGCATGATCCAGATGCAGCCTTGGGATGGTTGAAAGAGATTGAGAGAATCTTCCGTGTTATGGATTGCACTCCAGCTCAGAAGGTTCGGTATGGTACTCACATGCTAGCAGTCGAAGCTGATGACTGGTGGCTAGAGACTCACGAGAGGTTGACCGTGGCAGGTGAAGTCATTACTTGGGATGTATTCCGTAGGGAATTCATGAGAAAGTATTATCCGGAAGATGTCCGTGGTAAGAAGGAAATTGAGTTCCTTGAGCTGAAGCAAGGAAACATGTCTGTCACTGATTATGCTGCGAAGTTTGTGGAGCTGTCCAAATTTTATCCTCATTACACTGGTGCTGGTGCTGAATTTTCAAAGTGCATCAAGTTTGAAAATGGACTGCGCTCTGAAATTAAGAAGGCTGTTGGGTATCAGAAGATACGCATTTTTACTGAATTGGTTGATAGCTGCAGGATATTTGAAGAAGACAATAATGCTCATTACAAGATTGTCAGTGACCGCAGGGGCAAGCAACATCAAAATCGTGGCAAGCCGTATGATGCCCCAGTGGGAAAAGGGAAACAAGGAGCTGCTCCGGCTCAGAGGACTAGTAGGGGAGGTGCTCCTGCTGGTATAGTTTGCTTCAAATGTGGTCAGGCTGGTCATAAGAGTAATGTATGCACTGCTGAAGTAAAGAGATGTTTTCGTTGTGGTAAGACTGGTCATGCAATAGCTGATTGCAAGCACAAGGAAATGATTTGTTTTAATTGTGGCGAAGAAGGGCATATTGGAAGTCAGTGTCAGAAGCCAAAGAAATCTCAAACGGGGAAGGTGTTCGCATTGACCGGAACTCAAACCTCCAGTGAGGACAGACTTATCCGAGGTACGTGTTATATTAATGGCTTTCCTCTTGTAGCTATTATTGACACAGGTGCGACTCATTCCTTTATATCTTTGGATTGTGCTGTGAAACTTAAGTTAGAGATATCTGAGATGTTTGGTAGTATGGTAATTGATACTCCTGCGAAGGGTTCAGTGACTACTACTTCGGTTTGTTTAAATTGTCCTTTGAGTATTTTTGGTAGAGACTTTGGGATGGACCTAGTGTGTCTTCCACTAGTGCAGATTGATGTTATTCTGGGTATGAACTGGTTGGTGTTTAACCGAGTTTCTATCAATTGTTTTGATAAGACGGTGATCTTTCCTGAGGTTGAGGAGGGAAAGAGTTTGTTTCTATCAGCAAGGCAAGTGAATGAGGAAGTAGCTGATGGGGCAGAGTTGTTTATGCTGTTAGCGACTTTGGAGGCTAAAGATAAACTGGTGATTGGCGATCTAGCCGTGGTGTGTGATTTTCCTGATGTGTTTCCGGAAGAGGTGAATGAATTACCGCCAGAGCGCGAAGTGGAGTTCTCGATTGATTTGGTACCTGGTACTAGGCCGATATCGATGGCTCCGTACCGTATGTCTGCTGTTGAGTTAACTGAATTGAAGAGTCAGTTGGAAGATCTGTTGGAGAAAAAATTTATTCGTCCGAGTGTGTCACCGTGGGGTGCACCAGTGCTATTGGTTAAGAAGAAAGAAGGTACTATGAGGTTGTGTGTGGACTACAGGCAACTGAATAAAGTGACGATCAAGAATCGGTATCCTTTGCCGAGGATAGATGATTTGATGGATCAGTTGGTTGGTGCAAGTGTGTTCAGCAAAATAGATTTGAGATCTGGGTATCATCAGATCCGTGTGAAAACCGAGGATATTCAGAAGACTGCTTTCAGAACAAGGTATGGACATTATGAGTATTCTGTAATGCCTTTTGGTGTGACTAATGCGCCTGGAGTATTTATGGAGTACATGAATAGGATTTTCCATCCGTACCTAGACAAGTTTGTTGTGGTGTTTATTGATGATATTTTGATGTATTCGAAATCTGAAGAAGAGCATGCTGAACATTTGAGAGTGGTTTTGGGAGTTCTACGAGAAAAGAAGTTATTTGCTAAACTATCCAAGTGTGAATTTTGGTTAGAGGAGGTTAGTTTTCTGGGTCATGTGATTTCAAGAGGTGGTGTTGCTGTTGATCCTTCTAAGATAGAAGCGGTATCTAAGTGGGAAGCTCCGAAGTCTGTAGCTGAGATTCGAAGTTTCCTTGGTTTGGCTGGTTATTATAGGAAGTTCATTGAGGGATTTTCTAAGTTGGCGTTACCATTGACGATGTTGACTAGGAAGGGGCAAGCGTTTGTTTGGGACTCAAAATGTGAAGAAGGTTTCCAAGAGTTAAAGAGAAGGTTAACTACTGCTCCTATTCTGATATTACCGAGTTCGTCGGAATCATTTGAAGTTTTCTGTGATGCTTCATTGTTGGGTTTGGGTGGCGTGTTGATGCAGAATAAGCAGGTTATAGCTTATGCTTCAAGACAGCTGAGAGTTCATGAGAGGAACTATCCGACGCACGATTTAGAGTTGGCGGCTGTGGTATTTGTTCTGAAGTTATGGAGGCATTACTTGTACGGGTCAAGATTTGAGGTTTTCAGTGACCATAAAAGTTTAAAGTATTTGTTTGATCAGAAAGAGCTGAATATGAGACAGAGAAGATGGTTAGAGTTTCTGAAGGATTATGACTTTGGTTTGAATTACCATCCGGGTAAAGCAAACGTAGTGGCTGATGCATTGAGTCGGAAATCATTACATATGTCTATGCTAATGGTTAAGGAATTGGATTTAATTGAGCAGTTTAGAGACTTGAGTTTGGTGTGTGAGAGTACTCACAATAGTGTTAAATTGGGAATGTTGAAGTTAACAAGTGGTATTCTGGATGAGATCAGAGAGGGTCAGAAATCCGATGTGCTTTTGGTTGATAAGTTGACTCTAGTGAATCAAGGTCAAGGTGGCGAACTCAGAGTTGATGAGAATGATGTTTTGAAATTTGGTAATCGGGTGTGCATTCCGAATGTTACCGAACTTAAGAAGAGTATTCTTGAAGAAGGACATCGTAGTGGTCTGAGTATTCATCCTGGAGCTACGAAGATGTATCATGATTTGAAAAAGTTATTTTGGTGGCCGGGAATGAAAAGAGAAATTGCGAGTTTTGTTTATTCTTGTTTGACTTGTCAGAAGTCAAAGATTGAGCATCAGAAGCCGTCTGGGCTAATGCAACCGTTGGCTATTCCAGAGTGGAAGTGGGATAGTATCAGTATGGATTTTGTTTCTGGTTTACCGAGGACAAGTAAGAATTTTGAAGCTATTTGGGTGATTGTTGACAGATTGACAAAATCGGCTCATTTCATTCCGATCAGAATGGACTATCCGTTAGAGAAATTAGCTGAGTTGTATATTGAGAAAATTGTAAGTTTGCATGGTATTCCGTCGAGTATTGTTTCGGACAGAGATCCTAGATTTACATCGAAATTCTGGGAAGGTTTGCAGAAGGCTTTGGGAACTAAACTGAGATTGAGCTCTGCATATCACCCGCAGACTGATGGTCAGACTGAGAGGACGATTCAGTCATTAGAAGATCTTTTGAGAGCTTGCGTTTTGGAAAAGGGAGGTGCTTGGGATTGTTATTTACCTTTGATTGAGTTTACCTACAACAATAGTTTTCATTCGAGCATTGGTATGGCGCCGTTTGAAGCTTTGTATGGTAGGAGATGTCGGACACCGTTATGTTGGTATGAGTCCGGTGAGAGTGCTGTGGTTGGACCGGAAATTGTTCAACAAACTACGGAAAAGATTAAGATGATTCAGGAGAAGATGAGAATTGCTCAGAGTCGTCAGAAGAGTTATCATGATAGGAGGAGGAAATCACTTGAATTCCGAGAGGGAGATCACGTGTTTCTTCGTGTTACTCCGATAACTGGGGTTGGTCGAGCTTTGAAGTCAAAGAAGTTGACACCTCGATTTATTGGTCCTTATCAGATTTTGGAGAGGATAGGAGAGGTAGCCTATCGTATCGCTTTACCGCCGTCACTTGCGAATTTGCATGAGGTTTTTCATGTGTCTCAGTTGAGGAGGTACATTCACGATCCGTCGCATGTGATCCAAGTAGATGATGTACAGGTGAGAGATAACCTGACTGTTGAAATATCGCCTATGAGGATTGAGGATCGAGAGTTGAAGCAGTTGCGGGGTAAAGAGATTGCCTTAGTGAAAGTAGCTTGGGGAGAACCAGCAGGTGGCAATGTGACTTGGGAACTGGAGAGTCAGATGAAAGAGTCTTATCCAGAGTTATTTGCTTGAGGTATGTTTTCGAGGACGAAAACTCTTTTAGTGGGGGAGAGTTGTAACACCCCGAATAAAATAAGAGAATTATTTAAATTAAGTTAATAATATATTTATTAATTTAATTAAATAAATTGAATTATTGAATTATTATTATTATTATTATTTGGAATAATAATTAGTGGAAAATATATAAGTTGGAATAAGAGAAAAGGGTTTTCATTTTTGGTAAAGAGTTTTCACGTGAAACAGAGAAGCGGCTGAAAAGTGGAAAGTGGAGAAAGGGCAAAGAGGAAGAGCTAGAGAGCAAAGGTTGAAGAACGGAAAAGCTTGAAGCTTAGAGATTGCCGGATTATCTCAGGTAAGGGGGGTTTATCGTCGTTTAATGGGTATTATAGATTAACATGTCATGGGTAGTGATAAACCGTTGAAGTGACCCTAATTGGGATGTTGAATGCTGAAATATTGTGATGAATGAGTTGTATTAAAGCTGTAATTGAGTCCGTAATTGTGTGAGTCGTGTTCCCCCGAACGTATAGCTTTTTACGGAAATTGAATCGGAGGTCCGGAAGTCCTCCAACGGCGGAAAATGCGGAGAACTCTGCATTCTGCCTTGTGTTAGCGCAGGAACTGCTGTTTTGTCTGCGTTAACCGGTTAACCCAGGGCGTTAACCGGTTAACACTGTTATATTTTGTGAAAATGTGTTGTTTTGCCTGCGTTAACCGGTTAACCCAGGGCGTTAACCGGTTAACACTGTTGCGTTTTGCCAGAAAGTGTGTTTTGTCCTGCGTTAACCGGTTAACCCAGGGCGTTAACCGGTTAACACTGTTGGAAATTTGAAAAATTGATATTTTAATGTTGTGAACCTAATTGGTGATTGGCCTATTATAGTTAATTGTGATGAGTAATTTTGTTGGATTTATGTTATGAAGTGTTGATACGAGTATGTTGCTGAGTTGTTCCGTGTACGGAAAGTTGTTGAAAATACTGAGTTGTAGGCTTGGTGAGCCAAAGTTGATTATAAGTTGATGTTGTTGAAAACATTGTTGTATTGCTATTATTATTATGTTGTCGACAGTTTAAAGTCGTGTATGCCATGTACATTCATATGCATTAAGTCGGAGCTTTGCTCACACCACGTTGGCCTGGATTGGCAAATTTTAAGTTGAAAGTTGAAGGCTTATGCCTTGATGCCCAATAAAATGGCAATGATTTTAAGTTGGGAGTTTTACTCCGAATGGTACCACATGCATGACGAGTCGAGTCTCATTAGAGTTGCATTGTGTTGGCTTGTTGTGTGGATATTTAATTTAATTGAGGAGTGGAATTGTGTTGATATTAAGTATGATGTTTGAGTTGATGTGCCGTTACTGGATGTATGTTACGATTAGGGTGATGAAATGTGTGAATTTACTTAGCATTACATGATGATTTATAATGCTTATTATATCGATTGAGGAACTCACCCTTACAACTATTTTTCAGGTAACGAACAAACGAGTTGAATGGAAGCTAATGCTTGGAGTCTAGTGTAGTCTCCTTAGAGGGTCGTGCTCTGATAGATGTAACATCGGGACGGGATGTTTTAATTGTTTTTTTGTTGGTTGTTGAACCTTTTTTTACCTGTAATATGTTATATGTTTTGAATGGTTAGTTGATTTCTATCCGCTGCGAATTATGCAAGAAAATGTTATTTTGATTAAATAAAGAGCATGACAGTTATTATGGTGTGAAATGTTGTGTGACACCCTTGATTGCATATTTACTCTGATTGATATGTGTTATTTTAATTATATACTCGGGGTATTTTAGAAGGGTGTTACATGTGCAGGCAGAGAAGCATAAGAATAACTTCAGTAAGGATGCAGGAAGCAGGTAGAAGGCAATTCTTGAAGTCATATACTCTGATGTATGTGGTCCTCTCCAGGTGGATTCAATTGGAGGTAACAAATACTTTGTTATATTCATAGATGATTTCAGTCAAAAACGGTGGTCTTACCTGATCCAGAAGAAAAGTGAGGTGATCATGGTATTTTCCAAGTTTAAATCTATGGTCAAAAGACAGAGCGGTCAAAAGATCAAGATTTTGAGAACTGATGGTGGTGGAGAATATGTGTCGAAAGACTTCGATGCATTATATATGAAAGAAGGGATTATTCATGAGGTGGTACCACCCTACACTCCACAGCAGAATGGAGTCGCAGAGAGGAAGAATAGAACCATTATGAATATGATTAGAAGTATGTTAAAAGGCAAGCATATACTCAAAGAATTATGGGGAGAAGTTGTGTTGACTGCGACATATATCCTGAACAGATGTCCGATGAAGAAGATAGAAGGAATCACGCCAGAAGAATGTTGGTCTGGTGTCAAGCCTAGCTTGAGTCATCTGAGGGTGTTTAGATCTATAGCACATAGACATGTTCCAGATCAGCTGAGAATCTTTTATGATGAACTAACTAGTGAAGTCGAAAGAGAAGTTTGACAAGAAGAAGTCTGAGGTGAAGCAAGTACAAGCATACCTCAAAGAACAAGACACATGCTTGCAAGGTTGCAAGAATGTGTGATTACATCGAATGATGTGATCGATGAAGAAGGTGATCTGGTACATTATTCTTTCTACGCAGATGTCGAACCTGTCAATGCAGTTGAGGCATTGAAAGATTCGAAGTGGATGAAAGCAATGGACGAAGAACTGAAGTCAATCGAAGTCAACAACACTTGGTCACTTGTCGAATTTCCCCAAGACAAGAAGGAAATCGATGTGAAATGGGTATACAAGGTGAAGTTGAATCCCAAAGGAGAAGTGACTCGACACAAGGAGAGACTTGTGGCGAAAGGATTTCTTCAGAAAGAAGGAATCGACTTCGATGAAGTTTTTGCACCTGTTGCTAGGATCGAAACAATCAGGTTGGTTGTTGGTCTAGCAAACATGAACAACTCGAAAATGTGTCAGATGGATGTGAAATGTGCATTCCTTAATGGCCCATTAGAAGAAGAAGTTTATGTTGCACAACCAACTGGATTTGTGAAACAAGGTGAAGAAAGAAAGGTGTACAGGTTGCATAAAGCCCTGTACGGGCTTAAACAAGCTCCAAGAGCTTGGAACAAGAAGATATATGGCTTTCTAAGGGAGAAGGAATTTTTAAAGTGCAAATCTGAACATGGAGTATATGTAAGAAGAAGCAAGAGTGAACTGCTTATACTATACTTCTATGTCGATGATCTATTGATAACAGGTAGCTGCAAGAAAGAGATCGAAGACTTCAAAGATGATCTCAACAAGGAATTCGAAATGTTAGATTTGGGCGACATTTCATATTTCCTCGGCATCGAATTCTACAAGAGTGGTAGAGGTTTGATGATGCATCAAAGAAGGTATGCAGGCGAAATTCTCAAGAGATTTGAGATGCAAGATTGCAACCCAACTTCGACTCCAGCTGAGCCCAGATTACAACTGTCGAAAGATTCATATGAAGATGATGTCAATCCAACCCAATATAGAAGACTTATTGGGTCACTTCGATACCTTTGTCACACAAGGCCTGACTTAACATAGAATGTAGGTATGGTGAGTAGGTTCATGCAGAAGCCAAAGGTATCACATCTAGCAGCGGTGAAGAGGATACTAAGGTATCTGAAATAAACTCTTGACTATGGCATTTTGTTTCCTGCAGTTGATGAAGGAAAAGAATGCAAATTAGTGGGATACATCGACTCAAGTTGGTGTAGTGATGCTGAGGGTCGAAAACCAACATCTGGCTATGTGTTTATGCTAGATGGTGCACCAGTTGCTTGGAGTTCGAGAAAAGAGCCAGTAGTGGCATTATCGTCGTGCGAAGCAGAATACATAGTTGTTTCTCTTTGTGCATGTCAAGCAACATGGATGGTGAATCTGATCGAAGAGATAACAACGAAGAGTCGTGGAGCAATTACCATGAAGATCGACAACATGTCATCTATCAATCTAGCGAAGAATCTGATAGCACATGGTCGAAGCAAGCACATATTAATGAGGTTCCATTATCTTCGAGAGCAGGTAGCAGATGGGAAGATGAATGTGGAACACTGCAAAATTGAGAATCAGATTGCAGACATCATGACGAAGGGAGTGCAAATCGAAGTATTCAGAAGACTAAGAGCTATGATGAATGTAGATAGCTTAGACACAATGAATTAGGTGGTGTGTTGAATTGTAATTCGTTGTGTCGAAGCAGGTTGCTCGACAGAGTAAGGAAGTGTTGAACCAACCATGCCTATTTTAGTAGTGTTAGCTATTTGGGGCTTTTATAGTTTTGGGCTTTTATAATTTTGGGCTTTGACTTGAGGTCAAAGTTAACCTAAATCTATAAATAGAGGGAGTATCCCTTATTTTTGTAATAAAGGTGAATAGAGCATTGATCAGTCACCATTTTCATTAAGTTTTCGTTACTGATCCGACAAGAAACTGAGGATTTTGAGACACTGTGCAAGCATTTTGGTACTTTTCAAGGCAATTTTACTTCCCGTATAATATTTGAGCATTTCCATTCATTGTCATGTTTTACTTTAGGTTTTCGTGATTTTACGCGTAGGATGTCTGTGTTTTTGTCCAACAGGTCCAGGTGGAAGAACCGAGGAACTCGGAGCGAAACAGTGCGGAATTCTGGCAAGCAAAGAAATGGAAAAACCCCGGTACAAGAGGCCTGACACGGCCACCTGTGTCTCCTGACACAGACTGTGTCAGGCAGAAGGAGAATGGGAGCCAAAATAGTAGCCTAACACGGCCCGTCGTGTCAGTTGACACGGCCCGAGTTAGGCCTTATCCTCAACCGTGTCAAGCCCCCATGGGCGTGTCAAGTGAAGCAGTAAGCTGACACGATCACCCGTGTCAGCCCAAGCCCAAAATTTTCCTTTTTCATCGGGCTTTCGGAGATATTTTTAGACGTATCCACCTATTGCTTGGAATTTGCACTATATAAGATAACCTTCTACCAAAGAAAAGATTATCTTGGAATGAGGCAAAACACAGTATTGTCAAGCAATCAAGTATTACAGAGAGCAAGGAGTTCAGAGAGCGGAAGATTTTCATGAGCGGAAGCGATTGAAGATCGAAGTCATCCAAATACTTGTAATGTGTAATTTTTATCTTGCATTCATTTTGAACAATATGAGTAGCTAAACCCCCCAATGCTAGGGGGTGTCCCTGATTTAGAATTGTAAGGAATTTGAGTTTACATTTGCATTTATAATATTATTTTTATGGTAATCTTTTGATGTGTTTAATGCTTTCTCTTTCAGACCAATCGAGATTGTTTTGTGGTTCTCAATTAGGCTGGACCGCCATTGATAAGGTTTTCATAAGGTAACTCTGCAGTAGATATCACCTAGGACTAGGGATACCCTACATGAATCAGTATATTCTTGATATAATAAAGCTTAACGTCACCCTAATTGCATATGGATGTAGAAATTAGGGTAGAATGGTTAAAGGTTTTCTCATCAAGGACCTGGGAGAAAATACTCTTGAGAACTGGTAGTAATTGATATTTGTTGATGCAATAGTGACTCAAAGTTGTTACAGGGATAAATCGTACATCTTCTCTGACATTGTTCCTCTTACCTTGTAAACCCTTATTTTTATTATTATTTGCCTTTATTGTTATAATTTTGAATCTAAAAACCCAAATCATACTTTTTGTTTAATTGAATGATAATTTGAACTTGATATTGACGTGCAGCCCCTGAGATCGACATTCGGGGAATTTCCCTGTTATAACTATAATAGGCAAAATAGTACAGTTGTAAAGTGAATCAGAAGTTTCCCAGAGTTTGTGGACAGAGAGAAACTCTGTAGAATTTAATTCTTCTTCTCCTTCATCGTTCTTGTTCATCAAGATTGATTGAAATTCTCCATAGATTTTGGGTGATTTCCAACACTTTTTTACCACTTTATAATTTTTTTAAATAATCAACTACTTTTTTCCCACTTTATAATTTTTTAAAGCACTCTGAATTTTATAATGGATATAGAGCAATATATAGGTCCTTCTCCTTCTTCAAACTAATGTCTTTGAAAAGATTTGATGTGGATGCTTTTATTAGCTTTCGTGGTAAAAATAATCGTAGAAACTTCACTAGTTATCTTTACGAGGCTCTTAGCAAGAAAGTTCTAACTTTTATTGACGACAATGAACTTGAAAAAGGAGATGAGATTCCGTCTGCCCTCGTCAAAGCCATTGAGGAGTCAGATACATCTGTAATCATATTCTCAAAACACTATGCTTTTTCAAAATGATGCTTAAATGAACTCGGGAACAATATTTTATTTTAAAAAACTGATATGGTGTTGTGGTACATAACTTTATAACTTGATTTATATATATTTGAAGAATGGAGGTAGGCGCCATGGAGAGTGGCAACTCCCCTCAAGCCATGATGTATGTGTCAGTTTTATCAGTGTATTGATAGTGTACGCGCCAGAGACTATGTAATCTATGTGTATTTTTTAGTGTATATGGTATTATCAGTGGTGCCTATTTTTTGTAGTAATTTTTTTTATTTGAGACATGATTATTTTGATTAATAATTTAAAGTATTGATTATTTAAGAATTTAAATTTAAAAAGTTGGTTATTTAAAAAAATCATTCTTTGAAGTTTTAGAAATGTGCATATTACTGACACTGTTGTAGCAATAATAATGAGCTGTAGTATTATTGTCAAGCTGTCATAAGCTGTCTGTTAGCATTCATTGTGACAGATTGTGACAATGATTTAGAATTAATTTGTCAAGGTCTAGAATGATTTACTTCCTAAAATAGAATTCATTTGTCTCTTTGTATAGTTATATAATGATTGTAAATTATGCAGAATATTCAATACATAGAAACATTTTACAAAGTTTCTGTTATTTCATTATGGCATCAGAGCAAAGTTCTGATTCAGGTAATGAAAGTGTGGAGAAGAATGATACCTCCAGCAACACAAAATCGACTTCCGCTGTCACAAACACATCACCATATTACCTTGCCCGGTATAAGAGACCGTACAAATGAGTTGATAAACGATGTAAGAACCAAAGTGACTAGATGACAACATCGTAAAAACCAAAGTGAGTGACCATAGTGTAAGAACCATAAATAGGATCTTATCATGGATAATACTAGAGCAAGAACTTTTGTTGGGGAGTTCTCTAAGAAAAATGGAGTACAAAGGAGATTGATAGAATAACTCGATGTCTCTACTAGGAAGACTTGTGTCACGTAAGACGATTGTCTACTGGGGAATAGGCTTCCAGGAGAGGTTCCCTAAGGAGCGTGAGTGTCGAGGAAACTCCTAAGAAATCCTTGCAAGGATCTCGTGAAGGAACTGTATACCATTAGGGCATACCAGGGAGAGTGCTGCTAAGTATTTTTTTGCTTAGAGAACGAGTTCCAATGATACTTGCTGGAGAATTATCCTTAAGACCAACCCACTGGGGTGTACAGCGAGAAGAGAGTTTGGGAGAAGCTTGGACTGAGGTCTATTGCAGACTTAGCTGGGGATGGATCCAGACTCTCATGATGAGTCTTGAGTCTCATCCTGTGTTATGTATCTATGTTATGTATGCATGTTATGCTATGTCATGTATACATGTTTAGAGTTTGTATGACATAATACTCCACATTCATGGATACGTTATGCATGATGTGATGCATGAATGCGATGTTTTAGATGATTCGTCCATCAGTGACACAATCATTTGGAGAATATGTCTTATTTTCTTTCAATGAAGAGTTAAGTAGGACCATTAGAAAGTGGCTTTTGAAGGATGGGTTCTGTAATTGTTAATGAGGATGGGTTTTTTGTAGGGTCCCATGTATAGTTGGGCTTTTGTGAGGTGCCAAGTAAGGATGGGTGTAACACCTCAAAATTTGCCCTCCTCTCTTGGGACTAGCTTAACATATTGCATTGCATTTTTTAGGTCATTAGGCATTGTATATTGCATATCATGTGGCTGTAACACCTCAAAATTTGCCCTCTTCTCTTGGGAACTAAGCTAATCATATTGCATATCATTTTAGGTCATTAGGAATTTCATATTGCATAGCATGTGGTTACATTGTGCAAGCCATTCTCCCAAGTCTTGATCAGAAGATGGGAAGTCAAAGTGCAAGCCTAGGGTTGATTGGTCATGGCCATCTGAGGATTGGGCTGTGAATTAGGGTTTCATGATTCTCAATGGATGTTGGTCTTCATCTTGATTGAATTGATACATCATCATCATCATGGTTGGATGTCATCAGGAGATTGAAGAAGATTCCTTGAGATTAGGGTTTTGACCATTGGTCAACCCTAATCAGTTGCATTGGGCCAATCAGGGCTGGATCAGGAGATGAGGTTTCTGATGGTTGTGGGGTTCATTATGTGATTAAATTGTGCTTAGTGAGGCTAGGGTTTCACCCTTGAGCCATTTCAGTTGAAGATTGGGGCTTAATTTGATCTATGCATTGCCACATTCATCTGTCAGATGAAAAGTCGACTGTGGTCAACTGTACATGATCTGATGGATGTGGAGGTGAAAATGAGTTGAAGACATTTCATTCATGTTGGAACAAGTGTTGAATGACATTGCAAAGCTTAAGAATGAAGAAAATCAAGTCAGGACAAAAACTGCCAAAAATAGCAAGTGACTTGTAACTGAAGTTTCCAAAAATGGAAAGTTTTTGACCTTAAAAACAGATGTCCAAGGAAGCTTCAAATGAAGAATTGTTCAACATGAAAGATGTAGATCTTGTTCTCACCTTTCCAAAAAGTCCAAGAACTTGAAAATCCAATGTGTGGTTTGCAAGATATGGCTCAGTGAATTTCAGAAAAGACCCGTAATCAGGAGGCCATAACTACCACATACTTTGTCCAAATTGCAAGTTCTTTATATGCACAAACTCCATTTGACATGTACTTTGAGGGTGCATCATTGGATTTTCCCAAAAATGGCCAAGGCAAAAAGTCACTTTTCAACTGGACAGCTGAATTGGACCAGGGGCAAAATTGTCCAAATGTCAAAATAATTGGAATTTTTGAATGGGACTTTTTCCAACACCTCAGGAATGGCATTTTAAGGGTGTTTGAATATTCATTTCATGCATAAGGCTTTTAATTTGGATTTTGTCTTGAAAAATGAAATGCTAAAAATGGATCAATTACCACACACATGTGATTTTGAGAAATACTCAACCAATGGACATGAAACAAGTTTCTACACATTACATATGTCATTTGGGGATTGCTTGGGCTGTCAAAACAGCTGGCACTAGCTGTCATAGTGCATTTACCATTTTACCCTCCATTTGCAAAATTACATTATCACTTAACATGCTAAATTGGTTAATTACATGATTAGTGATGGATTAGTGCAACATATATATTCTAAATAACTTGCTAATCATAACAGAAAATCATTCACCAAAATTCAGATCTAAAAATCTCTCATTCTCTCAAAATTTCATCAAGAACACATAGAACTTCAAATCCAAAATTCTTCCTCATTTCTTGCTCAATTTGCGAAGTTCCTCTTGCATTGATCTTCAATCTTCATTATCTCCATCTGTTTTGGAAGAGTGGAGTGAATAGAGCTTCGAATTACAACTGTTCACACGAGCTCCATTGATGGTGAACTAAGAATTCGTGCACTAGAAGTGGAATTGATCGAACCTGAGCCTATCATTCACCTTCTTGAAGTTTTTTCTGCATCTGTTTCGGACCTAAAAGCTTCGAAACATCAAGATCAATACTGTCTTCAAGATTAAGGTCAGAATTCGAATTCCTCTATTGTGCAAATCTTGATATGGTTTAGGTAGGTCTTATCATGTAGAACACCGTGCACTTTGTCGTTTTGGATTTGGTGAACTGTGGATCGAGATATTATGAATTTTAGTTAGGAGATGAAAACTTAATTCCTTCGATTTGAGAAATGTATGAACAATTAGGTGAAATTACTTGCATATTTGGACTCTACGTGACGATACCTTTCCAACGCCTATTCGCTTGTTGATTTTCATTGAAGTTTGTTGTTCGTCATGTTTACGGATTGCCGGAAAAAACGCGTTGAAGAAGAAGGAATTCTGTGAAAAAAGAGATGTTTGATCCTTGTTTTCGTTTGATTTTGTGATTTTGGTGTTTCCCGCGCCTGGCATTGGTCTGTGTAATTACAATACTGCTGTTAACACATTTAATTAATTATATTAATTCTAAAAAATTTCTTAAAATTCATAACATGTTTAAAAATTCACCAAAAAAATCATTAACACATGAAATAATTCATAAAAAAAATTGTAGAAAAATCAGAAAAATATGGAAATTTTTGTGTTGACTTTGTGGTTGAGTGTAGAATTTTTTTGACCTATTGGTCAAAGTTGTGCTTGGCAAATATTTTATTTGGCATAGGCCTTTCTAATGTATGTCACATTTTGATACATTTTTGCAATTTGATCATGAAATACTCATATCATAAAATAAATGGCTGAAAATTTTTGTGGTGGTTCTTGACTCATTGAGGATTATTTATATGTAAATTTCATGAATTTTTGATACCTGGTTAGAGAGCAGCAAATTCTGGAACTTAGGTGTGACAATTTGTGTCACACCTCTTGATGTCAACTTGTTGAATTTAATTGGATGACCTATGCATGTTGGAATTGGATGAAATTTGGCATGGTGAATTGTTGATATGTTAGGATGTTGTATGAATTTTTGTAGAATTTTTCACTGCCTTTTCTAATTGATCATGATTTTTCATTTCTGGTTATTGAAATTGCAAGCTCATGTGATACATGTTGGTAGATTGATTGGGAAATCCTCATATTGTATTGTATGGCCATGAAATTTGATATGCATGAACTAGACACGTTGTGTGATCTCCCTGTTTTGGTCTCATCCATTTCTTTTTTGTTTTCAATGAGATATGAATTTTTGAATTGGATGTATGCATTGATGGTGTGAATTGAAGCATGAAATTGTGTCTGTTTTTGTGGATTTTCATTGACATGGTTTCATTTGCCCAATTAAGCTCAAATTTGACATGGTAGACCTTGATTGACCCCTGTTTAGGTGTATTTAATTTGAGAATTTTTGGATTTATTTTGATAGGGATTTGAATGCAATACTTCTGTTTGTATGCTTGGTGGTTCATTTGACCTCATATGGATTGTTTTGTGCATGAATTGAACATGATGGATGATATAAACATGAGACCAATGATGTTTGCTTGTGTTTGATGATAATTTGATGTTGGTTGATGAATACCTTGCTGTTTTAGATTTTTTCTTGCTTTTGGACCCTAGGCTTGGCCTAGTGGTCTAGTTGCTAATATTTGCTTGATTTTTCAGGATCAAAAAGCAATGCACATGGAGAATGATCCAAATCCAATTTTGATTGATGTTGTGGATGTTTGTACACTAACATAACATTGTTTTGTAGGTGTTGAAGCTTGGGCTTAAGCCTTGAGCTTGCTTTGTGTTGTATAGTTTGACTGGTTAATTGTTTGTTGTTTACAGTTTGTCTGCTTGAGTACTGACTGAGTTTGATTGTTTCCAGGTACTTTAGTTGCTCAGTTCCTTGTGAACTATTGCTTTGCTTTGCTTTGCATAAGCAATTTGCATTGAGGTAACTTCTTAAAACTTCATGTAGTCTGGAGACCCGGCTGTTACCGGGCCGGGCAAATTGTCTGAAGTCCTCCTTAAGAGGCAATGCTTGTGTATGTTTATTTTTAAGCCAAGCAGGAAAAGCCCTTCAAGTAAGGCAATTGGTGGAAGGTAGGGACAAGCAACCTGTCCCCCACTATTCAGTGAGTCTTCTCCTTGCTCCCATTACATGGTTGTAGCATTGAGATCAAAAGCCCAAGATCCTGTGCAGTGCACATTGAGTCAGAGTCATCGAGTATAGAAGGGTTCCCCTATTCTGGACCCATGCTCATTTGTCAGCTCTCCCTGGTTAGGGATAAGAGCTGTGAGGTCTGATCCTCACTTCACCTCTTCATCTGCTTCACCTTAGCCTCGTAATGGCAAGGTTAAGAGCAAATCAAAACCATGTACAGACGACTCGCTTCGGCGGTCAAACCCCTTGATTGAGCCTCTTGTTTGGTTATAGCGGGTGCTCTGTGAATCTCTGATTGACATGCTTGTTTGAGATACCTGTTCTCATTTGATGATATATGATTGTATGCTTGTGTGCTAGCTTCTTTCCTGGTTAGGTTAGTTTGCTTATGCAAGTAGGATAGAAAACCGAACTTAGGGTTAACGATGCATGACAACATTAGGCTCGAGTCTCAGCTCCCTAGTTGTGTATCTTTCCCCGGTTTCTGGTTAGCAATTTAGTCCCTTTCAGGGGAACTACATCGCCCCGATCCTCGTGCCAGACGAGGTATGTAGGCAGGTGGTCGTGCGAGACCACTCCGGGCAACCTTTTTCTTTTTTGCGTGTGTTTACTTGTTATCTGACTGTGTGTTTTGGCTCGGATGCCGACGTAAGCCCAGTGATTGGCAGTCGGGCTCCCCGTTTGCCGTTTTGCGCGTGTTTTGGGTTCGGATGCCGACGTAAGCCCAGTGATTGGCAGTCGGGCTCCATGTTTGCCCATTTGAGTGTGTTTTGGTTCGGATGCCGACGTAATTCCATCCAGTGGTTGTCGGGCTCCATGTTTGCCACCCTTGCTTGTTTGTATGTTTTGTGTTGTTTGGCGTGCGTAAGCCGAACTACAGTGGCTCTGATTCTTGTTCCAGACAAGATATGTAGGCATAAGGTGCGATACCTTATCGAGCCCGTTTCTCCTAACCCCACCTGCGTTCCCTGTGTGTGTGTGATGTTTAGCAACCCATTTTTTATTCTAGGACGTGGATCCCTAGGAGTACCTAGGACGTGAGGGGTGCTAATACCTTCCCCTCGCGTAACCGACTCCCGAACCTTTTCCCTCTGGTCGCGAGACCATGTCTTTCCAGGTTTCTCTGAGCGTTTCCTTTCCCTACCTTGGGATAAATAACGTTTAGTGGCGGCTCTGTGTGTTTTTATTTTCGAGTCTCGCCGGTTGATTTTTCGCAGGATGCGACAGCTGGCGACTCTGCTGGGGATTTTCGATGTTGACCTGTGCTGGTCCTTCTTCCCTAAGCGAGTCCTTCCTAGCGTTTTAGGATTGGTTTGGGTTGCTTATTGTGTGTTATTTATTGCATTTATTATTCTAACCAGTGTGTATCTATATTTGCATTAATGTCTGCATGCATCATACTATCATGTTGTTGCCGTCCTCTATGCAGGTGGTTCCTCTGTTTGGGGTGGGTGTTCTGAGTGGGGCTAAAACCCAGGCCCGAGTATACACCTAGGACTAGTGTGGTCTCATGTCGCCTCTTTCATGTTAAGTCAACATGTGCCTGGCGGCGTGATGTGCCACAAGCCGGACGAGGCTCACTTGATAGTGCTCATCTCTGTGGATATTCCGCTTTGTTTGAGTCACTCCATTTGAGTTGTTGACTCTGGTGACTGATCATTCCCGGATCTTTGGTTTAGACGATTTTAAGGGAGCTACAATGGCACACCCGAAAGGGCAAACCCATTGAGTATCTCCGCCCGATTGTCGAGACCATTATCCGCCTTAGGATGACTTGATTAGAACTTACCTGTGAGGGGAGGGTTGTTCTGTCAGATGTTTGTTCAGATAGCCTTCAGATGATGACTTTTTGATCAGCGATTCAGAGACATATTTATGAGTCGGATTTATGGTCATTTATTGCCGAGACGCCGGAGTGCTGTCCGTGATTTATCAGTGGGGATCCGTTTATTTCAGGATTCCCCGGGCCGAGTTATTTATCAGTGGGGATCCGTTTATTTCAGGATTCCCCGGGCCGATTCAGATGATTGTGGTATCTGCTCAGAGATTGTATGATGATGATGATGATGTATCTGTCTTCCGTTTATTTCGGAACCCGTGAGTCGGACTTATGATTGCTCAGTACCTCAGATGGTTATGATCAGTTCAGAGACCAGGCTTCAGAACAGATGTTCAAATGACTTGGAGGATGGCACAGTGCATTGCATTCATGCATCATTCTCATTTCGCATTCATCTGCACTCAAACTCACGTCTAGCCATATGGGGAGTATGATGGATTGAGAATCTGGTTGAGAGACATCTTGAATTTCAGAATGTGGATGTCAAAATGTTATCTGTCTCGATGAAACCAGAATCAAAGGACAGAATCTTCCTCATATGGATAGACGTTGCATTCATGCATATTAACCTGTTTGCTGTTTTGCAGGAATCATTGCTCGTGCTCGCCGAGTCGTACCTTTGCACTCAACACGCCCTCACAGATACTTCACCAGGCACAAATCCAAACTGATGGATCCGTCCAACGCTGACATTCTCGAGCTGAAAGAGAAGATGGGAGAACTGATCAGTGTCATGCAAGAGTTCGCCTTAGAGCAGAAAGTACTTGCCGAAAAGGTGAGGAGGATTGAGGACTGGCTGGAGATGGGGAACGTGCAAGGAAACGCTTCGTTATCTGGACCGAAGAAATCTTTTGGTAATGACCAGCACAAGGATGAGGGTGAATCGAGTGCTGTGTACGCCCAGAGAGGACACGGTAGGGGTCGTTACTACCAGCACACCGCTGCGGTAACTATTCCTGCTGACAATCAGCCTGCACAACAGCAACAGCAGCGTCAGCCATTACAGCGGAGGTCTCCGAGGGTAGGATATCCAGTCAGGAGGAGGATGAGTGATCGGCATTTTGACAGGCCGCCTGTGACATATTCTTTCCTATTGAAAAAGCTGAAAGATATGGGGCTGGTACAGTTGAGGACTTTGGCACCTATGGGACCTGATCAGAGGCCAGCCAATTTTGATGAAAATGTCAAATGTGAATTCCATTCGGGTGCTCCCGGGCACAGTGTAGAGGACTGCAAAGCTTTTAAGCATGTAGTCCAAGACCTGGTGGATTCAAAAGCAATCAACTTTGCTCCGTCTCCAAATGTTAATGCCAATCCCATGCCGGCACATGGTCAGGCAATGGTGAGTGCAATTGCTGAAGATTCAGATCACGCCTGTGCAGGAGGTGGAGAGACTGACAGTGACTGCAAGTTCAATGGTTGGATAAAGTCGTGCGTACCAGGAAGCTGGAAGGCTTAAAAAGATCAGCACTGTCACTCATTCGGAAGAGTAATGATTTCTGTTTTGATTTTATCTGCATGAAAGCCATACGTGTTGCCCGACACGTAATGGTCCATTGTAAGGGCCACCTCATGTTTAAATTTGCATTTCTGCATCATTAATAAATGGATGTTTTTCAGTCAAAAAGCGGTGTTCCCTGTTTTTCATTTATTTTTGCAGTTTAAAAACAAATAAAAATGGCAATGTTTGTTTTCATTTTTCTTTTTGATTTGTCTCGTCCCAACTTCAAAAATAGTTCTCCGGATCTCGTTGATAACAATTTGGTTACCCCTCATATGACTTCGACAAACCGAGCAATCATGTCGAAGAAGAAGGCGAGGAAGATTGGGATCTGCTGGAATTAGCCAGGTTGTTGAAACAAGAGGAGAAGGTGATTCAGCCGCATGCGGAGCGAGTTAAGATTGTTATTCCAGGTACCGCCGAGGTCAGGAAGAAAAATTGGGGCCGCTTCAGAGGCGAATCGAGAGCAGAATGGTAGCCTTGTTGAAGAAGTATGTGGATGCCTTCACCTGGTCATGTCAGGATATGCCAGGGTCGGATACCGGTGTCACTGTACGCAAGCTGCCATGGAGAGAAGACTGTCCTCCAGAGAGGCAAAACGCCGGTGCTACTTATCAGAGAACCATGGTGACTTTGTTTCATGATATGATTCATCGTGGAATCAATTGCTATGTTGATGACATGATAACAAAGTCCCATACGAAAGTGGGGCATCTGGCAGGCCGGGGCCAGTTGGTTGACTGGTTAAGATAATTCAAACTGAGGTTGAATTCGAGTAAGTGCACGTTCAGAGTGCGGTCCGGTAAGATGTTGGGGTTCAGTGTCAGAGAGGAATCGAGGTTCCCGTTAAAAAAAAAAAAAAAAAGAGAAAAAAAAACAAATGCCTGAACCGAGAATAAAGAAAGAGGTTCGTGGCTTCTTAGAAAGATTGAACTACCTGTCATGGTTCACATCTCATCTAATAGCCACGTATGAACCCACATTCGAGATGTTGAAAAAAAAAAACGGTCAGGTGAAATAATGATTGCCAAGGGGCATTGAAAGAATAAGTTGCAGGAACCTCTGATTCTGATACCTCCTGTGGGAGGAGCAATTGTCAAATCTGTACTGGACAACTTCGAAGGGTCTGCGAGGTGTATTGGGTCAGCATGACAAGTCTTGTCGAAAAGAGCATGCAATTTACCTTAGCAAAAAGCTTATCGACTGTGAAACTATACACTGTTCGAGAAAACTTGATGTACTTTGGCATAGGCTGCTCGCCGACTGAGACAGTATATGCTGGTTCATACCACTTTGTGGATTTCCGAGATGGATCCGATCAAGTATGGGTTTGAGAATCCACTATTGACCGGACGGGTTCTCAGAAAGCAATCAAGGAGTGTATTGTCTGATTACATTGCCTAGCAACCCATTGAGGGTTATCAACCGATGAAGTTTGAAATTCCCTGATGAGGACATCTCGAGGTACTCTAATCGAAAGATTGAGAGTGACCGATCCCGGAGGAGGGGCCAGACCCCGAATCTGAACGGATTATGATGTCTGATGGGGAGGTTAAGGTGAATAAGCTTTTGTTGCCCGGATAACGTTTGAATGCACCGACGGTGTGATTGAGTAGGAAACTTGTAGCCCGGGTACCGAACCTCGGTGCGCCTACTGGGGCAACGCCTTTCTCATTGGTATATGGAAAGGAAGCTGTGTTACCAGTTGAAGTTCAGAGTCCCTCTTTGAGAGTCCTGATGGACGTCAAATTGCAAGAGGTTGAATGGGTATGGACCCGGTATGAAGAGTTAAGCCTGATAGAGGAAAAGAGGCTGACATCCATCTGTCATGGGCAGTTATATCAGCAAAGGATGAAGCGTGCTTTTGACCGAAAGGTACGACCTCGGATATATCACGTAGGTGATATGGTACTGAAAAGGATCCTTCCTCCTCAGAACGATCGAAGGGGCAAATGAACACCGAATTATGAAGGTCCATCCGTGGTCAAGAAGGTTTTCTCTGGCGGAGCCTTGTTGTTAACGACCATGGATGGCGAGGATTTTCCATCCCCTGTGAATGCGGACGCAGTTAAAAAATACTTCGTATAAATTGACCCGCTGGACGAAAAGAACAAAATAGTCCAGGCAAAAAATGGGCATCCCGGCGAACCAAAAACAGAAGAAAGGTTCGGGCAAAAATTAGGGATATAAAATGAAAAACTGTACACCCGGCAAGTCGAAAACCTGAAAAGGCGACTTGGGCAAAAAAGGGTATCCCGGTGGACTGAAAACCCGAAAGGGCGGTCCAGGCAAAAGAGGGATTGAAACGAACAGCTGCGTCCAACATGATCGTTTGTACTTTGGTTAAAGCATCATGGATAATACCCGGTAGGGATCAATCAGAAACGTCTTGTTCAGAAGGCAGAAAGCACGGAGAGTCTGAGGACATATGGGGTGTAACCGAGTTGGAACTCGATGAGATCACGGGTTTCACATTGCCACTAGGATAGATTTTTCCTTTTGAGCGCAATTACCTCTTTTCAGGAATTGCTTCCTTTTGTATTGCTCATTTGAGCCACACTTTTCCAATCAATAAATGCATATTCAGTCAAATAATTTTGTTTTTGTTTTTCGTTACCGCTTTGATTGCAAAAACATCCAGAAATTTTTGATAAAGAATCTTTGCATTTTTAGACATACAGGTACCTTCCAATGCATGTTTATAAGATTGAAAACTTGAAATCTTATTTGGAAGGTTGAGTGACCCAAGTGTTGAAATCTTGACACGCCTGGGGCACGGTTTTATCTAACGGTCTGTTTTGCAGGAACTGTTAGATACTTTTCACTCACTTGCAGATTGTGATGTGGAAGCTTGGTAACAGATCCCCAGAGAGTTCGCTCAGGGACGAAGGAATGAGAAAGACGACGTTGAGACGTACGACGATCCTTGATGATAATCAAGAAGACTCTTCAAAGTCGGAAGACTTGAAAGTATGTAATTCCCCGCAGAGTCCGCTCAGGGACGAGTGCATGAAGAAAGGACGGAGAGACGACGAGACGTACGACGACCTTTGAAATTAATCAAGAAGACTCTTCAAAGTCGGAAAATTGAAATTTATGTATAAATCCCAGGAGTACGTCTCGTCGAGTGCGGAACGACTTGGAATGCAAGATGATGGAGCAGAAAAGGTCCAGACGAGTCTGGGAGTTCTCAAAAGTGGAAAGCTGGTGCGAGATTAGGAGGTGGATACCTTGGTTCGATGAGTCGACAGGTGTTGTGCCAACTTTTCTTATTTCCCCAGCTAGTTCCCCGAGTGGAGCGGGTTCAAAGAAATATATCTCCAGCAGTTCCCCGAGTGGAGCGGGTCTTTTTCAAAGAAATATATCTCCAACAGTGTTCATCCTACCAGTGGATTGAACAAGTTCCCGTAGCGGACAGATTTTGCATCCCCAGCTGAGATGATTCTACGTATGGATTGCATGGGTTGTCCCAGCGGAGTAGTATGCGGTTCCCTAGCAGGGTCAAGATGGTTATCCTCAGCAGGTGATGTATTGATGTTTCCCCAGTTGAGCCTGGAGGTTGCTATTCCCCTGGCAGAGTATCTGTGAGCATTTCCCCAGTGAAGTCGACAGATATCTGTGGGGGTTTTCCCGAAGTGGAGTTGGGACGTGTATCCCCAGCGAGTCAAAGAGATTGTGGTATCCCCACAGAGCGCGATGATGGTTCTTCTTCCCCAGCAGGTCCTCGAGAGGGTTGGGTGCAAAGGAGGTATTCCCCAGCAAGGGTGGCATTTTCC
This sequence comes from Lathyrus oleraceus, assembly GCF_024323335.1. Classification (NCBI taxonomy): domain Eukaryota; kingdom Viridiplantae; phylum Streptophyta; class Magnoliopsida; order Fabales; family Fabaceae; genus Lathyrus; species Lathyrus oleraceus. The sequence continues at coordinate 417,259,794 of NC_066584.1, forward strand.
CAGCAGCAGTGCTATTCCCCAGCATGGTGGAAATCGGAGCGTTGACGAGTCCCTCAGCAGAGAGTCTCGTGTTCTCCAGAAGAATCCCTTGAAGGGGATGTTTTTGTTTTTATGCATTCATCATGAAAAAATAAACATGGCATATTGCATAGAAAAATAAATAATCGCGTAGCATTTCCATAATTGTGGAGCATTACGCTGAAAAAATCAATCATTCATCATGGCAAGCATAAGCTAGTCTCAAGCCGTGGTTACCGTTTGAGAGGTGGTTTTGCCCAAAGGTGAAGAGGTGTTACTCCGAGGAGTTCAGCATCGTGATTGAATCAAAGGTATTTCCCCAGTAGTGCGATATTGGAGGAAATGTTTCCGTCGAACAGAGATGGAAAGGTTATGCGATCAGCGCAATTCAAGCCGTGGTTACCGCTTGGAGTTTTGGTTTCGCTGGATGGTGAAGATGTTACTCTGAGGAGTTTAGCATCACGACGTCAGATCAACAATGTTCCCCAGTAGTGCGATATTGGAGGAGATGTTTCCGTCGGACAGAGATGGAGATAAAATCAGAAGACGTTGCGCGATCAACGCGATTTTCGGGGTTCAATCAGAGAAGAGTATATGTTGAGGCATTTTCGGGGTTCAAATGGAGAAAAGGAAGTGTTGCGGCATTTTCTGGGGTTCAAATGGAGATGGAGTTGAAGATTATATCCGGGATGAGGTCCTTAGGATTACTTTCTGTTCATGTGTCGCCTTAGACTCTGGTTGAGGCCAATGGAGGTCGTTATAGGTGTCTTCTGAGGAAGAGATACACATGCTACCTTCCTTTGTGAAGGTTTACCCTCTGACATGTCGCCCTCAGAGTGGTTTGGTGTTATTTCCGACATTGCCAGCGGAATTATCACAGGAGATAAGAAATGCTGAGGCATGTTCTGGGGTTCAAATGGAGAAAAGAAATGCTGAGGCATGTTCTGGGGTTCAAATGGAGAAAGGAAATGCTGAGGCATGTTCCGGGGTTCAAACGGAGAAAGGGAGATGTTGCGACATTTTCTGGAGAACGGGGTTCATTCTGGCGATCGAGAGTTATCGTCAGGCGACTGGGGTTCAGATTGGAGATCGGGGTTCATTATGTTGGCAAAAAGGAGTGCTGAGGCATTTTCCGGGGTTCAAATGCAGAGATCTAAGGATCGTTTGCGCAGAGGAAATTTCGGGGTTCAAGAAAAGAAAAAAAAAGAAAAAGAAAAAAAGAGAATGATAATCCTGAGTGGATGTGTGGTGCTCAGACCATGGTTATCCCTGTGCTACCATTTATTTTGGTATCCAGGTCGACGGTTTCGAGTTTGTTTCTTCGCCGATGCTGACAGGCGTTGTTAATTATTATCTCATCAGAGTGCAAATTGTTCGTTTGTTCTGGGTATTCAATCACTCTTCATCCTGATCATCCGAAAGCCGAGGCTATTTCGTATTGACAGATTCACATGTGGATTGAATAGGGGCAGCTGTAACACCTCAAAATTTGCCCTCTTCTCTTGGGAACTAAGCTAATCATATTGCATATCATTTTAGGTCATTAGGCATTTCATATTGCATAGCATGTGGTTACATTGTGCAAGCCATTCTCCCAAGTCTTGATCAGAAGATGGGAAGTCAAAGTGCAAGCCTAGGGTTGATTGGTCATGGCCATCTGAGGATTGGGCTGTGAATTAGGGTTTCATGATTCTCAATGGATGTTGGTCTTCATCTTGATTGAATTGATACATCATCATCATCATGGTTGGATGTCATCAGGAGATTGAAGAAGATTCCTTGAGATTAGGGTTTTGACCATTGGTCAACCCTAATCAGTTGCATTGGGCCAATCAGGGCTGGATCAGGAGATGAGGTTTCTGATGGTTGTGGGGTTCATTATGTGATTAAATTGTGCTTAGTGAGGCTAGGGTTTCACCCTTGAGCCATTTCAGTTGAAGATTGGGGCTTAATTTGATCTATGCATTGCCACATTCATCTGTCAGATGAAAAGTCGACTGTGGTCAACTGTACATGATCTGATGGATGTGGAGGTGAAAATGAGTTGAAGACATTTCATTCATGTTGGAACAAGTGTTGAATGACATTGCAAAGCTTAAGAATGAAGAAAATCAAGTCAGGACAAAAACTGCCAAAAATAGCAAGTGACTTGTAACTGAAGTTTCCAAAAATGGAAAGTTTTTGACCTTAAAAACAGATGTCCAAGGAAGCTTCAAATGAAGAATTGTTCAACATGACAGATGTAGATCTTGTTCTCACCTTTCCAAAAAGTCCAAGAACTTGAAAATCCAATGTGTGGTTTGCAAGATATGGCTCAGTGAATTTCAGAAAAGACCCGTAATCAGGAGGCCATAACTACCACATACTTTGTCCAAATTGCAAGTTCTTTATATGCACAAACTCCATTTGACATGTACTTTGAGGGTGCATCATTGGATTTTCCCAAAAATGGCCAAGGCAAAAAGTCACTTTTCAACTGGACAGCTGAATTGGACCAGGGGCAAAATTGTCCAAATGTCAAAATAATTGGAATTTTTGAATGGGACTTTTTCCAACACCTCAGGAATGGCATTTTAAGGGTGTTTGAATATTCATTTCATGCATAAGGCTTTTAATTTGGATTTTGTCTTGAAAAATGAAATGCTAAAAATGGATCAATTACCACACACATGTGATTTTGAGAAATACTCAACCAATGGACATGAAACAAGTTTCTACACATTACATATGTCATTTGGGGATTGCTTGGGCTGTCAAAACAGCTGGCACTAGCTGTCATAGTGCATTTACCATTTTACCCTCCATTTGCAAAATTACATTATCACTTAACATGCTAAATTGGTTAATTACATGATTAGTGATGGATTAGTGCAACATATATATTCTAAATAACTTGCTAATCATAACAGAAAATCATTCACCAAAATTCAGATCTAAAAATCTCTCATTCTCTCAAAATTTCATCAAGAACACATAGAACTTCAAATCCAAAATTCTTCCTCATTTCTTGCTCAATTTGCGAAGTTCCTCTTGCATTGATCTTCAATCTTCATTATCTCCATCTGTTTTGGAAGAGTGGAGTGAATAGAGCTTCGAATTACAACTGTTCACACGAGCTCCATTGATGGTGAACTAAGAATTCGTGCACTAGAAGTGGAATTGATCGAACCTGAGCCTATCATTCACCTTCTTGAAGTTTTTTCTGCATCTGTTTCGGACCTAAAAGCTTCGAAACATCAAGATCAATACTGTCTTCAAGATTAAGGTCAGAATTCGAATTCCTCTATTGTGCAAATCTTGATATGGTTTAGGTAGGTCTTATCATGTAGAACACCGTGCACTTTGTCGTTTTGGATTTGGTGAACTGTGGATCGAGATATTATGAATTTTAGTTAGGAGATGAAAACTTAATTCCTTCGATTTGAGAAATGTATGAACAATTAGGTGAAATTACTTGCATATTTGGACTCTACGTGACGATACCTTTCCAACGCCTATTCGCTTGTTGATTTTCATTGAAGTTTGTTGTTCGTCATGTTTACGGATTGCCGGAAAAAACGCGTTGAAGAAGAAGGAATTCTGTGAAAAAAGAGATGTTTGATCCTTGTTTTCGTTTGATTTTGTGATTTTGGTGTTTCCCGCGCCTGGCATTGGTCTGTGTAATTACAATACTGCTGTTAACACATTTAATTAATTATATTAATTCTAAAAAATTTCTTAAAATTCATAACATGTTTAAAAATTCACCAAAAAATCATTAACACATGAAATAATTCATAAAAAAAATTGTAGAAAAATCAGAAAAATATGGAAATTTTGTGTTGACTTTGTGGTTGAGTGTAGAATTTTTTTGACCTATTGGTCAAAGTTGTGCTTGGCAAATATTTTATTTGGCATAGGCCTTTCTAATGTATGTCACATTTTGATACATTTTTGCAATTTGATCATGAAATACTCATATCATAAAATAAATGGCTGAAAATTTTTGTGGTGGTTCTTGACTCATTGAGGATTATTTATATGTAAATTTCATGAATTTTTGATACCTGGTTAGAGAGCAGCAAATTCTGGAACTTAGGTGTGACAATTTGTGTCACACCTCTTGATGTCAACTTGTTGAATTTAATTGGATGACCTATGCATGTTGGAATTGGATGAAATTTGGCATGGTGAATTGTTGATATGTTAGGATGTTGTATGAATTTTTGTAGAATTTTTCACTGCCTTTTCTAATTGATCATGATTTTTCATTTCTGGTTGTTGAAATTGCAAGCTCATGTGATACATGTTGGTAGATTGATTGGGAAATCCTCATATTGTATTGTATGGCCATGAAATTTGATATGCATGAACTAGACACGTTGTGTGACCTCCCTGTTTTGGTCTCATCCATTTCTTTTTTGTTTTCAATGAGATATGAATTTTTGAATTGGATGTATGTATTGATGGTGTGAATTGAAGCATGAAATTGTGTCTGTTTTTGTGGATTTTCATTGACATGGTTTCATTTGCCCAATTAAGCTCAAATTTGACATGGTAGACCTTGATTGACCCCTGTTTAGGTGTATTTAATTTGAGAATTTTTGGATTTATTTTGATAGGGATTTGAATGCAATACTTCTGTTTGTATGCTTGGTGGTTCATTTGACCTCATATGGATTGTTTTGTGCATGAATTGAACATGATGGATGATATAAACATGAGACCAATGATGTTTGCTTGTGTTTGATGATAATTTGATGTTGGTTGATGAATACCTTGCTGTTTTAGATTTTTTCTTGCTTTTGGACCCTAGGCTTGGCCTAGTGGTCTAGTTGCTAATATTTGCTTGATTTTTCAGGATCAAAAAGCAATGCACATGGAGAATGATCCAAATCCAATTTTGATTGATGTTGTGGATGTTTGTACACTAACATAACATTGTTTTGTAGGTGTTGAAGCTTGGGCTTAAGCCTTGAGCTTGCTTTGTGTTGTATAGTTTGACTGGTTAATTGTTTGTTGTTTACAGTTTGTCTGCTTGAGTACTGACTGAGTTTGATTGTTTCCAGGTACTTTAGTTGCTCAGTTCCTTGTGAACTATTGCTTTGCTTTGCTTTGCATAAGCAATTTGCATTGATGTAACTTCTTAAAACTTCATGTAGTCTGGAGACCCGGCTGTTACCGGGCCGGGCAAATTGTCTGAAGTCCTCCTTAAGAGGCAATGCTTGTGTATGTTTATTTTTAAGCCAAGCAGGAAAAGCCCTTCAAGTAAGGCAATTGGTGGAAGGTAGGGACAAGCAACCTGTCCCCCACTATTCAGTGAGTCTTCTCCTTGCTCCCATTACATGGTTGTAGCATTGAGATCAAAAGCCCAAGATCCTGTGCAGTGCACATTGAGTCAGAGTCATCGAGTATAGAAGGGTTCCCCTATTCTGGACCCATGCTCATTTGTCAGCTCTCCCTGGTTAGGGATAAGAGCTGTGAGGTCTGATCCTCACTTCACCTCTTCATCTGCTTCACCTTAGCCTCGTAATGGCAAGGTTAAGAGCAAATCAAAACCATGTACAGACGACTCGCTTCGGCGGTCAAACCCCTTTGATTGAGCCTCTTGTTTGGTTATAGCGGGTGCTCTGTGAATCTCTGATTGACATGCTTGTTTGAGATACCTGTTCTCATTTGATGATATATGATTGTATGCTTGTGTGCTAGCTTCTTTCCTGGTTAGGTTAGTTTGCTTATGCAAGTAGGATAGAAAACCGAACTTAGGGTTAACGATGCATGACAACATTAGGCTCGAGTCTCAGCTCCCTAGTTGTGTATCTTTCCCCGGTTTCTGGTTAGCAATTTAGTCCCTTTCAGGGGAACTACATCGCCCTGATCCTCGTGCCAGACGAGGTATGTAGGCAGGTGGTCGTGCGAGACCACTCCGGGCAACCTTTTTCTTTTTTGCGTGTGTTTACTTGTTATCTGACTGTGTGTTTTGGCTCGGATGCCGACGTAAGCCCAGTGATTGGCAGTCGGGCTCCCCGTTTGCCGTTTTGCGCGTGTTTTGGGTTCGGATGCCGACGTAAGCCCAGTGATTGGCAGTCGGGCTCCATGTTTGCCCATTTGAGTGTGTTTTGGTTCGGATGCCGACGTAATTCCATCCAGTGGTTGTCGGGCTCCATGTTTGCCACCCTTGCTTGTTTGTATGTTTTGTGTTGTTTGGCGTGCGTAAGCCGAACTACAGTGGCTCTGATTCTTGTTCCAGACAAGATATGTAGGCATAAGGTGCGATACCTTATCGAGCCCGTTTCTCCTAACCCCACCTGCGTTCCCTGTGTGTGTGTGATGTTTAGCAACCCATTTTTTATTCTAGGACGTGGATCCCTAGGAGTACCTAGGACGTGAGGGGTGCTAATACCTTCCCCTCGCGTAACCGACTCCCGAACCTTTTCCCTCTGGTCGCGAGACCATATCTTTCCAGGTTTCTCTGAGCGTTTCCTTTCCCTACCTTGGGATAAATAACGTTTAGTGGCGGCTCTGTGTGTTTTTATTTTCGAGTCTCGCCGGTTGATTTTTTGCAGGATGCGACAGTGGCAACGAGCAAGTCATCCTCCTAGGTCTTGATCAGAAGATGAAGAGGTTGAGATATTCAAGCTAAGGTTTCATGGACTGATCATTAATCATCTGAGGATGTGTGGTTCAAATTAGGGTTTCATGGTTCCTCAAGGAGATTGATCTTCATCTTGGTTGAAATGATACATCATCATCATCATGGTTTTGTCATCACCCAGAGATTCCTTATGCTTGATCATATTCCTTGAGATTAGGGTTTTGACCACTGGTCAACCCTAATCATCTGCATTGGGCCAATCAGGGCTTAGCAAGGGGATGAGGTATTTCAATGGATATGGGGATCATTCCATGATTATATTAAGCTTATGGAAGCTAGGGTTTCATCATTGAGCCATTTCATCAGGAGTTTGAGGCTCAAGTTCATCAGTCAAGCTGAAATTCATCTATCAGTCAACAAAAGTCAACTGTGGTCAACTATGCCTGAATTGATGGATTTGGAGGTGGGAGAGAGTTGGAGACACTTCATTCATGTCCAAACAAGTTTCATTTGACATTTCAAACATCAAGAATGAAGAAAAGAAGTCAGATGGAAACTTTCCAAAAGTAGAAAGTGACTTGTAATTGAAAATTGCCAAAAATGGAAAGTTTTTCTCCTTAAAATTACGTGTCCAAAAATGCTTCAAATGAAAATTTGTTCAACATGAAAGTTGAAGATCTTACTCTCACATTTCCAAAAAGTCCAAGAACACTCATTTCTCATGTGTGGTTGGAAAGTTATGGATTAATCATTTTCAGAAAAAGTTGATTTTCAAAGTGGCATAACTTTTGAATGGAAAGGCCAAATTGGGTGATTCTTTTTTGAGCAAACCACATTTGAGATGAACTTTCATGATGCATCATCACATTTCATCAAAAATCATCATAGCAAAAGTCCATTTTTCAAGTGTTCATTTTGTATTTTGGTGGGAAAAATAGTCAATTTGAAAAATACATGTCATTTGCATACCAAACCACTTCTAACACATCATAAACAGAAAATTGGACTTGTTTGGATGGCATGTGCGCTGTTACATTGGCTGCATTTTGAAAAGGTCATTTTGGCCAAAACACATGAAAATTGCATTTTGCTAATTCACATCATATTTGCCTAATCTTGTTTAACAAATTGATTAGCACACCATATAAAGTCCCTAATCATAACTGTTTCACCTAATAACCTTCATTCTCTCAGATCTAACAGATTTTTCATCCAAATTCTCTCAATTTCTTTGCAACTTTTTTTCACTTTTCCATTGAATTTCTTCACTCTTTTGGCTGGTACACGCGTGGATCTTCATCTACAAGTATTGTTGAAGAACTGTTGAACAAAATTGAGGCCAAAACTTGTAGGAATCGCAGCTGTCATCATCTTGAGCATCCATGGCAGTTTGATCATTCTTGAAGCTGGAGCATAATTGAGCTACAAGACCTACTCCATTCACTTCCTACATCATCAATCATCATCTGTTTCAGCATTTCAACAATTAAAACGCACGAATCCAACACTGCCATCTCCAAGAGGTTGGAATTCGATCTCAATAATTGTTGTAATTATGTTATGCATAGGATAGATCGTGGATTGTAGAGCATCATGAACTTTGAATCGTTGAATTTCGTTGAGTATTGGATGAGATATTAGGAATTGAAGTTTGATGTTCAAATGTTCTTTTGATCGATCCGAGTTGGTTAGCATGAATTAAGTTTAATTAAGGCCAGATTCGTGTTGTTCTTTGTGAGATCTTTCCAACGGTATATGGATTGTTGAATTTGGTGACATTTTGTTCATGCTGGATTTTGATGATGAACGTGTATGAAAATGTTCAAAACTTTTCCAGAATTGGCTTTTAGATCCATTCGCGTGTTACTGTTCATAAGTTAATGTGTTTGGCGCTGGATTTCAAAAGTGGACCACCGTTCGATCCTGCTGTACAGCAGTTTCATTTTTGCCTTGCCAATTAATTTTCCTTAGGCTTCATGTACTTCACATGCTTGTTCAACATTTTTTTTTATTTTTTTCTCAACATCAAAAATCAATAACTCGCTCCATTTTAATCCAAATTTGATGCAATTTTTTGTGCCATTCTCCTTGTGATGTACTGGATTTTTTGGTTATTTTTAATAAAATTGTGCACGTGTAAATTTTGGCATGGCCTAGGGTTTGTTGAGGAGTGTTCTTTCTTGCACCTTGCTCACTCTTTTGCTCATAAAATGATGATGCTTCATTAGAAATTCATGAAATTTTTTGTGATTGATCTAGACTCATTCCTGGTCAGTTTGGTATATGATTTGCTATTTTTGAGTTCCTGGTTTAAGAGATATGATGTGATCAAGTTGAGTGTGACAATGTGTGTCACACTAATTTTTGTTCAACTTCTTGAATTTTGTTTCTGTGCTTGTGCTATGCCAATTGCCCTGGATTTTTGCATGTTGATGTTTCTGAATGTCTAGTTGAGCATGATTTTTTGTGGATTTTCTTTTGATCCATTTCCTATTTGATTGACATTTTATTTGCTGTTTAGCCATTTGTGAACTTTTTGTGAGACATGTTTGTATTTGATTTGTGAAATTCTGGTTATTAATTGGATGGATTTGAAATTTGGCATGAGTGATATAGACATGTTTAAATTCATTTTGGCTTTGGTGTGGTTCAGTTATCATGTGTCTTCACTGTTTTATGATCATTTGAAGTTGATGCATGTTTTGTGGCCTTGGTTGAGCTTGCTTTTACATACCATGATTTGGTGAATTTAATTTCCATACTTCCTCTTATCCAATTGCAATGAAATTTGGTATGCTGCTCATTGAATGTGTTCTGTTTAGGAATGTTTTTTTGTGGAATTTATTGAGTTGTTTTGGTATTGATTTGATTGTGATCATTCTGTTTGCTCCAATGTGATTCCAAAGTGCATAGTTTGACATGTTTTGTTCATAAAATAGATTTGGTGCATAGTTTTGATGTGAGACCAACTGGACTTTATTCTGGAGTGATTTATCTTGATTCTTGTTGAGTTTCACTTGCTGTTTTAAATTTTTCATCTCCTTTGGACCCTAGGCTTGTCCTAGTGGTCTTGTTTCTCATGTTTGAATGTGATTTTCAGGTTGAAGAAGCAAATGCTTTAAGGAGATTAATTCAAGTTGATTGAGTTTGGTTTATATGCTTGCTATGAACTAACTTGGTTTATTTTGTAGGATGCTTGGCTCACTTGAGTTGATTGTGCTTGGCATAGTGCATTGTCTGATTATACATTGTCTGTTGATTCTTATCTTGTCTGTTTTGACTTGGTGATTGGTATACTGATTATATTTGATTGATTTCAGGTACATTAGTTGTTAATAGTTCCTTGAGAACTTCCTGTGCTGCTGCTTGGTTGTATAAACCAATTGAGGTAGAATTTCTTTTCTCCATGTAGTCTGGAAGACCTGGCCTGTTACTTGGCCAGGCACCTGTCTGAAGTCCTCCTTAAGAGGCAATGTTTGTGCTTGTTTATTTTTGTCCCCAAGCAGGAAAAAACCTTTGTTAAGGCAATTGGCAGACACAAGAGGTGTGTAGTCCACCTCCTGCTATTCTGTTGAGTCGTCCCTTGGCTCACATCACATGTTGATGCCTTGTGGATCCTAACCCAAGATCCATGTACAGTTGTACAGTTGAGTCAGTGTCATAAGTGTAGAAGGGTTCCCACTTTCTGGACCCACACTTCTTTGTCTGAAGCTCTCCCTGGCCAGGGATAAGAGCTGTGAGGCACACCCCTCACTTCCATTTCATCTGGCTTCACCCTGACTCTCAATGTCAGGGTTAAGAGCTGACATCACCTGACACAGTTGTGTTGCTTTTGCAACTTAACCCTTGATTGAGCCCACCTTGTCTGGATATAGTGTGTGCTAATTGCGAATGTTTGCTTTGTTTTGATTATGCTTGCATGCTTTGCTTTGCCTGTTTAGGATTAGCTTGCTGCCTGTGCAAGTTAGGATAGAAACCATAACATAGGGCAATGATGCATGATAACATCTAGGCTCGAGTACAGCTCCCTAGTAATATGTCTCCCTTTGTATCTGGTTAGGTTAGAATTTCTTTCCCGTTCAGGGGAACTACGTCGCCCTGATCCTCATACCAGATGAGGTACGTAGGCAGGAGACCGTGCGAGGTCTCTCCGGGCAACCCTTTTTCTTTTTTGTGTGCGTTTGCTTGACAGTTGCTAGGCTCGAGTGCTTGACTCCTTAGTAACTTGTTGCTTGTTTCTTCTTGTGTGTGTCGGGATATGGATGTAAGACCAGCGATTGGCTATCCGTATCCTGAGCGTGTTTGTTTGGTTCGGAAGCCGATGTAAGTCCAGCGATTGGCGTTCGGGTTCCATGTTTGCCTGTGTTTGTGTGTGTCTTGTTTGGCGTGCGTGAGCCGAACTACGGCAGCTCTGATTCTCGTTCCAGACGAGATACGTAGGCATAGGATGCGATATCCTAGCGAGCCCTCTCCTCTCTTTCCCCACCTGTGTTGTCTTCAGTTTGTGTGTGCGTGTGATGTTTGTTTTAGCAACCTTAACCTATCTTTTGAGCGTGGATCCCGTCGAGTACGACGGATGCGTAGGGGTGCTAATACCTTCCCTTCGCATAACCGACTCCCGATCCCATTCTCTTTGGTCGCGAGACCATGCTTTTCCCAGGTTTACTTCGAGCGTTTCCTTTCCCTCTTTTGGGATAAAAAACGCACGATGGCGGCTCTGTGTTGTTTTTGTTTCAGCCCGCCGGTTGTTTTTCGCGGATGCGACAATGGGCTTTTGGGGTGAATTCCAAATGAGGTTGGGCTTTTTAGATGTATGTGCCAAGTGAGGTTGGGCTCTTGTAGATGTTAGATTCATGATATAGGAATGTGCTAGATGAATGAGATGATATGCCTGGTTTGACGCTAGAGCGTAGCGACATGATTAATGCATGACAATGATTTGAATGTTTTAACAAGTGCCCTTGTGGCGTGTCAGAGACTGTCAAGGCTTAGAGAGGTTGCTTGTATTATAAGGCTATTTGTCAAAAAACAGTAGTGGGGTATTGAGCTAGCATGACTTCCTGATATTCGTTGCGAACTTGATGATTGTTGATGTATGAAAGAGCTTGTACGTGCATCTTGAAAGTATTGAGAGGGATTGTCCCTGTAGTATCCCATAGTTTCCCCAACCTGTTGGGTCTTTGAAGAAATTCGCCTCAATATTAATTTGAAGCGGTTTAACCATACCATGCACTTGAAACGTCCTACCGTAGTATTATCCTTGACTAATAGACCCTTAGAATGATATGCCCCCGATGAACCATTTTTTGGAGCGATTTCTTTTGATCAAGCCTTGCTGCGGGTTGCCCCAGATTGATTGAGCTTTTAAGGGTATTTCCTGAAAAGGAACTTGGATCCCATCATATTGTAGTATGAATTTGATATGGACTGCCCTGGAATATGAATCTTGAAAAATATGTTCCTGATTATTAGGATCTGGAGGAGTGTCCTGAGAAGGAACTTGGATCCCACAATTCTGCGATATGACCTTTATATGAATTGTCCCAGTATTTGACTCTTTGAAAAGTATGCCCCCGGATTAGATGACTTTTTAGAGTGATTGGCCTCACTATGCCCTTGAGTTGGTATGCCCCAGTATGAGAGTCTTGAAAGGTATGTCTCTGATCACGAGGGTCATGAATGTTATTTGACATAGGTGTGTCAAATATTGAAATGCTTCGCCTCTAATCAGTAGAATCTTTAGATGATGTTCCCCTAGGATCATGAGGATTTCCCCCCTAATTGGAAGGATCCTTAGGTGACTTGCCCCTAGTCAGGAATGTCTCGAAGTGGTGTGCCCATGATCAGACCATTATTGATATTTCCTTGGTGCTAAGTATTGATTAGTGATAAAAATGTTCTTTTTGAAAAGTAATTCTAACATCATGCTCATACAAGTTTTTGAAATTGAAAATTGTTATAAAAAACGGATATGGTGTATACAGATGATATATGGCCATGAGGTTGGCAAAAATGAAGATGTGATAGAACAAGATGGTTAGTAACAAACATTCAAAGTCAGTTTAATAATGATTTTTCCGAGTATGCTTTCATAGTGAACCTAACTTCAATTAGGACTTTTGAATGTTATAAAGTGACCTGGTTCACGATTTACAAAACAAAAGATATAAGGCTCAAATTTTAATTTTATCGCATCTCTTCTCCTTGATGTTCTCCATTCCTAAATTCAATTAACTCAAATTCTTTCAGTCTGCAAGAGAGTTTTGATAGTAATGATGATTGAGCTAATGATTCAAGCACTGATGAGATTCTTGAGGTGACAGTCACCTACTTTCACTTACAAGCTTGTTTCCATTTTTTTTCTCCTGCTTTTTAATCACTATATTTTGCATGGACCGATTCTTTTGAATTTGTGGTCCATTGGGATGCCCTAACTTTTGCCTAAGTCAACTCCTTTTTAGTTTTTAACTTAGTGAGTCTTTTTTAAACTAATGCCCTAACTTTTGCCTAAGTCAAAAATTTTCTGGTTATTTCCCTTTCCTTGACTTAGCGGGCTCTTTTTGGAACAATTCATGTGTGATTTTGCTTTTGATATTTCTAAATTTGTGACTGTCGTGTTAGCTATTGTGAGCTTTTGTATTTTCATTGCTTCCTCGATGTTGGATGACATATGTAAGGAAGAGGATGTGTTTGATCCTCTTATAGATGAAATAATTCCCTTGAGATCAGAATGCATTATTGACTTAATTGAACAACTACCCTTCCGTTGGTTAAGATTAAGGTTTTTTTATAATATAAAGAACACCGACTTCAGGCTCGAGGGGGTTGACTATGGATTATCTCCTTATTTCTCCAGTGTTTAGGAAAATGAAACAATGCCTTACATCGTCATCCCGGTCTTACTATTAAAGCATACATCATCAAATTTAGTTGTTTATTATATCATTCTCCTCATAAGTTTGTTAATAGGTGAGAAGTGAAAATAAGAGGTTTGATTGATTTTTACTTTTATTTTCATGATGGCATAAGAAAGAGAGTGTAAACGAATGGATTGATTTAAAAAACATGCATGCTCATTTTATTAAAATTATTTTCCAAAGAGTACAACTTTTAATACAAAAAACACTTAGCAAAATGAAGAAATTACAACTGGAACTAATCAAGTCTATTAATCCCAAGGATGAGCTTAATTGTTGATCCATTGTCTTTAGGAGACACTTCTTGAAGATCTTTCACTTGTAAAGATAAAGGGGTGACCGTTAAACAATGGGACTCCTTTTTTGGAAGTCAATTGCTTATTATCGATTAAGCCTTGGACTTTGTACTCACATCGGGAATTCTCGTCATAACTTGTAGGATATGGACGAGGAGGAAAATCGTTCAGTTGTAGTTCCATTAGGGTTTCTCAAGACGCCCTTCAAGTTCGCTCGTGAGTATCAGGAAGTCTGCTAGTTAGAAAGTTGGAGGAAGATCGAAAGTGGAAAGGATATGCAAATGTATGTGCATGTATGCAAAATAATATTTTTTAATATTTAATTTTGGAGGTATGCTAAAAGTTTTTTTTTAGATGCAACGTAAGTGTCACATTAGGATAGTGATAGATAGGAGAACCCACACGGGTTTAGGGATAATGTCAAATATAAGGGTGCCTTGTTTAAGAAGGCTCCTTATAGATAGAGATAATGATCGGCATGGGAAACCCAAACAAGTTTAAGGATAGGTAAGGTAATATGCAAGCATGACCTAGTTAATGGAGTTTCCTTATGATGGGCCAATTCTAAGTTTAGACTACCCAATCCCCTCACTTGTTGGATATAAAGTGTTGGGTAAGATAATTGTCCTAGAGTCATGGATTATACCCTTGTTTTACCATGAGAAGGAGAAAGCCTTCCTACGGTAAGCCTTCGGGATAAGTCTCGTCTAGGCGGGACCTTAGTAACGACCCTCACGGGTTCATAACATAAGGCCGCCCTGATCTAAGATGGTTCTAGAAGAGGTCCCTAGAGTCATGGACTGAACTCAAAGTTTTATCACGAAGAAGTGTTAGCCTTCTCATGACAAGCCTTTTGAATTGATCTATTCTGGGCGGGATCATCATCAAAGACCCCACGAGATGAGAACCCCAGTGGCCGAGACAGGACGACCCCTTACTTAAGCTTATATTTTTTCTCGAGCTTGAGTTTTAGCTTCCCACATGTAACAATCTCATCCAAATGATATATCAATAATAATATAATATTAAAATATGCAATAAAATATATAAACAGAAAATAAACAAGAAAATAAATAAACAGAAAATAAGCAACCAAATAAAGAACACACAACCCTAAAACCAAAGGTTAGGACAAACTCTCTTTAGGGAAAGTATAAGTCACTTCCCCAGTAGAGTCGCCAGCTGTCGCGGATGGAAAAATGACAGAGTTGCCACCATCCTTTATTCGTTCCTAAGGAATAGGGAAATAATAATAAAACCTAATAATTAAGAGTGAGAGACTAGATTCGGGAGTCGATTAAGTAAGGGGAAGGTGTTAAGCACCCCTTACCTCCATTGTACTCAATGGGATCCTCCTACAATTCTATGGCTAGTGTATGTTTCTAAGGTGTTTGCTTGATTACTAATTAGCTATTAACTATTTATTTTATTTTACCAAAGCATTTCATTAGAATTAATGGGGAGACCCAAAAAGTTTTTTATAATTGTAATCACTAGAGTTTACAATTCTATGCCTACGTACCTTCGCATTAGGCGAAGGATTAGAGTACCGTAGTTCTTCTTAAAAACTGTTGGTTGGTTGATTGTTTTTATCCCTTGAAAATTCTCACGCATCGGAGGCGGAGAAATGATTGATTTTTAAAATGCCTCAATACTCCAGGGTAGAGGACTTATAGTTTGAAGTGTGTTGAATTTGATTTTATCCCTTGATTGTTTGTGAAGATAATATTTAATTTATTTTAAGAAAATAAATTTTAGAATACTAGATATAATCCTTATCCCAATTTTATCCCTTAAAATTCCTAGACTTTTATCCCATGTTTAATCTCATATTTGTATCCCTTATTCAATTGTAAAAATTTAATTTGATTGAGAAAATAAATTAAATAAGATGCAGTTTAACATATCTCTTGTCCCGATTTTATCCCTTAGTTTTGGTATTTTAATTTCATGTTAACAATAATTATCTAAGTAATTATTTAATTATATATATTTTTATTTAATCCCTAATTATATTAAACCCCTAAATTATTTTAATCAATTTATATTATAACCTTAATTAATAATTATTGTAAAAATATTAATTAACACTACTTATCCTAATTTAATATTATTAACCCTAAATTCTTGATTAATATTTCATAATTAATTATATTTTTTATTCTTTTTATTTTATTCATGGAATAATAGTATAATATTCCTATTAATCTTAATACAATATTAACTTCTTTTTTTTGTATTTGGATTAGATGAGAAAATATATTTTAGTATTTTTGTGTTTTTTTGAAATAGTTTTTAATAATAATAAAAATTAATAGGGTATCTCAAATTAATATTATTTTACCATATAGCTTACTTCTAGTTCTAAGAGCCCAACCTAAATAAATAATATACTAAACATACAGAATAAATTGAGTTAGACATTTATTAAACGTACCATTTATTTCCCATGCTTCAGTAGTTATCTTCTCCAAACCCTTTCGTCTCTTTCTTAATCGTGCCTCTCCATATATTCAAATAAAGATGAACATCACCAATCAAATTTCATCAAATATTATTTATTAAAGATCAAAACTAATTATTTATAGTTGTGATTAGTATTCATGCAGAAAAGTTATTCCTGAGATAAATTTTCAATGAAAAATTGACAAACTCATAGTAAATTAAGAGTGATTTTCCATGTAGTAAAATTGGTGCAGGATAGTAGGTGTTAGAATTGGAAATTGTGAATCAAGTGAGAATGAGTGTTATATGTTATTAGTCAATTGTGTATTACCGTGTAAAAAGTTTCATTGAAATTTGTTATTGTTGGTTAAAAACAAAAGTTAGAAATAGTGTAAAAAACTAACTTTAGAGATGAATTATAAAAAACAAGAGAACAATCTAATGGAATGTGAAGACCGTCAAATTATCATCATCATACGGTTAATTGATTTTAAAGACGAAAAAAACTTTAAAAAACGTAAAATAAAATAAAATCTGGAATTGGAACTCGGGTGTTTGGGACTTAGTGCAAAACTCTGTGTAATTTTATCTAATTGGCTTTAGAATTTGTGAATGATAGTGGAGATTGTTAGTTAGTAGCAGAAAGTGGTTGATAAATAAGGGAGTATTGATGTGTATACTGCAGCTTGAAACGAAAATTGTTTTTTTTTTTAAATCTTTTGTACAAGTGGAGGGTTATTTGTGTAAGACCTTCCTCTTCTCACAATTTTTTTCACCTATTTATAGTTGAAAAAAATGATGAGTGATTAATTGAGATTTTATGAGAAATAATGATTTGATTTTTTTGTTTTTGTTTTAGGAAAGTTTTGAACATGAGTTGTAAATAAATCCTAATAATAATACATAAACTTAATTATAATTTTTTCTAAAAACAATAACCTTATTAATAAATATAATTCTAATCATAATCTAATAAATTATACTAGTTAAATTAAAAGTAAATTTCAACTTATTAAATTTTATAAATAAAAGAATTCTAATCCTCTAACTAAAATAATTTCAAACTAGACTAAATTAATTTTAATTATAAATCCTATTTATGTTCTAAATTAATTCTAAAATAAAAACTATTTTAAAAATAATGATTCTATTCTAAAATTAAAATCCAATAAATTATCCTAAATATAAAAGTAGTAACTATATTCAATAATAAAAATGTTAGAAAATGATTCATATTTGTAATGAAAATAAAAACATAATTAATAATTAAAGTGGATTAAAGACGAAATCAAGAGTAAAAACAAAATTTTAATATGAGTGATTTTTAACTAAAAATATTTATATGTTTTTAACAAAATATATATTTTTGGATAAAAGTAAAAAAAAAAATATTTAAAAAAAATATTAATAAAAATGAAAATTAATAATAAGTATTAAAAAATGCAATTTTCCCTTTTAAATAATAAAATTAAAAAAGCAAGGATAAAAAAAGAAGTAGAATACCAAATTATTTATATTAATGGAGATTTGTGATATTTCTTTCTTGAAATTTTTAGGAATACTTGATAATAATAGTAAATCATTACTAATTTAAAGAATCAATAACACTCAAATAAATGATTGATAGCCATGATTATAACAAAACCATTCACTTAATTTCTAATAATTAAAACCAGTCAAAAAAATTAAATTAATTTTTAATGGATATTTTAACTTATAAAGAAATAATAATTGATCATTTTGGTAAATAATGAAAACTATGTGGTAATAATAATAACAAGAAAAGATATATATATATTTTTTAATTTTATCTTGATTAAAATAAAATAAAAGCCAAATTTTGATTTTTCTAGATTAAAAATATATTAAATTCAAAAATTAAAATAAAAAATGAAAATTTTGATTTTTCTTGATTAGAAATATATTAAATTCCAAAATAAAAATAAAAATGTAAATTTTGATTAGAAATATATTAAATTCAAAAATAAAAATAAAAAAATTTATTTTTATTTTTTAGATTAAAAGTATATTATATTTGAATATTAAAATAAAAAATGAAAATTTTATTTAAAAATATATTTTAAATTAAATAAAATTTTAAAAATATCAATTTTATTGCAATTGAAGTTAAAGCATAAAAAAAGGAGGAAAACATACTATTTCATTTATTAAGAATAATGTGGCGCTAGAAAAACATATGAAGGATTGACAAAATTTAGGGTACAACACATGCTACATTTTGATAAATAATTTGTAAGATTGGAACAAACATTACTTTGACTCCATTCTCTCTTTTAAATGTCTAAAGTTTTTTTCCAATTGATGGTGAACCATATAATATCATTATCTTGGAAATAAATCTAGATACGTCACAGACATAAGTTTATCCATTATAATGAGTGTTAATAATATAATTTGGGCTGCAAGACATAATTTGGGTTGATACGCAAATTGTTTAGGCATGACATGCCCTTTAATAGAACAAATTTTAAAATGGTTAATGATCAAAGAAATATGAATATCCATCAAATAGTACCCTTACTGCTATTGGTGCATCCTTGTGTTTTTGTACAAAGGCCCCAATAACATGGACTCATGTGCAAAGCGAATGGACCAATCGTAGCCCATACCTATAAAGGAAATTCTCCCAATATATACTTAAAGGAAATTCCACTTGTAGAAAATTCTTCCCATATAACCTTAAGGGACGCGTTAATTTTATTAAAATATGCGCCAATTATAGGAATGGAACTTACCAAAAAGGGAGCATGCGCCAATTGTATCATCGTCATCTTTATGGCATGCATGCAAATTTTCTTTTTAGAATGCATACAATAATTTATTTTACCATTCAAACATCATTTACTCCTTCAACCACATTACATTCACTTCATTTACTTCCTCAATCATACTATATTTTCACACCTTAAATGGTAACTTATCTCAATCTATTTTTCTGACTACCAACGACAAATTCACTTTTACATGTATACATTATTCTGATTTTGTAGTGCAAATGACATTATTATATATGAGCGATGATCATATAGGAACCCTCACAAACATATCTTCTTATATAAGTGTTTTTATATTTCTACATTTTTACATTTTTTTAACTATAATTTTTAAAACAATGTGACTTTAATTATATTTTTTAAATGTCAATCTCTTAATCATGAATATGTCCCACATGAATAAATCATTTGTCCTTATTTGGAGTGTGTCGATTTTGGGCATGTTATCAACTTTACAACATATATTGTTAATAACAAGTTTATCCCTATTCTTCTAAAAAGGTGGAGACCCGAGACACAAATATTTTATCTACCAACCAGAAAATGTATTGTCACACTCGAGGATGTGCAAATGTTGTTGGGTCTACCTATGAATTGTAAGTTAGTAAATGTCCCAACCAACATTGTTGACCATGTAGTCAATGATCTTTTGGATTATACCTTCAAAGACTAATATAGGAAGGGTTAAATCGATCTTGGCTTAAAAAGTTACATCAAAACTTTGAATTAACCGAAATATCTTCTGAGGAAGAAAAAATATAAAAAACTATAATTTACATTATGCTTCTTATAAGCCTTTTCTTATTTCCAGACACTTGGGATAATAGTGTGTGGTTATGTTTGTTAGAAAAATATATAAAATAGGAACTTATAGTTGGGTTCCACTTATTTCGCACAATTTTATATATCATTATGTAAAACTGCAAATGTAGGCACGCATATCTTTCTTGGATGTGCATTGATCCGCTGTCGCACACGGGTTAAAAACGAGTTTAAAAGTGTTGTAAAACGGAAGCGACACTCGAATATCGTATCACAAGGACTCTTGAATGTTATAACCAAACGAATAGAATGAAGAGGATTTTAAGGTTCAAAACTTAAATCAAAGATGATTAAAGGTAAAGGCAAAATTGATAAATAAGCTAATCTATTGTATCGATTTCCGACTTATCATTGATTCTTATAGTTTCAATTCCCTAACGGATTCAATCCCATTCGATTACAATACCCACTGACAAGCGCAAATTGGTATTATATAATGTATGTTCCTAATTTCCGAATTAAGAAAATGGATTTAAGCAGACGCGAATTAAGCAAACACGACTTAATCAAACACGATAACGAAAAAGTTACGCTAACGTGATTATAGTTAAGGATCATACAAACAATCAAATTTAATCAACTCTATCCTATAAGAAACAATCGAATTAAGCAAACGAAAGTAATTGAATTAAGCAAACGAGTTTATAGGAAGAATTGAAAAGAGATCAGAATTAAACTGAAATTAATAAAAACCTCAAAGTGGAATTCGAATACAACAGATCAGCTCTTTGGGAATTAGCTCTCCATGGAATCTTCTAAGCAATATTGTATCATCAAAATTCAGAAGAATTCATGTAGCAGTGGAAGACCTAATATACTAAAAGGGAAATTCGGACCCTTGTGGGATCCGACCCGAAAATTACAAAAATCGGCCCAAACTAACTATTTTAATTAAGTCTGGGACTTTAACAAATTATTCGACCATTCTTCATTCTGAATATGCTTTTGACTTCAACGTGAAACTTTTAGTTCTTTCTCTTAGTTTTCCAACGTATATTAGAACGCGTCAATCCGAGTCCTATAGCCCAAGTTATGATCTGAATAGTAACAAGGTATCAAATAACTATTTATGCTGAAAATAAAGTACGAAAATAAAATAAAGGCAAAAATAAACTTAAATATAAAAACATACTAAAATAGTAAAAATAATAGAATAAATTATAGAAATGTCTAAGTATAATTATAGAAGAATGTGCATCAAAATGCACTGATCATGCATCCTTGCTACAAAGAGTGGATGGTCAAGAATGCCTTCCCTAGCTCCAATAATTCGTCACTTTCTATTTCTATATGCCACAAAGTAACTTCCTAACTTGATAAATATATTTATTTATTACATTTATACCAATTACTCTTACCTATTTATGTTTTATAATTTTTGTTCTAGGTGATCAGCTTATGTGATGGACTTCGAAAGATGCCCTATCAGTGTGTCGTGGCTTACCAATCATTTATAGATCACCTCAAATCAAATGATGTATCACCACTAAATTAGTATTTATTAATTAATTGATATTGATTTATATTAAGCTAATAAATACATTTTATGTATTCGTTTATTTGAAGGCCATGTCCGTCAATATCATTGGATCTTCTCTTTGATTTATTTTTGAAAGTGGGGTAGATTGAGATTTAGGTTTCGTTTGGTTCAAGTGAGGGGATGAAAGAGTATGGATTTTAATAAAGGGGGGGGGGTGAGAATATGTGAGGGGATATGTTTTAATTAAACATATGTTTGATTCTAAAGAGGGGGAGGGAAGGGGAGAGAGAAGTTTTAATCAAATTTATGTTTGGGTCACAACGAGAGAGGAGGAGTTTTAAAATTGATTTACCTTTTTATCCTTAAAATATTATAATACTCATGCTAAATAAAATAAAAACAAAATGACATTCACACAAAAAAATTCAATCCATAAACAACATAGATAATCAAACACAAAATATTTAATATTTCAAATACTATGAAATATGTTAAAGTTCAAATAAAATATTGATAAATATCATAAAATCGTTATTTAATCAATGATCAGATGAACTATTTTCTCATCTTAATGATCTATCTAATCCTATAAAATATTTATAAAATTAAGTTCTAGATAATATATAACTCATATACTACAATTATATATCGATATGTAATACAACACAATAACTTATACGACAATTATGTTATTACAAACAAAGTTATAAATAAAAATGTACAAAATAAAACACATGAAAAAAGAAAGAAAATTGAGTCATAGTAATAAAAATAATGAAGTTACCATTAAAAAAATGGAAGAATTCTAATAAGATGACAAAAATTAATATAAATATTTATTAAGGATAATTTAGAAATTTAATAAAAAAAGTAAGATTTTTTTTGTAAATATAACAAAAATAAATTTTATCATAACTCTTCTCCCCCTCCCCAAACAAAAAAAAACTCTCAATTCGTGGGAACGAAAAATTGCTCCAAGAGAGATTCAGACTACCTCCAATTCCTTCCCATCCGCTCATAAAAACAAATGAACCAAGCATACTTAAATTAAAATATTCACTCATGTCCCCTAAAAAAAACTTCGATGAAACGGACTCTTAGGTGTGTTTGGTTTGGGGTAAATAAAGGAGAGGGGAGAGGATAATTTTAATGAAATATGTTTGGTTCAAATTTTAGTAGAGGGGAGGAGGAAAGGAGAAGGAAGCAAAACCCCTATGAAACACACTTTTTGTGTCCTTTGAAATTTTATTTTTGTATTTCTAAATTATTTATTTTCTTTTGTGCTACTGCTTCTTTTTTTTTGTGTGATTTTTCTCTATTTCTTTCATTTATTAGAATTGTTTTCCATATTGCACTTTTTTGTTTTATTTTATTTTTATAATTTTTACTTTCATATTTATTTACTTTTGTTTTTTCTTCTAAATTTTCTTATGTATTATATTATTTTCTTATAACAAATTATTTTATGTATTTAAATTTTTTTGTCAACACATAGTTTAATTTGTGTCTGAGAGTTATACTACGAATCAAGTGTATTTAATTTTTTTTAAGTTAAATGATAAGTTATAAGAAATTTAATCACTTAATATTAAAAATTTTACTACCAAAAAATATTTATAAAATTTTCACCTTTAAATATCGTATAAACTATATAAGGTCATAAGGATAAAAATGTAAGTTATTCATAAAATTTCTTCGAGAGCCAAATATACTTTAATTAAAATCTCTCCCTTTCCCTCTCCTCCCCTATTTTGAACAAAACATATATAAATATATAATTAAAAAAAAACTCCTTCAAATCCCCTCCCCTTCTCTTTCCACCATTAAAATTCATCCTCTCCCTTTTGATGAATCATCATGAAGGGGAAGCATTCACATTGGGTCAAACATTCACCTAAAGGTAAAAAAACCCACCCAAACATGTGAGAGAGACACCAAATATTCATCCAAAACCTTAAGGTGATAGGTGTATGAGTCCTCTTATTTATAAAGTATTCAACCTCCACTTTTTTAAGTAGTGTGAAATTTATAACTCACACTTGTTTCTCAATAATCTCCCCCTTGTTGAGAATGTAACAAGTGTGAGTAGTGTGATTAATAATCTCATATTTATTGAAAATATGGAGACTTGAGCATTTATATGTGAAAGAACCCACCCACCCATCACCTTAAGGTTTTGAATGAATATATGGTGTGTCTCTCACAAAGGTGTTGCTCCAAAAAAGAAGAAGTTCCACAATGTTCAATGCTCCCTAGTAAAAAAACTTCTCCAACATATGACATCAGAGCCTTTGGTTTGAGAAAGGGTCTGACTTACTTGTATAAAAAATAACGGCGCCACAAGGGTGGTGAGAAGAAATGTTATGTTGAAAAATGTCAACGGCGCCACAAGGGTGGTAAGTAAGAAATGTTATGTGTTGTACAAGAGTTTGTGAAAGTAAGAAGAGTTTTCACTTGATGGGGAGCACTGTGAACTCACACTTGAGTGGGAATGTTGAAAATGTAGCAAGTGTGAGTAGTCTCATATTGGTTGGAAATATGGAGACTTGAGCATTTATATGTGAGAGAACTCACCTACCTATCACCTTAAGGTTTTTTGTGAATATGTGGTGTGTCTCTCACAAAGGTGTTTCTTCAAAAAAGGAGAAGTTCCACAATGTTCAATGCTCCCTAATGAAAAAACTCCCCCAACACCCTCAAGTGTGAGTCCATCCATTATGTTCCCCCTTAAGCGGAAACTCTTTCGTCCACATACTTGTATTGCCGTTAAGAGACACCTTTATCTTATCATGGGAACTTCAACAAAACACGTCGTCTGACCATCATGTCAGGAAGACTTTCGATACAAGGAGTCGGTCCCTTACTCGAACCATCGACTCTGATACCAATGATGGATCATCATGAGGGGTAAGCATTCATATTGGTTCAAGCACTCACCTAAAGGTCAAAGAAACATCCAAACAAGTGAGAGAGACACCATATATTCACTCAAAATCTTAAGGTGATAGGTGTATGGGTCATCTTACTTATAAAGTGTCCAACTTCCACTTTTCTAAGCAATATGGTACTTAGAACTCACACTTGTTTCTCAAGATAACTCACATTTGTTTCTCAATATTTTTCTCCTCATTTGAACCAAACAGACCCTTAAGAAAGAAAATGAATTATGTTGAGAGTTAACGTGGCAAATTAAGGATATTCAGGTAAAGAAATATTTCACACATTTCTCTTTTTCCTCTACTTTACCACCCTTAATTTTAAAAATAGTTTTCAAATTATCAAACTATTATTTTTAATCATTAAAAACTCATCAATTAAATTGGCGCTTTCTTTTAAAAATTAATATAAAACATTTCTTGCAGATTTAGACATGAATTTTGCAAGAAACATCTCAAAAATTTACTATAATAATATTATAGAAAATATTTCCTACGGAATTGGTATTTAAATTTATAGGAAAAAAGAATGTATATAAATTTGAAAAAAATAAGAATATGTGGGTCCGTCAATGCAATTGAAGGGATGCTATTAATTTTTATAAGATAATGTCAATTCAACTGGTGGCATGTCAATAATAAAAAAGTTGTTTAAAAGCATGATAGATTGCGAAATATTTTTAAAAATGTGGTAAAGTGGAGAAGAAAAGAGAAATGTGTGGTATTTGCAACAACAAAAAAGTTCTAATTGTGCTATTGTGAGTAAAATGGGTTTTCTACCGAGTAAACTTTTTTGGAGTGGAATTATTACTATTCATTTATATATTAGAAAAAACTATGATAGACAAATTAAATATTATAATTATAAAAAGAAAGAAAGAATTACGACAGGTATCAAAATAACGACTAAAAAATAAAACTATTTAAAAGTTCTTTCAACAAATAAACTATATAATATACTCACAAATTCCAAAGAAAAATAAAACTATTTAAAAATTCTTATAACAAATAGACTATATAATATATTCATAATTTCCAAAGAAAAAATGTTCTGGCAATTTCCCTAATCATTATTGAAGAAATTTGGGATTTAAGTATTTTTGTTTAAATTTGAGGAGTAATCTTTGGAGTTATTGTGTCAAAAGTTTGAACCCTCCAGTTTTAGTATTCATGATCAACAATTTTCCTTAGTTATTCTATGGGCAACAAGACTTATCACATATCGGTCATCTATCATAGTACTATTCATATTGGAAGAATAATGATTTGGTATGAAATTAATTCCCTCCAACCGAGATATTGTATTCTTTGGTGTGTTGGAAGATTTTAATGCTACTCTAGGAGCACATGAAAAAAATGGCAGGCATCATCCCAAGAAAACCTTTTGTGATGAATTTCAAAGTTGGATCTTCTATAATAATTTGATTCACCTAAACACATATAGAATCCTTCTTACTTGGTTCAATGGTACGAGGGGTTTAACTCACACTTCTAAGAGACTAGATATACTTATTTGTAATGTTGACCGATTAGATTTTTGGGATTTTATCCGTTGTTACACTTTTCCTGAAAGTCACACATATCATCACCAATTATGTTGACTTTTTCTAACGATAATAATGTGTCCCCTCCTTTCAAATTTCAAATGATGTGAACGTACATCTCATAAAGATTGCAAAAAAATCATTGAGAATCATTGGAGTTACCAAATTGTAGGTTATCATATGTTTATTCTCCCGTAAAAGCTAAAGCCTTTCAAACTAATTATTAGAAATTGAAACAAAGATTTATTTGACAATGTTAACAACAATATTGCCATAGATGATCTCAAATTTATTCAAACTCAAATCAACAACCTTGGCTACTTATATGAGCTCAACATTGAGGAAAATAATGTCGAAAAAGATTTGAGTCGTCAATATCAATTTTTGAAAGACAAAGCTAAAATGAATTACAAATGGAAACAAAATATCTCTTTGCATCTGACTCAACCAAAAACTCTAGCAACACTATTATTTGAAACAACATTTTTTCCTCGATCGCTGAGATTGAAATAACCATACTCACCAATTTTCCTAACCTTGATGAAGTTACAAATGTAACATTCAATATTGATGGCTCCTCTGCTCCAGACACTGATGGTTTGGTTAGTTTTGTAAAACAAATTTTAACTAGTTGTTGAATTCTTCCTAATTTAAATTATAATAGAGTTGTCCTCATTCATAAGTTAGATGGTGTCAAAAAAGTTGATAAATTTAGGCTTATAATAGAAAAAAATTAATTTAAGCTCATCAGTAAGGTAATTGCTGACATATTGACTATTATGACTCCTAAAATCACTATTGATCATCAAAGAGGTTTCGTTCAAGTAAGAAGTATATAGGAATGCATCAACATCAAAACCAAGCACATGTTGCACACACCCCTAACAGTGAAAGCTTTGCAAATAGGGAAAGTTTTCTTTCCTTATTAAATTAGAACAACATGGAACTATTGAACTCTCTTTTTGAATCTATTTGTAAGCCTTTTGAAATCAGATCAATAGAAATTATTGATAAGAATGTATGGTCCTCCTCATCATTAACTATTTGCAGTAGTATACCTAAGAGTGCTATGATTCTTGACTCTGGTGCTACAATTCTTATGGAGTTTCTAGAAAAATGCATGAGTTATATTCCTTGTACGAGGAGTCAGATCATCGAAAGGTGTTGTCCCCATGTTTCTAGTGTGAGTCTTCCTTTTTTGCCTCACAAATTGGGTTTAGTACAAACGTCTTGGACATCCTCCATTTTATATAATTAAATTTATGTTTCCATATTTATTTTTATAATATTTTATTGAGTTTTTTAACTGTGATCTTTATCAGATAGCAAAACACAAGCATGCTTCTATTCTTTCCAATTTAAATAAAACTGTTGAACTATTTAATGTTATTCAATCTGATGTTTGAGACCTACCTTTATCTTTAATATTTTTTATGCAAAAATAATTTGTTTCTTTTATTAATTTAAACTTGAGTAACTTGCATCTTATTGATGAATACCAAATTAAAAGTATCATAATTATTTGTCTACTTTTATAATATGCTACAAATATAATTTGAGAAAGGTATAAAAAGAATTCAATCTCACAATGGTAAAGAATATATTAACCATGTATTTTCTAACTTCACTCATAAACAATGTATTATCCATGAATTCACATGTGTCAATACTCCTTAACAAAACAGTGTTGCGGAAAGAAAACACCACCACTTATTTGAAGTTGTTCGATCTATCCTATTAAAATCACAACTCTTATTGAGGATAGACGATTCTTATTATTGTTTATCTGATTAATTAGGTCTCATATCGAGTCTTAGTAATGTTAATCATGTCTAATTTATACTCTGATACATTTGTGCACAAGAACAAGATAATGAACATATGAGATGATTTGAATATTCGATAGTGGTGGCTCTTTGGTTCCACTGCGGTGGAGCATGCTAACATGCAAGGTAAGCAGTCCAACGCTCAAGTTAGTGTATGAAGCAAATAGGAAAATTTCAAATGGGATTGAAGTTACCTTAAAATTGCACCCTTTTCTTCTTTTTATAAAGGAGTTTGTTCGTAAATGAAATGTGAAGGGAGTTTGAAAAACATGGATGACCGTAGGATGGATATGACAGGTCTGATTGTTTCATCCCAGGGAGTCGCGGATATTCATTTTGATCTATATTCTTCATGTTTGGTTTCCCAAGGGTATTAGGCTCTGCTCTCTATTGGACCGTTGCAATCGGCCCAAAACAGTTTCCCCAACCCCTTGTCTTTTATTGCTCAAAGGGGAAATGACTTTGCAATTCATGGAGTTTTGTGTCGAAGGAAGAGGTACTAACTGAAATGTGCCCCATAATTTGATCATTCACATGATTACCCTAAGTTGTTATAAAGTCACCCCAACTATCATAAAGGAATCTCGATTGTTGGTAGTGGAGTATGATCGTGTGGCTTTGATTTACTTAGGGAAGTTCAATGGGTTTCCAAAGGGACTTCATTACTTTCACCATCTTGCATATTTACTTTGAAAATCTACTTTTTCTCCTTTTTGTCTTGAATCTTATTGGCATGTGACCTAATCATATTGTAGCACCTCAAATTTGCACCTCCCATTTGTATATACATTTTATTTTTAGGTCATTAACATCACCTTAACATTGCATTGTCATTGCATAATCCATTGCATTCCATCAGGCAAGACTGGTCAGGAGATTCAACTGTGCAAGGCAATAAGAGCATTTTCTATGAGATCAAAGCCCTAGGGTGATTCCCATGAGTTCACATGATTCAAGGATCATTTTGAAGTGGTTTGGCCAAGTGCTGAAGGCTCAGAACTCATCAGTCCATGTGCAAATCATCTAAGGCCCACAAAAGTCAACAGAAGTCAACTGCAAAGTCAACTGTGAATTTGAAGGTGGGAAGTGGTTAGAGATGCCTCATTCATGTTCAAACAAGTCTCATTTGACATTTCAAACATCAACATTGAAGAATTTGAAGTCAGATCAAGAATTTCCAAAAATAGCAGGTGACCTGTAATTTGAACTTTCCAAAAATGGAAAGGTTTTGGCCCAACTTCAACTCAAGATTACATTATCAATAAAGCTTTAAATGAAATTTTGTCCAACATGAAATTTGAAGATCTTTCTCTCCCATTTCCAAAAAGTCCAAGATCATGAATTTCTCATGTGTGGTTGAGGAGATATGGTCCAATCATGGCAAAGTGTGTTTCAAAGTTCAAATGGACATAACTTTCAAACCAAAACTCCAAAATGAGTGGTTCTTTTTGCATTTTGATCCTTATAACATGTACTTTCCAAGCATACCATTACTTGACATGAATTTCATTTGCATAAGCATGTGCTCACTCATGAAGTTTTTGGAAGAAAATTGCATAACATCATTTTGGTTGATCATGAGCATACAAGACCAATCCAAAACCTTGCAGGAACTCATTTTAAGTGGATTTGGGCCTTGGAAGAGTACTGTTCACGTGCATGGCATGCATGTGAGGTGAAATATTATTTTTGCACATACACCTTCAAAGTGGTTAATCACATTTGCATTTGGCTTAAGCTGGATTTAAACATGATTAGTAGGAAGTATAAAGGGATAATCATAACTGTTTTTGAGCAGGAGCAACATTTCAGATCTAGAATCACAAAATTCTCAAAACTTTTCTCTCAAACTTTTTTCCAAAATTCTTCAAACAAGAGCATCCTCTATTGATCAATTCATCATCCTGAAGTATTGTTGAGAAGGTTTGGACGTGGAATGAAGAGAAATCGTGGCAGATTGAGCTAGGTTCAAAGCTTGAAGGTTCCATGGTGATTTCAAAATCTGTTGGATTCGTGCATACTTAAGCTTCACATTCATCATCAAACACTTCAATAAGCATATTGGAAGAGTTCTGGAGCATCACAAGCCTTGAAGCAAGCTGAATCCAGTTCTGTTCATCAAGAGGTCAGTTTTTTGATCTCAATAATTCTCAAAATCTTTGTGATATTTGTGTAGATCATGGTATGGTGATAATGCTGATGTAAAATTCGAGTGATTTGGTGCCCTATACACAAAGTTATGTTCAATTAAAGTTTTGATGTCAATTTTTGATTTCTTCGATCCGTGCTTGTGTTGTTGTTTTTGCATGAATCATTGTTTGATCCTTGATGTACATGGAAGGATGAGTTGAATGGCGTAGGTTTTACCAATTTCTGGACATATTTTTGAAATCTGGAAATTCCAGATGAAGATCTTCATGATCTTCATCTTCCATGCATGAACTTATGCTGTTCCCAGATTCTGCTACGAAGTGGCTACGTTTTAGCTACGAAAATCTCATTTAGCTACGAAATGCCATGCAGCGCGTGTGTTTAGGGTTCAGTACCAAAACGCCACCGTTTTGGCTTTGGCGCGCGCTTGTGATTCAAATTTGGCACCGGTTCGAATCTGAGCGAGAGGACCTTTTCAAATTGCCATGCATTATTCCTTTTCCCTCCATATTTCATACCTCGGCTCCATTTTCATTTTCAAAATTTCTCCAAACTTCCAAAAATCATATAAAAATGAAAAATGCTCCAATTGATCTCCATTTTTTTGCATTGTGTTCCTCATCTTGTCTACTTTTTTATGATCATTAAATTGCAAGTTGTGCCTGATTAAAAAATTGATTTGTCCTAGGGTGTTTGAATATGTATCCATTCATGATATTGCCTTATTCATTTGATCATAAAATGCTTGTTTCTTATCCAATGCTTCTGAAATTTTGTGTGTAGATTCTAGACATGTTGAGTGATATTTTGGCTTTGGTTTGAGATTTTTTCCATGCTCCCATTCTGTTTTATGCTCATGCTAACTTGGTGTGACAATTTGTGTCACACATTTGGTTGTCTGTTTTATGCTATGTGATTGCCATGCCTAATGATGTCCAATGCCTCTAATTTTGTATGTGATGATCATGTTGTATGTCCTGTTTACTCATGAATTTTTCCAAGATTATTTGAGTCATTTTTGATTTGATGTGCATTTGTTTCTTCTGATGTCTCAATGTGATCACCATTTGCATGCCTTGCCATGTTTTGCTCATGAAATGAATATGATTAATGATTTTGATGTGGGACTTTTTGAGATTTGTTATTTATTGAATAAGGATGATTCATGTTAAATTTGAGGTTCTGTTTTGACTTTTTTCTCCATCTTTGACCCTAGGCTTTGACATAGTGGTTTGTGGCTTACATGTGGGCTTTGATTTCAGGTTTAAACATCCAAGTCCATAGTTGATGATGCTTCCTCATTTGAGCATTGATGTTTGCTCTTGATTACTAACACTTGTGTGTTTTGTAGGTTGATGCTAACTCATTTGAGTTTGCCTTGTGGCTTGCACATTGTGAATATTGTCTGTCTGTTTGTTATTGCCTGTTGATTGTTTGTCTGTACAGTTGAACTGATTGGTTTAGATTTTGCACAGGTACTTTAGTAGCTATAACTCATTGCTTGAGTTGCCTAACTTGGCTTGTGGTTTGCTTACCACCTAGGTATAACTCTCTAACTTCATGTAGTCTGGAAGACCTGTCCTATTATGTGGGCAGGCACCTGTCTGAAGCCCTCCTTAAGAGGCAATGCTTGTGAATGTTTACTGTTGTGCCAAGCAGGTAAAGGCCTCTTAAGAGGCAATGGGCAGATACAAGGGATGTGCAATCCATCCCCTGCTATTCCGTTGTGTCATTCATCTTTGCTCACACCATTGTGTTGATGCATTGTGGATAATAACCCAAGATCATGTTGTGTCAGTCATTTGTGGAGAAGAGTTCCTACATTCTGAACTCCCACACTTTCTATTTTGAGTCAAGCTCTCCCAGGCCAGGGATAAGAGCTGTGAGGTCTTACCCCCACTTCCTATTTCATCTGCTTCACCTTAACTCTCAATGTTAGGGTTAAGAGCTAATCATACCCCATTCCAGTGGCTTGTTTGTTGAGGTTGACATGACCCCTTGACTAAAGCCTAACCTTGTATGAACCCAATTGTTTGCATATAATGTGTGTGCTTCTTTTTGTGCTTGTATGTATTTGCCTGTGCTGTTTAGGATAGCTTGCTTCCTGTGCAAGTTAGATAGAAACCTTAACATAGGGATCGTATGCATGACAACTTCTAGGCTCGAGTCGTAGTCTCCATAGTGGTTTGTGTCTCCCTTTGTATCTGGTTAGGATATAAGTTCTTTCCCTGTTAAGGGGAACTACGTCGCCCTGATCCTCATACCAGATGAGGTACGTAGGCAGGAGATGAGCTGATCTCTCCGGGCGCCCTTTTCTTTTCAACCCCTTTGTGTTATGTTGGAGTCTGACATAAGTCCAGCGATTGGCAGTTGGTTTCCTGTGTCTTGTTTGCTTGTTGGAGTCTGACATAAGTCCAGTGATTGGCAGTTGGTTTCCATTGTATGTTTGTTGGTTCGGAGTCTGATGTAAGTCCAACGATTGGCATTCGGTTTCCATGTTTGCCTGTTTGTGTTAGAGTCTGACGTAAGTCCAGCGATTGGCAGTCGGTTTCATGTGTGGTTTTGTTTGGCGTGCGTTAGCCGAGCTACGAGTGCTCTGATTCTTCTCCGGTCAGAGAAGATACGTATGCATAGGATGCGACATCCTAGCGAGCACGTTTCCCCTATCCCGAACTACGTCGACTATGATGTCTGTGTCTGACAGACTACGTAGGCCCAGGATGCGATATTCTGCCGAGTCTCGTTTCTTCCGTTTCTTTTGTCTTCCTGTGTTTCCTTCCAGCCTTGTGCGGTGTTTGAGCAGTTTTTTAGCAACCTTGTCCTTTCTTTCTGAGCGTGGATCCCGTCGAGTACGACGGATGCGTAGGGGTGCTAATACCTTCCCTTCGCATAACCGACTCCCGATCCCATCTTTCTCTGGTCGCGGGACCATGTCTTTTCCAAGTTTACTTCGAGCGTTTCCTTTCCCTCTTTTGGGATAAATAACGCACGGTGGCGACTCTGTTGTTTTGTTTTCCCGCCGGTTTTTCGCGTAATGCGACACATATGTCTGAGGAAGTTTCCCTTGCTAACTTGGTTTGTGCGTGTTGATTTCTTATTCATATTTTTCGAGACTTGTCTTTAGAGTTTTCATCTTTCCTCTTCCTTCTTCATTGCTTTTAGGGTTTCTTTGTACCTTAGAGATGATTCGGTACTTTGTTGTGTTTGGTTTGTAATTTTGCAAACATGGCCATTTCTTACGTGTCAACTAAGAGAGATGTTAAAGACATTTCTAAAGTTTAGGTAAATTCAAACATCTCATGTATGCTTCCTTTTTCTTCCTAGGTGATGCCTTTTCTCCGAAGGTGACAGAAGTAGGTCAATCTGAGGATTAGGGTGTCATTCCTTCAACCGAAGAATAAGGGATTTGTGGTCCATATAGTGGGCATGTTATTCCATTTCACTAATGTATATTCTCCTTAGTTGGTTTTGTCTTCCCTTAAACGAGTCTGAGATCAACGTCTTAAATCATTTGTTAGTCGCTCCTTCATAATTACATCTCGTAAGCTAGGATTTTGTTAAGGTTTTTCAACACTAGCGTGAGTATAAAGGCAGTAAACCAATGTTGACCTTGTTTTTCAACTTTTTGGGGTACAAAGTAGTTATAAATCTGCGGATGGCTCTAGCATTATTTCATAGGGGAAATATACTAATTACTTTTAGCCTTATTCTGATAGTGTGAAGAGCTTCAAATATCGTTTTTCTTGGTGGTCCCTCTCACCCAGGAGGCCCATTCAAAAATTTGTAACTTGAATCAGGAAACTCCTTCTTCTTGTATGGACGTCTTTCACAAGTACTGGACTTAAGGTTATTTCCTAATCGGAGTCGGGTTGTGTCGTTACAAGGATGAAGATTTGTCTATGGAATAACGATATTTAAAATTCATTTATTGTCTTTTTTATCAAGAGCTTGGTTACGTGGACGGGGTAGTTTCCTTCGACCTTGCCTACAAGAAGTGGTCGAAGAGATACATCCAGACTCATTGGCTCATATAACCCAGTCTAAATAAGATAAGAAGAAAAATTTTGGTACGTTGGTTCTAGAATCACGTACTTATTTCCCGTCTTTTCTGGATTTTTCCTAACATTTCCCTTTTGTTTGTAGATATGATGAAGAGTGAATATGCCATGCGGCGATAGAAGAAAGAGGTTTGGGTCGCTACTTCCTTGATCGGAATTCCAAGAATGCCCTATGCCGGGGGAACTTCTATTGTAGGCATACCCGCCGGTACCCCGTCTTCTCTAGTTGTCGGGCAATTTATTAAGTGGTCTATCAGGGAGACGAGGATGTGAATCTGAATTCTACCACATGCGTCTAGGTGGTTGGAAACTCATCCTTCCCTATTTGGGAAAGGGAGGAAAGGCTATCTCTGGTCCTTGAATATGAGGTGGTATGAGTTGAGGTTCCCCCTCCCAACCATCTTCGACGCTCTAGGTCGATAAGGGAAACGTCTTTTCCTCAAAGGGATGTTAATTCTATATTTTTTTGCTCATCCGGGTTTAAGGACGAGTAGTGCCAAAAAAAATTAGACTCCCTGACAATACTCTATAAGTCAAGTTGGTAGAATCAACTTACCTAGTTCGTTGGGCATCTATTGTTCTAGCTATTTGTGTTGCCGTTAGAAGGAAGTTTTTATGCCTGACCTTTTTTATAGGGAAATAGAGAGCTTGAAGAAGAAGGTTGCAAACCTTGTCCTTGAGATAAACATATGCTTAGAGGAAGTTCATGATGTTTCTGACTCCTTCCTTGCCATCGTAGTTTCCATGGAACCTTGGGGTATTATGGTTCTTTTCCTGAAAAGGTACAATAGTTAGTTCAAGTGGCAGTTCACAAGGAATAAGCTTTGTCTGAGGCGAAGTATTTCTTGGAAGTTTCCCAAAAGAGGACTAAAGAGTTGGATAAGGCTTTAAAGGAATCTCGAGATGATCATTAGAAGACCAAGGCTGACCTTGTGAACATGCATGAATAAAATCTTTCTCTTTGTAAAGATATGTCTAAGTCCTTACAAGAAAGTTTCCATGTGGTCGGGTAGGCCTGTGAAAATGATCTTCAACAAGTTGAACATTCCTGCTCATCTGACCCCATTCCCAAACTCATGTCTGCCTCAACCAGATGATTATAGACAAGTAAGTGGTCCTCTTAGATAAGTAATTTTTTTGGATGATTAATCTGAGCATGGCTCGTGTAAATCTTAAATAGTAATGTATAAGTATATTTTATTTATTCATTTTTTTCACCTCATACCTTTTTTGATATAGTTAGAATCATGTTATGCGAGATTTGTGCTCTTTTGTTTATTGGATGTCTTTGGGGACCATGTCCGACCAAGGGTTGGTGCCCATTCCCAAGCCCCCAAGTGTAGACCTGATTTGAGGTTGACTTATTGGCGGATCTACCACTTCCTTTGGAGTGACTAGCTACCAAGAAGGGGTAGGTCAGTTATTTGCCAACTTTGGGTGTGTTTGTTGTGTTTGTTTGCTAGTGTTTTGGTCGGCTTAGCGATGCACTTTAGCGTTTTTGTGTAAGGGGCTTTGATCCATATGGATGTAGCTTAGGAATCACCTTTACCTTTCATGATAAAAATCATAAGTTATTCAATGGTAACTTTCTTTTTTATTTCAATATTCGCATAATTGATACATTTGATATCTTTATTCCTCAATGATAGGAGATTAATAAGAACTAACATATATTGTAATTGGGTGGTTTATGCCATTGCTTAATGACAATAAATTAAATGAAATTAACTTGAACATAACTGGGAGGTTTACGACACCGCTTATTTGTTCAATGAAACAGGGTCGTCTTCTCTCCAGTCACTTTTCCTTATTGGTTCCACATGTGACATCTTCTTGGTTGGAGGTCAGCCTCTCATATCTTTCAGCTGCTAGACCAACGAGGCCATATTTATTTGCATGGTGATGGCTTCACCTTTTTTCTGCTCGTGTTGTAAAGCTTGATAAATCATTTTGGCTCCTATTAAGTTGATGCTTATTGTAACTGGTTCGTCATGGATATTTTGATATTTCATCTTTAAGTGGACGAGGGAGGCTACTTCGTCCCACATTGTTGCGAAGGGGCGACCTAAGATGTAATTATAAACACTTGGGAATGGGACGACAAGGAATTGGATGTCTAAAGTTATAACATTTTGTCATTCTCCTAGGGAAACCATTAGCTTTTCAAATTGCCATGCATTATTCCTTTTCCCTCCACATTTCATACCTTGGCTCCATTTTCATTTTCAAAATTTCTCCAAACTTCCAAAAATCATATAAAAATGAAAAATGCTCCAATTGATCTCCATTTTTTTGCATTGTGTTCCTCATCTTGTCTACTTTTTTATGATCATTAAATTGCAAGTTGTGCCTGATTAAAAAATTGATTTGTCCTAGGGTGTTTGAATATGTATCCATTCATGATATTGCCTTATTCATTTGATCATAAAATGCTTGTTTCTTATCCAATGCTTCTGAAATTTTGTGTGTAGATTCTAGACATGTTGAGTGATATTTTGGCTTTGGTTTGAGATTTTTTCCATGCTCCCATTCTGTTTTATGCTCATGCTAACTTGGTGTGACAATTTGTGTCACACATTTGGTTGTCTGTTTTATGCTATGTGATTGCCATGCCTAATGATGTCCAATGCCTCTAATTTTGTGTGTGATGATCATGTTGTATGTCCTGTTTACTCATGAATTTTGCCAAGATTATTTGAGTCATTTTTGATTTGATGTGCATTTGTTTCTTCTGATGTCTCAATGTGATCACCATTTGCATGCCTTGCCATGTTTTGCTCATGAAATGAATATGATTAATGATTTTGATGTGGGACTTTTTGAGATTTGTTATTGATTGAATAAGGATGATTCATGTTAAATTTGAGGTTCAGTTTTGACTTTTTTCTCCATATTTGACCCTAGGCTTTGACCTAGTGGTTTGTGGCTTACATGTGGGCTTTGATTTCAGGTTTAAACATCCAAGTCCATAGTTGATGATGCTTCCTCATTTGAGCATTGATGTTTTCTCTTGATTACTAACACTTGTGTGTTTTGTAGGTTGATGCTAACTCATTTGAGTTTGCCTTGTGGCTTGCACATTGTGAATATTGTCTGTCTGTTTGTTATTGCCTGTTGATTGTTTGTCTGTACAGTTGAACTGATTGGTTTAGATTTTGCACAGGTACTTTAGTAGCTATAACTCATTGCTTGAGTTGCCTAACTTGGCTTGTGGTTTACTTGCCACCTAGGTATAACTCTCTAACTTCATGTAGTCTGGAAGACCTGTCCTGTTATGTGGGCAGGCACCTGTCTGAAGCCCTCCTTAAGAGGCAATGCTTGTGAATGTTTACTGTTGTGCCAAGCAGGTAAAGACCTCTTAAGAGGCAATGGGCAGATACAAGGGATGTGCAATCCATCCCCTGCTATTCCGTTGTGTCATTCATCTTTGCTCACACCATTGTGTTGATGCATTGTGGATAATAACCCAAGATCATGTTGTGTCAGTCATTTGTGGAGAAGAGTTCCTACATTCTGAACTCCCACACTTTCTATTTTGAGTCAAGCTCTCCCAGGCCAGGGATAAGAGCTGTGAGGTCTTACCCTCACTTCCTATTTCATCTGCTTCACCTTAACTCTCAATGTTAGGGTTAAGAGCTAATCATACCCCATTCCAGTGGCTTGTTTGTTGAGGTTGACATGACCCCTTGACTAAAGCCTAACCTTGTATGAACCCAATTGTTTGCATATAATGTGTGTGCTTCTTTTTGTGCTTGTATGTATTTGCCTGTGCTGTTTAGGATAGCTTGCTTCCTGTGCAAGTTAGATAGAAACCTTAACATAGGGATCGTATGCATGACAACTTCTAGGCTCGAGTCGTAGTCTCCCTAGTGGTTTGTGTCTCCCTTTGTATCTGGTTAGGATAGAAGTTCTTTCCCTGTTAAGGGGAACTACGTCGCCCTGATCCTCATACCAGATGAGGTACGTCGCCCTGATCCTCTACAAAGCCAAAGCTGACAAGTTGAACTTGGCTCATCAACTCAAAGGCATGCAAGGTGAAGATGTTGCTAGATTGAAGAGCAAGAAGAGGTCCTATGAGGAGATGGAGGCCTTATTGAATGCAGAACATCGTGAGTGCCTGAGGTTACAGAGAGCTGAAGCTACTTATCAGAAAAAGATCAGAGACTTGGAAAAGCAACTTAGGGACAAAGACATCCAATTGAAGAAGGAGGTAGGCTTGAGACATGCATCAGAGAGCCATCTTGGAGGAGAAGTCGTGGAGCTCAGAAGACAACTGAAGGAGAAGATCACCCCTCTGCCAGAATGTTCAGAATGTGACTTGTTGATAGACCAGTGCCATTATCTGAAGACGCTCATTCCTGGAGGACATCTTTCTTAGCTTGTCTTTGTTGTTTATGTTGAGAATCACCTCCAGGCTTGTTGGATGGGGTTCATTGTTGTACTCTGATCATGTGGATCTTTGTCTGAATATTGTTGTATGATCTTTGTTGCTCATATCTATAGATGAGATTGTTGATGTTTCACCTTGTGCTCGTTATCCTGTGTATGTTGCTTCTTTGCTGTTTGTATTGCAGGTTGCCATTTCTCGAAAGATGAATTAGGCTCTTGAATGCTTGAGAAATGAACACATCATGTGCATCATACGCATCATAAGCATCATATACATATCATTTTGCATTACAGGTGTTCTTGATCGAGACTTCTCACTCTGGTTCCTGTGTCAGGCAGGATTGCTGATCAACGTCCGCACCGCTACGCAACCCGGTTGAATCAACAGAGGAACATGGACCAAGTTCAAGCTGAGTTGACTGAGATGAGGGCTAACATGGCCCAATTCATGACCATGATGCAAGGGGTCGTTCAAGGGCAAGAAGAGCTACGTGCCTTAGCCCAGAGACAAGAAGCTGTGCTCCCACCTCCTAGTCGTGCTTCACCAGTGGGTGCACCTGTGAATGATAATGCTGCTGTTGTTGCTCCCGCCAATGATTATGCCGTAGGGGATGAATTGAGGGGTATTCGGATTAATGGACAGCCTCTTGCTGCAGAGACTGTTAATTCCAGAGCAACTCGTGCTCCCATGCGCCATCCTGCTCCGCTGGTTGACAGGCAGGAAGACATGTTCACACTGCTCAGTGAAGATGATGAAGTTGTGGGAAGAACTGACGAAAGAGATCGGAAAGTTGATTCCATAGCTGAGAAGATCAGAGCCATGGAGTGTCAGAACTTTTTGGGTTTTGATGTCACGAATATGGGGCTGGTAGAAGGATTGAGAATCCCTTACAAGTTCAAAGCGCCTTCCTTTGACAAATACAACGGTACCTCTTGTCCTCGCACCCATGTGCAGGCTTACTACAGAAAAATCTCTGCCTACACAGACGATGAAAAGATGTGGATGTACTTTTTCCAGGATAACTTGTATGGAGCTTCCTTGGATTGGTACATGGAGCTGAAAAGAGAATCTATTAGAAGTTGGAGGGATTTGGGTGAAGCCTTCTTGAGGCAATATAAGCATAATATGGACATGGCGCCGAGCCGGACTCAGTTGCAGAGTCTATGTCAGAAGTCTGGAGAAAGTTTTAAGGAGTACGCCCAGAGATGGTGTGAATTAGCCGTAAGAATGCAACCCCCTATGCTGGAGAGGGAATTGACCGATATGTTTATCGGAACATTGCAAGGGGTATTCATGGACCGGATGGGGAGTTGCCCATTCGGTAGTTTTTCGAATGTTGTAATTTGTGGGGAGAGGACAGAGAGTCTGATCAAAGCCGGGAAGATTCAGGATGCTGGTTCCTCATCTTCGAAGAAGCCGTTTGCTGGGGCACCTCGCAGGAGAGAGGGTGAAACTAATGCTGTGCAACATCGTGGGAATGTGAACAGAGGTTAGTATCGCCAGGTTGCTGCAGTAACCATCCCAGCACCTCAACCACGACAACAGCAACA
Organism: Lathyrus oleraceus; assembly: GCF_024323335.1. Classification (NCBI taxonomy): domain Eukaryota; kingdom Viridiplantae; phylum Streptophyta; class Magnoliopsida; order Fabales; family Fabaceae; genus Lathyrus; species Lathyrus oleraceus. The sequence continues at coordinate 417,299,596 of NC_066584.1, forward strand.
ACAGAGAGTTCAACAACCGCCATAACAACAACAACAACAGCAACGTCCGTTTCAGCAGAGACAGAGAATGCAAGATCAACGTTTCGACCCGTTGCCGATGACCTATGCTGAATTGCTGCCCGAACTGCTCAGATTGGGGTTTGTGGAGTTGCGTACTATGGCTCCGTTGACAAAGATACCACCTGGGTATGATGCCAACGTTCGTTGTGACTTCCACTCTGGTGCACCGGGGCACCACATTGAGAATTGTCGGGCTTTTCATCATAAGGTCCAGGACTTAATTGACGCCAAGACAATCAATTTTACTCCTGTGCCTAATGTTGTGAACAATCCTATGCCTCAGCACGGTGCGCATAGGGTGAACCATGTGGAAGACGGTGAAGCTGAAGACTTGATAGTTGATGTTGAAGATGTTCAGACTTCATTGCTGGTTGTGAAGGGTCGTCTGTTGAATGGGGGAGTGTTCCCGGGCTGTGACCAGGGTTGTTCAGATTGTGTTGATTCAGAGAATGGTTGTGACCAGTTGAGGGTTGGTATCCAGAGTCTGATTGATGAAGGCTGTCTACAGTTTGCTTGGGCCGTGAAAGATCGTGGGATGGTGTCAACTGTCACCATTTATTTCAAACCGTCCGAGGGACGTGGCCCGAGAACTGTTAATGCACCAGTGACTGTTGGTACTCCTGTAACTGTCAGTGCTCCCACTATTGTTGCTTCGGGTAGAAGGGCTGTTGAGAACAGTAGGGTCGTGTCGTGGAAGTATGACAACGCTTACCGCAACAACAAAAGGGCTGAAAGTCAGATCCGGCCAGTTAATCAAGCTCCGGTGACTATTGGTGTACCTAGTAGAACTCCCGTGGTTGTTGGTCCAGTGGTGGACAATGTTGGAGGACCAGCAGGTTTTACAAGGAGCGGTCGATTGTTTGCGCCATAACCTTTGAGAGATAACAATGTTGAGGCTCTCGCCAAGGCTAAGGGTAAACAAGCTGTGGTTGAAGAAGAATCTGCTCAGAAGGAGGCACCTGAGGGGTCATTTGAGAAAGACATGGAGGAGTTTATGAAGATAATAAAGAAGAGTGACTACAAGATTGTAGATCAGTTGAATCAAACTCCGTCCAAGATTTCTATACTCTCTTTGCTTCTATGCTCTGAGGCACACCGTAATGCCTTGTTGAAAATGTTGAATCTGGCTTACGTGCCCCAAGAGATCTCTGTCAACCAGTTGGAGGGGGTTATTGCTAATGTGAGCACCAGGCACGGTGTGGGGTTCACAGATTTGGATCTGACGCCTGAAGGTCGCAATCATAACAAGGCCCTGCATATCACTATGGAGTGCAAAGGCGCAGTATTGTCGCACGTGTTGGTAGATACCGACTCGTCTTTGAATGTGCTGCCTAAGAAGATTCTGAGTAAGATTGATGTTGAAGGGGTTGTCCTCACTCCAAGCGATCTTATTGTTCGTGCTTTTGATGGATCCAAACGGTCTGTTTTTGGTGAAGTCACGTTGCCAGCAAAGATTGGTCCGGAGGTGTTCAGTATTGTCTTCTATGTGATGGATATTTAGCCAGCATATAGTTGTTTATTGGGACGTCCCTGGATTCATGGGGCTGGGGCAGTTTCGTCAACTCTCCACCAAAAGCTGAAGTATGTCTGGAACGGTCAGATTGTGACTGTATGCGGCGAGGAGGACATCCTGGTGAGTCACCTATCCTCTTTCAAGTATGTAGAGGTGGATGGCGAGATCCATGAAACTTTATGCCAGGCATTCGAGACTGTTGCTCTAGAGAGGGTGGCTTTCGCTGAGCAGAAGGAGCCAAGTGCCTCAATTGCATCCTATAAGCAGGCTATGGAGGTTGTCAACTCGGGCAATGCAGAAGGCTGGGGCAAGATGGTGGATTTGCCTGTCAAAGAAGACAAGTTCGGAATTGGTTATCAACCTCTGCAGGCGGAGCAGGGTGTGCAGACAGGGTCGAGTACCTTTACCAGCGCTGGGTTGATGAATCATGGTGACGTCTTTGCAACCGGTGGTGAAGACTGTGACAGTGATTCTGATCTAGACAACTGGGTTCGCCCGTGTGCACCAGGGGAGTCGATCAAAAACTGGACGGCTGAAGAAGTGGTCCAAGTTACTCTTCAAACAGAGTAATTTTCTTTTGTTTTTCATTTTGCACAAAACCCTACGTTCTGCCCAAGGCGTAGTGGTTCATTGTAGGGCCTCATCATGTTTTTCAATGATATCATTAATAAAGGACGTTTTGCAAACAATTTTGTGATCCCTGTCTTTCTGTTTTTGTTTTTCATTTTTTCAAAACAATAAAATGGCAATGTTTTTGTTTTTGTGACTTTCTTGAACTCTTTTTTCTAAAACAAAGCATTAAACATGCAGAAGTGATCTCACGGAATCCACTATGAACAGTTTTGTTATGGCTCAGTATGATTTCAATAATCCGATCTACCAAGCTGAAGAGGAGAGTGAGGAAGACTATGAACTCCCCAAAGAACTGGTCAGATTATTGAAGCAGGAGGAAAGGGTCATCCAACCTCATCAGGAGGAGTTGGAGATTATTAATCTTGGTACTGAGGACGCCAGAAGAGAGATCAGAATCGGGGCTGCTTTGAAAGAAGATGTCAAGAGAAGGTTGATTGAGATGCTGAGAGAATATGTGGAGATATTCGCCTGGTCGTATCAAGATATGCCTGGGTTGGATACCGATATTGTGGTGCATAGACTACCTCTCAGAGAAGATTGTCCTTCAGTCAAGCAGAAGCTTCGGAGAACGAGTCCTGATATGGCTGTTAAGATCAAGGAAGAGGTCCAGAAACAGTTGGATGCGGGTTTTCTGTCAGTGACGACTTATCCCCCGTGGGTGGCCAACATCGTTCCCGTGCCGAAGAAGGATGGCAAAGTCAGGATGTGTGTCGATTACCGGGATTTGAACAGAGCGAGTCCGAAAGATGATTTCCCATTACCTCACATTGATGTATTGGTTGATAATACGGCTCAATCCTCGGTTTTCTCTTTCATGGACGGTTTTTCTGGTTACAATCAGATTAAGATGGCGCCAGAGGACATGGAAAAGACAACATTCATTACACCTTGGGGCACGTTCTGCTATAAGGTGATGCCATTTGGGCTGAAGAATTCCGGTGCTACCTATCAGAGGGCTATGACGACTCTCTTTCATGACATGATGCACAAAGAGATTGAAGTGTACGTGGATGATATGATTGCGAAGTCGCAGACAGAAGAGGAGCACCTGGTAAATCTGCAGAAGTTGTTTGACAAACTGAGAAAATTCAAACTGAGGCTGAATCCAAACAAGTGTACGTTTGGAGTGAGATCCGGGAAGCTGTTAGGCTTCATTGTCAGTGAGAAAGGGATTGAGGTTGATCCAGCAAAAGTAAAAGCTATTCAAGAGATGCCTGAACCGAAAACAGAAAAGCAGGTTCGTGTGTTTTTAGGGAGATTGAACTACATTGCACGGTTTGTATCTCACCTAACTGCCACGTGTGAACCGATATTCAAATTGCTAAGAAAGAATCAAGCAATCAGGTGGAATGATGACGGTCAGAAAGCTTTTGACAAGATAAAATAGTATTTACAGAAACCTCCAATCCTCATACCTCCAGTTCCTGGGAGACCTCTGATAATGTACCTGTCAGTGACTGAGAACTCGATGGGGTGTGTATTGGGACAGCATGACGAGTCTGGTCGAAAAGAGCATGCCATATACTACCTTAGCAAAAAGTTTACCGACTGTGAAATCAAATATTCACAGCTTGAGAAAACTTGTTGTGCTTTGGCCTGGGCTGCTCGCCGACTGAGGCAGTATATGTTGAACCATACTACCTTATTGATTTCTAAGATGGATCCAGTGAAATACATCTTTGAGAAGCCGGCTCTCACCGGACGTGTTGCCCGTTGGCAGATGATTTTAACAGAATATGATATTCAGTACACGTCGCAGAAGGCCATCAAAGGTAGTATTCTGTCAGACTACCTTGCCGAGCAACCGATTGATGATTATCAACCGATGATGTTTGAATTCCCTGATGAAGACATCATGTATCTAAGGATGAAAGATTGTGAAGAGCCTCTTGTCGAGGAAGGACCGGATCCTGATGACAAGTGGACACTGATGTTTGATGGGGCTGTGAATATGAATGGCAACGGTGTTAGGGCAGTGCTTATCAATCCAAAAGGTGCTCATATACCTTTTTCTGCCAGATTGACTTTTGACGTCACCAACAACGAGGCTGAGTATGAGGCTTGCATCATGGGGATAGAAGAAGCCATCGATCTGAGGATCAAAACTCTGGATATCTATGGATATTCCGCTCTAGTGATTAACCAGGTCAATGGAGATTGGAATACCAACCAGCCGCATTTGATTCCTTATCGAGACTATACCAGAAGAATACTGACGTTCTTCAAGAAGGTGAAGTTGTATCATGTCCCCCGGGATGAGAATCAGATGGCTGATGCCTTGGCTACTTTGTCGTCTATGATCAAAGTCCATTGGTGGAATCATGTACCACATGTTGCGGTGAATCGACTCGAGAGGCCTGCGTATGTGTTTGCAGCCGAGTCTGTTATTAATGAGAAGTCGTGGTACTATGATATCAAGAATTTCCTCAAGAGTCAGGAGTATCCTGAAGGTGCGTCAAAGAATGACAAGAAAACCCTGAGAAGGCTAGCTGGAAGCTTTTATTTGAATCAGGATGACATGTTGTACAAGAGGAACTTCGACATGGTTCTGCTCAGATGCGTGGATAGACACGAAGCAGACATGTTGATGCAAGAAGTGCATGAAGGATCTTTTGGTACCCATGCTGGTGGTCATGCAATGTCCAAGAAATTGTTGAGAGCCGGTTATTACTGGATGACTATGGAATCCGATTGTTTCAAGTATGCTCGGAAGTGCCATAAATGCCAGATCCATGCTGATAAGGTGCATGTACCACCAAGCCCTCTGAATGTCATGAATTCGCCTTGGCCGTTCGCGATGTGGGGCATTGATATGATTGGGAAGATTGAGCCTACTGCTTCTAATGGACATCGCTTCATCCTGGTTGCGATTGATTACTTCACCAAGTGGGTGGAAGCAGCTTCCTATGCTAATGTTACCAAGCAAGTGGTTGCCCGGTTCATTAAGAAGGAAATCATCTGTCGTTATGGGGTTCCTGAGAGAATCATCACTGATAATGGTTCGAATCTCAATAACAAGATGATGAAAGAACTTTGCAGAGATTTCAAGATTGAACATCACAATTCTTCTCCTTACAGACCAAAGATGAATGGTGTTGTAGAGGCGGCAAACAAGAATATTAAGAAGATTGTGCAGAAGATGGTCGTGACATACAAGGATTGGCATGAGATGCTGCCTTTCGCTTTGCATGGGTACCGTACTTCAGTGCGTACGTCGACCGGGGCAACCCCTTACTCCCTTGTGTATGGTATGGAAGCAGTCCTACCTGTTGAAGTGGAGATTCCTTCTCTGAGAGTCTTGTTGGATGTCAATCTTGACGAAGCCGAGTGGATTCGAACAAGGTTTAACGAGTTGAGCCTTATCGAAGAAAGACGGTTAGAAGCTGTGTGCCATGGGCAGTTGTATCAGAGAAGAATGAAGAGAGCCTTTGATCAGAAAGTGCGTCCTCGAAGCTATTAGCCAGGTGATTTAGTTTTGAAGAGGATCCTTCCTCCCGGTACAGATAATAGGGGCAAGTGGACTCCTAATTACGAAGGTCCATATGTTGTTAAGAAGGTTTTCTCCGGTGGAGCCTTGATGCTTACAACTATGGATGGTGAAGATTTTCCGTCCCCTGTTAACTCAGATGTAGTCAAAAAATACTTCGCATAAATTGACCCGCTGGACAAAAAGAATAAAATAGTCCAGGAAAAAAAGGGCATCCCGGCGAACCGAAAAAAAAAAGAAAAGGTTTGGGCAAAAGTTAGGGATAAAAAATGAAAAGAATTTGTACACCCGGTAAGTCGAAAACCCGCAAGGGCGACTTAGGCAAAAATGGGTATCCCGGTGGATTGAAAACCCGAAAGGGCGATCCAGGCAAAAGAGGGATTAAAGCGAGGACTACAGTCTGAGTTATCTGTACTTCATCGTGCTTCAGTGTCTATCATCTCGAAGGATGTGATCGTTCCAGTCATTCGTCTCAGAAAGCAAGGAATTTGGGGAGAAATTAATGATCTGTGAGTCATAACAGAATTGGGAAATAGTGGATGCCGTATTCACATTGCCATTAGGATAGATTTTTCCTTTTGTGCGCAATTACCTCTTTCTAGGAATTGCTTCCTAATGTATTTGCCGTTTCAGGCCCATTTTCAATCAATAAAAGTCGTTATTCAGATAAATAGCTCTCTTGTTTTTTATTTTTTTACTGTTTTGTTTGCAAAAAACGTCCGAATTTTTGATAAACATTGCGTATAAAAACATGAAGGCTAGACAATAACGTGCAGAAAGATAAAACATTTGAAAATCATTTTAAATGTTGAGTACACTTGGGTGTATCTTGTCCATGCAATCCCCTGGGGGCATGTTTGTCTTGCTGTTTTGCAGGTTATTATCCTTTGGTTCCTGGATGAAGCAGATAAGCCACGGTTTGTTCAGGGATGTTGTCAGCACTGTCCAGTAGTGTGAGAGGATGGGGATCTTCCCCAGCAGTTGAAGCAAGTGCAGGACTTGTTTTCCCAACATATTCAAGACCAGGAATTCCTCAGCAGGAGAGAGGCTGTTTCCCCCAGCAGGCCTAAGGATTTTTAACTCCCCAGCAGGCCTGGAAGTGGGTTTGTCCCTAGCTAGTTGGAAGATCGTTAATCCCCACCGAGTTAGAAGGTTGTTGTATCCCCAACGGAGGTATCAGTGAGTAGTTTATTCCTCAGCAATCGGGTTTGAAGTACTGCTATCCCCAGCATGGTTGTGAACGCTCTTCCCCGGCAGGGTTGTGGATGTCCATCCCCAGTGGTCTGGTCTATTATTTCCCCAACAGAGTTATGCCTTTCCCAGCAGGGTTGTGGATGGGCTTCCCCATTAGGGTTGTGAATATTGTCCCCTAGCAGATCGCCCTAGCGGAGGTTTGTGTTGATGGTTTCCCCAGCAAGTCCCCGAGTGGATCAGGTTCGATGGAAATTATCCCCAGTAGAGTCTATCCTACCTGTGGATTGGCAGACATCCTCAGCAAAGGCGAGCATTAGTTGTTTCCCTAGCGGAGTCCCCGAGCGGATTGGATTTGGTGAAGGTTGCCCCCGGTGGGATCTATTCTTTCTCCAGCAGCAGTGCTATTCCCCAGCACGTTTGATAAGTTGGTGCTTTTTCCCCGCAGAGCATTCCTCAGACAGAGTCTCCCCACAGAGTTGGAGAATTCATCAGTTTGTGTGCTCAGCAGAGCAATCCGTTTGCTCCTCAGCAGGAGTTTTCATCATTCTGCATCTTGCATGTAGTAATCATTGCATCCTCAAACCGCGTAGCATTTCCATTCGATATGGAGCATTACGCCATAGAAAAATTCAAACATATGCATTCATGTGTTGAAACCTAATCAGACCATATCCCCGGCAGAGGTGGATCATTGTTCAACACCTGTACGACACGTTTGCTACAGTTGCTCCTGGCAGCATTCAGGATTGATAATTCCCCAGAGGGGTTTATTTCTCACTCGTCCGTGAAAGGAAAGCTTGATTCTCCCCAGTGAGATCCCTAGCAAGTGTTTAGCTTTGCCTTGACATATTGAAGATGTCATCCTTGTGATACTGGTAAGTGTCATGTCAGCACCCGTGTGTGTTCTTTTTTTTGGTGTCGGTAAACACCATTGTTTCGGTGTCGGTAAACATCGAGTCTCACTCCAGTCATCGGTAAATGTCTGGTCGCCTTTTTTGGTGTCGGTAAACACAATTCTTTCGGTGTCGGTAAACATCGAGTCTCACTCCAGTCATCGGTAAATGTCTGGTCTCCTTTTTTGGTGTCGGTAAACATCATCTTTCGATGTCGGTAAACACCGAGTCTTTCACTCCAGTCATCGGTAAATGTCTGGTCGTCTTTTTTGGTGTCGGTAAACATCATCTTTCGATGTCGGTAAACATCGAGTCTTTCTCCCAGTCATCGGTAAATGTCTGGTCTTGCTTCACTATTGTACGCATCATCTGTCGATGTCGGTAAACATCGAGCCGCTTTTCCAGTTCATCCGTTGATGTCTGGTAACCTCTCCGTTGGTTTCGATAAACGTCGAGCTTCTCCCATTCGTCCGTTGACATCTGGTCGAGTCTTACCAGTCATTCGTTAATGTCTGGTAACCTCTCCGTTGGTTTCGATAAACGTTGAGTTTTTCCCATTCGTCCGTTGACGTATGGTTGTATCCCCTCTTCCCAGTCATTCGTTAATGTCTGGTAACCTCTCCGTTGGTTTCGATAAACGTTGAGTTTTTCCCATTCGTCCGTTGACGTATGGTTGTATCCCCTCTTCCCAGTCATTCGTTAATGTCTGGTAACCTCTCTGTTGGTTTCGATAAACGTTGAGTTTTTCCCATTCGTCCGTTGACGTATGGTTGTATCTCTTTCTCCAGTCATTCGTTGATGTCTGGTAACCTCTCCGTTGGTTTCGATAAACGTCGAGCTTCTACCGTTCATCCGTTGACGTCTAGTCGAGTCTCCCATTCATCCGTTGATGTCTGGTCACCTCTCCGTTGGTGTCGATAAACGTTGAGTTTTTCTTAGTCGTCCGTTGATGTCTGGCTGTATCTTTCCATTGATAAAAATCAAATTCCCCAGTAGAGTCGTCGGTAAACGTCTTGTCTAGTTACTGTTGCAAATAATCTGTTCTTGGATCCCCGCAGAGTGCAAATTTCTACGGTTCCTTGGTATTCAATCCCTGTTTACCTTGAAGGTCTGACAGCCTTTTCTCTCATCCATTCAGGTTCCCAGTTGATTGAATAGGGGCAGCTATAGCACCTTAAATTTGCACCTCCCATTTGTATATACATTTCATTTTCATGTCATTAACATCACCTTAACATTGCATTGTCATTGCATAGTCCATTGCATTCCATCAGGCAAGACTGGTCAGGAGATTCAACTGTGCAAGGCAATAAGAGCATTTTCTATGAGATCAAAGCCCTAGGGTGATTCCCATGAGTTCACATGATTCAAGGATCATTTTGAAGTGGTTTGGCCAAGTGCTGAAGGCTCAGAACTCATCAGTCCATGTGCAAATCATCTAAGGCCCACAAAAGTCAACATAAGTCAACTGCAAAGTCAACTGTGAATTTGAAGGTGGGAAGTGGTTAGAGATGCCTCATTCATGTTCAAACAAGTCTCATTTGACATTTCAAACATCAACGTTGAAGAATTTGAAGTCAGATCAAGAATTTCCAAAAATAGCAGGTGACCTGTAATTTGAACTTTCCAAAAATGGAAAGGTTATGGCCCAACTTCAACTCATGATTACATCATCAAGAAAGCTTTAAATGAAATTTTGTCCAACATGAAATTTGAAGATCTTTCTCTCCCATTTCCAAAAAGTCCAAGATCATGAATTTCTCATGTGTGGTTGAGGAGATATGGTCCAATCATGGCAAAGTGTGTTTCAAAGTTCAAATGGACATAACTTTCAAACCAAAACTCCAAAATGAGTGGTTCTTTTTGCATTTTGATCCTTATAACATGTACTTTCCAAGCATACCATTACTTGACATGAATTTAATTTGCATAGGCATGTGCTCACTCATGAAGTTTTTGGAAGAAAATTGCATAACATCATTTTGGTTGATCATGAGCATACAAGACCAATCCAAAACCTTGCAGGAACTCATTTTAAGTGGATTTGGGCCTTGAAAGAGTACTGTTCACGTGCATGGCATGCATGTGAGGTGAAATATTATTTTTGCACATACACCTTCAAAGTGGTTAATCACATTTGCATTTGGCTTAAGCTGGATTTAAACATGATTAGTAGGAAGTATAAAGGGATAATCATAACTGTTTTTGAGCAGGAGCAGCATTTCAGATCTAGAATCACAAAATTCTCAAAACTTTTCTCTCAAACTTTTTTCCAAAATTCTTCAAACAAGAGCATCCTCTATTGATCAATTCATCATCCTGAAGTATTGTTGAGAAGGTTTGGACGTGGAATCAAGAGAAATCGTGGCAGATTGAGCTAGGTTCAAAGCTTGAAGGTTCCATGGTGATTTCAAAATCTGTTGGATTCGTGCATACTTAAGCTTCACATTCATCATCAAACACTTCAATAAGCATATTGGAAGAGTTCTGGAGCATCACAAGCCTTGAAGCAAGCTGAATCCAGTTCTGTTCATCAAGAGGTCAGTTTTTTGATCTCAATAATTCTCAAAATCTTTGTGATATTTGTGTAGATCATGGTGTCGCATCGCGCGAAAAACCGGCGGGAAAAGAAAGAACAACAGAGCCGCCACCGTGCGTTATTTATCCCAAAAGAGGGAAAGGAAACGCTCAGAGTAAACCTGGGAAAAGACATGGTCTCGCGACCAAAGAGAATGGGTTCGGGAGTCGGTTATGCGAAGGGAAGGTATTAGCACCCCTACGCATCCGTAGTACTCTACGGGATCCACGCACAAAAGGAAGGAAAATTGGTTGCTATAACACTGCTCAAACTCACACACACTGGCTGAAAGAGACACTAGAAAACAGACTGAAACTGACTCGGCAGGATGTCGTATCCTGGGCCTACTTAGTCTATCAGGCGTAGACATCAGAGTCGAAGTAGTTCGGACTGGGGAAACGACACATGCTCGCTAGGATATCGCCTCCTATGCATACGTATCTTCTCGGACGAGAGAAGAATCAGAGCATTCGTAGCTCGGCTGACACGCACACAAACAAACACAGGCAAAGGCAAACGTGGAGCCCGACTGCCAATTACTGGACTTACATCAGCATCCGAACCAAAACACACACAAGAAGGCAAACGTGGAGCCTGAATGCCAATCACTGGACTTACATCAGCATCCAAACCAAAACAACACAACAAGTTAATAGGGAGCCGGGGACTCGGGCCTATAACTGTCAAACACACACTCAAACAGACAGACAACAAATTGCTAAGGAGTCAGGCACTCGAGCCTAGCAACTGTCAAACAACACACACAAAAAGAAAAAGGGCGCCCGGAGAGATCAGCTCAATCTCCTGCCTACATACTTCATCTGGTATGAAGATCAGGGCGATGTAGTTCCCCTACGCAGGGATAAAGGACTAGCCTAACCAGATAACAGAGGGAGACACAACTAGGGAGACTACGACTCGAGCCTAGATGTTATCATGCAAATTCATCCCTAAGTTGAGGTTTCTAGCTAAATGGCACAAGGGCCAACCTATCCTAATCACGACTTGCACAGGAAGCAAGCCAAACAAAAACCAAACTTGCACAGGAAGCAAGGGTCTCGATTGCAACAAGGGCAAGAGAAAGGGGAGGTCTCAATCGCAACGAGGGCGAGAGAAAGGAGAGATCTCAATCACACAGGGGTGAGAGAAAAGAGTTAGTGTTAGTGGTTAGTCAAACTCGACAAGACATCGCATCTCGTGCCTACGTATCTCATCTGGACATGAGAATCAGAGTTGCCGTAGTTCGGCTACGGAGGGATAAAGGACTCGATCGCAACGAGGGCGAGAGAAAGGAAAAGGCTCGATCGCAACGAGGGCGAGAGAAAGGAAAAGGCTCGATCGCAACGAGGGCGAGAGAAAGGAAAAAAGGCTCGATCGCAACGAGGGCGAGAGAAAGGATCGCAACGAGGGCGAAAGCAAACAAGGATTAGTCTAAACTAAACCTAACTTGCACAGGAAGCAAGTCAAACAAACATACAAGCACAGATAGCACACACTATACACAAGCAAGTGGCTCAAACAAGGGTTAGGTTTTAGTCGAGGGGTCATATCAACCTCGACAAACAAACCTCTGGAATGGGGTGAATGGTGCTCTTAACCTTGCCATTGAGGGGCTAAGGTGAAGCAGATGAAAGGTGAGTGAAGATAAGACTTCACAGCTCTTATCCCTGGCCTGGGAGAGCTCAAGACAAGAATGTGTGGGTTCAGAAAGTGGGAACCCTTCTACACATTTAAAACTGACTCAACTGTGCAATTGCACAAGATCTTGGGTTTGTATCTGCAATGCATCAACACAGTGGTGTGAGCAAAGCAGATGACACACTGAATAGTGGGGGATAGATTGCATATCCCTACTTCCACCAATTGCCTCTTCACTTAGGAGGACTTCGACTCTATGCAAGGACAAAATTAAACATCCACAAACATTGCCTCTTAAGGAGGACTTCAGACAGTTGCCTGGCCAAGTAACAGGCCAGGTCTTCCAGACTACATGAAGTAAAAGAGACATACCTCAATGCAAATTTCTTATACAAGCAAAGCAAAGCAAAAAGTTCACAAGGAACTAAGCAACTAAAGCACCTGAAACAGTCAAGCAGATGTTAGTATGCAACTTCAAACAAAGCAAAAAGGAAACAGCCACCAACAGTTAATTAGAGGCACATGGATGTGCAAGGCACAAGGCTTAAGGCATGTGAGCCAAGCCACCTACAAAACAAACAAGTTAGTCATGATATTTAAGCAAGCTCAAACAAAAGAATTGGTCTTAATGGCCACTTGATGGTCAACCTGAAAACACAAGCTCAAAGGTGAGTAGCAGGACCACTAGGACAAGCCTAGGGTCAAAAGAGAATGAAAAAGTCAAAACAGCAAAGGATGAGTGTCCAAAATCATGCTCAAACAATTAAGAAACACAACCAATTGGATTCACATTCATATCAATCATCATCATCATTTTATGGACAAAAGAAGTCAAAACATGGCATTTAGAAGCTCATAGAAGTCAACAGCAAGACTTGAATCAAAAGCAATCCTAAACATTTCCAAAAATCATCAAATAAATCATGATCAATCACAATCCACAGCATGGTAAGCATGTCAAATTTCATCCCATTTGGACAAGTGGAAGGCAGTCAATGAAAATCAGAAAGTCAAAGCAATTTTGAACATGCTCAAAGTAGTCAACCAAACATGCATCAACTTAGAAAAATCATAAGTCAGAGATGGTGTATGATAAATGAATGGGGCTAAAACCATGGCAAAGATGAGGATGTCTAGTTATCTCATGTAAAATTTCATGTCCATCCAATAAAGTATGAGAATTTCACAAATGAAATGGGAACAAGTGTCACACAAAGTCAACATTTGACCAAGCAGGGGAGAAAATCTCAAACAATTAGGAAAATGCCTCAAATAATTCCAAGAAAATTCACATGTAAACTAGACATACACGAGTAGGTTCATGCAAAAAATCAGATCAATTGGAGGTCAAGAAGCATGGATACAAAAATCAGCAAGTTGGACATCAATGGTGTGACACAAATTGTCACACCCTAATTCAAAAAATCATAACTCTCAAACCACATAAGATAAATTCACAAACTCTACACCAAAATCACCATGAATGTGTCTAGTTTAAGCACAAAAATTTGGGAGCCATTGGATAAAGTGTCACCATTTCACAAATGATTTGGCAAAGTGTACAATATTTGGTCACATGTCACAAACCCTAGCACCATTTAAAATTCGACCATGCAAAAATTCTGGAAAATATATGACAAAAAACTAGAGATCAAGATGGACATGATGCAAAAATTCCCAATGAATTTGGAATTAAAATGAGGAACTTATGATTTTTCAAAGTTTGAGTAATTAAATGAAGTAAATATTGAAATGAAAAAATGAATTAAATAATGATTGCTGGAATGAATATTTAAAAAACTAAAAGACCAAAACGCCCTTTTGCTGAGTATGAAACTCAGCGTTTCATTTAATTCGTAAAGTCAGCGCCCCTTTTTAATATATATTTTATAGAAGGCGTTAAATAATTGAATTGGCATTGTGCCCCAGTGGTAAAACACTTGGTATTTGAAGCAAAGGTCTGGGGTTCGAATCCCCCTCGCCCCAGGCCTTTTGGCATTTATTTAATGGCTTAGCTACAGTACAAGAAGGAGCAACGTTGCAGGAAGAAAAAATACAGGCGCTCATCACCAAACCCAGTTCGAATTTTTTTCGCTTCGAAATTAAAAAATAAAAACACCAATATGTGCATCTAAACATGCTCAAACCTAAACCAAACTCCATATTCACTAAATCAAACTAAACAAAAAGAAATAAGCAAAAACAAGTTTGGATGTGAAACTTCAACTCAACATAACTTGCTAAATACTGAACCATTTTCAACCATTCAAAGCTCATAATGATCAGGGAAAGGTGATCTACAAAGTGTGTATCATGATTTTGGAAAAGGTGAGAGTCGAAATTTTACCAAGTTGGAAGAACAGTGTTGATTCGGTTGTTATTTGGTAGCTTTGACTCAAAACAGTTGTACCTTAAGCTTATAAATGAAGAATAGTTGAAGAACTTTGGCTCAAGAGTGCTTGGAAATGCTCAAATCGGATTCCACCATTGATGTGTGCTTGGTAAAACAGACCATGAAGATGCTGTTACAGCAGTAAAATGAAGCTTGCCATGAGTCTAAAATGATGCTTGGATGATGAAACAACAATGGCCAGGCTTGGTTCTTTGGAGTTTTCTGACTGGTTTTGGAAAAGTGTGAAAAAATGAAGTTTTTAGCATGAGTGATTTCTTGTGTTGCAATGTGTTTTCTTTTGCTGCTAGTTTGGGGTCTCCTTTGACAGAAAATGAGGAAAGGACCTGCTGTTGGGAGTACCAAGCATGGCAAGGAAGTATGGATAGATATGGTGAAAGTGTCCTTTTGTTCCAATGTCCAAGCAAGCTAGCATGGATACATGTACTTCATGGGAATGGGTGTAAGTACTGCATAATTTGACTTGGTAACATGTCCAAAACCATATTTCTGAACTATTTTAATTGGCCAAATGGTTTAAAGATGATTAAATCAAAAAGTCAACTCTTGGTCAAACTTGCATTTAAATGAGACAAGTCAAAAAATGCCATTTTGATTGGTGAAGTTTTGGCACATGAAATTTATATTTTTGGAAAGAGGGGATCAAATGTGACTTGTAGGAAAAAACCCCACCAAAATTGGCCAAATGGTTTGAGAGATATGGCCTTTTGAAGTTCAAGATTTTCTGAAATCGATTCGATCATAACTTGCCAACCACACGTGGGAATTGAGAGTTCTTGGACTTTTTGGAAATGGGAGAACAAGATCTTAAACTTTCATGTTGGGCAAAAATTCATTTGAAGCTTGTATCATGATGTAAGTTTGAGGATCAAGACTTTCCATTTATGGCAGGTTTCAGTTACAGGTCCAGTTTCCATTTTTGGAAATTTTGATCTGGCTTCAAATTCTTCCATGATGGTGTTTGGCATGATATATGATGACTATTTGGCCATGAATGAGCTCTCACAAACCAATTCCAATCATCCAATCACTGATTAAATGGACAGTTGACCAACAGTTGACTTTTAGGGTTTCTGTCTGATTGTGCATTGACTGATGACTTCCAAACCCTAATTCCTTGAGGACTTGACTTCAAATGATGTCCCAAGTTGTATGAACTCTTGATTATTGACCATGGTGCCCAAATTCCACAAGAATGACCACCATCCACAAGCATGGCAAGGAAGTATGGATAGATATGGTGAAAGTGTCCTTTTGTTCCAATGTCCAAGCAAGCTAGCATGGATACATGTACTTCATGGGAATGGGTGTAAGTACTGCATAATTTGACTTGGTAACATGTCCAAAACCATATTTCTGAACTATTTTAATTGGCCAAATGGTTTAAAGATGATTAAATCAAAAAGTCAACTCTTGGTCAAACTTGCATTTAAATGAGACAAGTCAAAAAATGCCATTTTGATTGGTGAAGTTTTGGCACATGAAATTTATATTTTTGGAAAGAGGGGATCAAATGTGACTTGTAGGAAAAAACCCCACCAAAATTGGCCAAATGGTTTGAGAGATATGGCCTTTTGAAGTTCAAGATTTTCTGAAATCGATTCGATCATAACTTGCCAACCACACGTGGGAATTGAGAGTTCTTGGACTTTTTGGAAATGGGAGAACAAGATCTTCAACTTTCATGTTGGGCAAAAATTCATTTGAAGCTTGTATCATGATGTAAGTTTGAGGATCAAGACTTTCCATTTATGGCAGGTTTCAGTTACAGGTCCAGTTTCCATTTTTGGAAATTTTGATCTGGCTTCAAATTCTTCCATGATGGTGTTTGGCATGATATATGATGACTATTTGGCCATGAATGAGCTCTCACAAACCAATTCCAATCATCCAATCACTGATTAAATGGACAGTTGACCAACAGTTGACTTTTAGGGTTTCTGTCTGATTGTGCATTGACTGATGACTTCCAAACCCTAATTCCTTGAGGACTTGACTTCAAATGATGTCCCAAGTTGTATGAACTCTTGATTATTGACCATGGTGCCCAAATTCCACAAGAATGACCACCATCCACTGCTTTGACTGACAGTTGACTTTTTCAGGGTTTTTGACTGTCTGTGTATGAACTGATGATCTCCAAGTCTTCAACCCTTGACCAAAATACTTCAAATAGACCTCCAAGCCATGTGAACTTGTTGGACAAACCCCAAGGGCCTTGATTCAATGAGAAATTCCTTTGCTTGCTTGGTTGACTGATCAGGAGATTAGTTTGACCTAATTCTTGATTGCTTGCTCTTGAGGCAACTGAGGGACAATGCAAATGCTATGCAATGGATCATGATATGCTATGACCTAATATGAAAATGTATGCATGATGATAGGTGCAAATTTGAGGTGCTACAGCTGCCCCTATTCAATCAGCTGGGAACCCGAATGGATGAGAGCAACGGCTGTCAGACTTTCAGGGTAAACAGGGATTGAATACCAAAGAACCGTAGAATTTGCACAGACTGGATATGATACCAAAGAACCACGTCATTTACCGATGACAAACTGCATGATAGCTTCAGAAAAAGCAAAACCATTTACCGATGGTTGGAGAACTGGAAGCTTGATATTTACCGATATCAACTTCAGCACGACCATTTACCGATGGCGTCTGGGGAAAATAAACTTCTGAAAAACAACAACCATTTACCGATGGTTAGAACTTGATATTTACCGATATCAACTTCAGCACGACCATTTACCGATGGCTGCTGGGAAAAACGAATTGATGTAATAAGGAAGCAAGACCATTTACCGATGGTGGCTTCAAAGAAACTGGACATTTACCGATGTCAACTTAGCAAGACCGTTTACCGATGGCTACTGCAACTGGGAATTCGATATTTACCGATATCGAAGAAAACGGGGCCATTTACCGATGGCGTTTCCACTTGGGGAGGAACAAAATCTTTGTGGTGATACCAGACAAGACGTTTACCGACGACTTCTGGGGATTTGGATTTTATTGACCAGACATTTACCGATGACTGGGATGAGACTCGATGTTTACTGACATCGAAAGATGATGTTTACCGACATCAAAAGAAATGACCAGACATTTACCGATGACTGGGATGAGACTCGATGTTTACCGACATCGAAAGATGATGTTTACCGACATCCAAAGAAATGACCAGACATTTACCGATGACTGGGATGAGAAATTAATTGGGGAGATACAAATATTTGCAACTGGAAACCAGATAGGACATTTACAGATGACTCTACTGGGGATTTCTAGCTGGGGATTTGTCAGACATGTACCGATGACTGAGGAAAAGACTCGATGTTTACCGACATCGAAAGATGATGTTTACCGACATCAAAAAATGACCAGACATTTACCGATGACTGGGGAGAAGACTCGATGTTTACAGACACCGAAACAATGGTGTTTACCGACACCAAACAAAGATGACCAGACATTTACTGATGACTGGGAATGAGAAATTCGATGTTTACAGACACCGAAACAATGGTGTTTACCGACACCAAACAAAGATGACCAGACATTTACTGATGACTGGAGAGAAAATACTCGATGTTTACAGACACCGAAACAATGGCGTTTACTGACACCAAAAATGATGACCAGACATTTACTGATGACTGGAGAAAATACTCGATGTTTACAGACACCGAAACAATGGTGTTTACCGACACCAAACAAAGAAACACACGCGGGTGCTAGCATGACACTTACTGGTATCACAAGAACGACATCTGAGATATGTCAAGGCAAAGTTGATCATTTGCTGGGGGTCTTACTGAGGAGAAACAAACTTTCTGTCACCATCGGGTGAGGAAATAAACCTCTGTCACCATCGGGTGAGGAAATAAACCTCTGTCACCATCGGGTGAGGAAATAAACCTCTGTGGGGAATAAACAATTCTGAATGCTGTCAAGAGCAACTGTAGCAGTCTTGCTGTGCTGATGTTGAATGAAATGATCCGCCTCTGCCGGGGATACGGTCTGGTGAAGTTAACACATGAATGCATATGTTTGATTTTTCCACGGCGTAATGCTCCATTTATGAATGGAAATGCTACGCTATTTTGAGGATGCAATGATTACTACATGCAAAATGCAAATGAACCCCGGCTAGGGAGCCGAAATGATCAGATACTCTGACTCTGTGGGGAGACTCCTCTTGGGGAAATACTCTGCGGGGAACTCTGCTTGAGGAATGGTAAAGCGACTTCACACTCATGTTGAAGAATAGCACTGCTGCTGGGGAAAGATAAACTCCGCCGGGGATATCCTTCAGTCCACAAGTAGGATAAATGTTGGAGATAAATTTCAGTGAACCTGCCTCACTCGGGGAGGAAATCGGCAAATACAGGCCTGCTGGGGATAGGCAATCCTTAGATCTGTTGGGGAATAGAAGGCACTATCCACGGATGTCTCTGCAGGGGAACATAGCTCTGATATCTTCCAAACTTGCTTGGGAAAAATCTGTTGAGGAAACGTCCTCACAGATGCCGACCTGAAAAAACAGCACAACAAAATGCCCCCAGGGGATACATGGACAAAATACGCTCAAGTGTCCTCAACATTCAAAATGATTTTCAAATGTTTTATCTTTCTGCACGTTATTGTGTAGCCTTCATGTTTTTATATGCAATGCTTATCAAAAATTCGGACATTTTGCAAACAAAACAGTAAAAATAAAAACAAGAGCTATTTATCTGAATAACGATTTTTTATTGATTGAAAATGTGCCTGAAGAGGCAAATACAATGGGAAGCAGTTCCT
Organism: Lathyrus oleraceus; assembly: GCF_024323335.1. Lineage (NCBI taxonomy): Eukaryota > Viridiplantae > Streptophyta > Magnoliopsida > Fabales > Fabaceae > Lathyrus > Lathyrus oleraceus. The sequence continues at coordinate 417,318,809 of NC_066584.1, forward strand.
AGAAAGAGGTAATTGCGCACAAAAGGAAAAATCTATCCTAATGGCAATGTGAACACGGCATCCACTATTTCCCAATTCTGTTATAACTCATAGATCATCAGTTTTACTCCCAACTCCTTGCTTTCTGAGAAGAATGGCTGGACGGATCACATCTTTCGAGATGGCAGACGACAAAGCTTGATGAAGTACAGATAACTCAGACTGTAGTCTTCGCTTTAATCCCTAATTTTTGCCTGGATCGCCCTTTCGGGTTTTCAATCCACCGGGATACCCATTTTTGCCTAAGCCGCCCTTGCGGGTTTTCGACTTACCGGGTGTACACATTTTTTCATTTTATCCCTAATTTTTGCCCGAACCTTTTTTCTGTTTTTTGGTTCGTCGGGATGCCCATTTTTGTCTGGACTCTTTTTTCTTTTTTTGTCCAGCGGGTCAATTTATGCGAAGTATTTTTTGACTACATCTGAGTTAACAGGAGACGGAAAATCTTCACCATCCATAGTTGTAAGCATCAAGGCTCCACCGGAGAAGACCTTCTTCACAACATACGGACCTTCATAGTTAGGAGTCCACTTGCCCCTGTTATCTGCACCGGGAGGGAGGATCCTCTTCAAAACTAGATCACCAATCTGATAGCTTCGAGGACGCACTTTCTGATCAAAGGCTCGCTTCATCCTTCGCTGATACAACTGTCCATGGCATACAGCTGCTAGCCGTCTCTCCTCGATAAGGCTCAACTCGTTAAACCTTGTTCGAATCCACTCGGCTTCGTCCAGCTTGACATCCAATAAAACTCTCAGAGAAGGAATCTCCACTTCAACAGGTAGAACAGCTTCCATACCATACACAAGGGAGTAAGGGGTTGCCCCGGTCGACGTACGTACTGAGGTACGGTACCCATGCAAAGCGAAAGGCAGCATCTCATGCCAATCCTTGTACGTAACGACCATCTTCTGCACAATCTTCTTGATATTCTTGTTTGCCGCTTCTACAGCACCATTCATCTTCGGTCTGTAAGGAGAAGAATTGTGATGTTCAATCTTGAAATCTTTACAAAGCTCTTTCATCATCTTGTTATTGAGATTCGAACCATTGTCAGTGATGATTCTCTCAGGAACTCCATAACGACATATGATTTCTTTCTTGATGAACCGGGTAACCACTTGTTTGGTAACGTTAGCATAGGAAGCTGCTTCCACCCATTTGGTGAAGTAATCGATCGCAACCAAGATGAAGCGATGTCCATTCGAAGCAGTGGGCTCAATCTTCCCGATCATATCAATGCCCCACATGGCAAACGGCCAAGGCGAATTCATGATATTCAGAGGGCTTGGTGGTACATGCACCTTATCAGCATAGATTTGACACTTATGGCACTTCCGAGCATACTTGAAACAATCGGATTCCATAGTCATCCAGTAATAACCCGCTCTCAACAATTTCTTAGCCATTGCATGTCCGCCGGCATGAGTACCGAAGGAACCTTCATGAACTTCCTGCATTAACATGTCCGCCTCGGGTCTGTCCACGCATCTGAGCAAGACCATGTCAAAGTTTCTCTTATACAACACATCATCCTGATTCAAATAGAAGCTTCCAGCTAGCCTCCTCAGGGTTTTCTTGTCATTCTTCGACGCACCTTCAGGATACTCCTGAGTCTTGAGGAAATTCTTGATGTCATAATACCACGGCTTCTCATCAATCACAACAGACTCGGCTGCAAACACATACGCAGGCCTCTCGAGTCGATTCACCGCAACATGTGGCACATGATTCCACCAATGAACTTTGATCATAGACGACAAAGTAGCCAAGGCATCAGCCATTTGATTCTCATCCCGGGGGACATGATACAACTTCACCTTCTTGAAGAACGTCAGTATCCTTCTGGTGTAGTCTCTATACGGAATCAAATGCGGCTGGTTCGTATTCCAATCTCCATTGACTTGATTGATCACTAGAGCTGAATCTCCAAATATATCAAGGGTTTTGATCCTCAGATCAATGGCTTCTTCTATCCCCATGATACAAGCCTCATACTCAGCTTCGTTGTTGGTGACGTCAAACGTCAATCTGGCAGAAAAAGGTATATGAGCACCTTTAGGATTGATCAGCACTGCCCCAACACCGTTACCATTCATATTCACAGCCCCATCAAACATCAGTGTCCATTTGTCATCCGGGTCCGGTCCTTCCTCGACAAGAGGCTCTTCGCAATCTTTCATCTTAAGATACATGATGTCTTCATCAGGGAATTCAAACATCATAGGCTGATAATCTTCAATCGGTTGTTCGGCGAGGTAGTCTGACAGAATACTACCTTTGATGGCCTTCTGTGACGTGTACTGAATGTCGTATTCTGTTAGAATCATCTGCCAACGGGCAACACGTCCGGTGAGAGCTGGTTTCTCAAAGATGTATTTCACTGGATCCATCTTAGAAATCAACAAGGTAGTATGGTTCAACATATACTGTCTTAGTCGGCGAGCAGCCCAGGCCAAAGCACAGCAAGTTTTCTCGAGCAGTGAATATCTTGTTTCACAGTCGGTAAACTTTTTGCTAAGGTAGTATATGGCATGCTCTTTTCGACCAGACTCGTCATGCTGTCCCAATACACACCCCATCGAGTTCTCAGTCACTGACAGGTACATTATCAGAGGTCTCCCTGGAACTGGAGGTATAAGGATTGGAGGTTTCTGTAAATACTCCTTAATCTTGTCAAAAGCTTTCTGACAATCATCATTCCACTTGATCGCCTGATTCTTTCTAAGCAGTTTGAAAATTGGTTCACATGTAGCAGTTAGATGAGATATGAACCTTGCAATGTAGTTCAACCTCCCTAAAAACCCACGGACTTGCTTCTCCGTTTTCGGTTCAGGCATCTCTTGAATAGCTTTGACTTTTGCTGGATCAACCTCAATCCCTTTCTCACTGACAATGAAGCCTAAAAGCTTCCCTGATCTCACCCCAAACGTACACTTGTTCGGATTCAACCTCAGCTTGAACTTCCTCAACCGGTCAAACAGCTTCTGCAAATTAACCAGGTGCTCCTCTTCTGTCTGCGACTTCGCAATCATATCATCTACGTACACTTCAATTTCTTTGTGCATCATGTCATGAAAGAGAGTCGTCATTGCCCTCTGATAGGTAGCACCAGCATTCTTCAGCCCAAATGGCATCACCTTATAGCAGAACGTGCCCCAAGGTGTAATGAATGTCGTCTTTTCCATGTCCTCTGGCGCCATCTTGATCTGATTATATCCGGAGAAACCATCCATGAAAGAGAATACCGAGGATTGAGCCGTATTATCAACCAATACATCAATGTGAGGTAATGGGAAATCATCTTTCGGACTCGCTCTATTCAAATCCCGGTAATCGACACACATTCTGACTTTACCATCCTTCTTCGGCACAGGAACGATGTTGGCCACCCACGGTGGATAACTGGTAACAGCCAGAAAACCCGCATCCCACTGCTTCTGAACCTCTTCCTTGATCTTAGTTGCCATGTCAGGACTCGTTCTACGAAGCTTCTGCTTGACTGAAGGACATCCTTCCCTAAGAGGTAACCGGTGCATCACAATATCTGTATCTAAACCAGGCATATCTTGGTATGACCAGGCGAACACTTCCACATATTCTCTCAGCATCTCAATCAGCCTCCTCTTGACAGAGTCCTCTAAAGCAGCCCCAATCTTGATCTCTCTCTTGTCGTCCTCAGTACCCAAATTAACAACTTCCAACTCCTCCTGATGAGGTTGGATGACCCTCTCCTCCTGCTTCAGTAATCTGGCCAATTCTGCAGGGAGTTCACAGTCTTCCTCACTTTCCTCTTCAGCTTGGTAGATGGGATTGTCGAAATCATACTGAGCCATAACAGAACTGTTCATAGTGAATGCCATAAGATCGCTTCTGCATGTTTAATGCTTTGTTTTAGAAAAAGAGTTCGAAAAAAAGTCACAACAAAAACATTGCCATTTTATTGTTTTGAAAAAAAGATGAAAACAAAAAATAGAAAGACAGGGATCACAAAGTTTGTTCAAAAAATGTCCTTCATTAATGATAATCATTAAAACATGATGAGGCCCTACAAAAATGAATCACTACGCCTTGGGCAGAACGTAGGATTTTCATGCAAAATGACAAAACAACAGAAAATTACTCTGTCAGAAGAGTAACTTGAACCACTTCTTCAGCCGTCCAGTTGTTGATAGACCCCCCTGGTGCACACGGGCGAACCCAGTTGTCCAAATCACAATCGCTGTCACAGTCTTCACTACCGGTTGCAGAGACGTCACCATGATTCATCAGCCCAGCGCTGGTAAAGGTACTCGGACCCGCTTGACCATTCTGCTCTGCTCGGAGAGGCTCATAACCAACACCAAATTTGTCTTCTTTAACCGGCAAATCCACCATCTTGCCCCAGCCTTCAGCTTTTCCAGAATCAACAACCTCCTTAGCCTGCTTGTAAGAAGTGATTGAAGCACCTGACTTCCTCTGCTCAGCGTACGCCACTTTCTCAAGAGCCACAGTCTCAAACGCCTGGCATAAGGTTTCGTGGATCTCGCCATCCACCTCAACATATTTGAACGAGGATAGATGACTCACCAGAATCTCTTCTTCACCGCACACAGTCACAATCTGACCGTTCCAGACATACTTGAGCTTTTGATGGAGAGTCGACGAGACTGCCCCTGCTGCATGAATCCATGGACGCCCCAACAAACAACTATAGGCAGGCTGGATGTCCATAACATAGAAGATGATATTGAATACCTCAGGACCTATCTTCACAGGCAAGGTAACTTCTCCACACACAGAACGTTTGGATCCGTCGAAAGCACGAACGATCAGGTCACTGGGATTAAGCACAAACCCTTCCGCATCAATCTTCCTCAGAATCTGCTTAGGCAACACATTCAGCGACGACCCGGTGTCTACCAATACGTGAGACAACACTGCCCCCTTGCACTCCATGGTGATGTGCAAGGCTTTGTTATGGTTTCGCCCTTCAGGCGGTAAGTCCAGGTTGGTGAATCCTACACCATGCCTGGTGCTCACATTGGCCATCACACCCTCCAGTTGATTGACAGAAATCTCCTGAGGCACGTAAGCCAGATTCAACATCTTCAGCAAGGCATTACGGTGTGCCTCAGAGCACATCAATAGTGAAAGTATAGAAATCTTGGGCGGAGTTTGATTCAACTGATCCACAATCTTGTAGTCACTCTTCTTGATTATCTTCATAAATTCCTCCACGTCCTTCTCAAATGACCCCTCGGGCGCTTCCTTCTGGACAGGTTCTTCCTCAACCACAGCTTGCTTACCCTTTGCTTTGGCGAGAGCTTCAGCATTATTGTCCCTCAAAGGCTGCGGTGCAAACAGACGACCGCTTCTGGTAAAACCTCCTGGACCCCCTACATTATCCACAGCCGGACCAACAGTTGCAGGAACTCTATTCGGTAACCCAATTGTCACTGGAGTTTGACTCACTGGTCTCGTCTGACTTTCAGCCCTTCTGTAACCGCGGTGAGCATTATCATACTTCCATGGCACGGCTCTACTATTCTCAACAGCCCTTCTTCCAGACGCAGCAGTAGTAGTTGGAACACTGATGGTTACAGGCACGGGAATGGTAACTGGGGTACCATTTGCTGCAGGTGCACTGACGACCCTTTGTCCACGTTCTTCAGACGGTTTAAAGTAAATGGTGATAGTTGACGCTGTTCCACGATCTTTTACAGCCCTACTGAATTGCAAACAACCCTCATCCATCATACCCTGGATACCGGCCCTTAACTGGTCACAACCATTCTCAGATTCTGCACAGCCCAAACAATCTTCATCACAGCCCGGGTAGACACCCCCATTCAGCAGACGACCCTTCACGACTAGCAGAGAAGTCTGAACATCATCAACATTAACAACCAGATCTTCAGCTTCTTTCCCTTCAATATTGTTCACTCTATGCCCACCATGCTGAGGCATAGGGTTGTTTACGACATTAGGCACTGGAGCGAAGTTGATTGCCTTGGCATCGATCAAATCTTGAACCTTGTGCTGGAGAGCTCGACACTTCTCAGTATGGTGGCCTGGTGCCCCAGAGTGAAAGTCACAACGGGCGTTGGCGTCGTATCCAGGAGGCAATACTGTAGGCGGAGCCATTGTACGCAACTCAATCATCCCCAACCTGAGTAGTTCGGGTAGTAGCTCTGCGTAAGACATAGGCAGAGGATCAAATTTTCTATCAGCCTGTAACTTCTGCCTAGGCTGGAAAGGACGTTGCTGTTGTTGTTGATGTTGTTGCGGTTGTTGAACTCTTTGTTGTTGTTGACGAGGTTGAGGTGTCGGAATGGTCACTGCAGCAGCTTGACGGTATTCAATTCTGTTCTGATCTCTGCGGTGTTGAACAGCATTAGTTTCACCCTCTCTTCGACGAGGTGCCCCAACAAACGGCTTCCTAGAAGAAGAGGAACCAGCATCTTGAATCTTCCCAGTTTTGATCAAACTCTCAGTCCTCTCTCCACAAATGACAACATCAGAAAAACTACCGAATGGGCAGCTCCCCATCCGGTCCATAAACACACCTTGAAGAGTACCGATAAACATGTCTGTCAACTCCCTCTCCAGCATAGGGGGTTGAACTCTAGCGGCCAGTTCACGCCACCTCTGGGCATACTCCTTGAAGCTTTCATTGGATTTCTGACAAAGACTCTGCAGCTGAGTCCGGCTCGGTGCCATGTCCATGTTGTGTTTGTATTGCCTCAAGAAGGCCTCACCCAGATCTCTCCAGCATCGGATTGAATCTCTCTTCAATTCCATGTACCAGTCCAAAGAAGCCCCAGATAGACTATCTTGGAAAAAATACATCCACATCTTTTCATCATCAGTATACGCAGAGATCTTTCGATAATAAGCCTGCACATGGGTGCGAGGGCAAGAAGTACCGTTGTATTTGTCGAAGGACGGTGCTTTGAACTTGTGAGGGATTCTCAAACCTTCAACCAATCCCATATTAGTAACATCAAAACCAAGAGAATTTGACTTTCCATAGCACGGATCTTCTCAGCAAGAGCCTCAACTTTGCGGTCTCTCTCATTAACCCTTCCCAGAACGTCTTCGTCTTCACTGAGCAGAGAGAACATATCCTCTTGTCTGTCAACAATTGTAGCGGGATTACGGGCCGGAGCACGGACTACTCTGGCATTAGCGGCATCTGGAACAATAGGTTGACCGTTGATTCGAATACCCCCCAACTCATCACCTACAGCATAGTTGTTGACGGGTACAGCAGCAGCAACATTGTTATCATTGACCGGGCCTCCCTCTGGCGGAGCATGGTTGATCGGTGGATTTGCAGCCTCTTGTCTCTGAACCATAGCTCGAAGCTCTTCTTGACCTTGCGCAACCCCTTGCATCATATTCATAAACTGGGCCATGCTAGCCTTCATCTCAGCCAACTCAGCTTGAAATTGATCCATACTTCTCTGTTGATTCAGTCTTGTTGAGTAGCGGTGCGGACGTTGATCAGCTATCCTGCCTGAACAGGAACCAAGAGTGAGAAGTCACGACCAAGAACACCTGTTATGCAAAATGATATGAGTATGATGCTAATGATGCGTATGATGCACATGATATGCTCATTTCTCAGGCATTCAAAGAGCCTGACCCATCCTGAAAAGATGGCAACCTGCAGCAACAAGAGAACAAATAGATACAAGGGAATGCTGACATCCTTATACATACATAAGGGTAAAAGGCATACAACCAATGTCAACAGAACATCTGAATAAACAACGTACAAAGAAAGAGAATCCCATCCAACAAGCCTGGAGGTGATTCTTAACAAAAGATCCAAGAGATGGCTTACACGCAAATGAATCCCATCCAACAAGCCTGGAGGTGATTCTCAACAAAATACAAACAAGGGTACAAACTAAGACAGACGGTCTTCTGGAATGAGGGTCTTCAGGTAATGGCACTGGTCTATCAACAGTGTGCATTCTGAACATTCTGGTAGAGGGGTAATCTTCTCTTTCAACTGTCTTCTCAGCTCCAAGACTTCTCCTTCAAGATAATCCTCTGACTTCTGTCTCAACTCCATCTCTTTCTTCTTCAACTGGATGTCTTTGTCTCTGAGTTGCCTCTCCAAGTCTCTGATCTTCTTCTGATAACTGGCCTTAACCCTCTGCAGCCTCAAGCGCTCCCGGTGTTCTGCGTCTAACATACTCTCCATCTCCTCGTAGGATCTCTTCTTGCTTCTCAGTCTGCTAGCATCTTCTCCTTGCACTTCCCTGAGTTGATGGGCCAAGTGCAGCTTATCAGCTTTGGCTTTGTACAGCTCCATATGGGTGTCTTGCTCCTTCTCTCTCAAACGACGATTCTCCATCAGGGCTTGCTTATAGTGCTCCGCGGGCACACTCTCAGCAAGAATCAAAGGTGGTTGCTCCTGCAACGGCTTCATCCTATCATAGGGTAACAACAAAGTTTCCACTCTCTTCTTGACCCAATCAGTGTAATCGGGCATAGCAACGGCAAACTTCTTCCCCAAGACGGATCCATCCTTCACTCCCACATCTCTCCAGGCTCTCCCTATCTGCTCCAATCTAACAGGGTCATCCTTCTTCTCAAAACAAAAACTCTCAGCTATCTCTGCTTCGAGCGGTCTTTCACTCATAACAAACCCTAGCTGGCGAAGAGAAAGAACTGGGTTGTAATTGATGCAACCTTTGGTCCCTATGAGTGGCACGCTCCGGAATTCACCACAACTTATGATGACATCCTTCACATCCATCCGGTACGACTGCCATCTGATGTCGTAGGAAGTAAGCGACATGACCCTCTGAGTCCACTTCAGAGTGCTCTGGGTATCCACAAACGGTCCACTGGCTGGCAGAAGAGACATGAACCATTTGAACAGAAGAGGTAGACAACACCTGATGGCTCCACCCTTACCATGCCTGCTGTGAATGGCATAGTAAGTATCTGCTAGAAGAGTAGGGATTGGATTCCCTCTGATGAAAATGCTGATAGCAGTGAAGTCAATGAAATTTGGCATATTGGGAAATAGGATGATCCCATAGATCATGGCAGCTAGCTGTGCGTGAAAAACTTCCCAATTCCCCTTTTCTGCTTCAACTCTGGCTATTCTCAGAAGAAACTTCAATGGCAGACCTACAACTTCCCCACAGGGTTTCCAATTCTTACCGACCTCCTCAACACTCAACCGGAGAGCTCTGGCAATCAATCTGAAGTCGACCTCCTTTGGAACGTCCAAGAAGGGAGTCTGATGCTGAATAGGGATACTCAACAGGATAGAATACTCCTCGAGAGTAGGTGCTAACTGGTAATCTTGGAAAGTGAAGCATCTGAGCTCCGGATCGTAGAACTGAAGAAGCGTCTGCAGAGGCACTGGATCCACTACTGTCTTCAATACTGTCAAGATATCTCCGTACCGCCCAACAAAACTCTTCAGTCGATCGTCTGTCACGAGGCTACCCAACTCAACTAGCGGAGTCAACGGCTCACGGTGGAAACTGTAGGAACAGGTCTTCCGCTTCAACTCGGGAACTGTTGCCATCTCTATCAGTAGACAAGCTCGGGAATGTACCTGAGAAATGATATGCATGCAGAGATTAATTTTTTTTCTTCTTTTTTTTTTCTTTTGATTTTTTTTTTATATATATTTTTTTCAATGCGTTTCTTTTGAAAAATAAATATGCTATGATGCACATGATGCAGACACGGCTGGCTGGTTGTGCAATCTCTGATCACTAGGTTGAAGCTTCAGTCAAAATCAGAACATAAATCCAACTTAAGGTCAACCGAAAACTGTTGTCTGAACTAGAGTCACCAACAGAACCGAGTCACCAACAGAACCGAGTCACCAACGGTACCTGTAATGAATAACCCTTCCCCACTCACGGGTGTAGTCTAGGCCAGGGTAAAGCTTGAGAGAAACGCAGCATAAATAACCTTTCGCAGAATACTGTCATATACACACCCGAAGCATGTAACGACAGCATCCCACCAGGGTCTGAACTGCTCGTGATATCAATGTTCCGCTAAGTGGCGCCATACCACCCGCTTCCCACGAATCACTCTATTCCTAGGTATCCTAGATTGCACTCATGGTCTGGGTATTGGACCTTTTACCTCAACTGACTCTTCCCCCCCACACAGAGAGAAACAAACAACCAGCCAGGTGAACAGATGAATAAATGCAAACATTAATGCAAACATAAATGCAAACAATAGACAATGAATGCAAACAGTAAATAATGAATGCAATAAATAAACACAGCACAAAGCAACCAAAACCCTAACCTAGAGAGCGCTAGGAGAGACTCGCTCAGGGAAGACGGACCAGCACAGGTCAACTTCTCTATATTCCCCAGCAGAGTCGCCAGCTGTCGCATCGCGCGAAAAACCGGCGGGAAAAGAAAGAACAACAGAGCCGCCACCGTGCGTTATTTATCCCAAAAGAGGGAAAGGAAACGCTCAGAGTAAACCTGGGAAAAGACATGGTCTCGCGACCAAAGAGAATGGGTTCGGGAGTCGGTTATGCGAAGGGAAGGTATTAGCACCCCTACGCATCCGTAGTACTCTACGGGATCCACGCACAAAAGGAAGGAAAATTGGTTGCTATAACACTGCTCAAACTCACACACACTGGCTGAAAGAGACACTAGAAAACAGACTGAAACTGACTCGGCAGGATGTCGTATCCTGGGCCTACTTAGTCTATCAGGCGTAGACATCAGAGTCGAAGTAGTTCGGACTGGGGAAACGACACATGCTCGCTAGGATATCGCCTCCTATGCATACGTATCTTCTCGGACGAGAGAAGAATCAGAGCATTCGTAGCTCGGCTGACACGCACACAAACAAACACAGGCAAAGGCAAACGTGGAGCCCGACTGCCAATTACTGGACTTACATCAGCATCCGAACCAAAACACACACAAGAAGGCAAACGTGGAGCCTGAATGCCAATCACTGGACTTACATCAGCATCCAAACCAAAACAACACAACAAGTTAATAGGGAGCCGGGGACTCGGGCCTATAACTGTCAAACACACACTCAAACAGACAGACAACAAATTGCTAAGGAGTCAGGCACTCGAGCCTAGCAACTGTCAAACAACACACACAAAAAGAAAAAGGGCGCCCGGAGAGATCAGCTCAATCTCCTGCCTACATACTTCATCTGGTATGAAGATCAGGGCGATGTAGTTCCCCTACGCAGGGATAAAGGACTAGCCTAACCAGATAACAGAGGGAGACACAACTAGGGAGACTACGACTCGAGCCTAGATGTTATCATGCAAATTCATCCCTAAGTTGAGGTTTCTAGCTAAATGGCACAAGGGCCAACCTATCCTAATCACGACTTGCACAGGAAGCAAGCCAAACAAAAACCAAACTTGCACAGGAAGCAAGGGTCTCGATTGCAACAAGGGCAAGAGAAAGGGGAGGTCTCAATCGCAACGAGGGCGAGAGAAAGGAGAGATCTCAATCACACAGGGGTGAGAGAAAAGAGTTAGTGTTAGTGGTTAGTCAAACTCGACAAGACATCGCATCTCGTGCCTACGTATCTCATCTGGACATGAGAATTAGAGTTGCCGTAGTTCGGCTACGGAGGGATAAAGGACTCGATCGCAACGAGGGCGAGAGAAAGGAAAAGGCTCGATCGCAACGAGGGCGAGAGAAAGGAAAAGGCTCGATCGCAACGAGGGCGAGAGAAAGGAAAAAAGGCTCGATCGCAACGAGGGCGAGAGAAAGGATCGCAACGAGGGCGAAAGCAAACAAGGATTAGTCTAAACTAAACCTAACTTGCACAGGAAGCAAGTCAAACAAACATACAAGCACAGATAGCACACACTATACACAAGCAAGTGGCTCAAACAAGGGTTAGGTTTTAGTCGAGGGGTCATATCAACCTCGACAAACAAACCTCTGGAATGGGGTGAATGGTGCTCTTAACCTTGCCATTGAGGGGCTAAGGTGAAGCAGATGAAAGGTGAGTGAAGATAAGACTTCACAGCTCTTATCCCTGGCCTGGGAGAGCTCAAGACAAGAATGTGTGGGTTCAGAAAGTGGGAACCCTTCTACACATTTAAAACTGACTCAACTGTGCAATTGCACAAGATCTTGGGTTTGTATATGCAATGCATCAACACAGTGGTGTGAGCAAAGCAGATGACACACTGAATAGTGGGGGATAGATTGCATATCCCTACTTCCACCAATTGCCTCTTCACTTAGGAGGACTTCGACTCTATGCAAGGACAAAATTAAACATCCACAAACATTGCCTCTTAAGGAGGACTTCAGACAGTTGCCTGGCCAAGTAACAGGCCAGGTCTTCCAGACTACATGAAGTAAAAGAGACATACCTCAATGCAAATTTCTTATACAAGCAAAGCAAAGCAAAAAGTTCACAAGGAACTAAGCAACTAAAGCACCTGAAACAGTCAAGCAGATGTTAGTATGCAACTTCAAACAAAGCAAAAAGGAAACAGCCACCAACAGTTAATTAGAGGCACATGGATGTGCAAGGCACAAGGCTTAAGGCATGTGAGCCAAGCCACCTACAAAACAAACAAGTTAGTCATGATATTTAAGCAAGCTCAAACAAAAGAATTGGTCTTAATGGCCACTTGATGGTCAACCTGAAAACACAAGCTCAAAGGTGAGTAGCAGGACCACTAGGACAAGCCTAGGGTCAAAAGAGAATGAAAAAGTCAAAACAGCAAAGGATGAGTGTCCAAAATCATGCTCAAACAATTAAGAAACACAACCAATTGGATTCACATTCATATCAATCATCATCATCATTTTATGGACAAAAGAAGTCAAAACATGGCATTTAGAAGCTCATAGAAGTCAACAGCAAGACTTGAATCAAAAGCAATCCTAAACATTTCCAAAAATCATCAAATAAATCATGATCAATCACAATCCACAGCATGGTAAGCATGTCAAATTTCATCCCATTTGGACAAGTGGAAGGCAGTCAATGAAAATCAGAAAGTCAAAGCAATTTTGAACATGCTCAAAGTAGTCAACCAAACATGCATCAACTTAGAAAAATCATAAGTCAGAGATGGTGTATGATAAATGAATGGGGCTAAAACCATGGCAAAGATGAGGATGTCTAGTTATCTCATGTAAAATTTCATGTCCATCCAATAAAGTATGAGAATTTCACAAATGAAATGGGAACAAGTGTCACACAAAGTCAACATTTGACCAAGCAGGGGAGAAAATCTCAAACAATTAGGAAAATGCCTCAAATAATTCCAAGAAAATTCACATGTAAACTAGACATACACGAGTAGGTTCATGCAAAAAATCAGATCAATTGGAGGTCAAGAAGCATGGATACAAAAATCAGCAAGTTGGACATCAATGGTGTGACACAAATTGTCACACCCTAATTCAAAAAATCATAACTCTCAAACCACATAAGATAAATTCACAAAATCTACACCAAAATCACCATGAATGTGTCTAGTTTAAGCACAAAAAATTTGGGAGCCATTGGATAAAGTGTCACCATTTCACAAATGATTTGGCAAAGTGTACAATATTTGGTCACATGTCACAAACCCTAGCACCATTTAAAATTCGACCATGCAAAAATTCTGGAAAATATATGACAAAAAACTAGAGATCAAGATGGACATGATGCAAAAATTCCCAATGAATTTGGAATTAAAATGAGGAACTTATGATTTTTCAAAGTTTGAGTAATTAAATGAAGTAAATATTGAAATGAAAAAATGAATTAAATAATGATTGCTGGAATGAATATTTAAAAAACTAAAAGACCAAAACGCCCTTTTGCTGAGTATGAAACTCAGCGTTTCATTTAATTCGTAAAGTCAGCGCCCCTTTTTAATATATATTTTATAGAAGGCGTTAAATAATTGAATTGGCATTGTGCCCCAGTGGTAAAACACTTGGTATTTGAAGCAAAGGCCTGGGGTTCGAATCCCCCTCGCCCCAGGCCTTTTGGCATTTATTTAATGGCTTAGCTACAGTACAAGAAGGAATTTCCAGCATTCATGTGGCAAAACAAATGGAAACAGTGAAATAAAAAACAGTAGCAGCAACGTTGCAGGAAGAAAAAATACAGGCGCTCATCACCAAACCCAGTTCGAATTTTTTTCGCTTCGAAATTAAAAAATAAAAACACCAATATGTGCATCTAAACATGCTCAAACCTAAACCAAACTCCATATTCACTAAATCAAACTAAACAAAAAGAAATAAGCAAAAACAAGTTTGGATGTGAAACTTCAACTCAACATAACTTGCTAAATACTGAACCATTTTCAACCATTCAAAGCTCATAATGATCAGGGAAAGGTGATCTACAAAGTGTGTATCATGATTTTGGAAAAGGTGAGAGTCGAAATTTTACCAAGTTGGAAGAACAGTGTTGATTCGGTTGTTATTTGGTAGCTTTGACTCAAAACAGTTGTACCTTAAGCTTATAAATGAAGAATAGTTGAAGAACTTTGGCTCAAGAGTGCTTGGAAATGCTCAAATCGGATTCCACCATTGATGTGTGCTTGGTAAAACAGACCATGAAGATGCTGTTACAGCAGTAAAATGAAGCTTGCCATGAGTCTAAAATGATGCTTGGATGATGAAACAACAATGGCCAGGCTTGGTTCTTTGGAGTTTTCTGACTGGTTTTGGAAAAGTGTGAAAAAATGAAGTTTTTAGCATGAGTGATTTCTTGTGTTGCAATGTGTTTTCTTTTGCTGCTAGTTTGGGGTCTCCTTTGACAGAAAATGAGGAAAGGACCTGCTGTTGGGAGTACCAAGCATGGCAAGGAAGTATGGATAGATATGGTGAAAGTGTCCTTTTGTTCCAATGTCCAAGCAAGCTAGCATGGATACATGTACTTCATGGGAATGGGTGTAAGTACTGCATAATTTGACTTGGTAACATGTCCAAAACCATATTTCTGAACTATTTTAATTGGCCAAATGGTTTAAAGATGATTAAATCAAAAAGTCAACTCTTGGTCAAACTTGCATTTAAATGAGACAAGTCAAAAAATGCCATTTTGATTGGTGAAGTTTTGGCACATGAAATTTATATTTTTGGAAAGAGGGGATCAAATGTGACTTGTAGGAAAAAACCCCACCAAAATTGGCCAAATGGTTTGAGAGATATGGCCTTTTGAAGTTCAAGATTTTCTGAAATCGATTCGATCATAACTTGCCAACCACACGTGGGAATTGAGAGTTCTTGGACTTTTTGGAAATGGGAGAACAAGATCTTCAACTTTCATGTTGGGAAAAAATTCATTTGAAGCTTGTATCATAATGTAAGTTTGAGGATCAAGACTTTCCATTTATGGCAGGTTTCAGTTACAGGTCCAGTTTCCATTTTTGGAAATTTTGATCTGGCTTCAAATTCTTCCATGATGGTGTTTGGCATGATATATGATGACTATTTGGCCATGAATGAGCTCTCACAAACCAATTCCAATCATCCAATCACTGATTAAATGGACAGTTGACCAACAGTTGACTTTTAGGGTTTCTGTCTGATTGTGCATTGACTGATGACTTCCAAACCCTAATTCCTTGAGGACTTGACTTCAAATGATGTCCCAAGTTGTATGAACTCTTGATTATTGACCATGGTGCCCAAATTCCACAAGAATGACCACCATCCACTGCTTTGACTGACAGTTGACTTTTTCAGGGTTTTTGACTGTCTGTGTATGAACTGATGATCTCCAAGTCTTCAACCCTTTGCCAAAATACTTCAAATAGACCTCCAAGCCATGTGAACTTGTTGGACAAACCCCAAGGGCCTTGATTCAATGAGAAATTCCTTTGCTTGCTTGGTTGACTGATCAGGAGATTAGTTTGACCTAATTCTTGATTGCTTGCTCTTGAGGCAACTGAGGGACAATGCAAATGCTATGCAATGGATCATGATATGCTATGACCTAATATGAAAATGTATGCATGATGATAGGTGCAAATTTGAGGTGCTACACATGGTATGCTGATGATGCTGATGTAAAATTCGAGTGATTTGGTGCCCTATACACAAAGTTATGTTCAATTAAAGTTTTGATGTCAATTTTTGATTTCTTCGATCCGTGCTTGTGTTGTTGTTTTTGCATGAATCATTGTTTGATCCTTGATGTACATGGAAGGATGAGTTGAATGGCGTAGGTTTTACCAATTTCTGGACATATTTTTGAAATCTGGAAATTCCAGATGAAGATCTTCATGATCTTCATCTTCCATGCATGAACTTATGTTGTTCCCAGATTCTGCTATGAAGTGGCTACGTTTTAGCTACGAAAATCTCATTTAGCTACGAAATGCCATGCAGCGCGTGTGTTTAGGGTTCAGTACCAAAACGCCACCGTTTTGGCTTTGGCGCGCGCTTGTGATTCAAATTTGGCACCGGTTCGAATCTGAGCGAGAGGACCTTTTCAAATTGCCATGCATTATTCCTTTTCCCTCCACATTTCATACCTTGGCTCCATTTTCATTTTCAAAATTTCTCCAAACTTCCAAAAATCATATAAAAATGAAAAATGCTCCAATTGATCTCCATTTTTTTGCATTGTGTTCCTCATCTTGTCTACTTTTTTATGATCATTAAATTGCAAGTTGTGCCTGATTAAAAAATTGATTTGTCCTAGGGTGTTTGAATATGTATCCATTCATGATATTGCCTTATTCATTTGATCATAAAATGCTTGTTTCTTATCCAATGCTTCTGAAATTTTGTGTGTAGATTCTAGACATGTTAAGTGATAGTTTGGCTTTGGTTTGAGATTTTTTCCATGCTCCCATTCTGTTTTATGCTCATGCTAACTTGGTGTGACAATTTGTGTCACACATTTGGTTGTCTGTTTTATGCTATGTGATTGCCATGCCTAATGATGTCCAATGCCTCTAATTTTGTGTGTGATGATCATGTTGTATGTCCTGTTTACTCATGAATTTTGCCAAGATTATTTGAGTCATTTTTGATTTGATGTGCATTTGTTTCTTCTGATGTCTCAATGTGATCACCATTTGCATGCCTTGCCATGTTTTGCTCATGAAATGAATATGATTAATGATTTTGATGTGGGACTTTTTGAGATTTGTTATTGATTGAATAAGGATGATTCATGTTAAATTTGAGGTTCTGTTTTGACTTTTTTCTCCATCTTTGACCCTAGGCTTTGACCTAGTGGTTTGTGGCTTACATGTGGGCTTTGATTTCAGGTTTAAACATCCAAGTCCATAGTTGATGATGCTTCCTCATTTGAGCATTGATGTTTGCTCTTGATTACTAACACTTGTGTGTTTTGTAGGTTGATGCTAACTCATTTGAGTTTGCCTTGTGGCTTGCACATTGTGAATATTGTCTGTCTGTTTGTTATTGCCTGTTGATTGTTTGTCTGTACAGTTGAACTGATTGGTTTAGATTTTGCACAGGTACTTTAGTAGCTATAACTCATTGCTTGAGTTGCCTAACTTGGCTTGTGGTTTGCTTACCACCTAGGTATAACTCTCTAACTTCATGTAGTCTGGAAGACCTGTCCTGTTATGTGGGCAGGCACCTGTCTGAAGCCCTCCTTAAGAGGCAATGCTTGTGAATGTTTACTGTTGTGCCAAGCAGGTAAAGACCTCTTAAGAGGCAATGGGCAGATACAAGGGATGTGCAATCCATCCCCTGCTATTCCGTTGTGTCATTCATCTTTGCTCACACCATTGTGTTGATGCATTGTGGATAATAACCCAAGATCATGTTGTGTCAGTCATTTGTGGAGAAGAGTTCCTACATTCTGAACTCCCACACTTTCTATTTTGAGTCAAGCTCTCCCAGGCCAGGGATAAGAGCTGTGAGGTCTTACCCTCACTTCCTATTTCATCTGCTTCACCTTAACTCTCAATGTTAGGGTTAAGAGCTAATCATACCCCATTCCAGTGGCTTGTTTGTTGAGGTTGACATGACCCCTTGACTAAAGCCTAACCTTGTATGAACCCAATTGTTTGCATATAATGTGTGTGCTTCTTTTTGTGTTTGTATGTATTTGCCTGTGCTGTTTAGGATAGCTTGCTTCCTGTGCAAGTTAGATAGAAACCTTAACATAGGGATCGTATGCATGACAACTTCTAGGCTCGAGTCATAGTCTCCCTAGTGGTTTGTGTCTCCCTTTGTATCTGGTTAGGATAGAAGTTCTTTCCCTGTTAAGGGGAACTACGTCGCCCTGATCCTCATACCAGATGAGGTACGTAGGCAGGAGATGAGCTGATCTCTCCGGGCGCCCTTTTCTTTTGTGTTATGTTGGAGTCTGACATAAGTCCAGCGATTGGCAGTTGGTTTCCTGTGTCCTGTTTGCTTGTTGGAGTCTGACATAAGTCCAGTGATTGGCAGTTGGTTTCCATTGTATGTTTGTTGGTTCGGAGTCTGATGTAAGTCCAGCGATTGGCATTCGGTTTCCATGTTTGCCTGTTTGTGTTGGAGTCTGACGTAAGTCCAACGATTGGCAGTCAGTTTCCTGTGTGGTTTTGTTTGGCGTGCGTTAGCCGAGCTACGAGTGCTCTGATTCTTCTCCGGTCAGAGAAGATACGTATGCATAGGATGCGACATCCTAGCGAGCACATTTCCCCTATCCCGAACTACGTCGACTATGATGTCTGTGTCTGACAGACTACGTAGGCCCAGGATGCGATATCCTGCCGAGTCTCGTTTCTTCCGTTTCTTTTGTCTTCCTGTGTTTCCTTCCAGCCTTGTGCGGTGTTTGAGCAGTTTTTTAGCAACCTTGTCCTTTCTTTCTGAGCGTGGATCCCGTCGAGTACGACGGATGCGTAGGGGTGCTAATACCTTCCCTTCGCATAACCGACTCCCGATCCCATCTTTCTCTGGTCGCGAGACCATGTCTTTTCCAAGTTTACTTCGAGCGTTTCCTTTCCCTCTTTTGGGATAAATAACGCACGGTGGCGGCTCTGTTGTTTCGTTTTCCCGCCGGTTTTTCGCGTAATGCGACACATATGTCTGAGGAAGTTTCCCTTGCTAACTTGGTTTGTGCGTGTTGATTTCTTATTCATATTTTTCGAGACTTGTCTTTAGAGTTTTCATCTTTCCTCTTCCTTCTTCATTGCTTTTAGGGTTTCTTTGTACCTTAGAGATGATTCGGTACTTTGTTGTGTTTGGTTTGTAATTTTGCAAACATGGCCATGTCTTACGTGTCAACTAAGAGAGATGTTAAAGACATTTCTAAAGTTTAGGTAAATTCAAACATCTCATGTATGCTTCCTTTTTCTTCCTAGGTGATGCCTTTTCTCCGAAGGTGACAGAAGTAGGTCAATCTGAGGATTAGGGTGTCATTCCTTCAACCGAAGAATAAGGGATTTGTGGTCCATATAGTGGGCATGTTATTCCATTTCACTAATGTATATTCTTCTTAATTGGTTTTGTCTTCCCTTAAACGAGTCTGAGATCAACGTCTTAAATCATTTGTTAGTCGCTCCTTCATAATTACATCTCGTAAGCTAGGATTTTGTTAAGGTTTTTCAACACTAGCGTGAGTATAAAGGCAGTAAACCAATGTTGACCTTGTTTTTCAACTTTTTGGGGTACAAAGTAGTTATAAATCTGCGGATGGCTCTAGCATTATTTCACAGGGGAAATATACTAATTACTTTTAGCCTTATTCTGATAGTGTGAAGAGCTTCAAATATCGTTTTTCTTGGTGGTCCCTCTCACCCAGGAGGCCCATTCAAAAATTTGTAACTTGAATCAGGAAACTCCTTCTTCTTGTATGGACGTCTTTCACAAGTACTGGACTTAAGGTTATTTCCTAATCGGAGTCGGGTTGTGTCGTTACAAGGATGAAGATTTGTCTATGGAATAACGATATTTAAAATTCATTTATTGTCTTTTTTATCAAGAGCTTGGTTACGTGGACGGGGTAGTTTCCTTCGACCTTGCCTACAAGAAGTGGTCGAAGAGATATATCCAGACTCATTGGCTCATATAACCCAGTCTAAATAAGATAAGAAGAAAAATTTTGGTACGTTGGTTCTAGAATCACGTACTTCTTTCCCGTCTTTTCTGGATTTTTCCTAACATTTCCCTTTTGTTTGAAGATATGATGAAGAGTGAATATGCCATGCGGCGATAGAAGAAAGAGGTTTGGGTCGCTACTTCCTTGATCGGAATTCCAAGAATGCCCTATGCCGGGGGAACTTCTATTGTAGGCATACCCGCCGGTACCCCGTCTTCTCTAGTTGTCGGGAAATTTATTAAGTGGTCTATCAGGGAGACGAGGACGTGAATCTGAATTCTACCACATGCGTCTAGGTGGTTGGAAACTCATCCTTCCCTATTTGGGAAAGGGAGGAAAGGCTATCTCTGGTCCTTGAATATGAGGTGGTATGAGTCGAGGTTCCCCCTCCCAACCATCTTCGACGCTCTAGGTCGATAAGGGAAACGTCTTTTCCTCAAAGGGATGTTAATTCTATATTTTTTTGCTCATCCGGGTTTAAGGACGAGTAGTGCCAAAAAAAATTAGACTCCCTGACAATACTCTATAAGTCAAGTTGGTAGAATCAACTTACCTAGTTCGTTGGGCATCTATTGTTCTAGCTATTTGTGTTGCCGTTAGAAGGAAGTTTTTATGCCTGACCTTTTTTATAGGGAAATAGAGAGCTTGAAGAAGAAGGTTGTAAACCTTGTCCTTGAGATAGACATATGCTTAGAGGAAGTTCATGATGTTTCCGACTCCTTCCTTGCCATCGTAGTTTCCATGGAACCTTGGGGGTATTATGGTTCTTTTCTTGAAAAGGTACAATAGTTAGTTCAAGTGGCAGTTCACAAGGAATAAGCTTTGTCTGAGGCGAAGTATTTCTTGGAAGTTTCCCAAAAGAGGACTAAAGAGTTGGAGAAGGCTTTAAAGGAATCTCGAGATGATCATTAGAAGACCAAGGCTGACCTTGTGAACATGCATGAATAAAATCTTTCTCTTTGTAAAGATATGTCTAAGTCCTTACAAGAAAGTTTCCATGTGGTCGGGTAGGCCTGTGAAAATGATCTTCAACAAGTTGAACATTCCTGCTCATCTGACCCCATTCCCAAACTCATGTCTGCCTCAACCAGATGATTATAGACAAGTAAGTGGTCCTCTTAGATAAGTAATTTTTTTGGATGATTAATCTGAGCATGGCTCGTGTAAATCTTAAATAGTAATGTATAAGTATATTTTATTTATTCATTTTTTTCACCTCATACCTTTTTTGATATAGTTAGAATCATGTTATGCGAGATTTGTGCTCTTTTGTTTATTGGATGTCTTTGGGGACCATGTCCGACCAAGGGTTGGTGCCCATTCCCAAGCCCCCAAGTGTAGACCTGATTTGAGGTTGACTTATTGGCGGATCTACCACTTCCTTTGGAGTGACTAGCTACCAAGAAGGGGTAGGTCAGTTATTTGCCAACTTTGGGTGTGTTTTTTGTGTTTGTTTGCTAGTGTTTTGGTCGGCTTAGCGATGCACTTTAGCGTTTTTGTGTAAGGGGCTTTGATCCATATGAATGTAGCTTAGGAATCACCTTTACCTTTCATGATAAAAATCATGAGTTATTCAATGGTAACTTTCTTTTTTATTTCAATATTCGCATAATTGATACATTTGATATCTTTATTCCTCAATGATAGGAGATTAATAAGAACTAACATATAATTTAATTGGGTGGTTTATGCCATTGCTTAATGACAATAAATTAAATGAAATTAACTTGAACATAACTGGGAGGTTTACGACACCGCTTATTTGTTCAATGAAACAGGGTCGTCTTCTCTCCAGTCACTTTTCCTTATTGGTTCCACATGTGACATCTTCTTGGTTGGAGGTCGGCCTCTCATATCTTTCAGCTGCTAGACCAACGAGGCCATATTTATTTGCATGATGATGGCTTCACCTTTTTTCTGCTCGTGTTGTAAAGCTTGATAAATCATTTTGGCTCCTATTAAGTTGATGCTTATTGTAACTGGTTCGTCATGGATATTTTGATATTTCATCTTTAAGTGGACGAGGGAGGCTACTTCGTCCCACATTGTTGCGAAGGGGCGACCTAAGATGTAATTATAAACACTTGGGAATGGGACGACAAGGAATTGGATGTCTAAAGTTATAACATTTTGTCATTCTCCTAGGGAAACCATTAGCTCCACATATCCCCATGGGCAAGTTATTGTGTTGTTAAAGGCTTGTAGATCCGATCCTTCATATGGTAATAACTTTTCTTTCTTCAGTCCTATTTTTTTAAAGAGGTCGGCATACATGATGTTACAAGAACTTCCTCTGTCGATCAGAACTCAGGAGACGTCAATATTGGTTGTGGTCACCGTTTTTACCTAAGGGAATATCTCATATGAGATTCCCCCAGCTTCTCATTGTTTGGGAATCTAAGGATTGGTCTTTCTGGGTTGGTGGCTAAGGTATTCCCTATTAAGAAAATGTTCATAATATATCATAGCTTGGTTTTGGTGAAGACAAAAAGCTTATTAATGAAGAAATATCAAAGAAGAAAAAGATTAGAATTGAGTATCAATATTGCATAAGCTTTGAAAACCAAAGGATTTATACTAAGATACAATATCTAATTCAATTTTTATAAGCCTTAGGTGTTCAAGAAATAATCCTCCACATTGATGCATGCATTGCTTCAAAGTTGCATTTTTAACCTAGAAAATTTTCAAGTTTTTAAGAACGTCAATCGATTGATCCTTTGCATTCAATGGATTGACATTGCCTATATGAAACGAAATTTTGAAAAATAAGGCATCAATCATTTTACCTCTTGCTTCAATCAATTCACCATTCCCAAGTCATTTATAATTTATAATAGTTTTTTTCAGATCTTCCATTCAATTGAGAAAAGTTAGTTAGAATATCTCTCTTTCTCTCTCTCTCTCTCTCTTCTATCTTCATCTTCTTCAAGCATCTTGTGCATCAATGGAGATGTAACTCCAACAAAGATCACTTCTTATCCTGATCAATCCTTTTATATAGACAACTTAGTTTAAGGTTATTATATTTGTTGTGAAAATGATGTCGAAATTACAAAGTATAATTGTTTTCTTGATCGATAAGAAACCCACAAGGATAGAAAAGAAGAAAACAATAAGAACAGAATGAAATTTGTTATAAACTGCTATTCTTTACTTTCTCTTTGAAACAAGATTACAAGTGTTACATAATAGCAAATAACCTCTCTCACCATAATTAGGATTTTCCTTATACAATGATGAGAGACTAGTTTGTTATTTATAAAAAAACTAACACACTAAACTAATGGGCTTTTACACACATGTCCACTACACAAGCTAACTTAGAGAACAAACTAACTTAAATAATTGGGCATAACAAACAGACCCAATTCGACATGCTAACAATCCTAGCATACTTTGGCTATAACATGTGAACAGACTTTGATGACATGCTAATGATCCTATCGAATTATCGAACCAAGAATCTACCATTCGACCATACTAAAGTTCGATCCAATATCTCAAAAATATCCACCTTGGAACAAACTCTATAACATCAAGGGAACAAACTAGATTTCTTCATGCAACTTTATCAACTACATACAATGGAAAAAAAACTTGCAACTTGGTCTGGGATACGCAATTCCGTATCGACATGCTCCACCTCAATATGAATCTCTTCTTGTTCCATCTCTTCTTTAGATAAATGTGCATTTTGACTAACGTCATCAGTTTTCTTGAAAGTCATCTCAGCTTCATTGAAAAATACATCTCGACTGGTGATACACCTCCTGTGACCTGGCTCTAGGCACCATAGTCTATAAGTTTTGACTCCTTCATGGTATCCCATGAAAATGCATCTCAGAGCTCTAGGTTCGACATTGTCTTGCCTAATGTGAGCATAGTCTATGCAGCCAAATACTCTAAGTTTGTCGAGATCTGATGGATGTCCCGACCGAATTTCTTCAGGTGTCTTCATTCCCAAGGCAATTGAAGGACATCTATTTATCAGATAAGTTGTTGTCGAAACAGCCTCTGCCCAAAACACCTTCTTCAATCTAATACTAACCAAAATGCATCTAACCCTTTCAAGGATTGTTCGATTGAATATCTCAATTAATCCATTTTACTGAGGAGTACCTTCTATAGTCTCATGCCTTGCAATCTTAGACTCGACACGGTAATTGTCGAAAGCTTCATTGCAGAACTCAAGGATGTTGTCGGTTCTCAACCTCTTAACCTTTCTGCAAGTCTGAGTTTCGACCAGAACCTTACAAGTCTTGAAATTTTCAAAAGTTTTATCCTTAGTCTTCTGAATGAATACCCATAAATTTCTGGAATAGTCATCAACTATGGATAGAAAATACCTTGCACCTGAATGTGAAGGATTCACTGTAGGTCCCCAAAGATCAGCATGAATATAATCAAGGGATCTATGTGTTATTTGTTTACCTTTGTTAAACTCCAGCCTACAGGATTTACCAAATAAACAAGGTTCATAAAACTCCAACTTCTCGAATTTGTCACCACCTAGTAGGTTCTTCTTCCCCAGTTTGACCAGGCCTCTTTTGCTGACATGGCCCAATCTCATGTGCCATAATTTTGTCTTCAACGCAGGTTTCGTGGATGCAACATCTGCAGAACCACTGGCAACTTCAGCCTCAAGGGTATACAAGCCTTGTTTCTTCATGCCTCTTAAGACTTCCTTCGACCCCTTCATGACTTTTAGAGTACTTTTCTTTCCTTGTAAAACCTATCATTTCTTGTCGAATTCACCAAGAGAAATCAAATTTCTCTTCAAATCAGGTACATACCTGACTTCAGTCAACAACCTTATTAACTCATCATGGAGCTTGAATCTCATAGATCTAACACCTGCAATCTTGAAAGCTTTATTGTTTCTAAGCAATACATATCCACCATCTTGATCACATAGTTCCTCGAACAAGTCTTTATTTGGAGTCATGTTCCAAGTACAACCTGAATCCATAATCCACTTTTTACTTGAGTCACCGCTTGAAACCACAAGAACATCAGATGAGTCGAAATCATCTTGAACAATGGTTGTGTTGCCATTATCTTTACCTCCATGATCTTTTAGGCATTCGGGGCACACTTTTCTTGTATGACCCTCCTTCTTACATTGATAATATTGAATAGACTTCTGTTGACTTTTACCCTTCTTCTTGTCGAACTTGCTATCTTTCTTTATGAATTTTGCCTTAACAGACAGACCTTCACCAGTCGAAGATGGCCTGTGCTCCTTTCATTTTTTCAAATCCTTAGAGTACAAGGCTGATTGAACTTCTTCAAAGGTCAGAGACGTTATTCCATACAAGATATTTTCTTTGAAGTGAGCATTTGTTATGGGCAAAACACACAACAATAACAGCGATTGATCTTCATCCTCGATTTTTACATCGATATTTTCAAGATCAAGAATCAGCTTGCTGAATATATCCAACTGCTCAGCCAGAGTTTTGTCTTCACTCATCTTGAATGAGCACACATCTTGCTTCAGGTAGAGGCGATTGACCAATGATTTGGTCATATACAAACTTTCGAGTTTCTCCCAAAGACCTAACGCTGTCGTCTCCTTCGAAACTTTTCGAAGAACCTTATCACCAAGGCTCAATAAGATGGTGATGTGGGATTTCTCTACCATAGTCAATTTTCCTTTATCCTTTAACACAACGTCCATGGTTGTGGCTCCCTTCAACGCTTCTAAACAACCATACTGAATCAGTATGGCTTTCATCTTCAAGCGCCACAGACCGAAATCGTTCACTACGGTGAACTTTTCAATCTCATACTTTATTGACAACATCTTCTCCACGTTCTTCGCACCAATTTATTGTGAAAATGATGTCGGAATTACAAAGTATAATTGGTTTCTTGATCGGTAAGAAACCCACAATGGTATAAAAGAAGAAAACAATAAGAACACAATAAAATTGATTATAAACTGTTATTCTTTACTTTCTCTTTAAAACAAGATTACAAGTGTTATAGAATAGCAAATAAGGATTTGTCTTATACAATGATGAGAGACTAGTATGCTATTTATAAGAAAACTAACACACTAAACTAATGGGTTTTTGCACACAAGACTCATTACACAAGCTAACTTAGAGAACAAACTAACTTAAACAATTGAGTATAACAAGCAGACCCAATTCGACATGCTAACAATCCTAACATACTTCGACTACAGCATGTGAACAGACTTCGAAGACATGCTAATGATCCTGTCGGATTGTCGAACCAAGAAACTACCTTTCGGCCATACCAGAGTTCGATCCAATATCTCCCAATATCTCACCATTAGTAGTCCAACCATTATCTTACCATTACAACAGGTTATCCAATTTCTTGCTAAGCCTCTTGAATGCTGAAGTATCTTAAATTTACACCAATTCACCTTTTGAGATGTGATAAAAAAACAAAAGATGCAACACAAGCTTTTATTTTTCCAAATTAACATTCTTACAACATGTATGCAAAATGCAAAAGCACTCGCATTTTTCCATTACTATAGTACAAGTAAGGAACATTATTACAACATGATAAAACTAAACTCTTATATCAAGAAACAAAGATTTGCTATCATTTATTACATTTCTAAAAACCCTTCAACCACATCTTCCGCAACAGAAGCAATGAAAGATTTGCTATCCTTATTCCTCACAGAGCAATTCGCACGAATCTCTCCTTGAGTTCCAGTCAAAACATTAAGCTGGCCCATTTTAAGCATAGCAGCAATAAATTTCTCAAAGAAAAGAGACTGATTCACAGCAAAATCAGTAACAATACCCTTAGTCCTCTTATCAGTGTACAAATCTTGATCCGAGGTAAAAAGACCCTGACGATTCATGAGATCAACATAGTATTTGTTATCAAACTTGTTCGGACTACGAATATCTAGAACAGTTGTGTTGTCTGTGGTGGAAGTAGGACAAGTGAGTTTAAGGTTTTTGCCGTAGGTTTTGTCCATGACAGTGTCTTGTGTTGGGTAGAGTCTGTTTGTGAAAGAACTGCAGTGGCTTATGCCTATTGTATGACCACCTGAGAGTGCTACTACATCTGTTGGGTTAAGGTTTTTGGTTGCAAGTGAGTTTAGGATTGTTGTTGTGTTGCTTGTTGGTGAAGGAAGGTTCTGTAATGTTACTTCTCTTGTGGCAAATGTTAATCCATCTCTTCTTCCTAATGGGACTTTGTACTCCGGTCCTCCTGACTGCAATGCAACAACATTCAAACATTCAATGTAAAATAACCTATGAAACACAGACACGACACTGGATACGTCTTTTCTCAAACGTGTAAATAATGGATAATTTATTTTGGATTACTACCAGAAAAACAGCGTCGCGCGCTGCAACGGCGGTGATATCAGAACAAGAGACGATTCTTCCGCACTGCTTCTCGACGATGCTACGAAGTTTTTCGATTATCTTGAAGGCCTCAGTCCTAAGAGTCAAGTTTGGTGGTGCATCTTTCTCACTTGGTCCACTTGCTGATCCATCCAATAATACTGATCCATCACAACCCTGCATTTTTATTAATTTTACAAACATATTAATAACAAACCATGTCATATGTTCTATGTAAGTGAGAGGGTTGAGGGTTTGTTTACCTGAACAAAGCAGTCATGGAAGTGAAGGCGAAGCAAGCCAGCAGCTTGACCAATGTCTTTATCAAAGATTTTCTTGAGCTCGGTTCTGATGATAGATTCAAGCTTAGGGCATTTTGAATTGTAGAAGGTCCATGATAGTCCCTTTACTATAGGAGGTGTAGTTTGTGCTTCAGATACTTTGATATGAGAAACTGAAAGAAAGGTAAGGATTAGAAGAAAGGTATAAGAAGCAGCAGAAGCCATTGTAGTATGTAGAAACGGGTAATGAGTTGAGATTTGATAAGAACAGTCTTATTTAAAGGTGACGGGGTTGTTGGGTGTTCATGAATTTTGCGTATGACAATTTGGAAAAGTAGAGAATATGTTATAATTTCTTTGAGAATTTAGCATTTATTGACTTCTACAAAACTATTTTATTCTTCATGCATATAAATATTCAGCAGCAGCCATGTGGTCGATAATTTCTCTGAGAATTTAGCATGTGTCTGAAGCGGCACACGGTTTTATTCGACAATGTCATGCCCAAAATAGCAGTATTTAATAATTGAATCTTTGTGATATTTTTTTTAGGAAATTGGTAAGGATCGATAAAAATGACAGTCTATTTTAAAGACACAGGTTAAATATATTTGTTAGCATAATAAAAAGAAGAAGAAAATTCTCTTTTTAACTTAAGTGAATAACTGATATATTTGATATTTATCTAAATCATATAAATCAGTTATTCAATAACACTAAAAATAAAGGCATATATATATATATATATATATATATATATATATATATATATATATATATATATATATATATATATATAATAGTGATTGAGAGTGCATCATTTTCTTGTACAAACTTAAAGAACAAGATAATTAAATAAAATATTATCTTTTCATTTATTTGATATTCTTCAACGTGTGTCATTGGAACTAAATTAAATAATATTTTTAATGAATAATCAAATAAAAGAACTACATATTAAAAGTCAACTAAATAATAATGAAAAAGTCCAACTAACTATTGTAATTCTAAATAAAATTTAACCATTTAAATAATATATTTAATATTTTTTTTTATCAATATCGTCGGATGTATTAGAACTTTATACTCAAAGTTCTAAGATAATCCATAATTTTTTTTGAGATTTTGTTGTAATGAGATTTCATATTAGATATTTTTTTTACCAAAAATAAAATTAGATTTTTGTCTTTTGTCTTTTGTGAAATGAGAAAGAAAAAATAATTTTATTTTTTTGTTGATGATGCGAAGAAAATTTGGGTACTGTGAAAATAGATTGGTAAATTGGTTTGCAAAGTAGTATGTGAAAACTATGAGATTCTTTAATGAATTTTATATGTTTCTTAATACTATGCAAAGATATTAAAATACCCCTTAGTATTTGAAGATGTATTATCGAACGTATCCAATACACACTCAACATAGTCCATTATGAGTGACATCTTATAAGTTATCTTTTTTTTTATATTGAAGATGCATCTCTGATATATTTATGTAAATACATTTTTGGAGCGTTTGCACACCAGTAGCAGAAGCAGACACTAAAAACATGTAATTTGACAAAATAAAATTAACATTCATAACATAAAATAAGTATTACATAGATGATTTGAACATAAAATGTAACATTACACTTCAATATCCACGTGAACGCTTCAACATCTTCACAATATCTTTGACCGATCTTAAAACCGTCGCTTCCAACTCGAGCGGAACTTTTGTTTTGAAATAGAAAAACGCATTTCACATAGCCCTTACATCTGCATCCATCTTGAGCTCAAAGTTGGTGAACTCACTCTTCTTTCCGTTGTCAATCGACGGTGAACAGTACTCCAGCTTCACAATTCTTCGATTGTCTCCGTAAGGTAGGAGATTATGAATTTTGTATTTAATATCTACAAGAGATGTGTACTCGTTGAACTTAAACTTTCGCCCAGGAGTTGCGCTGGAGAAGGAGACATTTGCGACATACCAATTGATGTTTATTTGTGACATTTGAGACATTTCCAGTTTGTGTGATCAAAAAACAAGAGCACCTTAATAGAAGCTGTAGACAAATGTGAACCATTCAAAATCTGGCAAGCTGATTCCGGAGATATATCTCTGGTTCCGCACCCTATCATCTTGTTCCGGAGATGCATCTCTAAAACCTCTCTTTAACATGCAGAAAACAGAACCTTTGAAAACAGAAATTAATTGAAGACATTTTTTAACAAATGAAGAAATGTTATTGGAAAGATAAAAAATATATTAAAATATTAAGAAATTGAATATATTACACTTCATTAATATCGAGACACAATTACATACAGTTATTTGTCCGGTTAAACAGGAAATTAAAACGAATCAAAACATTTATTGCCCGCTAAATCTACGGGTGGTACCCTCTTTGACTTTTGTGCATTTGATTATCTTTCAATGTTGCTCAATTTCTCGAACTCTTGCATCCTTTCCGTAAAATGGTCCGGCCAAGTCTCGGTGTTTGTTGTTGAATGAGTTGTCCCAATTTCAAGTAAACTTGAACAAAATGCAATGATTTTGAAATCCACCCAATTCACATAATAAGATCATTTAGATTTTGAGGTGGGGAGGTACGTAGTGGGAAAAAGGTTTCTGAAAAACTGTATCATATCAGAATCAACACACACTTTATCATACACACATGTTATGAGGTGACCAATTTTAGGGAAACACGTCCATTTTGCCTCCGGTGCCGGTCCACTAAGGCAAGGAACAAGAGACTCATTAATTTCATCGAAGTTTTCTTTCTTTTTGTACAGTCATGTGTATGATTCTTTATGAGTCATCAACTCTTGGATAAGTTGATGGCGGACAAGTGTATGATTATCTTATCCTTTACTGAGTATCCTTCATTTGGTTTGATCGCCCATGTAGTAGTTCGAGCGCCCTTCATATGGTTTGGTCGCCCCTTGTCCAGCTCAATCCCTAAACTTCCAAGTTTTCCATCCATAATGTGTGATTGTTGGTGGAGCATGCAATGAGTCAATAGTCAGTACCTAGAAAGTCGTGGGGTCTAATTATCTCTCCTAGATTTTTGGATATTAGTCACCAACTCCCACGAGAATCATGAAGGGGATGGAAGACTTGGTTCGCTCAATCCAAGGCCTGTAGGAGGTTATAAATAAACCAGGACTTTGATGGTGAAGGACCAATCTCTAACACATAAAGAAGCCACTCATTCCACAAGAATCGTGAGGGGGAGGAAAGAGTTGGTTCGCTCAATCCAGGGCTCGTATGAGGCTATATATGCACCAGGACTTTGATGTTGAAGGATCAATCTCTAACACATAGAGAAAACACCTCTACAAATCTTCTCACTTCGTCGTGTGTGAGCTATTTCTAACCCTCAACAAACCCTAAAGTCTCTAATTATAGTGGCATTTCCATAATTCATTCAAGGGGAGAACCTAAACCCGATTATTTTGTTGCTTGTCTTATCTCTTTCATCTTAGATTTAATTTCGATTATTGAGTCTCCTTCATGATTTAACTTATCAGAATCAAGTTTGAAAAGATTTGTTTTTAGCATGCATAAATCATTGGTTATGTTTGATCTTGATCATGATGTTTTTTGATCAATTGTATGAGTAAGTGGAATGAAAACATTTTATGTTTTTGATTTGAGTTGGATACAATGTTAAATCTCAAAGTGCTTTTAAAACTATGAAAATTTGAGATTTTATATGTTTGATTCGAATCATGGAAATCAAACACACTTTCTGATTCAAATCAAATTGGACAGAGGAAAAACTAGGTTTTTAGACCATTTGATCTGAATAATTTTTAACACATGATTCAAATTATTTCTTGTTGTTCACCTCTACTTGATTTTATTCGAATCAAATATTGAACATGGTTCAAATTATACACTTTTTTAGCATTTTCCAGTTGGGCCTGTTGTATTTGATCCAAATCATTTTTTGTACATGATTCAAATCATGAGGTCCTTAATTAGAATCACACTTTCCTCATGATTGAAATCAATTGTCAAATGTTCAAAATTGTATTCTTTTTCTCTTTTATTCCACTTCACTTGTTCATTTTATTCAAATCATGAATTGTTCTTGATTCGAATCTAACTGACTTTTTCAACCATTTTCAGTTCTTAATCTCAAGCACAAATAAATCTTATTTGTCATCATTTTTCATATAACATCTTATCATCTGATCATAATTTTTGGGTGATTTAGTGAAAAAAAATCAATTTCCTATCTTTTTCAAAGTCTTGAAACTAATCGTTCTTAGAGATCTTGTTGATTTTTTCAGGTTGTTTGTAAGATTGAGGTGATTGTCAATGGTGGTGACAAATTCGATTAAAAAGAAATGGGTTCTTCTCACCATAATTACCTTAGTAGTAATTGTGTGGAAAGCTACGGATAAGGAGAAGTTCTTCTCAAATCTTCGGACAATTCATTGCTCAAGGAATCGGTAGGCTCAAGGGGTTGATTTCTACACACGAAGGTTTGGAGCAGATTGGTGATATTGGAAGATTCAAGTAACATAATTCGAGTAAAGATTACGTAGAAGAGTTTGGCATTGTGATGTATACAAGTCAAGATCCATATAGGAGATTTTAATTTTCTCAATTGTATTGTGGATTGGTGATTGTATGAACTCTTGTAAATATCTGTCAAATGACAAGGAACTATACAGGTTCCAATGGGAAACCATTGAAAATAGCATGTAGGAAAAGCGAGGACGAACGTCGAAGCACTATAAATCTCAGTGTCATCTCTCTCTCTCTCTCTCTCTCTCTCTCTCTCTCTGCATTTAATTTCGTAGTATTTGTATGCTTAGGTATTTCAATTTTATCATAGTTTATTGTTAATTCATTGATAGCTATTTATTACGTAAGCATTAGTTTTTTTTAGAATTGGATACATTGTTAAGCTAGATTGGTGATTCATTTTATGAGAAACAAATTGACATTAGAATTTTATTCATTGAATCATTGTGTAAACACTTCTTGTGAATTACACAATCGAATCAATTTAATTCCTAGTGTTTCATCATATTCACCTTTGGTGTTTATGAAACAATCTAGTATTAAAGTGATCAAAATTTGAATAGTATAATTTTCACATTTTCGCATCAAACCTTCCTCTCGTGATTATTTTTGAAAACACTCTGATTTTATAAACGGCGGTTGAATTTTAAATTGAGTTTATTCACCCCCTCTAGACCGTTTTTCTACTCCCATATTCACACTCAATAAAAACCCTTATCGCATGGCCGAGGGATTTCTTTGGCGACTGAGCAATCTCATCCATATCAGCGGCGATGATTCGTCCAATATTCACCTGCTTCTTTTGTAGGATCTGATGGAGAAGCAGGCCACGCTCTGATATCAATTCCGACCCGCCCCGATTAGTACTCAAATTATGATGAATGAAATAAGCCAATGCCTTAGGAATCGGAGCTAGATCAACCACCATAATCTTCGCCGGAGAGATTTTTGAAGTAGGCGCCCAATCATGACCTGGCCTAATCAGTGACTCCTTCATATCATTGTATGGCCAATAGTTTTTGTCAGAACGCTTCAACTCAGTAAACGGGCAAACAGAATCATAGAATTTACATTTCAAGACACTGTTGATAGTTTTCGAATCATATTTGATCACCTTGCCTCTTACCCATGTAACAAAAGATTCATTCCCTGTTGGGTCTTCTTCATCGGAGGTCACCCGTTGTGCGTTTGCATAAAATTCCCAAATCAAATCCAGCGCAACATTTTGGATTTTATCATTAAAAAATATTAACTTCTGCTTTTTGAGAAGATTGGTGACTTCTGGATATGTGTCATTTTGATACATCCAATGCTTCTCTTCAACCACATTTCGGCTCTTGATCTGATCATATCTTTCTTCATGGTAGGAGGTACGGTATATTTTGACCTCTGGTGGTGATTGAGACATTGTAGGATCTGTAGACTGAATGAAAGAGAAGAAAACAGAGAAAAATCAAAGCAATACGCACAAAACACGTAACGAAAACAGTGAGAAAATGAAGTCCGTACGGACAAAAACTATATAAGCATGCCCACAAAATGATACGCGTATGATACGCAGCCAATACGCGTATCTGGCTTCCATACGCGTACCATACGCGTATTAGTCTGCCTTACTCGTATGATACGTTGCTTAAACCAGTGCAAAAAGTGATCTGCGTAACAGATCACGTATCAGAATGTGATACGCGTATGGCCTGGTCCAATACGCGTATCATACGCGTATTCTTCTCTGGTACGCGTATCATACGCGTTTCACCAGAGGAGCGCAATTGTGTGGTCCAATACGCGTATCATGAGATCCATACGCGTATTGGCAGTTTCTCATTTTCATTTTCAATTTTTTTTTTTTTACTATTTTAATAAAATTTTTCTTTTCTTAAAAAAAAACTGACTCGGCAAAAAAAATAAAAAATAAATAAAATGACAAAACCAATCAAACCTCCCTTGGGTTGCCTCCCAAGCAGCGCTTCGTTTAACGTCGCATGGCTCGACGGGACACCTCATACTCAGATGAGTTTAACAGTTTCAATCGGTTCCCCTTCACCGGGATTGTATGGTTTCAACCTCTGACCATTAATTGTGAAGGTGTCGCCATTCTTCTCATTTTTAAGTTCTATTGCTCCATGAGGAAATACTTTGTTAATGACGAACGGTCCAGACCATCTTGACCTCAATTTCCCTTGGAACAGCTTCAACCTGGAATTAAACAACAGTACGAGTTGTCCCTCCCGAAATTCCCTCTTCTGGATCTTTTGATCATGCCATTTTTTTGTTTGTTCTTTATAAATTTTGGCATTTTCATAAGCTTGACTCCTGAACTCTTCCAACTCATGAAGTTGAAGAATTCGGGACTCACCAGCTTTAAAAAGATCATAGTTAAGGAATTTGGAGGCCCAAAAGGCTCTGTGCTCGAGTTCGAGTGGTAAATGACAAGCCTTACCGTAAACTAGTTGATAAGGGGACATACCTATAGGTGTTTTAAATGCAGTCCTGTATGCCCACAATGCATCATCCAGCTTTACTGACCAATCT
Organism: Lathyrus oleraceus; assembly: GCF_024323335.1. Classification (NCBI taxonomy): domain Eukaryota; kingdom Viridiplantae; phylum Streptophyta; class Magnoliopsida; order Fabales; family Fabaceae; genus Lathyrus; species Lathyrus oleraceus. The sequence continues at coordinate 417,353,559 of NC_066584.1, forward strand.
TTCCGAGAAGCACTTACCGTCTTTTCTAAGATCTGCTTTATTTGACGGTTGGACACTTCCACCTGCCCACTCGTCTGGGGGTGATATGGTGTGGCTATCTTATGTTTGACATTATACTTTTTCAATAAATTCTCCATGAGTTTATTTATAAAATGCGTACCTTGGTCACTAATTAAAGCCCGTGGTACCCCAAACCTGGAGAAGATGTTATGTCTCAAGAACTTCACCACCACTTTAGCGTCATTTGTTGGTAATGCCACAGCCTCTACCCACTTTGACACATAATCGACCGCAACCAATATGTAATTCTTACCAGATGATGGCGGAAACGGTCCCATAAAATCAATACCCCAAACATCAAACAGCTCCACTTCTAGCATGAAGTTTTGCGGCATCTGATTCCGCTTTGTAATGTTACCTATTCGTTGGCACCTATCACATTCTCGGACTATAGAATTTGCGTCCTTGAATAACGACGGCCAATACAAACCCGATTGGAGGACCTTTGCTGCAGTTCTATCTCCACTGAAATGTCCACCATACTCCGAATTATGACAAGCTTTCAGAATGTCGGCTTGCTCTCTTTCTGGAACACATCTTCTGATCAAACCATCCACTCCCTTTTTATAGAGAAATGGATCATCCCATAGGTATAACCTGCAATCATAAAGAAACTTTTTCTTTTGGTGAGAATTAAAATCATCAGGTATAACCCCACCTACCACATAGTTGGCATAGTCAGCAAACCATGGTATCTCCTGAACAACAAGTATTTTCTCATCAGCGAATGTGTCCTGAATAGGATGTTCCTCCTCCGTTTCTTTGATTGGGGACATGCGAGATAAGTGGTCCGCAACCGTGTTCTCGCACCCCTTTTTGTCTTTGATTTTCAAATCAAACTCCTGAAGGAGGAGGATCCATCTCAAAAGTCTCGGCTTTGATTCCTGCTTAGCAAACAAATACTTTAAAGCAGCATGATCAGTATACACAATAACTTTTGAACCAAGCAAATATGATCTAAATTTGTCAAAAGCATAAACCACGACCAACAACTCCTTTTCAGTAGTTGCGTAATTCATTTGGGCTGGGTTAAGGACATGACTAGCATAATAAATCACATGCAATAACTTGTCCTTTCTCTGTCCTAGGACAGCCCCCACAGCAAGGTCACTTGCATCACACATTATTTCGAAAGGCAAGGACCAATCGGGGGCGATTACCACAGGTGCACTGATCAACTTACTCTTTAAAGTCTCGAAAGCTACCATGCAGTTTTTATCAAAATTAAATTGCTTGTCCTTAACTAGCAAATCAGTCAATGGTTTGGCAACTTTTGAGAAGTCTCTAATAAACCTGCGATAAAAACCTGCATGACCCAAAAAACTCCTTATCCCTTTTTCATTCACCGGAGGTGGGAGGTTAGCTATCACCTCCACTTTGGCTTTGTCCACTTCAATTCCTTTGTGGGAAATTTTGTGTCCTAGCACAATTCCTTCCTACACCATGAAATGACATTTCTCCCAATTGAGAATAAGGTTAGTTTCCTGACATCTTTGCAAAACAAGAGACAAGTTAGCTAAACAATTATCAAAAGAAGAACCAAACACAGATAAATCATCCATAAACACCTTCATATACTTTTCAAGCATGTCGGAGAATATAGATGTCATACACCTTTGAAAAGTAGCTGGGGCATTACATAGCCCAAATGGCATCCGTCTGTAAGCGAAAATACCATAAGGACATGTAAATGCAGTTTTCTCCTGATCTTTCGGGGCTACAGCAATTTGATTGTATCCCGAATATCCATCCAGAAAGCAATAATACTCATGACCTGCAAGTCTTTCTAACATTTGATCAATAAAAGGGAGAGGAAAATGATCCTTTCTTGTTGTTGTGTTCAGTCTTCTGTAATCGATGCATACTCGCCACCCTGTCACTGTGCGAGTTGGGATCAGTTCATTCTTTTCATTTAAAATTACTGTGGTTCCTCCTTTCTTTGGTACCACATGCACAGGACTTACCCACGAGCTGTCAGAAATGGGGTAAATCATTCCCGAATCTAACAACTTTACAACCTCTTTCCTTACCACTTCTTTCATTGCTGGGTTTAACCTCCTTTGTGGTTGCACTACTGGTTTCTGATTATCCTCCATCAGTATCTTATGCATGCATACTGTGGGGCTAATCCCTTTTAAATCCTCAATAGTCCAACCAATAGCACTTTTATGTTTCTTTAGTACCTGTATCAACTTTTCTTCATCTATGGCCTTTAGCTCAGAACTGATAATAGCAGGACAGTTTGTTCCAGATCCTAGAAAGACATATTTAAGGTTTACAGGTAATTGTTTTAATTCAAAATTTATACCTGGTTTACTTACCTTTTCATCTTCTAATTCTGGTGAAGCTCTCAGGTCCTCCCACCTGCGTGGTTTGGATTTCATCCAAAGGGGTTGTGTATCCAGCATGGCAAGCACTTCTTTTTCTTTTTCATCATCATTCTCTTCATCTTCTCTCACCGACAGACTAAGAACTCTTTCCAACGGTAATTCAGGAAACTTTCTTTGCATTGTGCTAGTTACTATTTGATCAATTACTTCCACAGAGTGGTTTGTACACATATCCTCTTTATGTTTCATTGTATCTCGGACATCAATTCTGAGCTCTTCATCATATACCTTTAGGGTCAAGGTACCTCCCTCAATGTCTATCATGCATCTACCTATTTCTAAGAAAGGTCTGCCCAGAATCAGAGGTATC